>NC_089978.1:3750000-4375000 GCF_036417845.1 Apteryx mantelli
GGAATGACAGGTGGGAAACTGAGACTAAACTAGCCTTTCTTGCATAAAAAATGGATTTCTGTAAATGCTGGGAATTTTTTTTGTTTGTTTTTTTTTCCCCTGTTTGCTTGTTGCTATGACAAGAAGCATCTAAGCTGTTAAGAAAATCTGAAATCAATCTAGAAATGTCCTGTGCATCCTAGATGATCAATTCATTCTTATGTATTGCTTGGCCTTTTTTTGCCTGAATCTCCCATAAGGATTACAGATCTAGACAGTATGTAAGATCCAGACACAGAGCAGCAGCATCCTTTGAATCTCGCAGACTTGCAGTACAGTAGAAGCTGAGATACCAGACAGAGAGGCAGAGCATGATCACCTGTTCTTTGACAGAGACAGGCTAGATTTAGCCTGGCAGTTTTTTTGAGGAGGAGTTGTATCTATAGCAGTTTATGACTGTTTGAACTTTTTACCTTCAAAACGGAGGTGACCTTCTCTTTTTTGACTGTTCTGCTTAGACTTCTGAGTGCTTCCACATGGAAGGTGGGGTGGGGAAGGTGGCTGATGGACTAGATCTCGTCCTGACATCTCAGCTCGGTTGCTGGGTCATCCAGAGCCTCTTCTCTTGCTGCAATATCCCTGTTATCACTTTTCTGCCAATGTGACTTGGATGCTGACAGCACAGTTGTTGCTGTTTCAGACCCAACTGAAGTCACATCTGTGCGTGAAGCTGTGTCAAACTATATTTGAGAAGTGGCTGCTTAGAGGTGGGGATGTGCAGACTTATTTGCACACGCATTTACTCTTTACTGGAGTGCAATGGTAGCTGTCTGCTGTGTGTTTTCAAGGCTTATTTGTGAGCAGAGGTGGAGGGGAGGCAAATCTGAGCTGGCAGCAAAGTCCACCAACCTCCCATAGCGTTGGTGCATCACAGACTGTTGAAGCAGAAATGGGAGAGGCCAGGATCATCTCCTGAAGTTGTTAGGCAGACCCCAACCTCTGATCCAATTTGTCGCCGTGGCAAATCACCTGATCTCTCTATACCTTTGGTCACTGTGTGAAGAGAGCGAGAGATCACCCATAAGATGTGCCCTACTGGGACCATCTAGCCCGGTGTTTTATCTCCAGTTGGGGGGAAAGGGGAGGTGGGGGCTGTGTTGGGAGAGCACACGAGCCCAGTCTCTTTCCTCACGGGTCCTAAGACTAGTTGTTATAGGAAATGGTCATTTATTGCATCCAAAAGCTTTCTCTCTCTGTTTTCCCTTATGTAAAACTGCCATGATAGTGATACAAAGCCTCCAGTAAGTAAACACACTCATATTTGTTGCAGATTGGCCTGATGACGACCTTGATAACTACCGTGGTGACCATGTCATCGATAGCACAGCTTTGGGACGACGAATGGGAGATGGTATTTATTTCACTTCAAGTAAGTTGTGTGCAGGGATGCTCTTCTGAGTGGGGAAAGAGGTGATGGATCAGCATAGCTACTTGTTGTGGACTTTGTGTCTTTTTGCTGTATAAAACCCTCTCTCGGTGTTTGTTCTGTCACTCCCAACACCGAGAATGAAATCTTGGCCATGAGAAAGTCTGTGGCAAAACTCCCATGGACTCCTCAAGGCCGTGATATCACTCTGTCTCCCTGGGTTCTTTTCTTTAAACTCAAAACAGGGCTTGGCTGCAGAGCTGGAGGTGGGAAATACAGAGTCTGGGAGTGACTCAGAGCTGCTGGAAGGAGAGAGCAATTCCTTGCTGAAATAGCCATGATCTTGACTTGGCTAGCAGTGCTCTGGATGGTGGTGTCCAGGCCTGAAATGTCACGCTCTTCACAGCCTCATGGGGATGGTCCTCTGGATTTATTTTTACACTGCATATAAATACATATGTATATTAAAAAAAATAAATAATGGGACATGTGCGTGCTCTAGTCACATTTTAAGAAGCACTTCTGGTATGTTGGAGGGCTGTATAAGTGTTAGCAGAAAAGCCTTACAAGCTGCTTATTCCTTGATCGAGCTGCTCTCTTCCTTTTTTTCCCCTCTTCCTCAAAAAGGTGCACAAACAAATTTTGGCTGTGAAAGGCCTGAGGTTATACTGATGATTACTGCTGTATTTGGACACAGGGGAAAAAATAGCATTCCCACAAGTGACTAACGTTTCTCAGAAGTGGTTGATTCTTTCCTGGTTTCTAAAGATTTAGGAAGGCAATTGGAGAACAGAAATGTGACTCACAGGACACATCTCAAACTTTATCTCATGCTACCTGGTGATACATCAGCATGTTCAGCTGGTGAGCAATTGGGCTACAGGAAATTTAAAACTCAGGTGGCAGCAAGAGCCTTACTGAAAATTGCCTAGCATCTCAGGAGGCCTGTTTCAAATATCTGTCAGTCGGGTGAGCCCTCCCCTAGGAAGGGGGTTAGGACTTTATTGCTTTGCCTTCTTAATGGTCTGAGTGGCAGTGGCAGGGTTAGCAACAAGAGACGGCCAAAAATGGATGCACAAGTCCAATACAAGAGTGCTGTGAAACCCAGTTTGAAACGGAGTGGGTTGATGCCCTACGGAGTCTGCAAGGTGAGCAAATTTGGAGGGTGTTGGGTGTTTGTAACAGTTCCTTTCTCCTGTTGCCATGTCCTGCAGGCCACAGCTCCTTTCCTGCACATAGGAGCGCTCGCGGCGGTCACGGCCCTGTCGTGGTTGATAGCTGGGCAGTTCGCAAGAACAGAGAAAGCCAGTGAGTACCAGCTCGTCGTCGTCATCTTTCTCACCCTATGTGCCACTTGTGTCCTTGTATTGCGATCGGAGGCTGCCAGGTGTCCGTCGGCAGCATTGGCTCCCCTTGTTGGGATCCCGCCGGAGGGCTGACAGCCCCAAGGCTCCCTTCCCAGAGCTGGGTGGTCTCTGCATCTGCTGACTCGGGGATGTGGCTATTCTCTGGGAAAACTCGGCTGAAGCCGGAGCGGGTGCACCTGGCCTGGGGATACATCGGGATCCCACAGCTGCTGCTTTGATGTTGGAAGTACACCAGGCCTGGAGGTGAAAGGTCTATTTTCAATGATGAAGTGAATAAAAGCATCTTAATTTCTATCATTCTGCTTTAGAAAACATAATTACACCATCCCCACCTAATGCACAGTGTTCTTCTCTGCATCTCATAAGCACTTTTCCCTTCCCGGGGCTCCTTGGCTCTTATTCATCTTGGTTCCTTGGTTTATCTGCCTTTTTGAAGGCCTTTGTGGAATTTTTTGTGTTACAGTAGCACCTAGAGGGCTCAGCTGATCTGGACCCCGATGATTAGGTGCTTCCTATGTGTTGAGACATGGTCTAATATCTGAAGAGACCAGACAGGAGAAGGACATGCAGTCACCTGGATGAGTGTCACCCAGCAAAGCTGGGAACTGAACCCAGATCTGGTTGCTGGTCCTGTCCACTGAAATAAGTTGTTCTGTGCATTGCCATGGCCCTACCTTGTTGCCATGGGCTCTCCCAGTCCTGGCCCGTTCCCTCTGTTTTTCTTGGGGAATAGTTTGCTCCTTCTGTGCATGCAGAAGTGTTTTTCTTCAGAATGTCATGGATGTCCTCAGACTGTTGTGCCAGCTCAATTAAAAAATGATTTTAATTGGTATTTAACCTGCAGCAAAATACAAGCCTTGGAAGTATTTGGCAGCACTTGCGAAAGTCTTCGAAGAAGTGGGTGTTAAGCACAGGGAAGCAGTGTCTGAAGAAGACTGGAGATCGAAAGACTTAATATCCAGGCAGATCTTTCAAAGAAAGAGCTGCTGTGGTTTAATTTATAAACATGCCAGTAAAGCTGTACCTGGTTTTTCTTAAATGTATGTCTTAGTGTGTAATTAGACTGTCATTTGAGGGAGGATTTGAAGGTATGCCTAGAGCAGACTTTATGGGCTGCTTTTGAATTCCTCATGCTTGTTTACATTGAGCTGAGTTCTCTGAAAATGGCTCTTTATTTTTTTGGTTTATTAAGATAGGAATCTCTTTTTCTTTCTCTTCTGCTCCTGGATTTTATTTATTTATTTATTTATTTTTAAAGGAAAAATGTATTTCTTTTGTACCACTCAATCCTAAAGTTCCCTGCTTATTCAGGGGTCATTTTACTTGTGAAAGGTATCCTACCTGGTGGAGTTTGCAGACCTTTTGGTGTAGATATGCTTGACATGGCAGTGTTAAAAGTGGAAATGAAGAACTGAAATCTCTACAAAAACCTTGGACTAGGATTTATGGTCCCTTATAATGGGAAAACAGCATTTCACTCAGTAATATTAATCTGGAAATAACTGCTGCAGCTGGAGTCATTGGTGCAACAGTCTGTTCTTGTCCTTTCTTTGAGGCATCTGAACTTCGACAGAAGGATTTTTTTCTGAGTAAATTTACACACGCTCTTCTTTTTCTTTGCTACATTTTCTAGGTCCAAGGAATAGATGTTTCTTGAATGGCTTCAGTGCTTTAAAAGATAGTAGCTTGTTTTCAAAGCTTGCTTCTGGTTTCAAAGTAGCTTTGGAAGCCTTGAATAGTGAAGGGGAATGTGATAGATATGCTCTTGTAGGATCCCAGGCTACACCAGTGTGGTCACAAAGAGCAGGAGGAGTGGAGAAAGAAAGCTTATATCTAAATGTTGACATTGGTGTTGCCGTGTCGTAGAAAGTGAGAGCTTTATTCATCCCGCTCACTTGGCTTGGGTGGTCACCAGGAAAGCTTCTTCAGTACAGGCCGTCCCACCTCAAACTGAACAGCATGTACTTTGCCTGTGTTTCGTGATTATGTATGACTTTCAGATGAATCCCAAGTACCTCCTGCATGTCCCCATCATCATCTGCCAGGTGGCTTTGTGGCAGTGTCTGCCACAGCATAGCACCTCCACCCTTGCTGATGTGCTGAAGGCATGGGACTCGCATACAGCTGCTGTTCTGTGTCAAGGAACAGCATGGTAGTAAAGTGCAAAAAGGAAATTAATGGCCTTGGTTCACTGCATTCTTGCTCTGTGGGAAGAACCAGTGTGTTGTGATTTTTTTTGTTTGTTTTTTTGAGGGTTTTTGTTTGTTTATTTATTTGTTTTGGCATGACCTCCATTGCCTCATGTGCATGGCTGGCTGTGGTCTTCAGGTCCATTTTAAAATGGCCTATTATCCATGCCAGGGGCGATTCTGCCCTTGTGGGTGGGTACAGTCCAGCGATCAAAATATTTTCAAGCCCACACAGTTCATGTGGTGCTTGCCTCTGATCTGAATCTGAGCTGCATAATCCTTAAATTGCAGTAACACAAGGGAAGGGACCAGATTCTCTGCGCAGCCTGGGACTTTGCTGACAGTTAGGCTGATTTTGAAAGCCTGGTTGGTGTGTTGTGTTCCTGGGGTGAGCAAGAATGGGGTCAGGGTCGCATCCTGTGCCTTCTGCAGGTTTTGATGCTGGTAACACACAGCTCCAGGGCACCATACCTTTATGGGTGCAGGGCACAGCATGAACTCACCTAGCAAGATGCCATTGCAACGTTCAGTTCCTTGAGTACATCACTGCCAAAGCTGGCAAAGTTGCTGCTGTTACTTTCTGGTGTGTAGGAACACATTTGAATAAGGCTATTGGATGCTAGAAGCAAAATGCCATTTATTTATGTGTGAAACTAGATCAGCTGCGGTCAGGACCCTAGCTGGGCTGATCCATCCTTCTCCTGAAAAAAAAAAAAAGCTTTCTCCATCTTGCCTCTACTGCAAATATTTTTGTTTTAATTAGGTTTTTTGGAGGTTCTCCCTCTAGCTCCAATGTCTTAATGAGCTTGCAAATTAAAAAAAAAAAAAAAGACAAAATTGTCTTTTGCTTTAATACTTGTGGGTTCAAGTGTCTCTAAATAGCTCATGAGTTCAAAGTTGCCTATTGTCCTTTGTAACGAGTACATGTCTGTCAAGAGCAAGGAGTGTTTCTGTTGCGCTGTCAGCACTTTCTAAAGATTCCCAGTGTGGCTGTTTGCGTGAAGTCACAGAAAGTCAAAGGCAGGCAGCTGAGGCACGGCACAGGATGCAGGGGTGCTGGCCTGGCCCCCAGAACTGCAGCCAGGACCCTGTTCACTGCGTTTGCTGGTCCTGTAATGCAGCTGCTTACTGGGATCCTGGTGAGTGCAGCACCATCCCAGCCTGAGGGACTTACTCAAATGTGTCCACCTTAACCAGTAAAACTTCACTGCAAATTAAGTCACTTCTAGGTGGCACAAATCCTGATGCAGAAGCACTTGAAGTGGCCATATCCTTGGCTGAAATGAATAGTGTTGGTGAGCCACCAAGGTAAACCAAAGCAATTTTAAATGCATCAGCATGGCACATGAGTTGAGGTGCAGAAATGTTTAACTGGTGCCCTATTTCCATTGTCAAGCAGACCAAAATTTGGTGCTGTCCCACCCAAAGGACTGAAAATCAGCAGTGCTTCAGGTTACATTGCTGGGGCTTTATGCAGTGCACTTAACTTTTTGTTTTCCCAAATGTAAAAAAATCAAGTGAAAACCTCCCTCAGGACTTGAATGTTTCAAAGAGACTTTTTTAAATGGAATATGTTATTGCCCAAACACAGAGCTCTGCATTCTGCTGGAGGCAATGGCTGTGAACCAGTCTCTGCTGTGGAGCAGGATGGTGTCTTGACTTTGCTGCTGTGGTACGAGGAAGTCTGGACTAACATTTTCACCAGCTCTTTTTCTCTCTTTTGCCTCAGCTGCTCAGATGCTGATGTTCACTGCATACTTTGCAGTTGTAGTTGCACTTTACCTCGTCCCTCTCACCATTTCGTCCCCTTGCATAATGGAGAAGAAGGCTCTGGGACCAAAGCCGGCCATCATAGGTCACCGTGGAGCACCGATGGTGAGTAGTTTCATGTTATTAGTGTTGTGTTGTTCGACTCTTCTACCTGATGATGATTCTGGATCTGATGATCTCCATGCTACTGTCTAGAGAATATCATCCACCTCCAGCAAATGTCTGTGTGATTTCTAATAGCTCATTTACCTTAGTGCCATGAGGGAAGTGGGACAGTAGAGAGAGAATTTGAAAGTACTTGAAGTGACTTTCAGGAACCCTTCTCTGGCTAGAATTACTGTGTTAGTAAAACAGGGCATGAACCCAGAGCCAAATCATGCCCCACCTGCACTAGATGCTGTACAAAGAAAAGGACGGTCCTTGACTTGTTCAGGGTATTTTGTGCCCTTGCGTGGGTCTGGCCGCTAGAAGTTCTGCTGTTTTTTCACTCTCCATGCTTGGCCCTTGAGCTGCAGCACTAGAGTTTTTGATTTTAGACCTAGAGGGTCTGGGTTCCTGTACTTTGTGGGACATCATCAGCAGTGGTTAAACTCAACCCACAGCACGGTGCCTCGGACAAGTGGCAATCTGTAAAAAGCTTGTGCTGTACTCTTCTGCTACAGGTCATAAGACTGGGTGAGGTGTTGAAAATTTTCTCTCATCTGCCCCTTAGCTAAACCTTGAAATCATAATGATGTAGTCCTTTCTCCTCCAAGGTGTCTGGATGTGTCCAGGATGAAGAACGGGATTTGTTGGCTTGGGCACGTCACTGGGCTTGCATGATGCTGTCATGTGGTCCTTGGATGTATTGGCCAGGGCCTGCTCTAGGTTGGGTGCTTCTGCACCTGGTTCCGTTGAGTATTTGTAGCTCCATCCCTACCTGTTTGTTGGCTGGCCTATGAAAAACTTGTACATTACAGTACATAAAGCCACTTGCAAGACCAGTGGCTAAAGGCAGCTAGCTAGCTTTCTTGCTGGCATTCGAAGAAGAAAAAATATAGGCAGGCTGCCAAAACGTATTTGGCAAGCTGGAGTCTGCTTGAACTCCTCTCCAAGCCTAAGAGTGTGCATTAGGAGTTTGCTAGGTGAGATGGATGCTGACCATGACACAGAAGTATTTTATTTTAGTTCTCTCTCTTTTTTTTTAATGTTTTTTTTTTTCTTTAAGAAATCCCTTGAAACTCCAGCTTAATTTGAGCTGCTCTTTTAACTATATTGCCTCTGTGGGTGGTGGAATAAAGTTCTGGGCATGACAAACACTTTTTTTCTGTCCCACTGAGTTTGTATCAACCTGAATCCCAGAAGCAGCCGTGTGAGAACGTGGGCTCTGCATGCTTCCTGCATGGCAGGAAATCACAAAAACATGGTAGGACACTGTCTTCCCATAAGATTTCTAGACCCGTGTGCCCCCCTGTAGCCTTCTAAAGAAACAAACCAACAAACCAAACCCTTCTGTCCTCTATATCAAACTGGACTAGATAAACTTTGGAGTGCCTTATCTTGAACAAGACTCTCAGCAGAGGCTTGGTCTGTTGCTTTGCTTCATGTTCTTTCTTGGAGCCAGCAAACACTTCTTACCTATGGAATAAACCTGTCGGAGAAGATCCCTTTTGCATTTTAGGGTGCAGAGGGCAGTGGTAGAGGATGCTTCGTGCTATGCATGGAACTGTGGCCCAGGTGACTGTGCCCTTGAGTAGTGAAACTGAGATGGGATAAGAAACTAATTGCAGGAATCGAAGGAAAGATGAGAACCAGAGAAAGGTGTTTTAAAACCTTCTTCCGTACTTTCCTTCTTGCCCAGCCTGTCACTATCTCAAATGTCACCTTGAGTTTGAAGAGCTCCATCTAACCTACAGTGTAAATCCCCAGGTTGTACTAGCAATATCTGCTTGGAAACTCGTGATTGTAATGCCTTCTCAAAAGGCATTTCTCCTAATAGGATCTAGTTTTCACAAGAAGATTTACTGCACTTCTGCTGTTGAGCCCAAGCATATGTAGCTTTAGTTTGGAGAGATGGCCAAGCAGAGCTGGAGAGGAGGAAATAGCCCAGATAAAATAGAGATTGGGCTGCAGGACCCAGATGTCCTCCCCTAGGGAATTGTCAAGGTTGAAACTCTGCAGAGCCTGGCACCTCGAGACCTGAGCTGATACTAGATCTAGTGGAAGGGGATGGTGATAAACAGCACTGCTGTAGCAATGGTTGCTTCAAATCTCCCAAAGCAAGACAAATGTGATTTGGGAGCTGTGCAGACAAATGCTCGATCAGATAGAGCCTGATAGCTGGTGCTTGGCCAGGCTGGCGAGACTGTTTCTGTAATACCGCATTTGCATGTCGATTGCCCTTATACTAGAAAAACACAAATGCAATTGACTGCTATTCTGACAAAAGCCAGCAAAGGAGACTGGGTTGGATCAATATACTTGCTGTCCTGAAACAAAAAATTTTTTGGGGCTGATGGCAAGGGAACAGCTGCAGATGATGCAAAAGGTGTGGACAAAAAAAGTGGATTTCATTTAGACACTCACTTGATCATCTCTGGTCTTTGTCCACCCCACCCACAGTAGTCAGCTGAGGTCCCTCTGCAGCAAGTGGCACGAGGGCTCAGGCAGATCTTTGTGCTTTGACCCAGCCTGAGCTGGAGCACTCTTCTAGTGTGAAATGGAGAGTTTCCCAGGAAAGCCATGGATGTACGCACTTCCTGAGGGATACAGGACTCATCCGTCAGTGCATGCAGCCTGCTTCATGTACAGGGGCGAAGATCTTTCCTTGTGCTCCACAGAGCCTTCTTTCCTCCATGCACACACTCACTCTGTCTCCTTTGGCCCCTTTAAGATTTGAAAGTGCAGCATTCATAAAATCTGTGCGAGTGCAACTCGCTGCCATCCTTGTGCTGTGGAGGGTAAAAGTGAGAAACAGAGGTCATATGGCTCATATATTTTGCCTTGAAACACTGGTGGAGGAAAGTGTCCTTGAGTTTTAAGTAGCATCCCACGAGAAAAATTGGAAAGCATCCTGGTATTGGCAACTAGAGGAAATGTGGACTTTCTGCAGTACAGGAGAGCTACTGGTTCCACGCTGGCTGATGGCTTGTCTGCAGCTGCTAGCATAGGGTAGCACTCCTCAAAGTCCCTTTGGTATCATCCTGTTCCCCTGTGTGTTTTAATTCACTGTGAGGAGCACTTTCCTGAATAACTTCTCTTTAAATTCCCGTTGCCTAAATGTTGCCCAGTGATGCCCAGTTTTCACTATGATAAATATGTCCTTTCTCTGAGCAGGTGTTTAGCCGATCAATTAGTGTTTCTTTTCAAAGGTTCCTTTTAAATTAGCCATCCAGCCTCCAGATCCATTTCTGCTCTTCTGGACTCCTATCAGGAAAGCATCAGGGTTAACTGAGCGGACCAGCCCTCACAACCATGTGATGCCCATGAGTTTAAAGGATTCCTGCCCTGACAGGTAGAGGAATTGTCTGATACCCTGAAACATGAGGTGGGGTTGCTGCCACCGTTGCGGGTTGGCAGGTTAAACTTGCCAGATGCTTTTATGAGCTGGTGTCTTTGGTCTTCAAAGCAATCCTTTTTCTTCTTCTTGCAGCAACCTAGTTGTGTTTTGTTTTCAATGCCAACAGACTTGACTGTTTTCTCCCTGTCATGATAAGTGTGTCACTTATGCTGAGGATAAATCAAAACAAGGGTGCGAGGTGGGAGCCAAGACCAAATCTGAAATGGAAATGAGGAACTTCATCCAGTAGGACACCAACTTCTACTGCCATTTGTATCTTTAAAGTCTCCTCCCAGACATCTTTTCTCACAAAGTGCTTGAGACTTGATGCAGGTTGTCTTTGTGTTTGGGACCTGAACAAGTTGCTATCCATGATGTTGAATCCTATTTGCTTTTAAGTTGTTAAGCCTCAATGTACATTCCTCATGAGAAAAATTAGGCCAGTCATGATCTTTGATCTCAAATTTGTTCTGTAAATCACACAAAGGATTAATAACACCAAGAGTTTTTTTCAGCTGTATCTGTCTTCCTAGGAAACTGCTTGAAGCTTAGATATTCATCTCTCTTTACTGGGACCAGATAAAATACTGGTTGTTCTAAAAGAAATTGGGGCTAAACCTATGGAAACAAACCAAGGGTGTGGGGGGGGGGGGCAAGAATGGCTCTTAGTTTTAAAGCTTGCAGCTACAAATAGCATCAAAATAAACACCTTTGGCAAACCACCTAGACAGCTGGTTTTTGACGTATCTTAGCACTGAAAAAGCTGGTGCTGAAGCAGCTGTCGGCGTGTTGTTGGAATGGCTCTGAAGTGCTTGGTTCTCAAATGCCGCTGTGTCTCTGAGCTCTTTGCCTGCATGGCAGGCGAAGGCTGTTTCTGTGTCATGCAGAGGCACTGTGCTGGGAGGAGTCTTTCTCGGGAGCACTGGCTCATGGGCTTTACACAGCCTCCAAAAGTGAAAATGGACAATTGCCAGAAAACACCAATGACTTGAGTGGGGTAGAAACGTACCTATGGATGGGATGAAACTCCTTGATGGGCAGCCAGCATTTAATTGGTCTTATGATTTGCCTTTTACTTTGCTGCATGGGAATATTTTGCCTTGGCAAGGAGCATATCTTGCTGGTCCCAGGAAATTTCCAGCAAATGCCCCATTATACATGTGGAGTCAGTCTTTCATGATACCAGCTATTGATGAGAGCAGTAGTGAAGATTTTGTTTGGGGTTATGGCTCATTGGAAAGCTGTCATCTAAGTGTAGAAGAGCTGGTGGGTTTTCTGTTGTTCTTGGTTTTGGTTTCTAGGTTGTTTTGATGGCCTTTATTTCATTTGATCTTGGGCACCAAAACTCCACTGCCATTTGATTGGGATGGCTTTGTTTTTTAAGGGCTCTGAACCGCTTCAGTTTGTATTATTTGTGCTGCTTAAATCAAGAAGCATTTGGTCTGCTGTACATTTTATGCACACCCAGCTATTAAATATATAGCTAGTTAACCTGACTGTTGGTCCAATTGATAGCAACAAACAGTTGCAATTAGTGCCTTCCATCAGACCTGGAGAAAGGCTTGTGTTCACCTATATATAAATCTATGTAGGGTTTAGGTAGTCTGCCATTAAATCAATCTTTAGCCTTTATGCATGGGACACAACAATCCTGAGGTGTTGTCTCCTGTGTCTAGTAATTAAATCTCTAATGGCTTTTTGATTAAGAGTCTGTCCTGTTGTCCAAGAGCATAGTTTTTTTGTTCTGCACTCTTTAATCTCCTTTCAGTTTAGGTGAGTTTTTGCCAGAAGTACTGGGTATGCATGCTCCCTAAAACACTTTGAATTCCTGGGGGGGTTAGAGATACTCTTTAAATTAAGAATTAAAAAAAGAAAAAGTATTGTTGTTGCCCGACACTGATTCAGAGCCATGCTCTTGCCCTTCTTGCCTCTCTGTTACATCCTCAGTTTGCTTTGCATCCTGTTTGAGAGTAGATTTTGGATGACGACAGCACGTGGCAAGGCAGCGTGTGGCAAGGCTGGCTGTTTTTTCGTGTTGGTGTCCTGGAAGTCCTGCTGCTCAGAGGGTCTGCTGCCTCTCCCATCCTCCACAAGCAGCTACCTAGTTGTGTATAAATGTCTTCAAATTCTTTTGTTTGGCTTCTTGAGGGCTATTTCCTTGGTCAGCAAAATAAATTACAAATTGAATTTTATGATGATGCTAATGATTCCAAAAGGATCAGAAAATATCCTTGAAGCTTGTCAGTAAAGCAAAGATCAAATCCTTCAGTGTAGCTCAGTGCATGATGCCAGAGGTGTGCTGTGACTGCTGTTATGGTTTTCAGTGAATTTGGCTTGTCTGTGCAAACTTCTTCATTAGCCTCCCTGCACATGCATATGATGCAGTGATTTTTTTTTTTAAGCCCTTGTCGAGCTGGCTAATTAGAGTGAAAATATAGTATAGTGATATCCAACTACGGCAAGGCTCTGCCACTTTACATAGCACGCTTTGGACCTTCCCTAACAAACATTGTCAAAGTTCTTGACTTCAGTGATCCATTTTAAAGCATTTGCAATTGACTTCTAAGCATAAAAATAGTCAAATGCATTAAATAGGTAATTTTCAAGACATTATGTGCTGCCCTCTTGATCTAGTAGGAAGAAGTGAATAGCAGGCCGATTCTTGCAAGGGATGATTGTCAAGCCATGCACAAAAAGGAGGAACAGCTTCTAGAAACCCTGCACAAGGACTGTCTGTGGTTTTCAGTGGGTGTTGTCATAGTTTATATGATGAGGACTTTGGAGTGAAATCATTGCTTTATGCCTCAGGGCTTCTTTTGCTTCAACACTGATTTCTTAAGAAATTGGTTGTGCCCAGTTACCCTGGATGGTTGCAAATCTGGGTTTGGGCTTTATACAAAATTTGCCTGCTGATGTTGTATCAAGGATGAGACCCGTCAGAAGGACTGGGAGGAGACAGAGGGAAATACAAACAGAAAGCTTATTTATTTATTTGTTTCAGCTTTGCTTTAAAACTTAAAAAAACAAAAAAAAAAACCCAACAAAAAAACAGCACTAAACTCAGTAAGCAGTCTCTGGGGAAATGACTGTCCTGCTTGGATGCATCTCTGCCCTAAACATACTGGATTTTTGTTTTTCAGCTGCCTCTTCCCTGGAGATTGGTAGGAGAGACAGGCAGCCTGGGACGACAGAAATATCTGTTTTTCTGAGACTCCCCTTTGCATTGCAGAGTACATGAAGTCACTGCAAAGACAGGCCCTGGCTCCCCAGTGGCGCCAAGGGAACCTCTGGGAATAGGCAGCATCTGATTTCAGGGGACAGGGTAAATTTGCTTTCCTGGGTTGTGTCATCAGTCTGGAGATGACGAGCCCTGCATGCCAGCTCGCTTAGTCCCCTCTGGGGTGGGAACAACTGAGAGGTTTAGAGACAGCAGAGGACAGCTCTTTGCATTGATGATGGACTGATTTGGAGATGTAATTATTTATATAAGGGTGACTGGCTCTGGCCAGGTTAGGAACTTACCCGTGACATGCTCACGAGAAGATGAGGTCTTTGCCTGGAAGGCTTATAATCTACTTTGCAAAAGGATATGGCATATGTGGGAACTGGGCTGTCAAGTAACAGCAACATGGTGTTATAGATACTAACCAGCCCATGCCTTTGCGGGCACAGTGTTACAGGAAGTGATTCTGTTGGTGTCAGTGCTATTTGCTGTTTCAGATCAACTAAGGTGTTGACCAGTCTGTGAACCTCTTGAAGAGGATGCTCTGTTGTAGTGCTGTGGTGAGGATGACGATGTAGCTTCTAACTGTACATTTTGATAGTTGGACCCTAAGTGAGTCTGTTCTTGGAGCAGTGTCAAAATGCTTTTTCCTCTGCACATCTGCAAAGCTGGAATTTCAAGACAAATTGTGTTTGGGGTTGAGTTCCTGGGAAAGGAGTGCAGCAGCAACCTGAGCAGCAGCCGCGTGCAGCCTCAGTGGGTCCCAGCTAAGTTCTCTCCTACCCGAAGAGCAAAGCTTGGTCTGCAAGCTTGGAAGGACCTGGAGATGAGACAGCAACGCTGCTCGGGCTGAGGTTGCCTCTCCATGAGGTTAGACTCAGTGGCATCTGTTTGAGTGTCGAGGATGGGATGGCGAAAGTGCACTGAGTTTTGAAATTGATTAAAAATCTTGGTTTTTAGCTTACCAGAGCTCATATTGTAGCACTGCCTCTAAGATGCGCAAATGTCATCACTATCTCCAGATTATCAATTCTGCCCAGTTTGAATCAAAAACCCGTCTCAAAGAGACTGTTTTCTTATGTGGCTTTCATCTATGACTTTTGCATGCAGTCTTGGCTCTGTCTAAACTTGCCTTTCCCCAGGATCTTGCCTATTGATTTGCCACCTCAGATCTGTTTGGCTGTGTTTCCTTTGAGCACCTTCAGCAGTGCAGGTTGCAACTCCCCTGCTTTTTAGGTTAAAGCTTCCTCTGGGGTCATCAAATTGACTGCATCTCAAGAGGGCTGGCATCCAACCAAGGATTGATCCTGGCTCTGCAGAAACCAAAATACACTGAGAGGGGAGGAGGCAAGAAGTGTTTTAATCTTGTTATCAGTGAGCATATAGTCTTTCTCAGCTGTGCAGAGCCTGTGTGTCCTCACTGGATTAGGACTCTGCCGTGCCAGAGTTCAGTGCCCAGGCTGGATGTGGACAAGACTATGGTCACCCTGGCCCACCTCTACAGAGGGGGAATGATAATATTTGCTTTCATTAGCCCTACTTCATGCAAGATGAGCTCTTAGTCATATGTGTGGGTAATGGCAGTGTTGCCCATCCTTGTCCTACCCTCATTGAAGGGTTTTACATTGATTGCTCAGTGAAGCTAGTCCAAGTTGCTCTTTCCAGTCTTCCTTGACTGAGATGACTTACTATGTAACACACTTTACTGTTCTTCTGTTGCTGGTATGATTCATCCTTGGCGAGGCTGCTCATAGGGGTCCAGATTAAGTTGCTACTTGATATGATGTAGCATCTCGACCTGGGGCTTATGTTGCATCCACCCACCAACCATTTCCAGCTCAGGCTGGTGGCTGTACGTTGCCCTTTGGCCTATCTCAGTTGTCTCTGGTTTGAATGCTACCTGCTCTATTTCTGTGCAGTTGCTGAAGCCTCTGAAAGTAAATACTGAGCATAGCTCTGTTATAGACAGGATCACCTTGCAATGTTCATCCTGAGAAACCTGAGCTACTTGGGGAGAAACCTGAGATGCTGAAAGCAACCCAAGAAAATGAAGCTGATCTGCCTGGCTGGGATCTTTATGCGGTTGCTGCTCCCTGCTGACAGCTCTGGGCATTGTGCATTTACCGGGAAAAGCTCTTTTAGCCTGACCTTATGTGACCCATCCTTGCGATGTGCAAGAGGGTGTAATGGGGGTGTTACTTCTCACGTCCTCTTAGACAAGCCAGTCGTTGATTGGGAGCTTTTGCTGGGAAGATAACATGCTGCAGTGTTGCTTTTGTTAAACAAACAGAAAAATGGACAAATATTGATGCGTGACTTGGGCCAGAGGAATGCGGTAGAGAGATATCAGAACTATGTGAAGGTTGTGTTGTAGACAGCTTAGAGCAGAGTATTTGGTCTGATTGCTTTTACACCAAAGCTTTGCTGACCTGAGCACCTAAGCTGGCCAGCTAATAAAAGGAGTGTTCCTTAAAGATGCTTTAAACTCCTGCCCAGTTTTTTGTATGTACTGTGCATGTTACTTACACCATGCATTTGGGTATTTGTCCTTAAAATTATTCCTCTCTCCAACCCCTCAATAATTTTTGAAAATCATAACTTGGGAATATTCAGTGTGTTTTGATGGATACTCACTGATCCTCATGGTGGCAGAGATAACTGGGAAAAAATGATGTTACAAGTGCTCTAAACCTGAAAGCAAAATTTGAAAAAAAAAGAAAAAGCTTTTTAAAATTTGCTTTATTATGAAATAGACTTGTTTAATAGCAACATCTCAGGTTTTATCCAGATAGTTGTCTGTTTTTTCTGGTCTGCCTTTTGATTTATGGATTTTGGAATGTTGGCTATACTATTTTAGCAGAAAAAGAAAGTATTTCTCATCATGTTGTAGCTGTCTTTAAACAAGTCCTACATCTTTTACTGTCTGCTCCATTCAACAGGAAGGAATTTAAACTTAAACTTATCTCTATGACTTTTGTAGATAGGACTCATAAATTTTCCAGGCTTAAGGATTTTTTTTAATTATTGTTTTTATTATTGTTATTTATCACTGTTAAGACTAACTGGGACATTTTGTAATTAAGAGAAAGCAATTGATCTTCACACTTAGCAATAGATCTCTTTAGTGAATGACTAGATGTGGAAATAAAATGTGTGCTACAGAAACTGGGATCTAGTTGTTTTTTCCCACATTATGGATGATATCCTTGTTCATGGACTGTTTTGTGTCTCTGTAATAGTATTTTAACCACTATCTGTATAGAGAAGTAGGAGAATGAAGAGTTATTAGGGTGTTTTAGGTAGCTCCAGATAAAACCTGTGAATAGGCAACTGACATTGTATTAACAGTCACTTTCTGTGGGACCCCAGCAAGCTGCTGTTTGGGAACCACGTTGGTGGGCATCTCTCTAATATAGTCCTATTGTAACGGACTGGGGCTAGTTGGGTGTCTGACATCATAGACCATCACAGCTCTGTGCTGAACTTTATTTTGCTGTGAAATACCATCAGTGGCTTCAGATCCATTGGTCATCTTCAGGCTTCAATGAGATGCAATCCTCTCTGGAGGATACTTGGTACCCCAGAATAACTGGCCTGCACATAATCTTCAAAACAAGATTGTTTTGGCTCTCTAATCTCTCTAATCCTTCTTCCCAGCATCATCCAAGCTGGAACTGCTTTGTAAACCTTTCCACTTGCTACTAATCTCTTACTGCTCTTTTTTCCCCCCATAGTTGGCACCAGAAAACACTCTGATGTCCTTCCAGAAGGCAGTGGAGCAGAAGACATATGGAGTCCAAGCTGATGTTGTACTGAGGTAAGTCAGTGCACTGGTTTGCTGGAGCAAAGAAACTTTCTTTGTGGATGGCCTAAACCATGTTCCGGGGTCTCTTTTTGGGGGTGTCTTTCTGGTTGTTACCACCCTTTCCCATTGAAAAGGGCTCTCATGGAGACTGTGCTCAGTAACTCCTCAGCTGCCTCCATTTGTGGTACACAGATGTTACTAATTGTTGAACTGAGATGATGACTAAAGGTGGAGCTGTCCAGGTGGAGAAAAATTGGATTCCTTTGTCATGAAACTAATCTTCATTTACAGGAAGACTGTCCCCTTTCCTAGGACTTATTTTGTTTCATGAAACAAAGCACTCGCTTTCTAGCCTGGCTTGAAATCTGCTGGCAGTCTTGCTCCAAGGGAAGGGACTGAACCACTTAAAAGTGACAGCTGCTGGGAAGGCCCATGTACAGAGAGTAGAGATCCCAAAATTACTTCCTTGTTATGCAGGTCACCAGGCAGGTTTTACCAGTGTTGCAAAACTGTCACAAGAATTTAGCAGCACGGAAGTAAAACTCTTCTCCTCCTCTCCTCCCTTCCCTTAAATGACACTAATGCTGAGGGAAGGAGGAATCTGGTGATGCTTTTGCCTGTTAAAGAGTCATTCCTTGCAGGAAAATGTTGAACTGAATTGAGAAGGCCAATTTAGAGAGGATCCCAGAAGGGTTATTTCAAGAACCATCCTTTGCTCCAGGAGTTTGATCTTTATAAATATTCTTGCTCCTTTTCTGAGCTGTATTTCTGCATGTGTTATATAGATGTGCTAGAAGACAGAAGTGGCATGAAGGGAATGGCAGAGCCCTGTCTTGGTGAACCTTCCATCTGTAGCTTGAGGGTATCTTGTTCCCCTCAAGACTGTGGACATTACCCGTGGGATGCTACTTAAAGTTGTTGACCATGGGTCAGCAAAAGTCAGAGTTCTCCTGACTTGTATGAGCAAGCTGCCTTGGCTAGGAATGGACAAGGACAAAGTGCACAACTGAAAGCAGGAATAAGGGCATTTCACAGGAGCGGGGCAAAATGTTACTTTAGTACGTCTTGTAAGATGTACCTCCTGGAGAAGGAAGAAGGCACTTGTGATTCTTACCAGGCTAGAAGCTACATCCTGCTCTCTGCTTTGGTGGGTCCCTCTTAGTTCTCAGCTCCTTGTACTGAGTGGCCAATGACCCTTTCTGATTATCTAGGATCATTGTGACTGCCAAATTTGGCAGGGATGAGGGGCTGAGTTTGGGGACAATTTCTTAGTTCTGGATATTAATATAAGGAAGCCTCATAGCTATTTTATTTATTTATTTATTTATTTCTGACCTCTTTGGAGGCTGGCATTGACGAAAAGATATTTCTGCCTGGTAAAAGATGGGCTTCAGCAGTTTAATCATCAGAGTGCTTTTCTGCTTTCCATAATTGTTTGAGAGTGAATGATGTAAAAACTAATGGAACTTCTTCCCCCTGGGGAATGGAAGGTCATTGTGGAAGGATGAAGGGCGAACTGGGTTGTTTGTGATGCAGTAGTTCTTCCTTCAAAAATTAGTTCATTAGCTGTTGTAAAAGGACAGCAGCTTGACTGCCCATCTACCAAATGAAGCCTCACCTCAGGAGGTAGGCTGAACTGGTTGCTTCCCTTAGCCTTGGACAAGGGGAAAGGCAGCCTTTTTGGGAAAGAGACCTGGAAAAGTTGCTAGAGCTTCCCAAGGTGCGACCCCTCAGCCATCCTGAAGGAGCATCCACCACAGCCGAAATGGCCCCAGACGATTTGGCCCTCAAGGGTGTCATCTTTAGGAGTCTTAAGTCTTTTTTTTTTTTTTTTTTTTTTTTTTTTTTTTTTTTTTTATAAAAATGGGACTCTAGTGACCTTCGATTCAGACTAAACACAAAGCCATCAATACAGCTGTCAGCAGTTTTGGCAAGGATTTGCAGCATGGGCCCTGACTGTTGTCCTAATCTCATTGAAAGATGCTCCTTGTGCTTGTGACATGACAGGCCCAATCCATCACTCCTCCTCCTTGGAAGTCTCCATACTTCCTACTTGTTCCTCCTCCACATGGGTGCCAGCCGTGGGTGGGTCCCTTCTTACTGGGGCAAACTGTCGCACCCAGTATGCACTCTGAACTGGGTGGCCCTGGTTATAAAGCCAGCACTGGTGCACTCAAAACATCTTTGCTACAAGCAGCATCCCATCCCGTCCCATATTCTGCCTCCTCCTGCATCTCCTTTTTTTCTAAAGCAGTGATTTCTCTCTGAATTACTTTTTCAAACCTGTGCTTGCTAATACATTGTGGTTAGCCCTGGACTCTGTTTTCTGAGTGATTCGTGTAAGGGGAAATATTAGGAAGGAGGGAGTGAATGTTAAATGCCCCATAGGATTTCTGCTCTGTGGTTAAGGCTTAGCAGTATCTGATGATGCTCTGTTAAGAGATGTTAAGACTTGAGCTCCTATCTTCCTTAAACAGTCCACACTCTTAATTCTGCAGTTGCTTAGCATTTTTTTTAAACAGTATTTATAAAAAACCTTCTGACTGCAGCAGCTTGGTGTGCTTGCTGCTGAGTATGGTGTTGCTGTGTCAGCATTGCTTTGAGTGGAGAGAAGGGGGGAAGTTAGTTGGCATAATGCATGCTAGAAATAGAAAATAAGATGCGAGTGACCTTTGCAATAAGGGCCTTCCGCAAGCAATGGCAAAGCTGGGACAGCGTTTGCTTCATTATCCAAAATTGGTCTTTTTGGTTTCCCTCTAGCTCTGGGGTGAATGCTCTGGGTTGTTTCCTAATTGGATTCATATGAGTTTTGGTTTTAACCCTATCTCCTTTTCAGACCTTATCTGAGCCTCCTCGTGCAAAGATGGGCTCCTTAGAGGGGTTGAGCTCCCCAGTCCCTCCATGTGAAGCTGGCAGGGAGGGGTGGACATGAAGCACTCTTTTTTTTTAACCAGCCAGCTCAAGTTCTGTCCCCTTGCTTTGGAAAAAGTCATTATAATCCCCTGCTCTTGGTCAGGCTGGCTGCGCTGGGTTTGTTTTGATTTTTTTTGAGTGTGGACAGCTCTATGTCCTCCAGCCCTTGATAGAAATCATCATCGTCCTCTGTAGTGTTGCCGCTGATCCAGCTACAGAAAATGGGTCTGGAAGAAAGCTTGAAAAGCTTTTTAGGTTTCCTGAAACCACTGTTTTGTAATATCCAGATGGGTTAAAAACCACAGGGCATGCACTTGGTTATTTAGTTTCAGCTGAGAGGCGAGCATTCTTTAAGATGTGTGAACTTAGCTACTTGTGTGAGCATGACTATCTCCTGAAAAGAAATTTCAATTGGGAAAGGCAATTCCAAAGCAATTTTGAAAGCTTGGAGTCCCTACATCTTGTTGAAAGCCCACGAACATTAGGGTCCAATATAGTCTGAGAGCCTTTGAAAATCTTACCCGTTATCTACCATTTACAGTGTGAGAATAATTTCTCTCTCTGTGTGTATGCATATGGGGTATGGAAAACCTCTGATGTTACTGGGAGCTGTGAAAAGTGCAGAAAGCTTTGGTTATCATGGGTGTTCTCATTTATTTCATTTATGTCAACATTTGAATGAAGGCAAACATCTAGGAGGTATCTAAGAGGCTTTTTCCTTTGGGTGCATTGCATTCTTGAGACCAGTTGAAATGAAATACACTCAAAGGAAAAAAAACTCTTATGCTTCAACTGGATGTGCTAAGTTGGTTGAGATCTTGACAATGATTTTGATGCGGTCCCACAAAGCCGTGGGAGAAGATGGAGTGGGTGTTTCTCTAGTATTGTATATCTGTTTGCTCATCTCCACCAGGTAACGGGAACTCTGACTCTCTTTGCAGCTATGATGGAGTGCCATTTCTGATGCATGACAAGACACTCAGGAGAACAACGAATGTGGAGAAAGTGTTTCCAGAGCTGGCCTACGAGTACTCCTCCATGTTCAACTGGACTGACCTGGAAAAGCTCAATGCTGGAGAATGGTTTTTACAGGTGTGTGTGGCCATGGAGACGGTGTCCTGGTGCCAAGGCCACAGGCTGAAAGTTCAAACCTGAACCCGCCCTGGGGTGGACGAGTGTAGATCTGTGTCCTCAAAGAAGTAGTCTGAAGCGTGACTAGACCAGGCCTCCATAAAGAATATTTTTTGTCCTCTACACAATTTAATCTGCCCTTTTATTTGCTGTTTGGAGCATCTTGGTAGCTAATCTCAGCTTTTCAAATGGAGGAATCTTTCCACTGAGTGGATAAAAAGAGTCAGGAGCCTCTCTGTTCATGCAATCAATTTTAGGACGTTGGTCTGCTTGTCCATGTTGTGAGCCTCAGAGCCTGACATCCCACTGTTCGCATTCACGGCCTCTTCCGGGCACTGCTGCCCAGGGGTTTGGAGCAATGGCCCAGCAGACAGGAAGACTGAATTGGAACATTCCCCCAGCTTGTAAGCTGCATGTTCTTCCTTTTCCTCAACCTGTGCTTTGGGGAAAACATGAATACTAAATCCTTACTGTCGTGCAGGCAGTTTTCCTAGGTGGCTGCCGCTTGTTAATGTGCATCATTGAGATGCTGCTCGTAGCCTCCAAGATCCCTGGCTGGGATTCAAGGTGTTTGGTCCTCTCTCTGCCCTACAACTTGGGGTTGAGGAGAAATTGCATTGTCTTTCTGTGCCTCTTCCACCTCCTGGAAGAGGGGGTCTTGATGCCTGATTGACACCACTCAGAATTTCAAGATCCTGAGAGGAGGAACCCGATTATAAAGAGAACAGAAAATTGTGTTATATACGACCAGCCCTCTTCCAGATGATGTAGTGTCTGCCTTCCTTCTGCAGTTCCCCCAGCAGCCAGATTCGTAGTTGTGTTTACACGGGTAAACTAATTGTGACTGCATCTTCCTGCCTTGCTGTGTTTTGATGGGAGACTGCGACAGTGCTAAGAGCAAGCCGTGACTTGTTATTTAATAGCATGTTTCAAGTACTTTTTGCAATTCGTTACTCCAATGTGCAGCTTGGCTTTCCCCTCTTGCCACCCTTACCCTGTCTTTCCGTGGCAAGTGTCTGCTCCTTTGCCTGTTGGATGCCCTTTGCCTCATCAGGCTGGGTGGTGAGAGCAGGTTCCAGCTCTCCCAGCTGCAGAGAGCAAACTGGGGCTGGCATTCTGGCTGTGTCCAAACTGACTTGTGCATAACATCTTGCATTCCCTCTGCTAGAGCATCCTCTTAGGATTATATGCTAAGTCAAACAAGGAAGTAGGCTGTTTTTGTCTTTGCTGGATGTGACTTTTTTTTTCTACCAAATTTGCATTTCTCTTCCTTTTTCCTTCATTTAATTTTAGACACAATTGTCCTTAAAAAAAAAAAGGCAGGAAATGCATCCCTCACCGTCCGAGGGGGAAGGAATTGCTGTGGGATGGGCTGATCCATCCTTCGATGTGCAGCCAGCTTGCAGGTGTGATTTCTCTTGCTGAGCTGTTCTTTGGCCTGCAGCCTTAACCCTCTTGGAGAACACTAACTATGTTCTGGAGGCAGGGCTGCAGAAATGGGCACACTTGTGCTAGCTAGCTAGAATATGACTTGCTGAGGCGTTGCTAGAGTGATGCAAGCTCAGATACCAGTTTCACATGCCTCCTTGGAGCACCCTGGGCACTTGCTCGGTGGCAGCCTGAACCATCACAGCTGCACTGCTGTGCCAACCTGAGCTGGTTTGAAGGTGTGACTGGGGTGTCTATGTATCACAGCTGCATGTGGGGCAGCACAGAAGCTTGTCTGCCTTACAGATGTGATTGTGGGAGCGGGAACACTGAGGAATTGCCTCCTGCCAGATGAGAGGGGCTGAGATAAGAGCTGGAGAGCAGCTCTGGGGGGGTGTCCTTGGCTCTTTGAGACAGATTCATTCCTGAATGTCCTTAAATCCAGATGGTCCATATTTGCCTATTCCCTCTGCTTTGAAGGATCTCAAGCACTTTGTAGAGGAAGGTCAGAGGTGGAGGGTGATCCTGCATTTAGGTGTTGAAACAGATTGCTTCCAAGAGAAGGGCTGTTCCCCCGAACTGAGAGGGTTTGCCCTAGGAGAGCAGAGGTGATTAGATCTCTTCCAAACTGCTAGCTCATCTCTAATCACTCTTAGCTATACAACGCTATACAATAGCTGGTTTCTTTTTCTTAATTCTATCCTGAAGAATCCTTTGCAGTAGCATACCCAGTGTGAGGAAAGTATATTTTTAACTTACTACCTTTGCAAATTGCATTGAATGCCCTTAGTCCCCGTATAAGAGCTCAGCCAGCCCCCAGGGGAGGCTGTTACTTCTTACCCGCCTCCTCTGTGAACATTGCTAATTCCTGCTCCTTGTTCCCATTTCCTCATTTTAGGCTTTCCTCCTATCTCTGGTCACTGCCTGCTTCTGACCTGTACCCTTTAGTTCAGTTGTCCCCTTGGAAACGGGGGGGGATCAGCACAGCACACCTTACTTCCAGTAAGGATCTACCACCTGCCCTGGGGTGGGGAAACTGAGGCACAGAGTTGGCTTGCTGATACACTTCGGCAAACTGCAAGACAGGCATTGAGTGTAGCTGTCGGCATTGCCTGCTGTTGCCAAGGTGGGGTGGCAAAGGAGCTCCACAGCAATAATGCCGGGATGTGCTTTTCTTTCAGAATGACCCTTTCTGGACGGCTGGATCTCTCTCAAGGTCTGACTACTTGGAAGCTGCCAACCAGTCAGTCTGCAAATTGGCAGATATGCTAGAAGTGGTCAAGGACAACGCATCAGTCATCTTGAACTTCCAGGACCTGCCACCTGCTCATCCTTACTACAGCACTTACATCAACATCACCCTGGAAACCATCCTGGCATCAGGAATTCGTCAGCAGGCTGTGAGTTCTGTGGAGATTGGGCAAACGGGCTGGCAGCGTTGTGCCAAAGGGAAGGGCTTTAGGAGCGGGAGGGAAGCGGGCTGATTTCTATCCACTTGCATCAGCTTCATTGGGAATCAAAGACTTCCTTTGGCTGGGGATTTGTAGAATATGGGAGTGTTTTTTCCCTAGGAGTATTTATTTTGGCCCTTCTTCCCCTGCTGTTAAAAGATGTGGGATCTCTCTCCGGTCACTTCCACACTGTCCCCTGTCTGTTCCCAAACAACCCTTCTTGTTTCCAAAACCGCCCTCATGGGCTCCCCATATCCTTGAGTGCCTGACTTGATCCATTTGGCACTTGATAGTTTGAAATGTCCAGAGCTGCTTGATGCCAGGAAGTCATGCTGGGGAGGACCATGCCACAGGCTGGTGGTCCAAGAGGCAATACTGTCCTGCGAGGGTCAGCACAGGCCTCTGAAAGCCACTTGAGATGACTACTCCTGTGCAGCAATGTGCCCTGGCGGTAAGGATGCTTAACGGCATCCTGGGCTGTATTAACACAGATGGAGGAAAGGGATTATCCCCCTTACTCAGTGCTCATTAGAACCACATCTGGATACTGTTTCTAATGGGGCTCCTCAGTACAAGACAGACATTAATAAACTGCGGCAAGTCCTGCAGAGGCCACCAAACTGGTCAGAGGGCTGGACGCGTGGTGTATGAGGAGAGGCTGAGGGAGCTGGGTCTGTTCAGCCAGGAGAAGAGATGGCTTTGGGGAGTCCTAAGAGCAGCTGTCCAATACCTACAAGGAGGTTACTGAGAAGACAGATCCAGGCTCTTCCCTGAGGTTCATGTCAGGAGGGTGAGATGAGGGTGAGATGCAGTTGTTATAAATGGAAACAGAAGAGGTTCCTGCTGGATATAAGGTAAAAGTTTCCCTCATGAGGACAGACAGCATTGGGACTGGGGCCCAGAGAGGCTATGAGACATCCATCCTTGGAGGTTTTCAAGATGTGACTGGACAAAACCCAGAGCAACCCAGTCTGAACTTAGTGGTGGCCCTGCTTTGAGGAGAGGTTGGAGTGGAGACCTCCTAAGGCTTTTTCCTACCTAAGCACTTTGATAAGAGCCTCCGGGCATGGGGGAAGAGGCTGAGACCTGGATGACAGTTGCAGCATGAAAGCAAGCCAACCTTCCTCTCCTTCCCGCTCCTTAATTTTAAATAATCCTTTCTCTGGGCCAAGAAACTGCTGCGGCCTGGAGCCAGCCTCTGTTTGGAGGAGAAATGTGTGTCCTGGAAAGGAGAGGCTTCCAGCAAAAGGAGATATAAACCTGCAGAGATCTTCTCCGGGCTCTTAATTCTTTTCCAGAATTGTCCTTGCTTGGTTATACTAAACATTTGAGCCATTGCATTGTCCAGCCAGCCTTGTTATCAGTGTCCTCTGACCCCAAGATATATAGTTTCACCCAGCATGATCCCTCTGATGCAGCAAACTTTTCTGGAGGGAGAGTCCCACTTCCCATGTGTTGGAAGGGCACCATAGCTGGGAACTCTGGTTGGTCCTTGGAAAGCTTCTCTCCTTGGCCTGTCTTGGGAAGGAAATCTGGTCCTTTCACTTGTCCTGGTGTCTCCCTTGAATTTGGACTGAATGAAAATAGCTTAGGGAGGCTGGCAAGTGGAGTGACTACATCACTTGCAACTTAGACATTTCATCTGTACCAATTATTTGCATCTATACGCACAGAAAAGCAGGAATGCTCAGTGCTCTGACTTGTGCAATGATGGGCCCAGGAGGGAACGGAGCTATTTTTAACTCCCATCTGTCTTTCTAATGATTGACACTGCCACCCAATTTCCAATTAGGTCTGGGGTCTCAGTGACAGAGTGGGTTTTCCACAAGCTGCTGCCAGCTTTGCTAGATCTCTGGGAGGACTGTGCTGTCTTCCCCTTGGATATTGCACAGCAGGGTGGAGGGCAGGGGGATAATAGTTGAAACATAGATGTAGTGATGAAAACTGAAATCTCTCACCCAGATTCCTTATTAAAAATGCATGCAGCCATGTTTGAGCGGCTCTGATTTCTTGGTAAATGAGTGCCGACGAGCTGTTAAACACGGGCTAAAGCAATGCAATGCCCAGTGGTACTACTGAGATCATCTGGCTGGGCCCAGTCTCTGCATGGCACAAGCCATAAAACTGCCCAGCTTGGCTTCTGCATCCACTTTATATCTGGCAGCCAAGCATGTTAATGATAATTGATTTGACACATTTTTAAAGCATGGTATGAATTCAGAGAAACCCTTGCCCCAGGTTGGAATAGATGTAGCATTGATTAAAAAAAGGGGTTGAATAAAACTAGTCTCAACCATGGGACTGTGGGAGGCTTTTCCTGTACATCCTGTCTGCACTGTCAATTTTAGCCTCCTGTCCTTACTTCTCTCTGTGCCCTGAATTGGATGAGGAGGACAGGTTTTAAGGGATACGCTGTGCCTCTTCTCATGAGCCCTTTGCCTGATCTCTTTGTATCTCAACCCCTGTTTTTAGAGACAAAAGAGGTTTTTGTTGTTGTTTTTGGGTTTTTTTTGTTCATTAGAGCCCTCTGTGCTTGCCAACAATCCTGAGATGCGTTTGAATAGAGATATGGGAGGTTCTAAGTGTCTCAAAGGCAATTTGTATGACAGATAAGGCAAAGTGTCTGACATGGTTTTGCTTCTGACGTGGTCTAAATGGCACGTCTGCAAACATGCCTCATGTTACCTGCTTTGTGAACCATCTTTGCAATAGTCACCCTCTCCGTCTCCCTCCGTCCGCAGGTGATGTGGCTGCCGGACGCGGAGCGGCAGCTGGTCAGACAGATTGCGCCGGGTTTCCAGCAGACTTCTGGCCTCAAGCTGGACGCACATCACATGAAAGAGAAAGGAATCGTGAAACTTAACCTGCGTTACACCAAGGTCACGAATGAGGATGTCAGGTACTGCCCTTTGTTTGGACACCGTGTGATTGCCTGTTTGCTCCGTGGTGGGTGTCCTCAGTGTCCCTTGCATCCCTTGTGCCCCATATGCACCCTGGCTGCACAGCATCTTTTTTCTGATTGTCCCAGGCTGCCTTGTCTGCACACAGTATCATTTTTGATGGACTTAATGTGCTTGGAGCTTGAGCTGTGCAAAGATGTGCCTGTTCATCAGCCCAAATCCAGACTGCTCCCAGGAGTGCGCAGTTGATTCTAATAGTTCTACGTGCTAATTCAGGATATGATGAACCTTTTTGAGATACAAATATGAGTCGTTTGATTCTTATTCCACTGTCATCTCCGAAAGAAGTTGGGGCTTCTCACATTGAGTACCTCCAACTGCAGTTTCGTCCTCATTAGCAGCTGCCCTTCGTGTCTGTTCTTCTGCTCCAGAGCTGCTACTGCAGAATTTTGATTAGTCCAAAGTCTGGGTTTGCTTTTAGAAAATCCTTTTTGCAGAAAATTCACCAGTTTAAATACTGCCCTCGTCACCTATTTAGGCTGGTGTGGTTTCCTCTTTAGTGAGACTGACACAGCATGGGTTTTCTTCCTTCCACCTGACTGTGTATTTGAAATGTGCAGTGTGTTAACTCAGTTTTGCCCTCTTTTCTTGCATTCAGGAAAGGTGGATTATCTCTAGCAGAGCTTTTGCATTTTTAGAGCTTGACTTTACTCCCTAAAGAAATAACTGAAAATTAAACAGGTTTGCAGAGGAGAAATGTCTTTAAAGAAGCTGTCTTACTATACGTGTGGACATGGGAGTAGTGAAGAGCTGAGCCTACAGCTGTTTGAGTGTGTGGTCCTATTTGGTGTGATCCAGTGGTGTCTTGCTGTGGGTGCCAGCAGTCAGTCTAGTGCTTGCCCATAAAACCGGGTCTATGCTTCACCTGCATGATAATTCCTGCCTGTTTTCCCCTACCTGTTTCCTCTGCCTCATGGAGAGGACCATACACCAATATTCTCATCTATCTGCTCATCCCAGCTGAGCTGCCTCTAAAATCAGACCTGCCACCTGGGTATTTCTTGACCCCTGAAGGCCGTGTGGTGCCCAGTCAAACATCGCAGCAGTCCTTAGTGTGAAGCCGCTGCCAGAACAGGTTCAACAAGCTCTGGCGTAACGCAATTCTCGGCCCCCAAAAATCAGTGTCTGGACGTAACATCGCTGCGACCGACTCTGCCCTTGAGAATCCCGTAGCTCTCAGAGCAGCTTGATCATGTTGTGAGCTTTGAGTTGTCCATGTCTTGTACAGCAGCTTTTTTCCTCAAAGTACTTTGCAGATACTAATTTGCAATTATTAATCTTCGTGCTGCCCATGTGAGGCAGATTAGTGATGTTTCTACTTTGTAGATAAGGAAACCGAGCAAGCTATTCAAATAGCTGGGCAGGGGGAATCCAGTATTAGTTCTTGGCTTACTACTGGTCATGTACTTCAACTTTAAGTTTTAGCTTCTTGGAAAATGATCTTAGGAGACTAGAGATTGTCTGTAAGATTGGACAGCCTGTGATCGTCCTCAGAGCAGGGAAATGGGGGTTGTAGGAACTGGTGTTGGAAATGCAGTCTGTCAGTTTTCAATTCAATAAATTACTTATGAAGTGTTATTGGCATCTGAGCCAGATGTCAATTTTACATCAACACGATGAGGCAGTCATTAGAAAAATGTGATGTGTCCATCCTTTGTGAAAAAGTGTCGGAAATGGGATGTAGCCTGGGTCAGATAGTGTCTGAGAGGAGAAGAAACCTTTTAAGTTCAACCTATTTGGTTGCAATGTCCCCTGGTTGCTTATGAAGTGCATGTGCCCTATTAAAAACCTATCTCATGCAATTAAAAACCAATAAATCTAGGCAGTATTATTGCAGTGGCTGATGGCAAGAGCGCTCCTTTTTGAGATGAGGACACTGGGATGGGCTGTGGGGGGCCTGATTTCTTGCTGCAACACTAACCCCTCCATCCGCTTGTCTCGCGGCAGGGACTACGCCACAGCGAACCTGAGCGTGAATCTCTACACTGTGAACGAGCCCTGGCTGTTCTCCATCCTGTGGTGCGCTGGCGTCCAGTCGGTCACCTCTGACAGCTCCCACGTCCTTCGCAAGGTGCCTTCTCCCATCTGGCTAATGGTAAGCACGACACCTGGGAATGCACAGCAAGCCCCTGGAGGAGAGGGGGTGGAAAGGTGGCTGTCCACCGCTGAAGCCGTACGGCTAGTGGATATCTCCAGGAAGGCTTGGTTGGGTTCAACATGCTGCTGGGATTGAGGGGTTTTGCCTTCTCTATGTCTGCATACTGAGCTGGCAACAGATCTCCTGCATGATCCCTTGCTTCAGGTGGCCTCAGTCTCTCCCCATGCAGGGCTTGGGGACCTTGGAGACTGCTTTGCATGTCCCATTTAGCCCACATGTTTTTTCTTGTTTCCTCTCAAGGAAAAACACCTTTCCAGACCTGCTGAGTAGCTGTTTGAGTTGCAAGAGAAGCAGGCAAGCAGGTGAATGAGCTAACCTGGCTTTCAGGCAGGCTGTGAAAATGACCTTTTTGCCTTTCTTTTCTTTTCTTTTTATACCAAACAAGGATAGATTTTACCTCTGGCTACCCCACTGCTGAAAAAGTGCAGCCAGAGACCAAAAGTAGCCCCCTTGTCCATCACATAGCCACTCAACTCTCTGAAAACTTGGCTAGCATTTTGGGTCCCTGAACCGAATAGAAATATTTGTGTCAGCAGGAAAAATGCGAAATGATGAAACAGTTGCATTAAAGTATTCCCCAAATAAAAACTCAGCTGCAGCAGTGTTAGTGCAGCTTTTTTTTTTTTTTTTTTTTTTTGCATATCCTGTCCGGTGTTAGGACAGTGTTACTTTCTGCTCTGACAGATCTGCTTGGGGAAGGAGAGAGTGGATGAGCACAAGGAGAAGAATTTAATAGGCATTAGTAAGCTGTTTGGAAGTCTTCCTCAGAGCCAAGAGCCAGTGTCTGAGTTGTTCTCAACACAGTGTTACACTGTACTGATGCTTGGTTTGAAGGGTTGCAAATCTGAGGATTGCAGGAATAGGACGTAGGTTGTGCAACGTTTGTAACAAGCAAAATAATTCCCCTAAAACAGCCCTGTCTAAAAAGGGGAACTGTTGGTGAAATGTAGCAAAGCTGGTGGTGGGAATAACAAATTCCTGTGCAGTTCTAGGAGTGCATGAGGCAATGCAATGGGTTGTCTCTGTACAATGTGCATGTTTGCTGGCCTGTGCTCCTCCTCAGCAGAGCTGGGAAGGCATCTGCTCACTGGGCATTCCTAATGACCATGCATGTTGGGTGCACGTTTTTGAAAAAAATCCAATTTTCCCCTGTTGATTGCCTTGCAATTGCAGATCTGCAGCTCATGAAGCCTTGATTTGGTACCAAAACTGATAGCTTTGAGCTTTTCGCAGGACTTTAAAAAATGCCTATAATCATCAACACAAGGTGCTGGTGTTTACTGCCCAGAAAGCTGAGTTCATGTCCACCTATTGCTTTTTGTACATTCTGGGAAATGCAACTTTTGCCCCACAGAAAATCCTGCTATTTTGAGTCTTCCATTGTGTAATACCAACACTTGCACAGAACAAAAAATTTGGATGTGTAGATTTTGTTCTAAACTGGAAGACTCTTGAGTTTTCATTCAAAATAGTTATGATTACATTCCCTTTGCAAATGGGAATGCAATCAGTTTGTGTCTATTGATTTTAATAGATGCAGCAAATGTAACATTACAGCCAGATCTGCATGCAATGTCAACACCATGTCAGATGTCACCCTTCTATAATTAAGCTGGAAAATACAAGGATTAAATCTCCATGAGAAGCACTGGCTAATTTAAGCATTGCCCTGCTAATTCTTCAGTATGCTTTCAAAGTACGAATTGAGACCCATAAAGAGGTACAGAACGGAAAAAAACCAAGCTGTACTGTGCTAGGAGATGGAGCAAGCACAGTTGATGGCTTCAGACTAGTTCACCCATGTCATGCTACCCTTGCATGAATGCACCTTCTTGCATTTATGGATTCTGCTTTTCTAATGAGACATTACTTGTGTGTGTTAGTGCTGGTACTGGTGGCTGGGATGGGTCTGTCTGTGGTCTGAAATCAGCAACCTTTTTCTGATTGGGACCATGTTCTTCAGGCTTAGGTTGGCAAAGCAGAAGTTGATTAGCCATCACTGATGACTCTGCCCAGTAGGTGCCCTCTGAGCACCATCAGTACTCTATTATTATTCATTACCCCATGACTTTGTTGTCTTTCAGCTTTCTCCTTCCTGGGCAACACAAAAGTAAATGTGAAGCAGCATGCTCCTATGCTAGGTTCAGACGGTTAGTTGGTGCAATGATGATAGTCACTTAGACCAGCAAATGGAGCCAGAACAGCTTATAACCTCCGAGTTACCTGTGTATTAAAGGACAAATATTGAAAGTATATGCCTAAAGTGCAGAGGGCTCCCCTCCTCTGCAGGGACTGTGCTCAACTGCGAATATCAGAATAAGTTTGACCACAAACATCAGAATAAGTAGTGCTTATTCTAGCAAAGCACTCAAAAGGGGGCCTGAATGTCTCATGTGCAGAGCATATGTATTTTCTTCTGTTGTCCCACAGACTTGGATTTCCAAATAGTATCTTACCTCACCTAGAGGTATAGTTGAGAGAGGAAGCTTTCAACCCACAAAGCTCTGAGAAAATGTGAGCACATGAAAGGAGGGAGAGTTTAAAATTGTTCCTATTTGCAGTCTTTCCTGATGAAGTCATTTTGGGTGACAGGCTAACATTAGAAAAGAACAGAGCTACAGGTGTCACATGTAAATCACAAGGTTTATATTTCTCTCTGCCCTGGTGATAACTTGACAATATGTGGTCTCTGTGTGATTATACAAACCAGAAGGTATAAGGTCTGCTTCTGTTTTTTGTCTTCCAGCCTCCAGACGAGTACCGTCTAATCTGGATCACATCTGATCTCATTTCATTTATCGTAATTGTAGGAGTTTTTATATTCCAGAAGTAAGTAGCATTGTTACGACTCAACTCTTATGTATTTGTGGCATGTTCTTTCCACTTCTGAGATAAGATATTGAACTGGATGAAGTCACTACTGCTTGCTGAGAAGAATGAGAGATCTCAAAAAGTAGTGATAGACTCCTTGCTCTGCTCATAAGTGTGCGTGGGAGAGAAACTGTAAATACTTCAGGGGAAATGGACATTGAGAAAGATTGAAATGCTTTAAGGGAAGAAGAGGAAATATTTTGAGGTTCCACGGTTATAGTTTTCAAGGATACATTATAGTTTGAGAAAGCTCTGTATTTGGGCATTTAAAAAAAAATCTGTTTGTTTCCATTTGAAAGACGAAAAGGAAACATTTTTAGGTGACTTAAAATTATTATGATTTAGCAGATCAAAGCAGTTACTCTATATATTGGCCTTAGTCTGATGCATGGAGAAAGTCTCCCTACTTTTCCAAAGAAGAGAGAGAGCAGAACAAGGATTTAACGAGGACATGGCAGAAACCTTGCTCAGTTGTCCAGAATCCCCGAAAACAAGCATGGAGCAGAAAATGTAGGAGCAGGGCAAGTTAGGACATTGATAAATCGGTAGGAGATAAATCAGCTTCCTAATAGCAGAGTTGGCCAAAATGCCCTCCTCTTGATTATACTGGAGGAAACCGTGGTGTCCTCCTGGTGATGTGACTTTTCTCTCAGGAGGCATTTTAGCTGTCGGTGATGACAACGTAATAACCCTCTCTGGGAAAGCGTGAGCTCAGGAAGGGAAGTCTGTTCCCTTGAGAGAGAAGCAATAGACTTCTCCTAGGAGAACGTCATCTGGAAATGCAGCCGCTTTTCCCCTACCTTTATAATCTCATCTGCTTTGGCATGCACAAACTACAGTCCTGGAGACATCAAGAGACCTGCAATTTCCTTCCTTATTGATATCCCAAATGCCCTAGCTTTAGGAGTAGCAATGCCATCTGCTTCAGCCTTGTGAGCTAGTGATTTTGCTGTCACATCGTCCCAAATCACCTGCTTGCAGCGATCCCCTTCCTTCCCCAGGGTGGGTAATTTCCTGGGAACAATAGACTATTTTCTCTGTTACAATAGACTATTGCTCCTGCCCGCCCCCCATATGGTCTAGGTTTCAGGCGAGATTTTGGGTCTGTTGTACCTCATGAGATGCGTTCGGCTCTGTTATAATTATGTCCCTCTGAATTCTTGACTTGCACAGCTCCAGGTTGGTGGAGCTGTGCCTAGCAGGTCATTGACTGCAGCATGGGATAATGGAGCAAGAGGCAGATTCAAAACTCAGCTTTCAGATTAGATTTCCCAACATTTAATGAAACCAACACCAAAACGAGGTTGGCAACATGATTAGAATTTTTTCTGGGTGATTTTAGGTCTGAAGGGCATGGCTTGTCCTCAAAATGCATATCGTAACATGGGCTTAGAGTATTGAGCTGGAATAAAAAGTCTCATGATTTGATTTGCAGCCAATTAAAGCCTTAACTCCAAAAGACCATCATAGCTGTGTTGTCTGAAAGCTTTCTCTGCCCCTTCAAATTCGTCAGTTGGTCTAATAAGAGATTTCCCCCCTCTTCAGACTTTCTTACTCTGTCAGATACAGAAATGCACTGGGGAGTCTGGAGGAAGAGATGGGTTTCTTACTGTTCTTGAGAGCAGAATTTGAAGACCAAGGTGATGCAATGTTGGCAGAGTCTTTCTTGTCATCCCCTGAAGCACTTTTTAGCAGGCTTTCTGAATCTGACCCAGGAGATCACAGATAAAGAAATTAAACTGGTTCAAATTGCTGAATGTGAGCTACAGCTCCCAAAAGAGGGTGAAATGATGCATGCTTGGAGAGAGGGGAAGAAGTTGCAGCTACGTGACCTTTGCCATAGCTGGCTTCTCCCTCTCTGCATGGACTGAATTTCTTCTGATTTGGAAGTGGTTTGATGGGGTAGATAGTGAAGAATCAGGGTAAGGAGTGAAAGGATTATTGATTATTGTGAGATTTCTCTTTTACTCTCAGGGTAAATCTGATGCAGGCAAGGACGGTTGTAAGCCGCCACTAGCTTTCCTTAGGGTTTATCTACCTGCAGCGCTGAGCTCCCTGCCCAGCCTCTGGACCTGTCACATAAAGCATTTGCTCAGAGAGGTCTAGCCATGTGGGGTCCGTCAGTAGCAGGGCCAAGCTTCATTTTTTGGATCACTCCATTGGGGTAACTCTGGTCATGAAACCCCCAAGTCCGTAGAAGGAAGAAGAAATACTAGCACCATAAAGTGGACTTTTTTTAGGAAAAGGCTTACTCTTCCAAGAGCTCCTACCTTGTGCGTCCCACTCAGGAGAGACCTATTTCCCTGCTATCAGTGGCTTCTCCACCACGTGGAAATATTGGTAGCTGTGTTGAGTTTATACCAAAAACCAGTTGCAGCAGAAGTGCCCAGCTACCTGCTGATATGATTCGGATCTGGGAAATGGGGCTTGGCCTTTGGCCTTAAACATGTCATTCTTTTTCCTTTGTTGTGTTTTGTTTTGTTTTTTTCCAAGTCCTTTCTGGGGCAAAACAAGAGCTGCTTCCTCCACACAAGGATGAGGGGGTGGGTGGGAACAGAGCCACCGCTTCGATGTGCTCGTTCTCTCTCCTACGCATGGCTTTTCTCTCTTCCGTAGTTGCGGGTAGGAATTGCTCATGCTATTCTGCTTCAGCCCTGATGACAGGATCCGTGCAGCCTCTCTGGAGGGGAAATACCAACTGTGATGACTTCTAACCAATCTTTTTTGCCTCTTTGCCTTGTTTATTTTCTTACTGCTGACTGTTGTGCATGTTCCTCCTCTTTCTCTCTCTGCTGCATTCTGGCATCTCACAGCTATCACATGATCAGGTAATTCTGGTGCTTTCCTCCTCTTCCTCTTTTTCATTCAACCTTCCTTTCTCTCTCTTTCTCCTTCTCTGCTATGGCTTCACTGCAGATGGGCAGGGCAGAACACAGCTTTTAATGATGCTTTCAAACATCTGGTTTCACAGGGGACCATAAAAGTCTGAACATTGCATGGTCTGTTATCATGAACACCACGAGAGCCTGATGCTGAAGCCTGCGGGTGTTTTGAAGGCAATCTGATGTTCTGTTACCTTCATCTAAGACACTGCCTTTTAAAACTGCCCTATTCTAATGTCCTGTAGCGTGCTGTAATTGGGAAACTCCTCGTGGATGTAGTGCTTTCCACACAGAAATGATCCCACTGCAAAAGATCACCTTCCTTACTGTGGTCACCAGAAGTTTTTGAGTCCAGTCTACTCTAAGTTGGCCAATTTGGAGTTACCATTGATATTTGAGAGTTTGTTTGCCTATCCTCCCTGAAATGTTAAAACCGTGGGAGATGGGCAATGAAGAAGCAGTGAGTTTGTCATGGTGTGCTCACCTACACCAGGTGCATGTTTTAGGAGCAAATTTTAGAGACTGGGGCTTTTCTGTGCTATGTTTCATTCCCTTTCTCTCCTGGTGGAAGAAAAATCCATATTTAACACCATAGGCCAGGCTCTGCTCTCTGTTGGAGGAAAAGAGTTATTTTGGATTTTTGTGATGCCTTTGAAGTAGCAGCATGGCTGTCTCTTGTGACTGGCTTTGTGCTACCACCAGTGAAGCTTCAAGGCTTCTAAAGAAAAATGTAACCTTGTTCAGGTCTGTAGAGCATCATTTTTGCAGCCCTGGGAATGAATCAGGAGGGAATGTAAAGGTTTGGCTCTTCCACTGCTGCACTTGTTTGAGCTTGGGATCTTTCAGGAGCCTCTTCCCAGTTACACCACTACAAAATTGGAAACACAGTATGAAAATAAATAGCATTGCACTCAGGAAGGAAGTGAGCCTGGGATGCCAGATTTGAAGCTCCCTAAATTCGAAGCCCAGATTTCTCCTTATATTGGCTGTTTTCTCCTCAGTAGCTTTTATCCCCTTGGAGGGAGGCTCTATCATCTTTCTGCAGTAAAGCCTTCACCACTTATGTACTCGGACCAAGTTCTGTGTGTTACCTTCTCCATTCCTTTCGCTTTGAGCGATGGGGTTGTATTTCTAAGGACCAGCTACTCTGTGCGTGCACTTACCGGCCCCTCTCCCTCTGTCCACCCACCACCTCGGGGTTGGTGTGTGCCACCTGTAAGTATTGCCTGCCCCACGAGGTACCCTGGACTAGCAACACCCAACGTTGATCCGCAGAAGGCCATTCTGCAGCGCTGCGTCCTTGCACTACCTTCCAAAACAGGACCTGGCTATGGGGCCAGGCTGAGCCCTCCTTGGGTCCCCTCTTGTCTCCCCCTTGCTCTCAGGCTTGCATGCCACGGGTGAGGAGAGGAGAAGGACACAGAGGAGTTGGGCAGGCTTCAGACGAGAGTGGTAGCAGGATGGGGATGCTCTGCAGTTGTGGCTGGCTTGGCTCTTTGCTCATCTCCATCTCTTCACCTTGGCACCAACCTACCCCCGGTTTCTCCCCAACCTGCCCTCTCCCATCCCCTTTCCATGCTGTTTAGCATCTTCCCTCCAAACCAAAGGCCCCCGGTTGTTGCCTTAACATGGTATGTGCTGTCTGTGTGTCATTGCCCAAGTGTCTTTCAGTTTGTCCTATCCCGTGTCCATCTGGTCCACTTTGCCAATGTGTCAGAACAAGACTGACCTGCTCTCATCTGGCACAGCGAGCCTTGCTCTGGCCTGGCCTTTTTGCATGCTGCTGTCCTACATGTGCCTGATAACAGCGTTGTCCAAGCTGGTAGGAAGGGTGCTATTTTATAGTAAATAAGCTCTCTGGTTCTCCAGAGCCTCCTGACTGTTGCAGGTAGTGTTTTATATGGCATTGACTGGAGCTGCATCACAGTTAAATGTGCTGGTGGCTCTTGTGCTAAGAGGATGTTTCAAAATACCCCTGAAAATAGGGATGGTTGTCGAGAGCCTGATTTCCTTTCTGTAGCCACCACACGGGAGCTAAAAGAATAACTGCACTATCCCTGCAAGTTTGATCTGGTTTTGATGTTGCTCCTTGGGTGTTTCCCCTTTGCAAACACATCCCAGCTGCTAGCCCTGCTCTACTTCTCTTACCTGGAGGTGAAATTCCCTCCCGGATCCCTAGGAAATCTTGGCTTGATCTGCCACCCCCCTGTGCTGGCCCTGTTATGAGTCTTCTGATTTTTGGGGAGTGGGGACTCCCAGGGTACCTGAGGTCAGTATGTCCCAGCTCAGGCTGGGGCACAGGCTGCAGGAAACCACTGCCCAGTGAAGCAGTCTGAGCAGTTGAGTTGCGTGTGTTTTTCCCCCCCTTCCCCCAGCTTGTTCAATCAGAGCAATGCACTCTTGTAAGAGGGGTCACGGGCCCCTCAGGCTATTAACTGGCCTGGGTCCGACTGCAGCCACCATGTGAGGTGGGGAGAAGAGAGCAGTGAGCATCTCCCTTGGCAGGAGGAGAAAAGCCCTCTGTCTCTGCCCACTTTGAGTCTTGTGCCCTCCATGGGACATCTAGGACCTGTGGCAAGAGGTCTTCATGCCCTCCAGCTGAGCAGCCCAGCTCGATGCTGAAAATCGTGATATTGTAGGCACAGAAAAGACTCACCTCTGTAGCAATATATTTTGTTCTTGATTATAGTTTAGGAGGGTCTGATCCTGCAAGCTCCTAAGCACTTGCAATCCCATTGACTGTAGTGGGAGCTACAGGCAGGTTAGCTACCTGCGTGGGACACTAAGGGCAGAAACACTTTTCTTCCAAGCCAGAGTGTGGCTCAGCTTAGATAATGATGAAAGCAAAATAGCTTTTATTTTCTTATTTTAATCTTTTTAGGCTTCAGTGGCTTCTCTACCTCCTTGTGCTTCCTGTGTTGCTTCTGTCTGTGGGGCTGTCAAATATGCAGCTTTGCCATCCCATCCCCTCTTCTCTCTGTAGCAGAGCAGCCTTCATCCATCCCCTGCTCAGAGCCCAACAGTGCAGTGCTACCTGCAGGGAGCTGGGAAAGGGCTGAAACCCCGTGAGGTTGGCACCAGCTAGATTTTCCCGGCAAAACAGCAAAATCTCTTCTACGGACGTTGTTTTGTCAGGCTGATGCTGTGAGCCCAGTCCAGAGATGCTTGGGGCTCCTTAAATCCTTTGCAACCAGGGGTGGGGAGGGGAGTTAGAAATTTAGGAGAAGATGGTTGCCCCCTAAAACTCTCCTCCTTTTGTGTGCATGAGCCACTAGATGGTGCCAGAAGATAGGAAACCCCATAAGCCACCCTAAATCTCTGCTGTTTCTCCATCAAATGGCATCCTAACATCCCTGGCTCCAGCAGGGAGACCTGGAATAGCCTCCCGAGGGATGCAAGCCTGAAAGCCTTCCTCTGTGGTAAGGAGATGAGAAGAGTAGGTGGGATTTGGGCTGGGAAAACATGGCCTGAAGAGCATCTCTTTGTGAAGGGATCTTGGATACGGCCGCTTTGTCTGAGCCTGCCGAGCCTCCCTCTCCCCGCCGCGCTGCAGCAGCCTGCCTTTTGCTCTTCAAGCAGATCCACAGCCAAGCGTCCCTATGTGTCAGGGTAGCTCCCAGGCTGAGAAAGAGCTTTAAAAGCAAAATCCCCTTTAACTTGCTGCCACCACTCATTGCTAACAGCAACCATTTTCTTTATTCAGTAACTGGGGGAAAAAAAAAACTGGCTGATTTTTAACTTGCAGCCAGATTCCCATCATTCTCCTCGTATTGTTCATGTGGTAAAAACTTCTGGCAAATGCTGAGTTTACTGAGGCTTAAAAAGTGTGGTTTTGGGGTAGAAACAGCTACCAGGCTTCTGGATCCAGTCTGACAGCATGGGCTTCATCCCTTGCTGTCTTCCAGCCTCAAGCCCTCTCTGGCTGAGGAAAGGAGTTGGTGAGGATGTTTAAGCAAAGACCCCATGGCATTTGGGCAGGGAAGTGCTCTGGGAGAAATTGCATTCAAGGACACCTTATTTGACAGCTACTTGTGTTGGGACTGCTTGTACTTTCCTCCAGAGGAGCTTGTGCCAGTGTCTTTGCTGTGTCTCAGGTTTGAGACCTTAGTTTGAGCTCTCTCCTCCCACAAATGTCAACACGTGACACTGAAGAAAAGGTCATGTTTTCTTTACTTGGCTCAGTCTTGTGTTCCTCTCCCTCTTTCCATCCTCAAGAGTTGATATAGTTTACCTGTGGTCATCCCTTAGGGCAGTTGGGTAGCTGATGTGACACAAATTGCTTCTGGCATCTGTTGTCATTGGGGAAATTTGTGGATTGGCACTGCTGGAATCAGGAAGTTCAAGGTGCTGAAAGATGACCTGTTTTTTATGTCTGTACCCCCCTGAGATAACATGCTCCTTCTCATCTCTGAACATCCACCCGCCATGTGGGGTTGTGTAGACGCGGGGGAGCGAAGGCATGAGGGTCTCCGGGACTTGCTGGTCTCCAGGCTGGTGGCCCCTTGCTTTGAGGAGGCTCCCAAGGTTGGGGGGGGACCAGCCCATGACATCCCCCTCTTCTCTTGCAGGTGGCGCCTAGGAAACATCAGGACATACAACCCAGAGCAGATCATGCTCAGCGCTGCTGTGCGCCGGTCCAGCAGGGACGTCAAGATCATGAAGGAGAAGCTGATCTTCTCAGGTATGCATGGGACACAGGATGGGGTGGCTGGGCTGACCCAGCTGCATTGAACCATGTGTGGGATTTGGTGCCAGCTCACCCATCCCAAACTGGTTCTGAGCACCGATTTGCTCCGATATCCTCCATTTAACTTCCCAAATTGTGCCACACAGTGCACTCCAACGTCCCACAGCTTCATGCGTGGTTGATGATTCAGAGGGGAGAACAGCTCTAAAATTACATAAAATAGCAGCATCCTAAAACACTAAGTTGCCACAAATAGCGGTGATGAGCTTGGGGTGGCCTTGGCAGTCAGAGGCACTAGAGACTGAGGGGTTCCTGATGTCCTCACGTTCCTCCTGGCTTTTATTTGCATTGGTGCGTGTTGTCCCCCTCCACGGGGGCACCTTTCCCACGTGCCCATCTCAGCACACCTCTAAAAAAAGCTCTCAGAAACATGTACAATGAGAGAAATGTGTTCAGCTTTGAAAGATTAAAGTTAGTGCGTTAAGCTGGAAAACTTGCATTTTAAGGAATGTGAATATAATTCCCCCTTGGTGTTTTTTTTTATTGGTTTTCTTTCTTTGTATTAGGGACTAGAGACCTCCAGCAGGGATCAGGGTTTATTGTACTGCACACATGCAGAACAAAAAGACAAATCTTGCTTCAAAGAGCTTATTGTGTGAAATGCAGGCCTGGTTCTGCTCTCCAGAGGCAGTGAAAATTGGGAGTAAATCAGGTCAGCCCAGAACGAGAAAAGCCTTGTTAGTCCTATCAGAATTAACTCTCCCCAAAATGTTCTCGACGTAAAATGTTCTTTAGAGGTAGAGGATGCATATTTAAATTTTGTGCCTCTGAAACGAGTGTTTTTGCTTGGTGTTTACAATTAAAATATTAGTGGAGGCGCATTTTTCCCAGTGAAACCAGTGACTACAGGAGCTCTCCCCATTTCCAGAATGACAGTCTGGGCTGAGGAGATTAAGACCATCCCTTGCACCCTCTGGCAAAGGCGGGCAATTCAGCCCATGGCACAGCGCGTCCCAGTATCTGGGAGTCTCGTTTTGCCTCTCATGGTGGCGGGATCATCAGGGCCTGAGATGTAGAGGTGAGGTCCTGCTGGGAACCAGATCCTGTTCAGATTTGGCGTAAGTGGGTGTAAACTGAGGGTAGCGTTTCTAAAGCCTGGGGGAAAATCCCTGCAGGATCCCAGAGGTCCCATTCTGCATACTGCTGCTGTGCTGGAACTTCACAGCTGCTTGGTGCCTCAGTTTCTCCATCAATGCCCAGTGAGGAAGGCTGTGAGCTGCTCCGGGGCTCTTAGATGCTTTTATTGTTTTTTATTGGAGCTTTCACAGTATCTTCCCTTCTCTGCTCTCGCCAGAGATCAACAACGGTGTGGAGAACACGGACGAGCTGTCGCTCTGCTCCGAGAATGGCTACTCCAACGAGATGGTGACCCCCACGGATCATCGGAACACCAAGCTGCGGATGAACTGAGGAGCTCAGACCCAACGCTGCAGCGCGGCTGGCTCCCCGCGTTCCCTTTGGCAGCGAGAGCCGTGCTCTCCTGCCTGCTCCGGGATGGGAACCTTTGAGGAACTGCTGGTTGGGCAGACACCCCTTCCCGTTCTCCCATCGGTGGCCACTCCACCTCTCTGGTTGTGAGGTCGTGGGGCTTTTTTGTAAATATGTAGAAAGTCCAATTTTTTTGTCTCTTTTTTTGAGTGTACCTGTTTTTCCAGGGCATGAATGGAAATACCTTGTTCATTAAATCATCCACCTTATGGCTGAAGTTATTTGAATCTTGACGTGACAGCCTTGGGGATGCCGGGGAAAGCAGGTGGGACGTGGCTCCCCTTTCTCTCCCCGCTCACCTCCACTCCTTTCCTTGGTGCAGCAACTGTGTAGCTGAACTCTGTTTAAAACGTACGTTGTGAAGTTCTCGTGAAGAGTCATTTTTGTTCTTTTTTTTGTTTGTTTTTTCCCTTCCTGGGCAATGAAGTTTTAGCTCTACTTTAACAGGAGGCTGTTTGGAGGAGAGAGAAGCTTTCCTAGGAGAGGAGATAGCGCTGCTCTTCCCTGCTGAGGTTCAGAGCCAGGGGAGGAATTGCACTGGCTCGTTCTGTTGGGCACTTTCTCCCTGTCCTGTCCCCCTTTCCCCAAATGATGCTTTCAGGAGAATGGCCTTTTTTGAAGTAAAATGACCTGCTGCAGTCTTAAAGCAAATGGCTGTTATGTGGCCTCTGCTGGCAGCAATGATTTGGCTTCAATTTTTTTCTCTCTCCCCTGAGTGGGGCTCTACTGAGAGCCCTGATGGCTTGCAAAAAGCAGTGCCATGGGTGCCACCACCGCTCAGCGATCTGGCTGAAGTGCCTGCCACTTCAAGTGGCATTTGCAGTCGCTCCTGGCTTGCCTGTCCTTGCACCTGCCGAAGAAAAGGTGGCATTGCAGTGCGAGCTTCTGCCTTTTGGGGCCAAGCAGATGCCCATGGGCGAAGGATTTGTAAATAGCTTGGCAGGGGGAACTACCCAGGAAAATAATTTATTCCTGCAAGGAGACCTTATCTCCTTGCTTTCAAAGCAGAATGTTCTTGAGGCTGCATGTCAGTGTCCTCCAAAGGAGCGACAGTCTTGCAGCAGATGCTGAGGGGCTCATGGAGGCGAGAGCTTTCCTCCGCGTTTTTCCAATGCAAGAGGCTATAAACCAAAATCCTAGACCAGAGGTTAAAAAAAATAAAAAAATAAAAATCTCAAACTAAGTAGATTGCAATTGCATTTTTCCCCTCCTTGCAAGAGCTTGCAGCCAGCCCAAGGGAAGTCTCGACTCTCTGCTCCTGCTCTTCAAGGCGTGGCTGAGAGAAGCCTGTTTTTGGGTCACTTTGCTGTTCACACGGAGCCAGTTCCCAAGGCAGCTGAAGCCAGCCAAAAGGCTGCTGTTGATGTGAATGGGTTTTGGCTCGTTCCCCATGTCCTTCTGGTGTTGGGTAGCTTCCTTCCTTGCTGCATCGCGGTTGACACGACGTGCAATATAAGAAATCCCATTGATCATGGGCTTCCTTTGAAGTTTGGCGTGCGCTGCCTTGGAAATGTGGGGAGTACGAAAGTTGTTTCCCATGGAAGGAGTGGGAGCCAAGGCTGAGGCTTTGAGTGCTGGCCGAGCCGGGGTTTCTCTGCAGAGCTTGCGCAGCCGGAAGAAGTGACCTTGCAGAAGAGAGTGGTATTTTGGGGGTGCTGGCGTGTATCATGTTAGACACCAAACGCAGGCTTGGTATAGCCAGAAACAAGACATGATACAAGTTCTTATCATGGCAGCACTAAACTGCTAATTTTTTAGCCGTAATCCAGTAGTGTTTTGAAACACCAGTCTTGTGCTTAGCGCAGAAGAATTGGGGGCAAAACCGGTCAACTGAGTTGTATAAAAGGAAAGAAATGAAATAAAATGCCAAAGTGACAGAAGAAAAATGTTCCTACTAATAATGCAAGTGAGTAATTAAACCTTAATTGTGATGCTTTAATGTGCACTCCCTAAGCAGTGCAAATCAAGACTTTAAATCATTTGCATCTGCCCTGGGTTTTTATGAATGTAGGTGGAGAAAGACCCCAGTTCATGCTCCCTCTTCCCTTCCCTAGTACACTGTCCTTTCATATGGTACTCTCTCAAACCTGTGAAAAAAGGTGGGTTTTTTTCCTGCAGAACTGCAAGATTTTGGTGGAATTGAAGGCCTTTGAGAACAAGTTGCTTCTCCCTTAAATGTGGTGCTGTATTGAAACATTCCTTGCAGATTGTCATTGCCAAGTGAGAGACTTTGTTAAATCTCGGCATCTGTTGATAATCATCTGCATGTTCTGTTCTTATTCTTGAAGATGATTTTATTGAAAGGTCAAGTGCTTAAAAGCTTGGAAGTGTAAAAAGCAATCCAATGAAGAGTTGCTGATTTTTTTTTAAATTATTATTATTATTTTTTACAATGAGACCCAAACCTTATGCGTAATGCACTGACTGTTACCGTTATCGTCCTGAAGATTTGCTACCTTTTTTTTTAAAAAGGATGAGACTTTTTTGATGCAAATAGAGCTAGACCAAAATAAACTCTGCAATGCTCTGTGAAATAAACTGTCAGTATTCCCCTGCCGCTCCGTGACGTTGTCGTGTGTTTGGGGCTTGCTTGCAACGTGACGGTGCCTTGCTCACTGCGTCACTGGCGTTGATCTTCTCCCCGTGCTTATCCTTGTCTGTGCTTTATGGGGGACACGGACACTTTTGGGAGAGGGTCTTCCCAGAGGAGCATTTGGAGATCTATCCTTCTTGAGATCAGTGCAGTTGTCTCCCATCCCCTCTTCCATCCAGATTTTAGATGATAGTAGCTGAAAAGCGGTTGAGTGGGGTGGAGATGACTCTGCAGAGCTGTGTCTTGAGCAGCAAATATAGAATAATTTTCACTGCTTGTGGCCATGGGGGGGGCAATGATGCGCCCGTATAACTGTTCAGGCAGCAGTTTTAAACCAAACCAGAGTAAGCAATTTATTTTTAACATGCATTATGCAAGTCATTGCCCCAGGGTGCTATGAAGGCCAAAAGCATGAGCAGGTTCAAAGAAGCATAAATGGCTCATGCACCCATTAGCAGCTATTAAACACAGCAGTCCAGATGCAACTTCCAGCTTGGAAAGTCCCCGACAGCTCTTTGCTGAACATTTATATTGCTTGGTGCTTGCTCTCTTTCTTTTACTGTGCTCCAGGATCTGCTCCCAGCTGCAGTCAGAGGATGCTTTGGGTGAGGAGGGGATCTCGTTTGAGCCAGCGTGGCAGTTCTTATAGATTCTTCATCGTTAAGTCGCTGTTTTCTGCAGCCTGTGAAAGGTTGCATTTAATTGATAGTATTTATTTTAATCCCTTTCATCTATCTCGCTGATTGGTGATGGGTAGTCAGCAATGTGTCATGAGTTTGGCTTCAGGAACACACAGTTTGCATGTAAAAAAATAAAATAAAATAGCCCTTGGGGAGGGGGTAAAGCTCCTGATATCCCCCAGTACTGAGTAATCTGTAACTGGGGGCTATCATTGCTGTTCCCTAGTGAGAGATATTGGAAAGTTGAAAGAAGAGAAATGAGAGTCGTGTCGGCTGCATCTATATTATTCAAATAAAAACACTGAGGATTAGTCGCTGGCACTGAGCCCAAATGGCTTGGGGCAGCCAACTTTGATGCCATTTAACTCTTTCTGCCCCTCCAAAACTGCCCTCATTTGTAAGAGCTTAGTGGTACAGCTGAGTTAGTTCTAGTATCTGGGAACCTTCCCAGCCCTTTAAATTTGCCAGTAGAGTTGTAGTCTTGGGGTCTGGGAAGTGATGCTGATGTGACCATGCCCCAGGCCTATGCAGGCAACTGCCTAAGAAGGACCTCTCAGGTATCAGCTAAAGCCTTAATGCGGTGCAGCACCTAGGAGCTTGGAAAGTTCAAGCTGGAAATGAGAAGTCAGGCTGCAATATAAACGGAAGAGGAGATGTGAGATTGAAGGCTGGTTCCCTGTCTCCTGGGCTCCTAGAGCAACGCAATGTCTCTTCAGCTGGAGCACTAGACCGAACGTTGAGCTCAATGCAGGTATTGACAATGGATGAAACTAGTTTTTTTCCTCATAAGCCTCTCTTGTTTTCTCCCTCTTCTCCTTCCTGAGGCCCATTTCTGCTTCGGTTGCTTCTCTGCCGCCTTTATCTGTTTGGGTCTCCTGCTTTGGTCTGTTCTCCTGGATGCTATTGATTACCCTTTGCTTTTGTTAACTGGTTGAGATGGTGTCTTGACACACTCCATGGCAAGGTGGAGCTGTGGATGGTGGTGCCAGGGCTGCATAGACAGATGTCCTGGACAGGATGTGTTTTCTTCTCTCGGAGCATGAGTTTGGAGGTACAGACCACAGTGTGATTAAGCCCTGGTCATCACATCCCTCAATGTTCCTCACTGTGGCCTCAGTTACCTGATTTATCAGCAGCTCTCTCCTACCTTTCTTCTTGTCTCTTCCACTTTTTTCTCCTCGTTTTCTCTTCAGCTTAGCCACATCCCTTCTCCTTCCTATTCCTTCCTCCTCTTGACACATGCACACTGTTCCTTTCATAAGCCTTGGTCTTCCAATTGCTTGCTCTGGAGTTAGCAGTACAGCCTGTCAAGACGCTGCGCTTTCCTTGCAGGCTCCTGGAGCTCCTGGACCAACATCCCTTATTTCCATTTTGCATCTCTTTAATGCTTGTGGCTTTGCACCTAATGGCTTCTGTGGGCTGCCTGCCAAGGGCTGGGCATTTTTAATGCGAAGAGAAGAGATTTTACAGGGAAGCAGGACTCGCAATGGTGCACTGTTTTCAGTGTCTGCATCTACCCTGGGAGGAGACCCAGGGCACGTGGAGGGGATGAGAGGTTGGGCTCTTGCTTCTGCACAGAGCATCCTTCCTTGAGTGCTGTCTGGCAGACACCCCCTTCAAAAACTCCCATGTGCTCACGCAGCCCTCTGGGATGCTTAATGCCCTAGTTTCACACAAGACCACCACCAATCTGGGCTGTAGCACAGTTCTCTCATGGTGACAGGCGCTTTGGGGCACAGTGGCATCGCATGGGGAGATCCAGGGCCAAGTGCAGTGTAGTCTGGCTGTAGTAATCTTCTCACTAGGAGGCTTGACATGGGCAACAGGGACAGCTGCACCCTAGGAAACCTTCTCGTTGCAGTCACTTTGCGTATTTACAGCATCTTCCTAGTTGGTTCCTCTGTGGCTGCAGCCCCCTGCCTGAAGTGGAGGATGGGCTTTGAGCACATCAGCAGCCCTGTGCACTGCTGTTGCAAGGAGAGGACAGCTTTGCACGCTCGCTGAAGGGTTCCTGATGCTCCCGCATGCTCAGGAGACCCTGTCCCATGGGTGCTGTGCTGCTGTTTGGCCTGGTGACCCAGCTCCCAGCGATCTCTACATAGAGAAAAAACAGGTCTGAGGCCACCCTGCATGGCCAGGCACCCCAAGCTCCGCGCATGCCTGGCTATGGCAGAAGTCCTGGCCAGTGCCGCCTGGCAGTGCCAACGCTGTCTGAGCGGAAGATCCTAAGAACAAATCCTTCCTCCAGCCCTCCCAGCCCACTGTGCAGGCTGGGAAACCACAGGCTCTTTCCAGGTTGCCAGCGATTCATATGCAAATGGTGGGAGCAAGCAGGATGCCAGCTTGTGCCCAGTGCCTGGGTGATGGGACAGGAGAAAGGAGCCAGACAGCAAATGTGGCTGTGGTGCCTCAGCAGAGAGGTGGTTTCACCGGAGTGACAACACACAGGGGTTGGTTATTGCTAATATTTCCCTGCTGCCTATCATGAAATAATACTGGGTAAGAGAGGAAAGGTGGTCTGTGTCACACTAGGGGTTTTGTCAGTCTTCAGGACAGCAGTTACTTTGTGGAGCAAATACCGGCTTCCCAAGGGCTCCTTTGATCCCTGCTATGAGCATTTAAAAGTCCAGCCAACTGTTGGGATTGGGCTGCAGAAGAGGGTGCGGAAAGCCACACGGGGCAAACCTCCCCTTCTGTCCTCGTCTTCCTCATGGACCTAATTACCACACTTTAATGAGGGGCTTTGCAGCTCTTCCCTGTTCCAGTCTGTTCCTGCTCCGGGTGCCTTTCTGCTCAAAGAGCCGTATTTTATTTATCCTCTTTGGTGTGGTTTTCAGTAAGTCGGAGACTCTATCAAATGAATCGTTCCACCTGGACTCCAGTTTGCTCTCCAGATGGCTCAGCCCTCTTAAGCTGCCCTGGTGTAATATATTTTTTTTCCTAAGCTGCTATGGGTTTTCCCTGGGTCCTGGCTCCTCCCTGGCTGGCTGTTATTGACAGCTGCATGGCTAATGCCCTGTAGCTCTCCAGCATGTCATTCAGGAGAAACAAAAGCAGATTTCTCCCCCACCTCTCTGGCAGCGAGGATAAAGGGGATGCTTTTGTGCTTCCCGAAGCATTGCCGGAGAAGGGCTGAGTGTGCCTTGCAGCGGCGACCTGTCTCCGTGCAGAGCCCCAACACGAATGTGAGCCCTCCGAGAGGGAAGCTGAGGCTTGGCTAGGTTCCACCTGGAGGACGCGACCTGCTGGCCAGGTAACATTTGACTTCTTGCACTAGCATTTGGGGAAGCATCACCAGAAAAATAAAACCATCGCTGCTGTGTGGGACTCAGATGGAGAGGGTGATCCGGGGCGGGGGGAGGTGACCTATGGTGAGGAAAACTCAATCCCTCTTCAGCCTCGGCATCACTTGCCCTGTGGGTAGACAGGGGGGCTGTGAGCTGGGCAAAGGTGTCTGGCTTACTCCAGGAAGGGTGGCAGGGGGTTTCTTTGTATGGAGGTCAGCCCCAGCTGTTTCTTCCCAGCACCGAGCTGTGCGGAGCTGCAGGTGACCCCGATAGCTTGGAAATGTGAGCAGGTCAGGGACAGAAGTGTGGACAGAGATGTGTTTGTCTTTGCCGGAGCTGCGTGCGCCCGCAAAATGCAGAGCTTGCCATGCTGTGTGCAGAAGGCATCTCTAGAGACCCGTCTTTGTTGTAACTTCTCTAAATCACTTCAGTCTGGCTAAGAGCATTTTTCCTTCCCTGCATAGCCCTGAAGGCCTGTCATTGGCGTTCGGAGCGGCTGGAGCTTTCACCCACTCCTCCAGGGTTTCTTAGGTATTTATGTAGTGCTTGTCATGCTGCTTTGACTGCTCCTCAAGTCCTGCAGCACCCCTGTGACAGGGTCAGAGCTGCTTTCCCCACTGCTGTGGGATTTTGGAGACACAAAGGAAACAGTGATGCTTTCTTGGGATGGAGGGGTGGGGAGAGGATCCTGAGGACTAGACTTGTCCGTCCTACACCCAGCTACCCGGGTAAGGCGCAGCCAGGATGTGTCCTCTGGAGCACGGGAGAATCTGAGCACCTTTGGAGGTCTGAGCCCCAAAGAGCTCCAAAACTAGGCACTCTGCTGTTATCAAGCCTCAGAAAAGCAATCTAAAACCTGCACAGCCAAGGCTGGAGCCGTGATCAGGCATCTCTGTCTACTCCCGAGCCCAGAGTCCTCTGCTGGATGCCTCCACTGACACTGTCCTCTCCAAGAGTGCTGGGTCTCTGCCCTGCTTTAACACACAGGTGGTGGCGTCGCTGTGCCCCACTTATTTAAAGTCCAGACGGGAGTGCAGATGGGCAGGTGAGCAGGGATCCAGGTTCAATTCTCTCCTTTCATCCCCCCCGGGGAGCCGGTCTGTGCACCAGTGATGGGCCAGACCCAGCTTTTGGGCAGAACTGGAGGAAACGTGGCAGAGCCAAAGTGTCGGGGGTGATCTGTGGAGGGAGCTGCAGAGGGTTTGGAAATTGTAGTTTGGGGTCTCTGGTTCACTTGCTATTGTCAGAGATAGTCAGTTCTTGTCACTATTTCAGTGCCACGATGCTCCTCTCCTTTTCAGATCCCCTCTGCAGGGAGAGACCCTTCTCCACAGGGATAAGGGGAGTAAGGGCTCCCAGATACATTTCCCAGGAGAACTGGCTGCCTCCCTGACCTGTTTGAGCAGGGATTGCCCATTTGGATGTGCAGCTGTTTACAGCCTCCTGGCTGAGCATGTGACTTTTAAAGTCACCCAGAGAACAACTCTAGCAGAAAGGTATACACAGACATAGGCATCGCCCCTGCCTTTGGGCAGGTCATTTCTTAAGTACCTTTGGCAAATCTCAGTCTCTCATGCTTGCCCCTGGATTTTGTCCTGGAATAAGACTTCTGGGGAAATATGGTGGACACAAAAAGTCAAAATCCTGCATTGTTCTGGGCTGGGCTGTACCACGGAGCTTTTGTATTTGGCAGAGTGGATAAAACAGCCAACAAAAGTGGCAAAGTGTCAGCAAGAAAGGAAAGGATGCTGAGGTGTTAGTTTGAGGCTCCGATTTGGTTTCCCTCGCTGACAACAACCTTTCTACGTGACCTTAGGAAACAGTCACATATCCTCTGTGCAGTCAGCTCTTGTAGCTGGGTATCAAAAGCTGGGGACACTACATAGTGGAAAACCCGACTGCCCATCTGGACAGAGTAAGCTAGGTTTATATGTCCCATTTCTCTTATAATGGTGTTGGACCTGAGCTGATCCTGGAAACCTAGTAGCCTGATGTGTTTACACCTAAGCTCAGGATCCTTACTGGGCTGGGTGTGCCCTTGCAGAGCTGGCTTAGGAGTTCCCATGACACTTCTGGTTTGCAAGGTGACGTTCTCCCTCAGTCATGATGACTGTATATCCCCTCCTATCCTTCGCAGGGAGAAGCAGTGTCTATTGATTGTAGGTAAAGTAGACAAAGGTGCCAGCAGGGTATCATGAGGTACAGCATAGGTTGGGCAGGGCAACTGCCTAAGGAGAAAACATCTAAAATAAGAAGAGGTTGGTCTAGTGGAATAGGCTTGGGTGGAAAATACCCTAGTGCCCATCGTTATGGTGTGGTTTGGAGGAAATATTTTGTTGCTGAGGATTAGCCTGGGGGTGAGGATGAAGAGGCAGAGTCTGGTTGTATTTTGGTTGGAAGCTGTACTTCCTCGAGGCACTGAGGCACATCCAAAAACCATGATGGTGTTGGATATGGCAGCCAGGTATTTTAATAAGCATATTGTTCTTCTCTTATCTCCTTCACTCCTTCTCGATCAGGATGCATCGGCTGATGAAAGAAGAATCAAGTTACAGAACAAGCAGCCTGGAAAATGCGTCTCGGGACTCAAGCAAAGAACAGCTGCACATGAAACTCTGCAGTGGGTCCTGCCATGCTGAGCAAATCCTCCAGACGCTAAACTCCTACCGGCAAAGCGGCATCTTTACAGATGTGGTGCTGTTGATTGATGGACAAGAATTCCCCTGTCACCGTGCCACTTTGTCAGCCAACAGCACATATTTCCGGGCCATGTTTGGTAGCAATCTCAAGGAGGGCCACCAGGATATCATCAACATCCAGAAGATTTCTGCTTCCACCATGTCTCTCCTTCTTGACTATATGTATGGGGGGAATATCATCATTCAGGAGGACAATGTTGAAGACATTTTGGAGCTGTCTGACTTGCTGCAGATCTCCAAGCTCAGAGATGCTTGTGTCACCTTCCTCGAAGGTCAGCTTCACCCATGCAATTGCCTGGGCATCATGAAGTTTGCTGATTCATTCTCCATCACTTCCCTGACAGAGAAGAGCAAGAGGTTCATGCTGGAGTGTTTTGTGGAGGTGTCATGTCATGAAGAGTTCCTGGAGATGGGGGTGAAGGAGCTGGTGGAATATCTTTCCAGTGAGCAGCTGGTGGTCCCCAAGGAGGAAGTGGTCTTTGAAGCAGTAATGCGCTGGGTACGGCATGATATACCTGCCAGGAAGGGAGCATTGAAGGAACTCCTTGAGCATGTGCGTCTGCCTCTACTCGACCCCACATACTTCTTGGAGAAGGTGGAAATGGATGGGCTCATCCAGGACTCAAAGGAGTGCATTCCTCTACTGCATGAGGCACGCAAGTACTACATCCTTGGGAATGAGGTCAGCTCTTTGCGATCAAGGCCCAGAAGGTAAAAACCAGCATCTTCTTCCCTAGACCTACATGGCCTAAGTTCATGAGCGGAGGGCTCTTGGGTTTTTCTAGGTTTTCTGACTTAAGACATTCTTTCACATCTCTTATGAAACCTCTCCCTTTAGCAGCATGTTAATATGAGGAACTTAGCTTTACAGCAGGAATGAATGAGGTACTTTGGCCCCTGGTACTGTAGTGACTCTGGCTCAGTGTCAGAGAGGAACCTTGCCTTTCTTGTGCTTTTGCAATTCTGCTTAGAGCACAGGGAAAGTTTCTTTCTGAGAGCAGTCATGCTACTGGAGGTCACTTGACGCTCACAGTGCTATAAAGAGGAGGCAAACAATCTTGTACTTTTGAAATCTGTGTTTTGATGTGAAATTTATTCCAAAATATTAATTTGTGACAGGATAAGGCAATTTTGGTGATTTTTTTTTGGAAACAATTTTTATCTTTTTCAAACTGCAGAGCAGGTAAAAAAGCTATTTACGTTTTAAATTAAAGCATAAAGGAAGAGGTCATGTTTCTGCTATTTTTTTCTTCCTGGACAGAAAGGAATGGTAGCAATTGGCCATGGAGGCAGATGAGAACACAGCCACATCTGCAGCCTCGCAGTGATCAGCTTAGGCGAATGTGGTTTTCCAACTCCTCAAGTCAGCTTAGGTCATGAAGCAGCACAGAAGCTTTTTTATAACATGGGCACAAGTTGATGAGTCGTGCTAGACCTTGGCTCCCCACAGAACCAAATTAGGTATCCCTGGGCCATGTTCTTGCAGCCAGGAGTGCTAAAGTCACCATGAAGAAACACCAGGCAGCATGGTGACATTGAGGCTTGTCACCTTAGCTCAGAGCCAAACTATTCTTTTTCATCTGGCTCTTGCAAAGCTATTCAGGTGCCTGCCCTGAGCCCTGACCCGTGGAAAGACTCACAAGACTATGACCTATCATGAAGTGACTCTACTACTCTGACTCAAATAGTACTGGAAACCCTGTAGCTGCATTTGGGCAATTTGATGCTTAAATAAGAGATTAAAGTGCCTTAGCAGCTCTCCTGTTGTAGTAGCCAGTGTGAAATACCTCTCACTGAAGGTCCTTCAGCCCCAGCCTGCACTAATCAGCTCTTCTCTTCATAGTACTCACTCCTGTCAGCACAGGCCTTGCTCAGCTTGACTCACTTGCGACCTCCCTGCTTCCCAAATGGAGGCACTGGAGATAGCTGCTTGGCTTAAAGGGCTCTTGTGAAGTTTACATTAATGCGTGCAAAACATTTGTTAGCAAGATGTGCTCTGAACACGCTGCACTGGGTGTGCAGTGATGCCATCCAAATGCATGTCCAACCTGTGGGCAGGCAGACATGTTTGTAGCTCTTTCTTTCTGGCTGAGTTCACCAATGGGTAGAGCATTGGGCTCAGACGTGATTTCTATTCCCAGCTCTGCCACTGGTCTACTCTTATTTTGCCTCTTTTGGTGTTTCCCCTGGTATCCCCAGGCTGTCTGTTAGCAGAAAGACTCAGACACAGTCTGACTCCTCCTGGCCATCAGAACCGTGCCTAGCTCACAAACTTTGCTGCAAGGTGTCAGGAATTAAGGTTCAGGAGTTTCGTGCTCTCCTGCCCTTCAGCCCAAGGAATCCAGACATTTTGACCTCTCAGTGGAGTGGCCTTGATAGAAGGCTGAAGGTTGCCCCAAAGCACCTCAGAAGTCCCACCCTGGTATGTAGGACGTTGTTGTGGCAGAGGGGAAGAGGTGATGTGAATCCTCTCAAGCCAAGGCGAGGCTTGAAGCAGGGTCTTCTCTGTGCTGAATGCCACAACAGGCCATTATATAAAGAACTGCTCCATAAAAGGGTCTGTGGTGACCAGCTCAAGGAGGTAGACAGCTAAAATTGATGGGAGTAAATGCCACCCTCCGTGGTCACATTTTACCTCCGTCCTTTTATAGCTTTGGCCATAAGTGAATTGTCTCAAACCATGGCAGGGCCCAGGATTGTCCCGCAGTCTTTCAAATCCCCTCTCACTCTCCTCCTTCCTCTCTCCTTCCCTCCTGCAGAGTTGTTCCTCTCTTGCCACGTACTAGCTGGCAGAATTTTCCTTTCCCTGCTGTCTGTCTCATCTGCTTGCTGCTATTACGGCTGGAGAGAGTGAAATTTCCTGGAAACACTTCTCTCTCCAGGCAGGGAGCTTGTCACAGGCCATCTGCCAGGAAAGGCTTTCCACGCTCGTGGCTGTGCGTTGAGGATTAGGCTTGATTGCGCGGAAAGGGGGAGGGCGAGTGGCAGAAGCCAATCTCGTGAAGGGCTTTTAAAGGTCCCTCTCCTTCCATCTGCAGTTTGGACCCCTTCCCACACAAACCGAGAGATGCCTTTAATTTGCACATGCAGCCAGGAGGGAAGGTGCAGAGTGAAAAGACTTGCCTTAGAAAATCAGTAGCGTATGCAGGAAAGGAGCCTGCTCTACCCACTGGGCTGTGCTGCTAGGATCCTAGATGGGCTGGTGGGGATGGCAGAACGGAGTGGCCTGACCCATGGACTCACCCATGCCTCTCTTGGTCTAGGTTCATGGAGATGGCAGAAGTTATCGTCATTATTGGGGGCTGCGATAAGAAAGGCCTTCTGAAGCTACCCTTCACAGACCTCTATCATCCAAAGAGCAGGCAATGGACAGCCCTCTCCAGTGTGCCCGGCTATACCAAGTCAGAGTTTGCTGCCTGCACACTGAAAAACGATGTGTACATATCAGGTGAGATGCCATGGGCAAGCTGGTCCCTTCCTGGTTAGGAAGAAGAGCAATGAGACCTCCGCTTGGACAGCCATGCCTCAGGTCTGTTCACTGGGGCCTTATTCATGTGCATCCCAGCTTGGTAGCAAAATCGTTTCTTCTTGGCGAAGCTTATTTTTATGTGGTTTGGATTTGGATGTCCCAAGGAACAATTTCACCTTTGTGGGAGGATGGAAGTGTTGATAATATTTCCCTCCCGCTTTTCTAGGCATCTGTCAAGTGTTTGGCTCTACAATGAGCTGGATTTGGTGTGTGCAGCCAGATAGGGTTTTCTTTAACAATAGGGTTTCCTGTCTGCTGCTCATTTAAAATATAATGCCCGTCAGATGTATTCTGAGTAAGGAAGGGTGAAGTGTAATAAGTGCCTTGAAATTCAGAGGATATCTCCCTTGGGAGGCTGAGTTTACACAACCACCAAGTCCCTGCGGAGAGGAACATTACAAGAAAACCCTAAAACGGGCTTATGGTGAACAAGTTGTCCTTAACCAGCTTTGTAAGGGCCCAGACAATCTTCAGGCCTGGTTACAGTAGAAATAAGGAGCGTGGACACCTGGCTATCAATAGCTAAAGGAATTGTGCACAAGCTTTCTTAATTCACACTGAGAGTGTGTGCGTATGTTTGACTGCCAAACAGCTGAACCTTTGGCTAGAGACTGCTGTAAAATATAACATTCATTTTGGAAGGGGGAAGGTCCTGTGGGTTCCCAGCAGGGTACTAGCTGGCTTCCCAATAACCATATTCTGGTCTAGGTTGTTCTGTTGCATGGAGGAGCTATGCCTTATTGTGGTGCAGTGAGGTGATGGGACTGTCCTTGGGATCCCACCAGCCCTCCATCCCTCTGATTTTCAGGGGGACACATCAGCAGCAATGATGTTTGGGTGCTAAGCTCCCAGCTGAACGTCTGGATCAAGGTTGCGTGTCTGCAGAAAGGCCGATGGAGGCACAAAATGGCAACGCTTCAGGGCAAGGTAGGCACTGGCCTGATTTTTGGAAGAAGTCATATGGAGCACTGTCCTCCACGTCTCCCACTGCCCAATATAATAAGAAGCTGTCACTATTTGTTTGTCCTCTGGGTCATTTAGAGATGATTTTGATGGGAGAACAACTGGGATGTAATCAAGGTGTCACTGTTTTCAGTTTGGTTTTGTGTTGTCACCTGAAATAGCGACAAATGAAATCTGAAACTTGTAGCAATAAGACCTACCATGGGATGCTGCAAGACTTCTGCAATTGGCTGTGTAGTTTTTGGGTGAAAACTATGCAGTGTGGGGCATTTAAAACTGATATATCTGGCTGCCGATTCAAGGAGAAGGTTTTACCTTGGCTTGGTGTCTGTCCTTCTGGACGTCTTAGCCTTACCCCATGTACTCTGTGGCAGCACAGCCCATTAGGCGAGTCCGTGACTTTCTAATTGGTTTGCTTTTGCTCCTTTTGTGGCAGATCTATGCTGTGGGAGGGTTTGATGGTTTTTACCGCCTCTCCAGTGTGGAGTGCTATGACACCTTCTCCAACAGCTGGTCGACCTTGGCCCCGCTGCCTCAAGCCGTGAGCTCAGCAGCCGTGGTCTCCTGCCTCAACAAACTGTATGTGCTGGGTGGTGCTGTGGACGACAGCGCAAACACAGACAAGGTATTGCTGGCAGGAGGGTATGAGGGTGACAGTAGTGTAGAAACAGGACTGAGACATGCAAAATAAGCCTTTAGCCAGCTCAGGAGCAGGAGGTAGCTTAGTGTAGGTCTAGTTTCCGGCATTGCGCTTTGAGAAAGAGGTTTGAAAGAAAGGCCAGAAAGGAACATCAAAAATGGACAGAGACCAAGAAAACTTGGTCCACTAGGCAATGCAGAGAGAAATGGGGTTGCCTAAGCTAAAAGGGAGTGAGCGTAAGTCTTCAAAAAAAGGCAGCTGCATAAAAGGAAGGCATTACATGTTCTTCACATCTTCTGGGATTAGGATAAGTCATAGATTTAAAGGGAAGCCAGTGAGACTGGAGAGGGTAAAGGAAAGGTGTCAGGAGTTTGTTGTACGTTAGGCATGGTTTCAGTAGAGTCGGTTGCGCACTGGTCTCTGGGTGCTGAAGCTCCCATTTGCGGTTCTGTCACTGTGCACTTTTAATTATAGCGAACAGCAATTTCATCCAAGCATGGAGACAAGGGAAATTTATGTTCCAATAGCTGTGTTTCTCCTCCCAGGTCCAGTGTTATGATCCAGAGGAGAACAAGTGGACACTCTTGTCCCCTACCCCTTTTTACCAGAGGTGCATCAGTGCTGTGTGCTTGGACAACATCATTTATGTTGTAGGTGGACTCCTCAGTAAAATCTTCAGCTACGATCCAAGAAAAGACAGTTGGCGAGATGTGGCCACTCTCCCTGGACCGCTGGTAAGGAAAATTTTTTAGAAAGAAGCTCTGAACCTTTCCTCTGTGCCAATGCCATGCCAATGCCAGTGCATTCTTACAAGCGACTCCTTTCAGGGAGGTGCTGACTGGTTTTCTGGGCTGTTAGCTTGCTCATGAGTCTGTGCTATGTCTGGCCAACTGCCAGAAACAGTAAATGTCATATTGCCAGCTTGAGGCATTTCAAATGCCTAAATTCTTGCTGAAAGAGTAAGGTAGTGGCATCTAATATCACTGTGAATCAGAGGAAAAGTAATGATCCCCAAACGTCATGATGAAGTAGTTCCCCAAAAACCCACAGTTCCCAAGAGCTGGACCCCACTTTTCCTACCTACCTTCCCTCCCTTTTGCTGGACAGGTGAGAGTTGAGCCCATTGCAATGACTTGTTCCCCTGCTCAGCCCCACTGCATAAAGCCGGAGGGCTGTTCCTCAACTCTTGGGCTTTTCTTCTCCTTTCCAGGAGAGCTGTGGCCTGACAGTGTGCGGAGGGAAGATCTACATCCTGGGTGGCCGAGACGAGAACGGGGAAGGCACGGACAAAGCATTCACTTTCGACCCGGTAACGGGGAGTGTGGAGCAGCAGCCTCCACTGCAGCGCTGTACCAGTTATCACGGCTGTGTGACCATCCTGCAGCGCATGAACAGATGACCGCGGGGCTTCTACTGCGTCCACCTCCCAGCCAGAGCCTGCCCTTGAGACAGTGGCCACCCAGCGTGTGGATGGACAGCCCGCCTCCTCTTCCTCTGTGAGGAAGGGCAATACTAGCCATTGAAGCAGATGCGCTCCAGCCAGGCCCTGACCAACCTCTGTTTTGTTTTTGCAGGCCTGATGACACCAATGCTTTTGATGTTGATCTAAGTGAGAGGAGGGAAGGGTGCTGAGCTGTGTGAAAGATGCACTATGGACCTTGCAACAGTAGGATTCAAGTATCATTGCACCCTTGAAACTGCTGAATCTGATCTTTACATAGGTTTTCCTGACTGTAGATTATGGTTTTCTGCTATGTTGGAAACAAAGTCTCGCTGTCCTACAACGACATGTATTCTGCTGGTCTCTGACTTCTGAGGCTGCTGCAGTCACAGTTACAGAATCCAGTTCTCTAGCTAAAGCTATCAGATATTTGCGCATTTAGCTCTATAGAGCCCTTTTTCAAACCACGGCGCTGACCTAGATAGTGGTTGACAGCCACAAACTATTAGTCCCATTGACAGTGGAAGGCTGAGGTTGAGACTTCAAAGTTGATATTCCAAGAAAATTTCTGTGCTAAATCCCTAAATGCCTGGTTAAATAGTGCATGCTCTGACTCCATTTTGCACATGTAAAAGGTTTTCTTCTATCCCCCTATAGCACAGAGTGCTGTTTCTTTTCGTATGTGTTTTGTGGTTGGACTGTTGTCTCACTATGTCTTTGTCATTGAGAGGAAAAGTGAATTGTGTAGCCAAGAGTTCCTTCTTTGGAGAGCAGAGGTGGGGGAATATTAATGTGTAGAAGTTAGCCATCACTTACATAGCAACAGTGGCATGAAGAACTGAAGCATGGTAGCCGCAGAATTGCATCTGGCTCAGTTTGGCTCCAGAGTATGCTGGCAAATAGGAAAATAATATTTAACAAATTGGATACAGAGTCCCCGACAGCCCAAACATCTACCCTGCTCTTAGAATGGTTCTTGGCACAGCTTTCGCCTGTGTCAGCTCTGACTTTTCCACACAGTTCCCAGGCGCGGTTCAGGAGCTGTCATGGTCCAGAGTGTTCTCCATGTGCAGCTGGGGGTAGCCCATTTGGAGGGTGAGTTTGATAGCACAGACTGCGTTGTTCCAGGCCAGGTGGTCTCAGGGTCTAGAAATGATCCTGAACACATCAAGTTTGGTAGAACAGCCATAGCTTTTGATGTCAATGTCTTTAGTCCAGGACTAGAATCGGTAATTTTGGACGGGTCCATGTAAATGTACATGTTGATCATTTAGGAACTTGGTTACCGCCAAATGTAGAGTGGGGTCTCTTAAACTCCCATTACTTGTACATTGTGGGGTGCACCCCTCTAACAGCATGCTGCTGGCTGGCTGCTGTTCCCTCTGTACCTTCCTTCCCTCAACCCAATGGTGACCTCTTTCTTAAGCAGAGGAAACTACTATGAATATTGGCCCAGATACTTCCCTTTTCAGGGCCATTTAATTATCTTAAGCCTCATATTATCTCCTGCTTCCCCACATAGAGCTGATTTTTTATCTGGTCCTCTTTAGTTGACCTATACTTATGTCTTCTGTGAGATCTAAGAAGTTCTTCATGATGATATCATGATCACCTGTAAAACATGGCAAAAAGAAATCACTGCTGACAGGAGCCAAAATGGCTGGAACCTAGCAAGCTGATCTCTTTCTCTGATAAGGAAGTGCATGTTTTTCCATTGTTCAAGTGAAGAGCAAAGTATTTTATTGCAGGGATCGTACCTTGTACTCCTTATAGTCAAGTTTGAAATGTTTCGGGGTTATGGTGGCGATTTTGTCTAAAAAGTTACACTATTTATGTTCTCAGCCTCAAATTCTCCTTAAGGCTTGTGCATGTGGGTTAACTCTTTTATCAGGTCATTAGTAGCACAATGTGTCCTTTGAGCAATATAAAGGAGATTCAGTGCTGGTATAGGTTATTACCCTGAGGATAGAGAAGGAAGTTCATGCTGGTGAAAAGAAGTTTTATTTGCTATCACATTTAGGTCTTTGGTGGGAATGGTTACTTCAGTAGAGAGGAAAAGCATTTGCCCATCAACCCATGGTGTGGTGGAGTTTAGGCCAGACACCTTGATTCTCCTACAGTCTGATCCCCTGAAGACCACAAGGCACGACACATCTGCCCTGAGAGGTTCTGCCGCTCTTACTGCTCCCTCGAGCCTTAAGCAATTCGCCTCTTTCTTTGGTGTGGAGGCCCCTTCAAACTGTATTGATTGGGACGCAGTATCTCCACCTCACAACCCCTACTCTGTCTGGCCAAGTAGGTTCTTCATTCACAGACTGTCCCATTATCATCTCCTTCCATGTGGACTGCACTTTGGAAAACCCTGCTGGTGTTTCAAGAAAATGGGTGCAACTAGACCTTTCAAGTGCATGTACTGAATGAACTCTGCTCAGCTGAGGAGGGTCATCAGTGTGAGAAATCAGCCCTTATGAAAGGCATGGTTCTCCTAAAGTATTTAGAATAGGGCTATAAACACAACCATAGCCTGTTTGGCCATTGACAGACCTTTGTGCTCTTGTTCTTGTAAAGAGCATTGTAATATATCTGGACATAGCAATAGCCTTGCTAGGAAAAGGGAGCAGTTTTCCAGTTGCACTGGTACCTTGCTGGGTAAACACACCTTTACTTTTACACCTGGCTGAAGCATCCCTGAGGGAGTCTTGCTTGGGCTAAGCCTAAAATGTTTGAAAGAGGTTTCTAAAAGGGAAACTCATTGACTCTTGTGCTTTATAGTCTTATTTTGGGGGGTCCTGATTTGGAATTTGGAAGACTTGGGCGATAGACTTTTGGACCTGGGTTTTCCTTGTCTTAGGATGGTGCTTTAACCATCTGGTGAGATATGTGCGCTAGAGACAATTCACTATGCTTTTTTTTTTTTTTTTCTTTTTTTTGAGGAAACATTCATAAGTTTGTGGTTTCATTCCAGTGACAAATAAAGCCTCGTGAGGAAAACTCACATTGTCACAACACAGAACTGTTGTTCTTTTTGCAACTTCTTTTTCCAGAGTCTTTTCTGATTTTTCTAATGCCTCCTATGAGTCTCTTGCTGTACTTCACACTTTAGTCCTGTAGAAATAAACATACTTGAAAGGGTAGATTCAGTATGAGATGTTCAGGTCAGTTTTCCCATGTGCTTTTGACATGTGTGGTGTGTTGCAATAGGTGTTACACGGTGCTGGAAGTTGTGGCATAGATACTAAAATGTTCACCTTGGTCCTGATATTCACTGTACTACTGAACTGTGTTTGTGTTTTGTAATGGCTGTGAGCTGTGGGCATGCAGGGGAGGGGTAGGGAAGGAATTTAACTTGTTATTTTTAGAAATAAACATTTCCATCGACTTCTAAGTGCTTTTGCTGCAGGAATTTTTTGACTGCTTATCTTTCATTTGTGTATATTGTTTCATGGCATTCCAAAAAATGCTGATGGAGCATCAGAAGAGTGTTGGGAGCACCATCCTCGAGAACAGCAGAAAGGCTTGAGGACTGGGTTTTGGCCTCTGACTGGGATACCTGAGTTGGCACTCAAAGCAGGTAAGAACCTCGAGGTACTGCTATTGGTCTGCAAAGGATGGTATCGTTAAATGTAATATGAGGTCATGGCCAAATCAAGGTAGTGAAGGTGCCTGGATCCGTCAAACTCAGCTGAAGAGCTGGGAAACCTTTATTGATATTTTGGTGTCATGGAAAGAGCATCTTCAGAGAAAGTGAAAGATTAGTTGTCTTCCGTGATTTTTGTTCTTGATGTGTCAGAAGAACATGAAACTGCCTGTTGCTACAATCTACTCCAGGCTTTGGAGAAGACTTTTGCTAGACCACATGTAAAGCACTGCCTCTCTGTGTTTATAGTAAGACACGGACTTGCTGTGGGAGGTCTATATAGCAAAAGATGTAGAAGAAAGTAGTGATCATCTGTAAATCATGTGCAGTCATTCAGCTTTATGTATTTAAGCTTTTAAGTATGCAATAAATGACTTTTTTTGCACTCTAAAACAGTAACTCTCAGTCATTTTCAAATAGTATTGAAAACATCCCTTCCTCACTCCATCTTTTTGGTTTTCCTGTTGATTGTCTCAGCAGTAGTTTTATTTTTACTATGTTTGTATTTTGGGTGTGAACCACAGGGAAGAAAAAGCTTTAGGGAAGAAATCACATGGATGATGCAGATGGCAAGACCTGCAGGGACTGATAATATTTGTCCATGACACACAGACTAGAAGAATGATAAATAACCTGGAAGACAGGGTTGCTGTGGAGAACAAGATGGATTGCTTGGTAACCTTGGCTACCTAGTCAAAAAATGCCTTCTTCATAGAGGCAAGAAACAAATGTCACCCAGATCTGAAGAAGGATCCTGTGGAACAGCATTTAGAAATGGATTTGGGGCCAGAATGGAAAAGTAGCTGAGATGGTTTCCTGTGTGAGGTTGCTATCAGAGATATGATACTCGGATATAAGAGGAGGGAGATGACAAGGAGGGCTGTACCAGGTTGGTGTCATCAGTAGGATGGAAAAAGGACATTGGGAACAGATCTAGAGTTTGTGCTTGGGAGAGCATGTGAAAATCCTCAGGAGCAGAAGAACCATCACAGTTATTCAGGAGTGGGATGAGAAGCACAGAGTGCTCAGTCTGTGAAATTCAGCAGAAGAAAGGCAGAGGTATGTTTAATATGAAGTCTTGATGACCTGATGTCATATGGGTACCTTTCCATACACTGCTGGGTTTTTTAGTTCCACAGAGAACGAAAACTGATAGTGGGAAGATCAAGCTATATAAATCTAATTGGGGGTTTATGTAACTGGGCTGAGATTCGTAACCTTCAGCTTCATCCATCAGAAAATCAGGTGTCCTCATCAAAGACAGAAACTGGGATCTCCTCCAAAATCACTAGGGAAAAGAGGTCTCTTCAAAGAGTAAGTCAAGCCCCTTATGTTAGATATGTGTCTTGGAATGGGATGAGTGGTCCTTTGGAGCTGCCTCTCACTCTCCATGGACTTGAGAGAGACCTTGATGACTGCTTTGAGGTAGAGATCTAACCTTCAGGAGGCAAAAAGAGGAACCCTCTCCCCTACCCTGAAAATCCCTCAAGTCAAGACTGGATGCCTTTTTGGAAGAGATATTTTAGTTCAGCATGAATTATCAAGCCTATAGGAATAATGACAGAGGATCTAATGGTCCTTTTTGATGTTAAAACCATGGAGGTACACCGTGTTCGTGTCCTGAGGACCTCACGGTCTGTATGACATGGGGACAGACAAAGGAGGGAGGCACTGAGAGTGTTCCCAAAGGTTATGCAGCAGGTTTGTGATGATAGGATGAGAACTGAGTAATAACTCCCTCCTGTCCTGTGAGTTTGCTGTACTGCTCTGACCTAACATGACAAAAACTGGAGCTATGTAATACGCTCATGCTGGGCTGTCATCCCTTAGTGATGAATGTCCTGAGAGTCCACAGTGAATGCTTTGGGCTAGAAGGAGTGATTATAGCCCTTGTCTCAAAGAAGGTTTGAGCCTGCTGTCCATGGAGTGAAACCATCTGCCTCCATCTCTGGTCTATCACCAAGGCATCACAGAAAGTTCATTAATCTGTGCTTTGGCAGGAGGTCAGAGCCCTCAAGATTTTGCAACAGTCACCTCAGGGAGTATTTTTCACCACCCAGTGCTCTCTGCAAAATGCAGCACAGAGGTAGAGCGAAGCAAAGCTTTTCATGTGCTCTCCATCCCTTGGCACGCTGAGCAAGGACAGCGCTCATCCATGGGAGATGACAGCTCCCCACTGTTTTGCTGTGGACTGTGGCTGAGCTAAGCACACCAATGACTTCCACAAAGCCAGACAGAGATCACCTTTAAGACTGCTGCTGATTCACCATCTACCTAGAGCTCCCACACATTGTTGCAGCCTCCGCTCAAGAACTTGAATCTGGAGAACCTGAACTTGGAGATGATAAGGACCTTGTGCAAGGACCCACAGTGTGTCCTATCCTGTGAAACAAGCACTGGTCATAGAAACTATTTCCTGTTCTCTCTCCTCAGGATGCCCTTTCAATCTCTCAAGCCCAGATTTTCCTTCACTAGTTTTGGCTTGACACACTGGCTTGGCCTTCTGACATATATCCCTTACCCAGTGCCATTCCCTCGGCTGGGGCTATTTTGCTCACTGCTGTTTCTACCTGTCCTATCATTTCAGGTGTATTGCATATGCTTGCTCTAATGAATCCAGCTTATTTACACATATGGCAATTATTGTTTTTAATGTACAGAGCTGAAAAAAACTCCTCTCCATCATGGATGTGGCAGGGCATTGCCATGCTGCAGCCCCTGGAGATGTTGAACTTGTCTTTGCATTTAGCTGTTCAGCTGGCAGGAGATGATAGCATCGCAGGACACCACTGCTCAGGGATGCAAGCCCCATCTGAAAGGATGAGCTAGCGCTGATTAATTCAGATTAAGGGTCACAATAGCCAGCTGGGAACTGGTGGGCAGAGATAATAACAGCTACCCTGGCTGTCTCTCTAGCCTTAAATATTCCTGTAAGAAGAAAGCGGAGGGGGGAACTGTGTCAGATTTATTGTAAGTTTGATGTGACTGGTTTCATTTTTTATTACTTTCAAATAATGGTGGGACCATCAAGGTGATTCATACCCAGTATCTGGCTGCAAATTCCCATTTCATGTGGAGTAAGATGTTTTCCAGTTTGGAGCGATAAGGGTTGAATCCTAGTTTTAGGACCCATGCACACATAGCAGCTCTTCATGGGTGCAAGCATTGAGTTATGTGAGTAGACACAAGAGGGGTTGTCCAGCTGTTGGGCTTCACATGTTGGTTCCCATCTGCTTCATCTCAAAAGTGCTGAGATGGCTCTCCTGACAGAGCTTGTGCCTGAATGCAAAGAGAGCTTTCTCAAGTCACTAGGCTCAGGACTAGGCAGCAGCTGAAGTCCTCTGGGCTATATACTATTTTTCACCCTGTGGTCCATGCAATATCAGAAGGTAGACTGAGAAGGTAGAATTGCAAAGCAGAGAAAAAAAAGATGTTCCTAGGCGTGCAAACACCAGACAAAGCTGAGTGACCTAAAAGTCCTGAACACTTCAGCTTGAAATTTTGAACTTTTTGTTCAATTTGAACACTTCAACTTTAGCTGAATATGTATTAGTTTGTAAAGCAAATGTTTACACTGAGACAGTTTAGATGCTCTTTGAAGCTTAAACTGTCATCCTCCCTCCCCCAGGATTAAGTGTGCCTTGGATAACAAGAAGAATAAGAAAGGTTGATTTAACAGCCTTAGTCTAGGAGATGATCAAAATTTAGAAGGCTTCACTTGAAAAATGATGCAGAAAAAAGGGCAGCTTCTCCTGAACGGAGAGTGAGGGACTTGGTGCCTTGCTACAGAGCAATCATGAGTTGGTGCATGAAGTGCAAGCATTGCTTAAAGAAGGCCACCCAAAAATGAACCCTCCAGCACAGAGCATAGCACACAGCTCTGAGCTGGAGCATAGAGGAGAGAAGTAAGATGGCTTGAAGGAGCCACTTTTCTCAACCAGATACTGGGCTTGCAGCACTGCTCTGCTACAAACTTGGCACGAGCAACTTACCCCAATATGCCACTAGCTGCAGATGGGATGGTTGAAGTAGGGGCTGTCCCCAAGGATGGTACAGCACAAGTAGGCAGGGGTTACCACACATAACATCACTGAGGAAGGTAGTAAGGTAGTTTTTGTCCCGCGGAGCTGGCCCAGGGTACCAAAATGAGGGTGCCCCAGTCCTCCGCATGGGAAGGTTAACTGGGCCCCCATCCAGCCCAGACTTGGCAAAATGCTGGTCATTGACAGTCTGTGCTGGGTCTCCCTTTTGGGTTTCCATTAATCTCTGCAGAAAGGGGCTTCAGAAGCATGCCTGGGCTGTGGCCAGCAGCCTTTGTGCTCACTGCTTTGGTGACAGAGCCTGTTTTCAATGACTCCCCCAGAACTGCCGAGACACTGAAAGAAGACTGAATGCCTCTGCGTGCAATGAGCCCCACCGTCAACAGGAAACACCAGCCGCTCCGCATTGAGAAGCCACAGCCATTCGAGGTAGCTATTCCACCCACGTAAGCTGCTTCAGTGGCTCTGCCCTCTGTGAAGGGTAGGGTTGCTCCAAATAGCGGCAAGAACTGGATGCAAAGGCTGAAGAGGAGGAGAAAACGCAGGATGTAGAGCAGAACAGGTGATTCTTTGTATTAAAGTACAATAAAGGCATATAAGAGGTAAGCTGTGATTGCTCCACTAATTAATTAAGTAGGTCTGTCCAGCTCACCGTGTGTGGCTCCTGCTATCAAAATATCTTGGTGCTCTGCCACCTTCAGCACTCCCGCGAGGTGGGAAAACGACCCGGTCACCAGGCTGGGAACACAGATACACCAAGACCCAGCTCTGCAAAGTCATTAGGTGCCCTAAAGTATCTCTCTGGTTCAAGTGATACTGTCCTGACTGACTTTTCCAAGGACTTGGGCGGGAAGCAGAGATGGGAATTGGGACTAGGAGTTTCCCCACCTGACTTGAAGCACTTCATGGAGGTGCCAGTGTTAAAACCCTGGGGTCCATAAAGAGACCAGGAGCCACAAATCACCTTCTGGTCACACTTTTCTCTCTTCACCCACTGTAGAAGGAGTCAATGTCAGATAAGGTGACCAAAAGCAGCAGCAAAAATTCTGCTCTCTCTTCGCCCTTATCCTTAATGACAATAAAAATGATTTGCATATATTTTTAACCAGTATTCCTCAAATCTCATCACTTTTTTAAAACGTCATAGTTACGTTTGTCCCCACTAACAGCTAAGCTAGAGTTAGGTTTCTTATGGTCATTTTGCTTTGGAAATGATGAGCTAAATATTTTGATGTGGAGTCCTGTGTTTCTGCCCACGGGATGGATCTGTTATTACTCATACTCTCAGCCCTTTCTGAGGCTTGTCCTCTACCCAAGCAGTTTCTCTCTCTCAGGGGGTTACGGCAGATAGATGCTCTGCTTAAAAGTGGTGTTTTTTTTTCTGTTGTCTTCCATGACTTTTTTTACTGGGTCTCTGCAGAACTCTTCTCTGGCAAACAGTAACCAAGCCCTTTCCTCCACCTGATTCAGTATGTAAACTGCAGAAATCTTTTGGGAAGAGGATCCTATAATTTAAGCTACCTATGTTACATAAAAGGCTGATTGTTTCTTTGCATTCATGCTGAACACAGTAAAGACTTGAGGCATAACTTTGTTTTGCAAGCATATTTTTAAGAGACTGTTAAGAGTATCCTTGCCATTGGATACTCTTCTCTTGCAATTATGGCAAAAAAATCTATTAAATAAACAAATCTCATTCACAGTTTTTTGTTTCTGAAATGGAAACCTTTGAGGTGAAAGCCTACAATGTCCTCGTGTTCTTCTGAAAGCTGCATAACGTTCCCCTACTGCTAATGGCAAGCACAATAGCCGGAGGTGTTTGTATAACAAGGAAGATTTGGAAGGGACAGAATATGCAGTGAGATCTTCCAAATGTGTCCTTGCCTCTGTCCAATGGTGATGGGTCAGAGGATGTGTTTGCAGGGTGTTGAATATTCCCAACTGTTCACCTCCCGTACTGTCCTCTGCAGCTGTTGGTCCTCACCATCAGAAAAGAGCAACTGTAGGCTTGTCTCAGGCCAACCTACAGCTCAACACTGTTCCTTCAACTGCCTGTAGTACAAAACCTGTCCCTGCATTGAGCCAGCCAGCCAAAGCAGAGAAATACAAACAGGGTAGCAGAGCCAGGCATCCACAGGGCTCTGGGGCATCCAAAAAATAATGCTAGAAAAAATGAAGCAGTGGGGCCCTTGTGCCAGTTTCTCTCTTCATTGCACCTGCAAGATATGGGGCATGAGCTCCTCCTATTGCTGAGATCCTTCTGCAAAGGGCATGATTTTCAGAAGCGGTGGAGTTCAGCACCATTTAAAGATCAGCTTGGTGCTTTGCAGCCCATCTTCCCCTCCTTGCTTTGAGGAAGCCTGGGATGGACCCATGGTGACGGTCACCATGAACGTATCTGCCTCATCTTTTTGGAATAAATGGTACTTTGGCTGTGCTTGGGCCTTGGTCACCACATGGCTCAGAGCAGGAATGGCATTTCGGCAAGCAGGAATTTCCCGCTGGTTCGAAAACCATTAATCCCTGTGAGAGCATCAGTCTGGCTTTCCTCACCAAAGTTGCTCTGCCCACACATGCCTGTGCTCTTAGCAGCCTTGATATAGTGTATATATCACACACCTTCACCTGCCAGAATAATTATGCCCTGGAGACAGACACTGGCTCACTTTACGCCATATCTATCATCTTTCCATGAGCAGTTTGACCTGCATCCCTCTCCCAGAGGGCAGAGTGACTCTGCATGGTGTCACTAGGTTGAGACCAGGAGCAATAGTTTCTGTGCCTGTCTTTGCCACCTCTTCTCTGTCTGACCTCAGACAAGTAATTTAATCTACAAAACACCTCTGTTCCCCATCGGTGAGTCCAGGATATCTTCCTTGTCCAATCAACAGCACTGATCTCTGGAGAAAAAATTACAGTTGGCTCAAACTGAATTCTTAACTATGCTGTAAGAGACCTGGAAAATCACAACACAATAGCCTTCATTTCAGGAACAGGCAAGTGAAATGCAAAAATGTAAACTAGAATAAAACTTTAAATAATAGAATCCTCTCTCTGATGTCTACCAAATTTTTTTTGAGTATTTCAGTGAACGAGTAACTATAAGGAAAGCTACTTGACAATCTATTTTGAGTGCTTTATTTAAATTAAATATATCTTAAATAAATATCTTTATAATAGATGTATATCTGAACTTACACTATAAAGATCAGTAGAATCTGCAAGCATGAAGAGCTGAACAAGGGCTACAGCAAATCTAATTTGACAAGAGAACACTACTTTTTGCAGGAAAGGTATTCAGACAGGAGCTCCACAATCATGCAGATGTGGTGGTCACTAAGTAAGAGCAGAAGAATGCCGGCGTTGAAATAATCCTTGACAAAATGGGTGTTTAACAGAGCCAAACCAGCACCAAGTGTAACCCAAGCCATCAGGGGGGATAAAGTCTTCTTGAGGTCGCAGGGCCAATGCAGCTTTTTCATCTTGGCCTGCTCTGAGGAGATCTCCAACATCTTGATTCCTTCTCTGTCCTCCCACGGTGAGCCCACCAGGAGCCAGCCCTCATGGTCCTGTCTCCAGAGAGCTGTCTGCTTCTCCGCTGTTTCCAGCTCTCCTTTCAGCTGCATTATATCATTTCTCTGACCCTCCCATATCTGGCAGAGCTCTCTCAAAGCATCCCTTAATCGGGAGGTCTGCTGCTTTTCTTCTTCATATTGCTGCTGGAGACCTTCCAATTTGCCCTCAAGGCGCTGAGCACAATTTTTGATTTTTTGAGCTTCACTTCTCCCTCCTAGCAAGTCTATTGCAGTTTGATACCCTTCATATGCAGACAGCTGGCCAGCCATGTCATTGATTTGCGAGTTGAGTTGTTTATTGGTTCTGTTCAGGGTCTTGTTTTTGTATTCTAGTTGTCTGAGCTTCCATTCCCTTTCCTGCAATGTGTGTTTGATGTTCTTTATCTCCTTCTGTAACTCTTCCACTAGGGTCTTGAAACAGCCAATTTTGGCTTGCAAGCTCCTGTTCAGAACTTCTAGATTTTTGGTTTCTTCTCTCAGCTCGTGGTTTCTTGTGCTGAGGTCGGCGACCAGGTCCCTGAGGTCCCATATTTGGTTTCGCAACATTTCATTGAAAGCTGTCAAGTCCTGAAATGACATTTGCTGAGGATGATGGTGTCTGTTCTGACAGTGGAGAAAAGGAGTGGGCTCTGTGGAGGTGAAGCTTTGGAAACCTGTAGAGAAAGAGGAAGTAAAATTAAGAAAAAAAAAATCTAATACCAATCACTTGGACTATTCCAAATCTGATGTTTAGTATTACTGCATATGACTGCCTTTGCTGTGTTCTTCACCACTGCAAGTTATATTTGCACACGTTTATTCTGTCTCATAAATGAAATGTAAAACTACCAAGAGATAATTTTATAGTGATTCTTACAGGCAACATTTTATATCTTAGGTAATGTTTGCACACAGTTACCACTGGTGGTAAGCATAAATCCCCTCAGTCACACATCGTGTTTTTTTGGCTGTCTGGACCAGATGTCCTCCAGGAAGCTCTGACCTTGAACTGCAGCAAGGGTTGGCCATCTGGAGTCCACATCCCGTGTGTACCTTCCCCATCCCTCTCCAGACAACTCAGCCACCTGGTGGCCAGTCCCCCTTTTTCCTGGAGGGAGTCAGCAAGGCTTGGGATGCTGAGCTCTTCTGACAGTGACCTATCCTGCTCCTAGTGACAATTTCTTTCATCAGCTGGGCCTTTATTAGGACCTCATTGCTCACGTGGATTAGAGATGCTACAAGATGGGAGGCTGTATGCTCTGTCCCTGTCCCTTTGGTCTTGGGCGAGCATGGCTCTGCAATACATGGTCTGGGCTTCTTGTAAAGTGTGTGGCATGAGTTTCAGCAAATCACACTGCTATCATTCTGAGAGCTGGTTAAAAGACATCAGCCAAGAGAAGTTTGTCCCAGAAAGTCCCCATCTTCTCTAGAATATTATACCCTCTTTCTTTCCTTCTGGAAAGACTATGGCTAAGAACATTTTAATGTGGAAGCCTGGCTTGAACCAAGATCTTGCTTAGATGTAAAAATAAGCACAACAAAGTCGGTTTTCTCTGGAGCAAGAGTTTTTCCCCTTTCATCCAGAGCATTCCCAGAGCCCCTGTCTGAAGAAGAGATCACAAATAATGATGGAGATTTATGCTTTTGAGAGACACCACTCTCTTTCTCTTTTCCCCTAATTAAGGAATTCCAGAAGTTATTACAGGAAGTGTTAGTGATGGTATCAAAGCTACTCAACCCCTCCTTGGTCCTGATGCAGCTCATGGAAGAATTAATAAAAAGCCTTTTATTGATTGCAGCAGCCTCAAGGCCAAGCCCTCTTTCAACCCCTGGTGTGAAAGGCATGCACAAGTCGTCTTTAAGGTCTTGAGGTTGCTTAGCAAGCCAGTGGTGGAGCATGGATTTCAACCTGCATCTCCCATGGCCTGTGTTAGTGCTTTGGCAGCCTTAATTCTTTCAGCTTCTGCAAGCTGCTGCTTGCATGCAAACATGAGCTCCCCTGCTTACAATTCCTTGCATTATCTGTGATGCCCTGGCCAAAGAGAACTGAGGCAAGCTTTGCATGACCCTGATACAAAACCACAGGCTGGCTAAGGGAGCTGGGAAAGACACCACTTGACAGGCAAATACGCTTTATCTTGAAAAAAGAGGAATATGACAAATGCTGCAAGTGGCCTAGAGACAGTAAATAAAGGATACTTGGTTATTCTCATAATGCACAAACTAGAGAGCATTAAATGAATTATCAGGTGGGAAGCTAGGTACATGCTGCAGAAGATACTTTCTTGCACGCTGTTAAACCGTGGACCTCGTTGCCACAAGATATTGCAGATGCCAAAAAATTTGTATGGGTTCAGGAAAGCAAACAGACAAAGTTCACAGAAGGAAAAAAGCAGTAGGGTGTATTAACACAAAAATACCATTTCTAGCTCAAGAAAACCGTTATCTGCAGCCTGGTGGGGGAGGGTGTATATAATGAAAGCATCAATATCTATTTGCATCTTCTACTGGTCTTGAAACAGTGGACTAGAAAGTTTTTTAGCCTGAGGTCTTAAAGGCTGAATTTACCAAGGTGCAACGTAGCCCCTGCTCCAGGCTGGAAGACCCAGGAGCAGGCTCTGTTTCAGCCCTTGCAATCCGCTGAGCACCAGCAGCCTTTATACTACATGCAATGTGAGTTACTGTAACATGAATTACTGTAACATCCTGTTGGGCTGAGCTGAATTTGCTTCTGAGAGATGATTTGGCCTTAAACAGCTTTTCTGCGTGAGACAAAGGGTTAAGGGGGGGCTGCAAAGATAGATATGAACCATCCGTCTCCACTGCACCCCTCAAAAAAAAAAAAAGGTGAGGGAAATGATTCTAATTATGTGCTTTTTATTTGAAGGCTGGGGAAACAACACAGATTTATTCAGGCCAAGGGAATACTGAGCAGCTGATCACATGCTAAATATTTATGTCCAGCTGGGGGATTCCCCAGAATGACTTTTTCCACCCATCTGTAATGAAGCTGACTGCAGACGCTCTCCAGAGCTCATTAATGTAGTGGTAGCTATGTCTATAAATCCAGACGTCGGGACTAGCCTGGTGCGGAGGGCAGGGCTGGATTTCCTTTGGCTGCAGATTAAACGGTGACAGTGGGTTAGGAGCTTTTCCAGCTCTGAACTGGTGACACTTTCTTCCTTGCTCGCTGGCCGTGCTTCCCTGACTGGTGATAATTTGCTTCCTGAGCAGTGGTCAGAGAGGAGAGCTGCTGGCTCTGATTGCAAAGTCAGTTCCTAATAGCAGATAAAATGGACGATAAAGGCTCAGGACATTCCTGCTCTCCTCTCTGGTCCCCTGCTCAATGTTTGATACCGGTCGCTGCTGCAATATTTCTGTTCCTACCAGGAATTTTCCCTCTGTCTGCCTGGGTTGGTGGGGATCTCCCAGTGAAACATTACTGGTGTCTTGGTCAGCATCCAGCCACAGACACAGATGGGAATGAGATCAGCACATGGCGAATTATATGAAAAGCCTTTCTATAGCTTTTTTTTTTTCCCCCCCCCCATCTCATTCCTTTCTTGGTTGCTGGGCCGTTTCATCTCACCCCACTCTCCAGGCTGGGGACAATAGGTCTTGGCTTGTCTTTGTTCTAGGTGTAGGCAGAATGATGGATTTGCTTAAACCCTGTTATGCTATTACCATGCAAAATAATACCATAGCACCTTAGGAAGTTGTCCGTCCAGGTATGACCAGCTGTTTCAAGAGGCTTCAGCCCATCTGCTGGGAGACTGGGAGAGGCCAGAGGATGCTCTTGCCTCAGAAGAGGTGGGATTTGGAAGAGAACCCAGAGAGGCTGCGCATGCTCCATCCTTGGAAGTTTTTCAAGACCTGACTGGATGAAGCCCCAAGCAACCAGGTCTGACCCCAGAGCTGGCCTGCTGTGAGCAGGAGGTTGGACTAGAGACCTCCAAAGGTCCCTCCAACCTGTGTTAATGGTGATCCTATGGGACAGCTGTGTCCCAGCTGCAAGGGTGACTTGTTGAGTGATGGGACAAACACCCTTCCTTCCGCAGGGAGGTTAAATCTGTGCCTTTGGTCCAGTACATCCCCTTAGCATGGCCAGCGTAGAGGAATAAAGGGACCTGCCGAATGGCTCCACATCAGGTGCCACATCAGGACACATCAAGGGGCGGAGGGGTTTCATTCCCCTCAGCTTCCCTCATCTCACCCACAAATGTGTCCAGGGACCAAAATCACTGAGGCTGGAAGCACATGGGGGAAGATAAGGGAAATTAGTGCTTGAACAGGGCCACAGAGGTCTCTGCCCATCACCGGGTGGTGCTACCAAGGGGTATCCAGATAGGAGAGCCAGCCAGTGGAGACCCCTGGTTCCCTGGGGTTGAAGAGCTGACCTGCAGACATAGCTTGGGGCTGAAACGCCTTAAAATATGCAGGAATCACGGTGCTGCAATTCTCCTTTGTTATTGTCACACTGGGTAAACCGGTTCCACACCAATGCAGATGCAGTTTTTTTCTCATTTGAAAGGACTTTTATTCTATAGGAGGTTTAGTCCCCTTCCCCCTCCAGGAGTGTGCAGGATTGGCACCGGTCCCATATCTACCCACCTAATTACATAAATATTAGAGAGAGAGGTTGCTTCCACTAAGGCCAAGGGGTCAAAATGGAAATGCAGAAATCCCAGCACGAAAGCTATTTGTCCTCCAGCTGATACACATGGAAAGTGTCAGAATATGTGATTGATGGGCTGAGAATTGCCCTGGCCACGTACAGTCAGAGGCAAGAGCCAAACCAGCCCAAATGACAGCTCTTTGTGCAGAGACGGGGCCCAAAACCCACTGCTAAATAAATGCACATGCAAGTAAACAAGAGCGCTGCGTTTCCTAGGTGTGCAGATGAGAAGAGAAGGAGCAAGAAATATTCTCTTCCTTCACTGTCAGCCTTTAACCAGTTTATTCCAGGAAAAATGTAGCGAGTGAGGAAAACAAAGTGAGTAATAAGACAGGAATGGAGCTACCCTGCTGAGAATTCATCCTAACAGATGGATTTCCCACTGTATAAATATTTGATCGCGTGTCTGATCAAAGGCACGTGGAGTAATTCGGTAACCTGTATTCAACCAAGAAAAGAAAAAAGCCTTTTTTTAAAATAATTCTCCATCCCTCATCCCTTAAAGAATGGCAATTAGAGGGAGAGAAAAGCAATTATAATATAGTCATGTTCAAGAAAGAGCAAAAATGTCATAAAATGTTTTTTTTTTTTTTTTGGTGGGTCACTCAGGGGGCAGGAGCAGTGGACAGGAACAGATTACGAGCCCAGCTGCATTCATTCACACGCAGTCTCCTGATCTGCCATCCAGGCTGGGTGTTAGCTCTGTTTCAGTCTTTTATTTGCCTCTGCTGTGCAAACAGATGTTTATGTGGTTGCTCATAAACTTCGTCTTGTGACTGACCTTGCCCTCTTCTCCTCCCATAAGGAAAAATCCAGCCTTATTATGCACATATAATCCTGGGAGAAACCCTTGAAACTCTTGCCGCCCAGCAGAGAGCACTGATTTCTTTTTTTTTTTTTTTTTCCTTTTTAAGCTATTATGATCAGTTGGATAACTCACGTAATGACCTTGCCATCTGATGGGTTCTCAATACATTATTTCACAGTATACTTATCTTCATTGGTAGGAAATAAGCTAATTTATTATATTTAACTCTGTTTCTAATCTACATACTCTAATTGTACAATTCCACTCCTTAAATAAAATGGGGGAAAAAAACCCCAAGGAACTGTATAACGCTTGCAAAGTTCTGAACCTTCTCTGGACCGAATGCAGGGCGCATGCTATATATACATGCAGATTTTGCTGTTGAATGGCATTGCAGAGATTAGTTGATATAAAATCAGAAACTGTGAACAGAACTGAACTTTTGTTTTGCAGAGGTTTGATTTCCATTTCTATTTAGGGACAAGATCTTAAAATGTTTAAACTCTCCATGAAAGAATGTTTAATGCTTTTAGTTTATGGAAATATTTTGCTATACTGTTTGGACAATAATAAGAAAAAAAAAATATTCAGTCCAAAGTCACTTTGGTTGAAATGATAAAAACCTTTCTTCCAAGTATAAATAGCTAAATGGGATATTCTGATGTTATTGAAAGCTTCCCTTTTCTTCAAAATAAAACTTCCAGAGGAAGAAGGTGATTTCAAGATGTCAGTGTCTGAAGGTATATGATTCCCTCAGTGTTTTTTTTCCAAACATCTGCCTTAAATCTGTGCAAAGACCATTCCAAAACAGAGGCTTTATTGGCTTGTGCTGGTGGATGCAAATATTCTGCACTGAGGGTGAATGATGCATTTATAATACATCAAGGGGAGATAAAAGAGCATCGGGAAGACCTTCTAAGTGTCACAGTGAAGGAATGTCATTAAGCCTGAATTTGGGATATTTGCAAACTACACCTGCCCTCTCCAGCAATGATCCTTGGGAGCCACCGTCTTTGCTCCTCTCCTTGCTCAGAGGACCGAGGCGTCCCATTTCCTAGGCAGAAGCGCCATCTGCTGCAAGATCAACACTTCTTCATCCAAAACCTCCAAGGTTTTCTCAAAACCTGGCTGATTTGGGAAAAACAGGGAAAGGAGAGGGTATTTCCCCTCTCCTCGAGCACATGGGGACACAGCACGTGCACGAGGTCTCCTGTCCACCCCTGTGCCTTGGCCAGCAGAGCCGGTGGAGGATGGACCATTGCAAAAATCACTTGTGCTTCCTGGGGATGTGTGTCCCTCTCCACCTTGGGGTGTTCCCTCGGGGCTGAGGGTGTTCAGCCCCCCTTTTTTGATGCATGGAGAGTTGCCAGTTTTACCAGTATGGCTGACTGGTTAAACACTATATCCATCTTATGTAAGAGTGAGGGACACATCAGCCTTTGGCCAACATGGGATGGAGGAAGTGGCTTGGGAAGGGCCAAAATTGCCTCTGTTTTTCATTACTTATTAATATTTACTGCCTTGGAAGTCCCATCATGATTCAGGGCCCCTTGTGCTAGGTGCTGGACAAACAGCAGTGAGGCACAGCAGAGCGGGCCAGGCAGATGGGACAAATATCTCAGGGTTGGTCCCAGTTCATCTAACACAGAGGGACCAGTGGAGAGGAAATGTTTTCGGAAAGGTGCAGGTGGTTCATGCTACGGGCCTGAAATGCAAGTGGAGCTGAGCTGGGGAGGTTCTGGCCAAGGCTCATAACGCAGGCTCCTGCTAGCATTGACAAAGCTTACCGCACCCTGGTCTGACATGCAAAATCAAAGTGACTGCCCATGATAAACTTTATGCTTTCCATCAAATTCAGCCAGAGAGATCAGCCGCTCAGATCACGCTACGGCCCAGAAGGGAAACTGAGGCATGAAAAGGAGTATGAGAAGGTTAGTAAGAGAATAACAATAGCGACTGCACGCCAGGTCTCCTTGTGCCTCTGTACTGAGAAAACAGTGGCAAACAGCTTTATTTGTTAGGTAAAAGACGTCTCTTCACAGAATCACAGAATCGCTGAGGTTGGAAGGGACCTCTGGAGATCATCCAGTCCAACCCCCCTCTTGCCCCCGCACTGAGGCTGCAGCAGGGGTAAGTGGAGCAGTACAAGGTTGAACTAGCATCCGGAGACTGCGTACCCTATTTGCCCTCCTTGACACTGTACAATTTAACACCAAAAAATTCTGTCTAATCCTCTGGAGTCATCAACAGTAGCAACATCCCCTTCTCCCAGCGCCTTAATCTGCTGCTCAGGCGCTGACTGCCGTCACCCTGCTCACTCCAAGATATGGGGGGCGTGCAGGAGGGGGCTGGCTGCAGGATGATGCTGGGACGTGGATGGTGACTACGGGCAAACAGTGCTCAGCCAGGCTCCGGGTGCGTGTGACCTGAAGGGTTTAACCTCTGCTTGGATCACCATGGGCCTCCCTCCAGCGTGTTACCACCTGACCTGCAAACCACATTTGAGTTCTGAGGCTCCCAAAAATGTAAAATCTTCACTGTGCTCACATATTACAGATTCTCTTGCTGGAAGTCAAAAAACATTGTCCTTGTTGATTTTTTTGAATGGAACAGCCTTTTTTCTGTCTTTCTAAACCATAAGCAATCGATTACTTTGTTTTCTCTTTCATTATAAACTCTCTGGGGCAGGAATCCCTGCTTTATGCTGTGCATAATGGGGGATTAATATGACCACCTACCACAGCTGTAGTGTAGCAGGATCCTTCTCCATGACTCAGTCTTTTAAACACTATGATGATGCATTAAATACCACTATAAAACCACTATGCACACTTCTGAAGCAGGGAGGGACAGGGAGCCCCATACCAGCCATAGGCTACAGCTAAATGTGCAACCACTTTTTGGTGCATATCCTTTAAGGTGCTGGTTAAATCTCATTTCTCCTGACTCACGACAGTGTGCTAAACTGCACATCCCAAAGGTTGTCTCCTTGCAGTGCTGCCAGGACGGCTCAGCCTCCTTGCAGTCTTGCTCCTCGCCAGATGGTGTCATCTCAAAACCACCGTTCCCTGGACTTGGAGAGCCGTGAGTGACAGCCCTATCCAGGCTGTATTTCAGACTGCTGTGCTTTCCAGTACAGCTTGTTATCAGATTTTATTGCCTTTTCCCTGCTGCCATGTCCATCCTGATAACTGCAATTGGAGGCGGCAGACAGAGTGAGAGCAGTCTAGATTTGTACAGCACCTAGCACAGGGAAGAGCCCTGGCTCAGCGGCCACTGCCTGGGGCTGCGGCCGGATCAGTAATCGCCAACAACAGCACAACACAACACACCCCCTGCACACACCAGTTTTTGCGCTTAATGGGTGTGCTCTGCTGCCCATGCTGAGCTCTGTATAGCATTTTAAGACCCCGAGCAGACAAGTTTGAAGAGGACTTATTTATGTCTTTGCTTTGCAGCAGACCTGGCTGTGATGATGGCATGGGCAGGTTACGGAAAGAGGTGTCAGGTCTGGAGTTTGGATACAGACCAAATGCCGAATACAGGTCCAGGTTCCTTACCAAAGCCAATTCAGGTCCATCTCTGGACCATCTAAAGGTACACGGGGAAGCAAGATGGTTTATATGTTCTAAGGACAAGCATCCGGGCTCAGCATTCAGCTCTGCTACAAACCATCTTGGCCAAACCCCTCAGCCTCACTGTAGCTGGGCCCCATTTGTAAAATGGGGACAGCAACAGCAGCATGCAGGCACCTTGCAAAGGAGAACACCTCTATTGCTAGACAGAGTCCTTCTTGCAGCAAAAACCTCCAGTTTGTTTGGCAGAGAAGTTTTCACGATCAGAAATCCCATAATAGTTGGGCTGGGACAGGTCCCGCAGTGTGGGCTGGTGGGAAAGGCAGATAATCATCTCAAGACAGCTAGGGCCTGCATTGCCTCCACTTCCCGATTTGTTTTCGTCAGCATACCCCTGCGATGGGAAGCAAGAGCCCCTAATAGCATCGAACTGTCGCTTGCCATGGAAACGGCTGAGCCAATACCGTCAGCAAGTGGGTTAAGCAACATGTTACGCCGTGATGTTCATGCACGGCACCGGGTCACTGGGGCTGAGGGCACTGGGAGAGAAACGCCGGGAGGCTGGTTCTCCCGTGAGCAGAGCTGGGAAGAGAGGACCTGAGCCAGGGGAGGACGAAGGTGAATTTTCAGGGCAGAAGGGTGTGCACCTTTTAGGCTGTTGTCTCTGATAAGGACCAGATGGTTGGAAATCTCAAAACGCACACGCAATTCTCCTTCTTCAGGAAGAAACGAGCTAGGAACAGGACACTACAGGTAATGTCATTGCCCAAAACTGCTGGGAAGGCCAGCCTCAAATAGACTGGGATGGTTAGTAAATGCAATAAGCACCACTAACATCCCAGCCCAGCAACAGCCCTGAACAGAAAGAGACTTGAGATCTAGGGGCAAACTCCGCATTTTGAGCTCGGAGGCTGCTTTTTTATTCTGGGTGAGATCATTAGGAAGAGCTTCATAGAGCGAAAGGGAAATGGCTGAATGTATCACATTTCTACCAGTTCTGTGAACGCTGTGTTGCCCGCTGTCACGATGACGTTGAGGATCCTCGTGTGCCTCATGGCTTTAGTAGCCTTCACTGCTGACCCCTGTGATTATGGGAGAAATCTCCCAGCCAAAACTTGCTAGCCCTCCCGGATGCAGAGAAAAGTAGTAGAATTGAAAAGCCTTCAAACCCCAGAGGACAGATAGAGATTTGATTGTGTATTATTTCAAAAACATTTCAAAAACAAATCTTGGGGGGGGGGAGGGGAGGGCAGACCTGACATATCGCTCTTGAAAGCAATCTCAGTGCTTTTCTGCTCCTCAAACAAATAACCATCAGGTCTGTGACGAGCACGCCTGTGTTTTGAACACTTCTTTGACTGCCCCCAGCTTTCAAGAAGAGCTTGTCCCCACCTCACCTCTCTGAATTAATTGAAAGCTGAAAATTGGGCTGCTTAGATGGGGTATGTCTCTTCCTCAGAGCATTGTGGCCAGAGCTGAAGTGTTTTCCCCTGGACCTGGATGGCTTCTTGAGTTAGTTTCTCCTGCCTATCAATAGGGCTGGCCCATGACTGGTGCAGGGACAATGACACAGACACAGGCAGTGATAGCCCGAGCTGTGTTTGGGGGATCTTTCATGCCCCCCCTAAACCTCATCTAAGGCAAGCATCAGTGTGTGTCAATGAAGTCAGGTTCCCAGAGTTCACCAGGGAGGGCAAAGTGTCCGTTCATCTCTGACCTGCAGCAGACTGGCCCCTCCATCACCTTCAGGTCAACATTTTGTGTTGGCTTGGGGTCTCCTTGTCCCAAAAGCCTGAAGGCACTACTCTCCCTGCTGTCACCCAACACAACAGGGAACCTGGTTCTCCTTCATGCCTTTGGTCCTCTTTGAAAGAAACTCACTCAGTTCCCTGTTAGCTTTTATAGCTTCCTCCTGGTCATCAACTGCAATCTGGCCTTCATCCATCAGTAAATTGATGGGGCTCTTTGCATGTCCTGTAATATCTTGCATTACAGCAGAAGGCCAACCTGACAGTGCCTGGGAGCCTTAGATGAATGAATCTCCTTGACTTGCTGTTTTTCCCCTTCCCCATCTTATTCCGTAAGATCGAATGGCACCCTTGACCTCCTGGATGTTCTCATGAAGATTTATCGGGATGTGAGTACTGTGGAAAGGCTGAGCTCTTTGTTGCTGTGTCTGTTGGACTGGGTCTGTGTGCTCATCCCTCCCCTCAACAGGACCCTTTTTTGTCTAAGCCCCTCTTCTTAGCTACATCTGTCTTGCTTTAGTGAGGCACTAACTATGTGCCTGACTTCTCTAAAGGGCAGGTCCCTCATTCCCATGCAGGGGAAAATGCAATAGGGATCCCTTTTGGCTGGGGGAGGAAGCTGTGCCAAAGCTTTTTACTCATGTGTTGTCCCATGCTGTTGAAACTGGGGGACCCTTTTGGGTGGGAACTGCCCCTGCCAGTTGTACAAGCAGCACTCAGCGCCCTGCGGCAGCACCTGGACAAGTCTCCAAGGCAGAAGGTGGCCAGGATTGTGCCCCAGCGCAGGACCTGTGATCCCCCCTCTTGCCTTGACACTGTGTGGCCCGTGCCAGCTCACCCCACAGCAGATCTGCTCTCTGTGGGGACAAAAACCTAGGCCAGTCCATGCTGCTTGGTCATGCTATTGAGGATGAATTCTTGGTCCTGTTGATAGTATAGACACCATCTCTGGGTCTAGCTCAGAGGACTACGTGTTTGAGCAGATTCGGGGTCAACTCTGATCTCTGGCTCACAAAGACCCAGAGCTGCAAATCCGTGTTGCCTTGGCAGGGGAGGAGGGAAAGAGAAAGACTGCAGTAATGAGGTGTAAACATTTTTTTTTCTCTCTCATGCACTCAGCGAAGTGATCAGAGAAAGAGATAAGGGGGGAAGGGGAATTCAGGCTTGGCTCTCCCCCAGTGCCTGGGGCACTGAGTGACCTCTCCATCAAAATAAAAGCTCAACAGCCACAAAACCCGCAGGTACCGCAGGGGTAGTGCCCAGCTCCCCTCCTCCAGGACGTGGTGAAGACGACAATGTCCTTTCCCATCAGCAGCTGGTCCCTCACGCCCAAGAGGTGACTCCTGGAGCAAAAGCAGGGCCCAGATTTGCAGCCGGGCTTTTCCCAGCTATCTTTTTGTCATGGGGCTACGGAGGGGAACGTGTTGAGCTCACACCCCAATCGCTGCTGCCTCAGCTCATCCTGCTCCGCTCCGGAGCATCCTGGCTCTCCCTAGCACTGGGAGCTGCCACCCTCGCTAAGGAGACAGAGGTGGTTTTCGGTTTCCTCAACAACCTCTCCAAGCAGTTGCGAGGGAGGGAGTTGCTTCCACAACATATTATTTCACCGCGATGCAGCAAACACGCCTGCGTTAGGGCCTTTCCATCAGTCATCTCTCAATTACCCCTCGACTGATTGACTCCTCTCTTGTCTTCCCTTTCAAAAGCACGTCATTAGTGGGCGAGAGGCCGATTGCACTTCATGTTAATTCAGTCGGCTGGGCCACGGAGTGAAATGAATGTTTTTTCCGAGCTAGATTTACTCCCCCGGGAGACCCCTTTCCCCCCCTCCCCTTGCCATCTGCTCCTGACAAAGCGCTCTCGGCGCTCCTCCTCTCCACCAACACCCATCCGTCTTGATCAGCATAGCTAGCAGCGCTGAGCACGGTGAATAATAACATCTCTGCTCTCTAATCGCCCCTGCGCATGCTGATTTACCAGCTATGGAAGAAAGGGGGTTGCAAAGATGGGGATAAGGGGATGCAGGGTAGGGAACGGGAAGACACCTTCTCCTCAAATACCTTCAGGACGATGCTACACACCGGGCTGGGAATCGCAGCAAAAGTGTTTGGGGCCTTTTTGTTTTGCCTCTTTGAGTTTTGAGCTTTTGGGAGAGGAGGCAATTAATGCTTGCACCTCCTGTGGCTAAGGTGGTGGGGTGTTCTGAGGTTGCAGCGCGGGCTGCCTCCTTCTGGGCCGAACAGCAAGAGAGGACCGATTGCACACAGTGATTTTGCATACAGTGGTTGTGTATCCGCTTTGCTGGTTTCCAGGAATTTCTGCTCTGGACCTGGAGAAGAAATTCCTTGAAACAATCTCCAAGCCAAGCTGCTCATTCTGTATCTTTCTTCTGGGTATCAGATAGCCTTTAGAAGAGAAGAAACCTGAAAGCCAGTCATTTTTTCTTTCCTTTTTCCCCATTCTTCCCTTTTCTTTTGATCCAGAAACACTACAGAGGGAACTGCATCTTTTAAACTACAAAATCTTTTTTTCTCCTTCTGAATTAGGTGGTCCCTTTCCTTGCAGAAAATGCCTGCCATCTTCTAAATAATGGTAGATAACTGAGTACCTGCTAATGAGGTATCGAAGCACATCTCACCCTTGAGCTGAAGACATAATTTCATGGATACTTGAAAACTGCATGAAACAGTGCTGGGCCCAGAGGAGACAATCCTACCTCCCTCTGCCCCTCTGTCTTGCCCCTGCCCTGGAATAACTGTTCGTACAGTCCTGTGGTGAACCAGACTGGAAAACCGATCTGGTAAAAAATTAATCTGGGGAAAAAAAGGTTAATTTAGCTGGATTTGGGTCTCTGATCCAGGTGACACTGTGGACACACATATCAAAACCAGACCAGCAGCTATGCTGCAAAAACTTGTTTTTTCTCATTTAGCCTTGGAAGATCGAAAGGCAAGGGTGGGTTAACGTGGTCCTGGCAGGACTTGGGCTGGCTCTGGGATGGTGCAGCTCCATGCACTGCTGCCCTGCCTGAACATCTGAGGAAAGCATCGTGTTGAGATCTTGCAGTGATTCATCTGACACGTAGCCTTGCTCAGACATCCATACTATGGTCCTTCTCCTAACCTTGGCCTACTTTTCTTTGTTTCTTCCTTTAATCAGCATTTTCCTAAGGCATTGCCTCTTCTACTCTCCAGATTTCCACTTACTTCATGGAGCGTGCAATTCAAACAAACAAAAAAAAAAAAACCAAAAGAACCCACCCACACATTCCTATGGTGGCAGCTCTCTCTCTTCAAGCTTCCTACCTGCTCCTGTGTATATAATTTGATTCAGTGATGGCCTCTGGTGGGTTAAGTATAGGACAAGGGAGAAGAAGATAATGACAAGGGATGACGGTTAGGACGTGAGCTGCATGTGAAGGAACAGATGTCCCAGACGTGGCTGAGAACAGCAGTGGGGCCTAGGGATTTAGAGGCATGGTTTTGGGAATGGGCTGGGTGAGAGGGATAGATTAAAAGCTCCCTTTCCTGTGGCCACAGACCCGGAGGGACCTGAAGGGGCAGGACCAACCTGAGGGGAAGGCTTGGATAGGTGGTGCCCCTTGGTTCCTGGTGCTGGGGCAGCAGAGACGATCTCCCCATTCCTCACTGCCTGTTAACTGCTCTGCTCCAAGGGTTTGCAGAGCTGTAGGCATCTCAGCTCTGCTCCCAGACCTGTCCTGCCAGCAACCGTGAATGTTGGAGCACCTGCAAAGCTCAAGAGAGCTGGTCAGAAACCAAACCTAGTCTCTGCTGCATTTGCTACAGAGGGGGTGGAATTCGTAGACCTCCCCCCACACAACTCAGTTGACTGTTAATCCAGGGAGGCACCACAAATGCAAGGGAAAACATACTGCCTCCTCCTTGCGTAACTGGCATGTGTGCAATTCTGGTCTCATCTCAACACAGAGGCCACCAGAAGTGTTTTTCACTGCCACATGCCTGCATTATGATCTTTTTTGACTTGGAGCTTGCATAACTCCTTGCCTGTTAACAAGGCACAAACATGGACATCTCAGCTGGGGGAAGTGAGCACAGAGAGCCAACAGAGAACAGACTGGGGCCTCGGACCACTGATTTAACCCACAAGTTCATAAGCATTTAAGCCACATCCCAGTCACAAATTGCTCTCAGTTCTAGTGAGATGGGGGAAATAAATAAATAAATAAATAAATAAGATATGTCCAGGAATCCTAAAGCATCTGAGGGGGTGTCCCACTGAAGAACAGATGTTCAAGCAGCTGTTCAGTACCAGGGGTTTGTTGAGGAACTGACAGCTAGATTGACAGATGGGAAAACTGAGACCTCTCCAAGAATGTTTGCAAAGCTGTTTGATATTACTTTGTCTATTATATTTTTGTTGCTAACATATTTATTCCGGAGAAGGAAAAAAGTCCCTTCCTGAGTAAGGGTTCAGTTTCTGCTAGTACACTGGAGTGGAAAGGGAGGAAGGGTGGATGCTGGTTTCTCATGCAAGTGGATAGTCTTGTTGCACTAGAGCTGAAGATGACACTTAAAACAATTTACAGAGTGGACTGTGGGGGTGCCTGAAATTGTTTTATAGAGGGGATGACAGTACTCGATCACAGGAGGCATAGTTCACCCAGGCATCCTGTCCTTTAGAAATGAATAAGGTAACCCACACTCCAGAGCACTTGCTTTGCCTCCATGTGCTTGGCAAGGTAATGCATGCTACAAGCATGACTTCTGTGAATGGTGCTTTTTCCCCTATTGCAAGCCTGCCCTGACATGCATTAGAAAGGTTCTGCCAAAAATCATGCCCTGCTGAGATATATCTTTGCAGTGTAAAACAAAGGAGCAACAGAGATTCGCCATCATAGGAGGGAAGCAATCATTCTGGTGAGGGTGGCAGAGAATTCAACACTGCGCGCAAGGACGGGGAGTTATGGGATCTTCTGGGAGCAAAACTGTGCTACATAAAAGTGAAGGGCTCTGACCTGGAGATGATATCCACTGGTGGAGAGCGTACAAAGGTAGAAGTCCAAGTGATTCCTTAAATCCTCCCAAATATCTGTGTGAAAGAAGAGAAAAAGCAGTAAGTATGGGATGAAAATCACCAGTTGTATAAATTGTTTGAAGCTCAAAGAAAGGCCTTTGGATTTATCTACTCCCACTGAGACATGAGAAGGTCAAAGACCCAACAATGCCCTGGTGAGAGAGCCTGAACCTCAGCAGGTCAGGGACACGTGGGACCAGTCTGACCAGGGCCACAGAGGGAAGACGTGTTTCAGGTGTCTGTACACCAATCCTAGAGCCTGGAAACAAGCTGGAGGAATTAACCTGGTTGTTCATGAGAATTTGGGTATAATCAGACTCCTGAATCCTGCTGAGATGATTGGCATGAGTGGGACGTAATACCCCTTAGGATAAGTACAGTGAGCAAAAGGGGATGATGGGAGTGGCGCTTAGAGATATTATTAGTTAATTCTATATTTATTATATACGTAATTATATATATTACATATAATTATAATTAGTTCATCAGGAGGCACTGATAGAGCACACTGTCAGTATTATGAGCAGTCTGCTGATTAACTCAGTCCAGGAGCAGGCGCTGCTGGGAAGTCTGTTAGTCTGATGGATCAAAGCAGGAATCAGTCTGAGCTATTTTTAAGGCTCTTCTGTATGAAGACGAATATAGAAGAATGATGTATTAGAGGAGCCTTCAGTCTGGAAAACATACACAGGCACAGAACTGGTAAGAAATCATCAGTAAGGTTTCTAAAACATAGAGTTAATGCTCGCCTTGCACAACAGGCTTTGTGCCCTCGGCCACAGGAACAGAGGATGAAGACAAATTACTGACTGGAAGATGACTGCCTAGGGACTGGTGATGTCAGCTTGCTTACATTTATTTTGGGTAAATACAGAGCAGTCACAGCCAGTCTCACACTGCGCATGGGGGTTCACCTGCACACGTCTGTACCTTCACTCAGTATTTCTGCAGGGCTGATTTCCAGAGGAAAAAATATGATTTGAGTTAACTCTATGGAAAAATGCAGGAAAAAGTGGCTCTTTCAGATGAGTTGCTCAGATGGCAAAAAGATACTATTCCACAATCAGGAAATAGGATCATTCCTGGTTAAAACTTATCCTAATTTAGGAAAAGGAAAGATGTAAAACTAAGGGTTAAAAAAAAAAAAAAGGACAAAATACCATATAAGAAATAATAGAAAAAATGGGGATGGCGAGCAGTTGACATACATAAGTTGTAACTTAAAAAGTACAGAAATTTGGTAAAGGGAACTACAAGCCTCAATATGAAAGCCAGGGACTGGAAAAGTCAAGGTCAACAAGAAGCAAACATTTCGTATATGAAGAAGAAAGAACCTTCCTAGTAGATATCTAGACCTAGTACATGGAGATGGGGAAACTCTTACACTAATGACCAGATGCAGGAGAACTGAGAAAATCAGTCCTCACACTGGCTGAAAAGCATTGGTGCCTGTTTGGCTCTGAAGGCATCACTCCCAGGAATGGGAAAATGGTCAGATGAGTTAAAAATCTCACCCCCCAAAATTGTATAATTGCTGCATAAACGTTACAGATATTGACTCAAGACTGAACCCAATTCTACACCCAGCCGATGTGTGTTCTGGACACAAGCACGGGTCTCTTACACTATTTGAGTGTTTCAAGAAGGACATTAGGAAGTTATGAGGCTCAGGCTGGCAAAATGACCTCCCCCTTGGGAAGCTGAAATATTTATAAGGAAACGATGCACACGCTGGTGAATTATGGAGAGCACTTGCCTGTCTCTTTGCACACACAAGTGCACACATGAACATGCATGTTTTTTCCTGTGACCTAGCAGAGCTTGAGGAGGTATCTGTCCACATTTTGGTGTAGGCTGGCCAGTTTTACAGCAACCAGCAGAACTCTGCTAACCTTTTTCACGACTAGCCTTTACTCAGGTGAGTTGACTCCTTGCAGGGAGTACCAAGGCTGTTTGCCTAAGCATGGGCTCCACACCACTCCAATATCATAAGGTGAATAGAGTTGAGCCAATTTTGCCAGCTGAGCCATACTGACTGTCTGGCTGCAATAGCTGCACCTTAAATCACAAAAGCCATCAAGGAAAATAGGGTAACGAGAGATGGCAGGCTTCCCATTTGCCTCCCTGTTCTCTTGCATGGATGGAGCAGAGAAGGCAGCTCCCCAGCTGCTGTAATGCAAATGAATAGCGACTTGGTTTTGCAGCCAATTGTGGTTTTAGGGATGAGAGAACATCTGTCCATTCCCCGTCCCTCCAGCCTCTGACAGATGCTCTGATTTATTGGATTCGCTCTCCGCTGTTGACGAGACCAAACCTCACCCAGAAGAGTCGTGACAAAGAAGGACAATCAGGCAGTTATATCAGTGCAAATGACCAAATACTTGAGCAGCTGAGGCAATCTGAACAGATTTGTATTAGGGAATGGAGACGCAAAGACCATATGGTCCAAAATCAAAACAGAGGACTAGATAGATGAATCTCGCCTCTGAATGGGCAGGGACACTCTTGGCTGTGCCTGTGAAGAGAAAAATCTTGTAAACACAGGCTTTTCAGGGAAGTGCTCGAATAGCATCATCCGGTTATACCCTGCTTTGCTAACTGCTGGGCATGCACTGGCATTCCCTTTTCGTTTGCTTTATGGTTAGGGCTTGCAAGATGCTGAATGCACAAGCGGGCCACCATCAGCACCCACCGGCTTGGGGTTGCCCAGAGGGCCGAGCTCACTTTTGGGTATCCCCCCTCTGCTGCTGTGGACAAACCCTCGGTGCTTTGCCTTATAATAAATATGCTTCCTCTGTGGAAACAAGGCTATTCCTTCCAGTTAATTCTCTTCTCTGGCATCCAGAGTATGGATATCTGATCATGGGCATGTTGGCATCATCAGTTATGATAACTCCATTTATATCAATGCTGACACCTATACCAAAATGCACTATTCATCCACAATCTCCTGCATGATTTAGGGACTTAAAAAAGACTAAAAAAGGTCAGGTATCAGGTTCCTGGTTTTCTCTGAGCCTCTGCTGGATAGAGACTTCTAACTGACTTACAAGGAGAGTTAGAAAATAGTCCTTTGTCTGAGTCTTGTTCCCCACAGTACAAGTTCAAGGCATTCTCACAAGAATTTCTACATGAATTGTGTCTCTGCTGCACTAAGTGGCCTATTTATGAGCATAAAGGTTCTCTTGCTTGCAGAATTTTTTTTGCAGCTGTTGGACTTTGGGGAAAATTTTTGTCTTAAAAATCCTGATGACGAAATAATTTTCCCCTCCGCCTTCTGTTGCAGTGTCAGGAGAAACAATTAACAGACTGTAATTTACTGTTCTTCAAAGGAAAGGGAAAATCATGGCTATAAAAGTAATGACCATTTCAGTCATTAAAACTGCAAGCGGTCAGCTTGCAAAAGGCCTCGTGAAGGTGTCACCTGGGTCTAACAGCTTTTGGAAGTGATTTATGGCTCTGCTTCTGAGGCATCAGCAAGGAAATTACCCCCAGAAATGAATGGATCTGATGAGAAGTGGCTCAGGTGGTTAAACACAGGCACTGTTGCCCTGATCCAATGTTGACCTGCAGTTCATGGCCCACTAATGAGCTACAAAGCCATGAGAAGGTGTTGCACAGAGCAGATGCAATAGCAGAAATCCAAGGCACGTGCACTAATACAACCCTGCTGCTGAAGGTCTGAAGACATCATCAACAGCTGTTTCTGGCCAGCTTCAGTACCTGGAAACAGGTGTCGGGTTGTATTAATTATTTTTGTGATCAGTTTCTTAATTCATTTTTTTTGCAGTCATCTCTGTAAAGCTGTGCTTATCTAGAGCAATGAACATTTCTTTCCATCCATGGAGGATATTCTGTTTATCCCCCCACATACAAGCACGTTTTTTTTTTTCCTGATCGCTAAAGAGCTGATGTAAAATGTAGTGTATTTTCAAAATGCTCTTTAGGTTTAAAAGTGGCTTTAAAAATGGAAATTTCTAATGCCCTGCTCATACATAACCATATCTTTTGCCCCTCTGCTTTTGGGTGAAGCACCTTCCTCCACCCACCTGAGTGTCATGGGCAGAAGTTAAGAGAGGGGCCAACAGGGGAGAGATGGAGTCAGTGTCATGGAGTGCCCAAGAGACACAGCCACCATGTTGAGAGTCTGGTCATGGGGTGGAGATGAACAAGCCCTGGACGTGGGAACATGAAGGCAATGGGACATGCCCTTTGGAGACTGCATGTTGGAAGAATTTAGCAGGAAGCTTTTACCGCTGAGTGAAATGTCCGCACCAAATCATGTGTTGTTGCCCCTATTTTGCCAGGCTTATCCAAATCCAGGCTTTTTTTCCCTGCAAAAACCAGAAAATCCCACCAGGTTTCGAGCTGCACATTCAAAACTTGGTGGGCGAGGGAAGGGGAAGAAAGTGGTTCAAGAAATGGTGGTCAGAGTTGCAAGGTGGTAACACCACATCTTTTTCCTTGCCTCTTCCTCAAAAACTGGTGAACAGCTCAGGCTGAAATTCCGCAAAAATAAAGGTGGCTGAAGAGCTGGAAATCTCAGTTAAGATTTAAAGGTATTTAGCAAACAGTGTCTTCAAAGGGGAACAACAGACAGTTCTTGCTGCACTGAAACTTGGCGGATGAGCAAAAACACTGTGGGCTCAGGGAAGCCCAAATTTTTGATGTGTAACGGTCTGAACATCCCAGTGTTTTCATTCAAGTTTCTCTTTTTTAAGCAAAGATGGAGAAGGAAATCTCATGGCTGCAGAGTGTCTTGCTAATGGAAATATGCAATAACCATAACTTGAACTCGGCTTTTTCATAGGCTCGAAGTAATTTCCCCTGGATATCAGGAAAATATATGGCTTGCTTTCTTGAAGTAGCAGAAACACCACATAAATCAAGTCCTGCTGGTTTTAATTGAGTTGAAGACATTTGCTAGCATTTCAGATTTGATTTTTATGCTGAGCTGGAGTCAGACAGAAAACAGCAATGTAGGGAAATAAAAAGAAAGCTTGAACACAAAACAGGCAGATATTAGACCACGAATATTCATTAGTGAATCATACCAATAATAAGGAAATGAGTCATGACCATAATGCCTTAAGAAGCAATCTACCTGGAATACATTTTAACCAGCATGTTCAAGGACCAAATCTTTGACTTATAGGTTGTTTTTCAAAAATGTTTTTTTTAATAAAGGGAAGAAGTATAAATAAAAGATTTCAGAAATGCATGGGAGCCAGCCATGTGGCAGTGCAACATGGGGTTTTCCGCTCCCTCCCTTAAGGCTGGCCCTGGGAGAGGGCTTGTTTTTACGATTCCAGATGTTCTGCTTGCAACTGTCTCAGAAAGGGCCTGCCTGCACCCTTTGAACATTCATGTATTCACAGGAGTCCTCCTCTCTGCTTCTTGGGGAGCACTGAACCATCCCATGGAGGCATGTAGGATGATGTGAGGCACTCTGGGATGGCCTCAGACCCTTCGCCCCGAGCACATGAAATATCTCTGCAGAGATCTTTCCGGGATCAAATGACCTGCTGAGCCCTCTCTGGGAACTGATGTGTTCCTGTCCCAAGAGCAGACGCTGGCTACAGTTCTTCTCACCCAGCCTCAAACACCTGCAATGCAGAGGCCTCCCCTCAGCTGATTGCCCCATAGCTGACAAACCACAATTATTTTGACCTGAGTTGTCTGTGTTATGATTAAATGAGTCACGTACTGGAAGTGCCCAGCTGTCTCCACTGCCTTGAGATGGGATTTGGTTCAGATGGAGATGTCTGCACTTGGTCAGTGGGTCTTTCAGCTTTTTGTTGTCTAAATGAGTGAATAAAACAGCCAAATGACGCTACTCTAGAAACCATACTTGGGCCTTGCTGTCCCCCAGACCCTGCCTGGGGACCAGCTGGAGAGCACATGGGCCAAAACCAGCCCAAAGAGAGTGTCAAGACTTAACGACTTGTCTCTTCCCACCTCTCACTCATTTCCCTCTGTGGCAGACTCCACACAGAGCTGTAGGCAGAGGCTGGAGTCTCCCCAAGTTCCTCTTGAAGGCTTGGGGACCACGTGGTCCAGCCTGTGTCCTGGCCCCTTCCCAAGGCGCCATGCCTGGGATGACCCAGGGAACCAGCATCAGCATGCAGAGTGGCCTGTTTGGATGGTGACTGCTCTTGCCCAAAGCTGCAAAGGGATTCAGCCCTTTAACAGCCTTACAAAACTCTGTTCAAACCATATTGCTTGCCTCTGCTTTTGCTGAGCACCCTCAGTAAGAGCCCCCAGAGTAGAAAGTGCCCATTTTTCCTGAACACACACCATAGGGATTTATTAAGAGCCAAGCACCCAGCAGCCAGGAAGTCTGTGACAGTTTGTGCTGAACACCCTACAAGTCTTCGTATGAGTCCTGCAGTATGTATTTAAGGAATAAAACTATGCCTATGTCACAACTCCGAGAGAGGCTTAGATCAGACGGTGACTTAGCGAGCTCTCATCCAGGCCACTCCGCCTTCTCCAAAATCCACTTTCACTGTCATTTCCTTTCCCAGACGCAGAATCATGTGTTGCAATGTCCTTTGGCAGCGGGATGCTCTATTACGGCATGGACACAAGACAGCAGGGAGAAGATTGCAGGCTTGCTCCCTGCTGAGCTTGAGGTGAGAGTTAAACCATGAGCCCCAAAACTGCTCCTCCCAGCTCTGCTGTCACATCTCCCTGCTGCAGATGCAAAGAAAGGAACCCTCACCAATTTCTTAGTCTTTAAACAATTTCTTAGAGTTTAAACGTAGGACATGTGGACTGCTGGAGGAGATTTTGGCCTGGGATGCAGGACGCCTGCAGACTATTCCTGGCTCTGCCACTGATGTACTAAAAGGCCTCAGTCAACTCACTGTACAGTGAAGCCGGACAAATTGAAACAACACACAATTTGACTATTTCAGTGTGAGGAGTTAGCTGTGGCAGCAACTTACTTAGAGACCTTCTTACTTGCCCCCCCTCTTGGAGGCTTTCAAGACTGCATTTCTTTCTAAATGACATCATTTAGCTCATCCACAGGTGAGGGTCTCGCAGCATGCAGGGAACTCTGCATGACACATGGTGTTAGCGCTGGTGACCATCAATGATCCCTCTGGGCCTTGCACGGCTCAGCAGGGACACTGTCCTCCCTGCATGCTCTTCATGTCAACAGTAGTGACACTTTGGATGGGGTCCCTGCTCAGCAAGCCAGGATACCCCATACGCCTATTTCCTTTCCTGTTCTTTGTCCAGACTCCCTTTCGCAGCTTCTTTGTTCAAAATCAAGCCCCGCTTCTGGTCACAGCCCAGTGCTGGAGGCTGTATCACGCAGCGCTGCCGCCTTGCTCCTGCTCTGGGATCGAAAGACAGATCGGGCCAACCAGATGCCAGATGGCAAAACCTAGTGTTTAGGAGAGCCAGCTCATTGCACCCTTGTTCTCGGCAGGGCCAAACAGCTGGGGCTCCGGGTCTGAACTGCACAGCTGGCTTTTCCTCCGATGCCTTTTCCTCCTCTGTCGCCCTCCTCAGAAGGGAAGGGTATTTAACGGAGACCATGAATTATGGATGTGCCAGGCCTCTCCACGGAGCTGTGACGAGGCAGCAGCTGGGCTTTGGTCTCTGCATCTTCCCTCCCAGCCCATTAGCAGCCCTGGGGCAGCCGGAGGTTCACACACAGGGACGTGATCCTTCTATTTGGGGAGGCAATGGCTGCTGGCAGGGACGTTAACTCCAGTACGGTTAAGACTAATGGTTTCCAAGCTGCAGGTTGCACTGGGTGATGGCAATGCATCCACCAGTTGAGAGAGACTGAGAAAATGGAAATGATGACTCTTTCCCGACCCTGCTTTTATTTTCTGCTGCTGTCTTGCATAGCTCACTGCCATCGCTTTTCGTAAGCAAGATTTTTAAAAGATGGCTTTTAAAACCCCTGGGAAATGTCTATTTGGCTTGCTTTGATTAGTTCTGTTTTTAAACAGCAGATATTAAAATTATTTTGAATGACCTCCACAGTCATTATTTACTTTCTAGAACACGGCTGTGCTGCGAACAAGTGTTGGGGTCGCTACTTTACCAAAGGGGGAACCAAGGCACAAGCAATAACTGCAACTTTCCCCAGGGCACAGGGGAGGGAATATTGCTGGTACCGTAAATCCGCCTGATCACTCCCCGTGCTGCAGCCCGAAGCCAATCCCAGGGAAACTGCACTGCAGGCACAGCCTGACTGACTGTCTTTGTACAATGCACTGGAAATGTTTTTTATGAAGGCTAATTAGTATTGCAAAACAATCACAGAAAACAGGAAGAGAAGTAATCATCCATGTTGCGAACCGGCATGTGCAATGAACCTCCAGGCTGGATGGTAGAGCAGATGCAGACCCCATTTTGGACCATCTCTGTAAGGGAGCAGGCTAAAGGCACCAACTGAAATGTATGGAGGGGGAAATCAGGAGGCCTTTTGGGAAAAGGCACAGAGAAATATATTTCTAAAGGCTGGAAACTGAAATCAGAGATGCTCAGAGGGTGGCCAATTCTGCCTTGCAGAAATCAAGGGGGAAAGTGGGGAAAGATCAGAAAAGCAAGTTCATGGGAACTCTAATTCCCGGCAATGTGGCTTCCACCTCTCTGTAAAAAGAGGTTATGATATCTGTATCAAACTCATCAAAGAAAAACATTTTAAGGAAGATAAAATCAATCTGGGGAACTCATTGTCGTAAGACATTACTGAGGCCAGAAGTTAGTCCAAAATTAAATGCTACAGAACCCTTTCACATCCTTATGAGGCATTTTTGCAGTACGTGAGATAGGACTAATAATTCCTGAGGCATTATTAGGCACAGGAACAGCCTGAGGCAAGCCCTGTTTAAACGCATAAGCTGCAGCACAGAAAGTTTAAGTGACTTTCTCACAGCCATAAAGAAATGCTCTGCAAAGCCCTCAGTAATGCTCTTCACTGTAACTGTAAGACTGACTTTGCTACCAGTCTGCAAAAGAAATCTAATGTTGGAATTAATTCACTTTTTACCCCTTGTATTTGTGCCTTCTTATGGCCCTTTCCTGTGCTTCAGCAGGGCTGCTCTTGAAATCAAATTTAATCAAAGTCTTTGCCACTGTGGAAATGTGGGACAAACTGTTCAGCAAGGGAGCAAGCATTGAAACAGCCGGTGGATGAACCATCTTAGGAGGCATCTGATGATCCTCCAAAACCCAGCAAGCAGGCAAGACACTTTAATGCCATCAGGAAGTGTAACAGCTGAGAGATGTCCCCAGAGCCATGAGAAGGTACAGCCTTGATAGCTGAAGTACGTGGGACATCTGGGTCATCTCCCGGCCCAGAGAAGCTGAAGAACGTCCTCCTTTTTTAAGTCATGTCAGTCTGCCACATCAGTACACAAATGCAATCCAATGAGATATAAATGCTCTCAACAGCATCAAGCAGCAGTGGGGAGATGTAGGTCTACTGTATTATACAATGAAGCAGGGATAAGAGTGTTGTCCTACCTCAGAGTGAGAGGTAGCAAGGATTTGCCTCCTTAGTTTTCAGGATGCATATCTGCAAGTGAGGTAGTAACCCTCTATGCTAATCCCTGCTGAAGAGCTGGCCCCATGCTTGCTGAGCTTTGGGTGCTTCCCACCCATCTTGTCGCCCATGGCATGCGTGAGGCTGCTTGCTCTGCTTTCGGATAAGGAGAGGTTATCACGTTGTAAATCTCCTTTATAGGGCACTGATTTCCCTAGACAAGCCCTGTCTGGAGAGCTCAGTGAGAACATGGGATGGATGGGATGGATGGGTGGGGGGATGGATAGGTGGTTGCAGTAATCCCAGAGCAAAGCCTACCACAGAGTTCTGCAGTGTCAAGGACTTTGCATCCTTGAGCTAAAAGTCTCTTCCCTTCAAGCCTACCTAAATTTTTCTTCTCTTCTCCAGTGCATGTGAGTAGCTGAGTGGGCTGAACTCTGAAAGATGAGAGAGGTCCTACCATAATTAAAACAGTATAGTCCAGTGAACTGGAAGGAGAAAGGCACCAGAGCTGGCAGCTGGCATCACACTGGTCTGTGCATGAGAAGTGTCTCATTCAGGGAGTTCAGCCATTCCCTGGGGTTACTTTTGTGGCCAGGAGGGGCGAGGAGGCAGAGAGGCTTTTCCCTTTTGGAGTGAAAGTGGAATTAAACCGGCATGAATCCAAACACACACGGGTCCTTCCTGAGAGCTCGAAGCTGAAGGCATGAACAAGATGGCAAGACCACATGTGGGAGGAGACCAGATCTACAGACTGCTGAGATGTCTGTGACAGCACATGGTGGAGCTTGTCATGGAGCTTTATACACCTGGGAAGTTGGAGAGGAGGGCACAGCTGGTGTGATTGCTTTCAGGACCTTCCATAAAAAGCAGGAGACTGCATTACTGTTTCAAGACGTTGCTGTTGCATGGACACATCTATTCCAACAGCCCAAGGTGAAGCCCAGCTTTCAACAATAATCATATACAAGTAAGTGCGAGCAACGGTATGTGCAAATCTCCACATTTCAGGCACGCAGGAGGTTTGCAAATGCATTTGTACCAAAGACTCATGCAAATTGGGGCCAGAGAGGTGGAGGCACTCCTTCAGGAAGTTAGGTTTAGGAATTGTCCTAGAGGGATGGGTGGTGGATGTGTCTATCAGAGGTTAATATATCCTGTCAATGAATACACTGGATCACCTAATAGCTCCTTCTTCATTTGTAAATAGAGTGATTTTAGAGGACGGGTAAATGGCTTTGAATAGTAAACAACAGCTCTCCAAATGGAAAACATTTCTTATGCAAAACTGAAACGAAACCAAGGGGAAGAGAGAGGAGAAAGAGAAAACCAATCCTTCTTGTGTTGTTCCTCGCACAGAACAGCCACTACCTACTAGACAGAGAGCATACCCAAAATGCTGAAGAGGTGGTTTCAAATTTCTGCTGAACTCAGCAACCTTAATCAGGAACTGATCGTGCCCCGCAGTGCGTGTCTGAGAGGTTTCAAGGCTGTGTAACCCTGGGCACGCACAGCTGGGCTCTTTAGAAGAGCTTTGGCTTTGGAGATGCCTTTGGAAGCCTCCCTCCGAACCCTGTTTTGAGTAGAAAAGTAGAGGATTCAGAGGCTGAGCTGCCTCTCTCCCCCCAAAGTTGGGGGTTGCTGTTAGCCCAAATCCAGGCCTAACCATGACAGCAGAAGGTGTGATGGTGCCATTTACCACCTACCTAGTCCCGGTCCATCTCCCACATGGCACAGATACCCTCACAGCTCACACCATTGCACTTTAAGGCTGCCTTTTTTCAGTACCACATCACCGTGACCTCATGGACCCGATGCAACCTGTCATCTTTGGGTCAGTCCCCAGTTGTGCCTACAGCTCAGCAGCATGGTGCGAGGCAGAGGCAGCAGCACTGCTCAGGTCTAGGTGGGCTTGGTTGTCCCCCCACCAAAAAACACTTCTGGGGGACATGCTTGCCAGCCAGAGTCCAGGCCTGCCCCCTTGCCCATCAGAGGAAGAGCCACAGGCTGTCTCTTGCTTCCAGGTTAGGAGCTGAGGGAAGGGAAGAGTTAACAGTCAGGCACTGCCTGCATTAAAGCTTCCTGCCTCCTGTGAATCAGCAAAACCTGCATCTCGGTCCATCACAGCAAGAAAAGCTGGTGTCTGTCTGGCTCCAGCACGAAATAGCTGAATGGCTGAGCAGTTCGTTTGACTCCACAGACCGGCCGGGCTGCCTCTCACGCTCTCCCCACACTTTAATTTTGATCAATAATTGGGTGGTGGATCTCTGTGTCATTCCTGCCTCTTTACAGAGGTGTCATTTGAGACCTTGTTTTCTAAAGCGAGGCTGGATGGGAACAGCCAAACTCCATGAAAGGTTCATAGACACGCTGGGAGAAGGGACCTCTGGAAGACCTTAGTCCAACCACCCTGAGCTCTGACGCTAGATCAGACTGACCACGTCTTTGTCTAGCTGAGTCTCAGACATTGCAGGAGGGAGATCCACCTCCCTGGTGACCTGTTCCAGGGCTGCATGACCCTTCTAGTGCAAATTCTTCCTAATGTCCAACCTCAATCCCCAAAGCTGCAATTTGTGACTATGGCTTCTTGTCATATCGTTGCCCTGCACCAAAAATGGTTTGGCTCCATCGCCTTTGTAACTACACATCAAGTAGTTGTTGGCCCTATCAGATGCCTCCATAATATCCTTTTTGAGGGTGGTCAGCATCCAAGGCCAATTCAGAATAAAACTTCAAATGTGGGGTGGTTTGGTTTGGCTTATCCTCATGCTGCCTGTGTTTGAACACAAATTTATCTTTTTGTTGTTAATATCAGTGTTTGGAGAAATATTTACTCCTGATGCTGTTATATCTGACTCACTCGAAGCATTTGGTGACATTTCTTTTGGCCATAAAATTTACCTGCTGAAAATTGCAATTTTAAGGATTACCCAGAGCTGGATTAAAAACCACAGGGGATTGTTTCAGCCAAGTTAAAGTGGTGGGGTTTGGTTTGCTGGGTTTTTGGAAAGGCCTGACTATTTTGTTTTGACATTTTCAAAGTGAATTTCTTTAATTGCACAGAAAAAAATAATAATTTAATATATCTCCAGACCAAATTTTGTTAAGCTCAGTTTTCAAAATGGAAAATTACTTTAGCCTTCCTTATATCCGTGTGCAAACATCCCAGTCCCAACAATGTAATAAAATATGTCATAAAAGTCACTGTAATGTTTGGCAAAAGAATGGATAATTTGGCATTTGGGATAAGTCCAAGTCTATTAATGAAACAATAATTATTTTCATTGCTTTGGCCTGACCCTGACCTGGAGCATCAGTAGCTGGAATTCATCTTCTCCTACAAAGTGTTTTACCTTTCCACTGAGCAGAGAGCAAGAGCACAGCAGGAGATCCCAATGGAGGACGAAAACCGGAGAGGGGCAGATGCAAGTGGATTCATTCTATAAGGTCATTTACAGAAATGATGCTATGGCAAATGCCACTGCAAGTCCACTTTCGGTTATTTTTGGAAGGTCCTGGTGATTGAGGGAGTTTGCTGAGGACTGAAAGAGAGGAAATGTCACCCCTATCTTTAAGAAAGGCAAGAAGGAGAAAACAGCTTTGCAGAGAAGGCCCTGGAGATCCTGATGGCCAAGCTGACCATGAGCCAGCAATGTGCCCTTGTGGCAAAGGTGGCTGACGATGTCCTGGGCTGCATTAGGAGAAGCATTGCCAGCAGGTCAAAGGAGGTGATCCTTCCTCTCTGCTCAGCACTGGTGAGGCCACACCTGGACTGCTGTGACCAAGAAGATCATTAAGGGTTTGCACTGCCATGTGAGGAGAGTGCTGGGACTGTTCAGCCTGGAGAAGAGAAGACTCAGGGGGATCTTATCAGTATGTATAAATATCCGCCCAGAGAGGCTGTGGAGTCTCCATCCCTGGAGATATTCAAAATCTGCCAGGACACAGCCCTAAGCAACCTGCTGTAGGTGACCTTGCTTTGAGCGGGGGAGCTGGACTAGACAATCTCCAAAGGTCTTTGCCAGCCTCAACCATTCTGTGATTCTCTGAAAATTGGTCCTTTTACAAGCTGGTGCTAAAAATATTGGCCACATATGCTGAATGGTTAATAATTCTCCCGTTTTTCAGGCATCTTTGATTGCATGCAGAAACAGCCTAGTGTTTCTATTCTCCATGGAGTAACACAGCCTCCTCCAGTGGTAAATCTGAACTCCCAAAGCTGTGAGAGATTCGCAAAGATTTACAAAGCCAGGCTTTAAGCAATAATGTTGGCTTAAGGGCTTCCCTCCTTCCTTTCTCAGCTGAGAGGAGGACAACAGGGGCATCCATCTGTTTAAGCTAACACAGCCTGGACTGTGAACCAGCAGGGCCAAGGGGACAGGAACAATATTGCCCCTAAAGACTTTGTGTTATGAGACCAAGACTTAAATTAAATTCCATCTGGGGCTCTCCTGTGGGAACCCTCTTTGGGAGAGGGTATGGGATGCATTCGTGGAGGGTAAAACAGGGGGAACAGTGCTGTTGGTTATCAGCCTGATGGGAGCTGGTGCTGCTGGCTAACTGCTGCAGCTGCAGACAATTTTTTTTTTTTGGACATAATTTTAAATGAAATCTTGTCACAGACTTCATGCAGCCTGATTTTGTGGCTTTCTCATGAATAACTCAGAAAAATTATCAGTCTTAACCACTGACTAATCCTCATAACAACATCCCACAACAGAGAGAAAAAAAGGAATTATTTCTGCTGTGTATACATCACTACTGAAGAAAAAAAAGATTCAATGACATGGCCAAGACCAGGCATGAAATGAAAGGCAGAGTGAGGAACAGAGTTGTGGTGTTTCTGGCTTCTGGGTCATACTTTGCATCATATTTATGGCCTAAGCATTTTTTTCAGAGTTAGAAAAAGAAAGTACATTGATCTGGGAGAAACAGAACTGCAAGAATGAATGTTTTGCTGGGAAGGAAGTGGGAAATGCTGAGAAGCCAGAAAAAGCAACTTTCTCCAGCATTTCTGGTTGGAATAGAAGGTGAAAGAGTTGCAGTTGAGCTCGAGCTGTGCCAGTATTTCCAGAAATCTGCTGCCATCCTGAGGGGCTGGGATCAGAGAGGATTTTGGAATCCGAATTATTATCAAATGAAACAGCTGACATCATAGCCAAAAATGTCAAACCCACAATTTTCTCCTCTTTATCTAAGATTGATATCTCGTATGGGGAAAAAACCTAAGCAGTAATGCGGTGGTGGACAGATGGAGGAAGACTCTATTGAGATTTCTTAAGAAAAGTGGTATTTTTTTTCTTAAATCCCAAGTTCCTGGAGTCATGTGAGACTCCCACCTCTCATTTCTCGAAATCGCATCTGCACACATATGACTTCAGAGACAACCCTGGGAAAGTCACAGGGAAGGCCCATGAGTGGTCAAACAGAAACTCGCTTTAATAAACAAAACCCCCCCCCCCCCCCCCCCCCCCAGTTTTTAAACACAGTCTCCTGACTCAGAAGGGAACAGGGCATGAAGTCTTCCTTTCTGAATACTTTGCATCACCCAAGCTTCTGGGGTAGGCATCAGGAAGGAGGGCAGAGAGCCTGGCATGGGGTGAAGAAGGAGGAGATGGAGACCGCCTCCAGCATCGTGCCAAGAGATGGGATGGGCACAGGGGGGGGAAGTCTCACCTGGTCCAGGAGGGAGCAGGAGCCGCGTCGCAGGGAGCCAAACGCCGGTGGCTGTCCACGGGTCTGTGCCTCCCAGGGATGTAGAACATGGTCAGAGCTTCTCCTCGGTGCTGATTCTGATGTCACCTCATTCCTTCCCTGCCACTGGCGCCCACTCTGCTGCAGCCCCCAGGGTGCCCAGGGCTTTCAAACAAGCTGTGCAGTACGGAAACATGCCTGTTCTGACCCTTTTTTTTTTTTTCTTTTTTTTCGCCTTTTTAAAATGCTACCCAAGGCAAGGATGCATTTTGGAAGCGCTCTTTCTAAAGAGCTCCTTGAAAGCACTGGAGACAGCATCAGCTGGTGCCCCCCCATCCCGTGTTTGCTTTTCATGATTAAATGTGGCAGAATGGTTTCTCCAAAGGGACCAGACTGATTTTTCAGAAGTGCCCAGGTCCCCATGTGTTTACCACAGCTGTCTATTCAAAACAGCTCAGCATCCCCTGTCAGCTCCTTGGAAAATTAAGTCTTGCCTGTGCAGACCCACTCTTGGCTTGTTTCACATGAACACGGGAAGGAAATCCAAACCACACTTTGTCGGGTGATCCCGCCAGTTAATTGAAGAGCTCAAAGTTATAAATTGCAGCTCATATATTTTTAAGCACACTAAGAACACTAAATTCATCCTTCTGATTTCAAGCAATTTGCCTTTTTTTCCTTCCCTGGCTTACCAGTGAACTGTTCTGAAATGTCTCCTTTCTCCACACAGAGAAACAGGGTCAATGAGATGAACCAAGAGGAAAAATTCAACCTGAGAAAAGTGGGTGATATTTAGGAGCTCTTCAGAAAGAGCCAACAACATGTCTAAAATGTTTTATTTTGTAACACAGAAGAGGACCACCCTTAGTCAAAGCTTTCTCTATTCAGCGTCAACAATTAGAAATACAAAAAGCAATGGTAAAAAGAGAAGTGGGCACCTTCTATTATGCGTAGTGGCTAAAAAGAACAAAAAATGAATAAGGGAAGATGAAAGCTATAAGGAAAGATGTATGATGACTGAGGAAAGGATAACAAAGAGGAGTGGTGATGGGAAAGGACAAATCCTAGAAAGGGATTAGAGCCATGGAGATGGCAAACCCTTTAAAGATACATGCTGAACGCTGTATTTCTCCTACATGACGATGACCAAGTATTTATAGTTCATCAGTAACAAAAGGAGGATTTAGACAGTGATACAAGTGACTGACGGGTTTCAATCAGCAGGCACCAACAGGGTGAACCGGCAGGTTTGAAAAGCAATGGCCTGTGGGTCTTTCAAGCAGAGGTCCACAGAGACTGCTACAGGACTTGATGCTGTTCAACATTTTCCTCAATGATCTGGAAATAAATATGAAATCACTGCTGATATAACTGGCAGACAGCAGAAAGACAGCCAGCATAAAAAACATGATGAGTCACACAGAGCAGTCTGAATCACTTGGGGCCGCTCAGCCAAAATGCATAGTAATACTGCCAAATGCAAAGTCAGTATATGGTAAAATGCAGGCGGTCACGGCCTGAGATTGGGCAACGGTCTCTGGGGAACAGGGGCTCTGAACAGGCTTGTGGGGTCTCCATGGGCAGACAGTTGATCTGTGGGATCTTCTGGGGAAACAGGCTGGTGCCATCCTGAGACAGGTAAAAGCACTGCCATGAAGAAAAGCTCCCAGATATTCTAACAGGCTTTTTATTTTTAGACATAGTAAAGCAATGCATTTTTAAACACCAAGGGAGAAAATTTAGTTAGATAAGTGATGGCTCCTCTGTCTCCTGGTCCATCAAGATGATATGCCCTCTTGGAAGAGATGGATTATCACCATCACTGGAGAGATGGAAAAGCCTGGGCCATAGAGCATTGCTCAGAGAGACATCATCAGGACATGTGCGGCTACGGTGGGGGTTGCAGGAAGCTTCCTACTCCTGCTTACCCACTAACCTATTTTTACTTGTGCTTGACTGGAAAGCTGAATCATGAGTGTTCTTGCCCACGTGCCGCATTTGCTCCTTATGTAACTGTTCCAGCAACTGAGCCCCGTCACATAAGGCAAAGATGGGCTCGTCTTCTTTTGCCAGACATACTTCAATATGGAAGTATTGAATACTTCATACTTCAATACTTTGTCATACAGACAAAGCCAGGAGGAACATTACTGCTAGAAGCCCAGACAGGTGAGCTGCAGAATTAAGCTGGGTTTAATTCAAGTCACCGATGAAGAAACTAAGAGCTGCTTTTTTTCTCTGTGTTTAATGGTTGACCTGGGATACAACTGTCACATGCAATTCCATTAGCTGGGTGGCTGCAGTCCCTTGCAGAGATGTAGGGATCACCCAGACTTCAGCTGGGCATAAAGGCCCATGAACTGCTCCAGGACTGGGGTCATCTGGATGGCCAGATGACGAGCGAGTAGCGTGACGCCAGACTGACAAGAAATGCTCTGATTCTGCTGGAGGGGGATTCCCTGGGAGTGCAAATTCTAGCAGCGAGACTGGTTTTGTGGCTATTGCACCTGCATCTAGGGATGGTCAGCTTCAGTGATGGAGCTCTACTCTCTTGATGTCCTGTTAGGGACAGAGGAAGTCACTGATTTGCTATACTGGATTAAACTAGCCATCTCTCCAGCATCCTGGTGCTAATGGGGCCAGTACTGGAGGAATCAGAGAAGAGGTAGCAAAAACACTTACAGAATAACTCTGAACCTTATTCTTACCACTGGGAGAGCATGGGCTAATGGAAGGTCTGGAGTCTCCTTCAGAGGATAAACTTGTTGAAACCTGCCCAATTTTATATCCTCTTAAGGCCAGGCCCAGTGTGTACTTAATAAAGATCACATGCCCTTTATAAGCTGGAGTTTTCCTGCACTTCCAGCCACCATGTTTTGCAGCAATACAGTCAGAAGGTGATGGAGCTGTGGGTCATGGTGGAGACAGACAGAAAGCAGCATTTTGTTAGTGTATTTAACTCTCAGAATCAGCACAGTTAGCAGTCAAGTTTCCATGCAGAGCAATTTTAATGAGTCGAAGAAGTTCAGAACCTCAGGGTTCAAGTTTTGTAATGGAGACACCAACTCAATCATAAAGATATTGGTAAATAAACAATGGCCAAGTCCAGTAACAAGCAGCCTCCCACAAAAATAATCAATGAATGCACCAGGCTGGATGCTTCTGCCAGTACAGAGATGTAATCCACCTCTCTCTGCAGTCTAGTGTATCTGTAGGCACTTTACGGCAATCTTTCCCAACGTGTCAAGCTGTAGAGACAGATTTTTCTCCAGCGATGCTGCTCACCTCATGGGGGTATCTGAATCATCCTAGATGACCTCACTGCAGGAGAAGGCTGTGCAGACTCCTTTGACCATGTGTAGTGTGAATTGACTTCAATGTCTGAAGCATCCAAGGCTGGATGCTCACGTGCTGTAGATGAGCAGGCCTCTGTTGAACTTCAAGGGACTGTGGAGAGGGTCTTCTTCTCTCACCCTTTCAATCTGAAATCCAAATAGCTAGGCAGAGAACATGGGATTTCATATGTAACAAACAAGAAGTGGGTTTTCCTCATCCCCACCCTCCACCACAGAAATCTAGCATCCCATTTGTCTTTTGTTTTAAGCAAAGGGCATGAGAGATTTCAGTATCAGAGAAACAGGAATTTTCAAGCTGGAAGAGATGTTATTGCCTCTCTTTTCCATTATCAATCCTTTAATGATTGATACCTGTCATTTCGGAGGAAACTGGGGGGAAAACAATCTAGAAAGGACATTCCAAGAATAGTCTATCATGAAGGGAAGTGGCTTTCTGACTTCTACTTGAAGTCTTTAAGAACAGTCCTTAAAAAAAGACAAAGACTATTCTAATTAAAGCTAGAGCACGTATTTTCATGTCCATAATGATGTTTGGGGGTCCTTCTAATGTTTAGACTCCAAAGTCTATCTGGAAAAAGTGGTGGACGCCCTGGAGTGTGTGGATTCATAAGGAGCACCAAGTTCTTCCCAACCTGCTTAGTCATGCTTTGAAACAAAGCTTCAGTTTAACCTTTTCCTTGTGCTTTTCACTGGAGAATTCAGCATGTCATTTTCATTATGCCTACACAAATTAAGACAAATGAAAATGCTACTGAAGGAATTATGAATAATGTATGTGTGTCTAAACAGAAGCAGCAAATCCATCAGTCATTCATTTCTGAGCTGTTGGGTTGCATTTGGGAGGGAGGACAACTGTGCATTTCTAAAGACAAAAAGTAATTCTTGAGATAAGTTGTCTCATGACTAATGCTGGTCTAAGTTTCAGACATGCTACAGCTGTAAAATAGCAAAATTGTTAGGAAAAAAATACGAAATTCTCTGTACTTCAGCTTCTTATTTGCAAACAAGCCAAAAAAAAAAAAAAAAAAAGGATTTTGCCCTTCTGCAAGATCAGGGTAGATGGTCCAATATTGTGTTAACAGCTGCATGAACAGTCCTAGCATCACTTGGGGTTGGGGAGGGAGGTTTAAATTTGGACAAGAGGGATCTACACTTTGCTGTTATAACAAGTCTGCTTCCTCCACTTTGTGCAACAACTGGTACCAAAGCAAACCGCAGGTGAGATGTTGCTAGACCCACAAAGGAGCACTTTGCTTGTGCTTCTCCAGGCCACATGATGCTGATGGTCCCTACCGTCATGCCACCTGCATCCCCAGGTCACTGCCTGGAGAAGTGCCCAAGCCTGCTGTGCTGTCTCTCTCTTTCCACCTCCTTCTAGGGGAAGCCTGGACAGATCCTTTCAGGATGTTCCCAGTCACGCTAATTCCAAGTGAGGTTGGAAAAAAATGTCTGATGGAAGTCTAGAAGAAGAATTGGAATAAAACATGGCTTTGGGTCATGTTCTCAAGAGAGCTCAGCCCCTCCTGATTGCATCTAGTTACATACGGGGAATGGAGACCAGAGTCCATGGGTCAGCAGGAAAATGTGAGATAAAGGGATAGCGTGCATTGGACAAAGCGATTTAAATGCTTCACTAAGGACCATTTTCAAAACTTAGGAGTTTACATGTGACTAAAAGCAGTGGACTTAGCATTTGAGGACATGAAGAGATTTTAGCTCTGTTCATATGAATGGTTTATTTGACCCAGAGAAGACAATTCCATCTCTTTTCCATCCAACAAGCCATAAGGATTGTTAAAGTTTAAAGGGATTTCTGGAGAACATCCTTTTCCTCCTAAAATGCACCCATCTTGCCATGAGCTTTGTTAGTGTTTTATTAGTTTGCATTGTTTTGAGATGCTTTTTGTTTTGTTACTGCTTTGGGTTTTGTTTCCTGGATTGAATAGTTGGTTTATCATATTTCTGCTAGACATGAGTTAAAAATTGAGTTCTTTTTTCATAATCATGGCAATTTCTGCTGGACAATCATGGCTATCATAAGTGCCTTGTGTAATACATTCATGTTTAATATAAAAATAGCTCACCTTTGGAAAAATTGCTGTTCTGGGAGTTGTGATTTTGTAGATTTATGTCTCAGAAATATATATTCATCTTTTTTCCCTAAGAAATATAGGCAAGGAATAGTAAACCAGAAATGTGCTCCACAGAGCACAGAGGAAAATCAATTATGTTTCCTTGAGCTGTATTATTTAATGACTTCTATGAGGATTTAAATATTCAGATGATAAATGCTAAGGAACCAGGCATAAAAGAGGCATTCCTTTCACATTTACTTCCATGCAAAAGTATTCTCTTATATTTTTCTCTTCGGGCAATTTAGGAAATTATTTTTAAAGGACCCTTTATTTTTGCAGCTGTTGGGCTCAGCTGGATTGATAAATACCTTTGCTTCCATTTGCTAAAAGTAATGTGATTACAGAGGAAAGCTTAAAAAGATGACTGGAGAACAAAAGATGAAATCACAGAAAATAAGCCAATATCAATTTTAATTTAATTATTTTCATAACTCATGAATGTTGGACGTGTGAGATAAAAATTTTAAATACTTGGGGGTTTTTGGTCATTCTGCTATGAATGCAGTCCTCCTGAGGGATGGATCCAGCTGCAAAGCCTGGATCTGAGGTTAAGTTATTCCACTGGTCTGGATCCCTGGAATACGGCTGTTTGGTTTTATTGAATGTCAGGAAGGAACCAGCCGCACCATTTGGATCTAAGGCTTCACACCCCCAGGCCCCTCTGCTGCGTTAAGTCATCAGCACTGCTCCAAATCCAAGTTCCAAAACAATCTAACTAACTGTGCTATTTTACACCAGGATTTGGCTCTCACACTTTCTTGTCATGTCCTCTGAAGCTTAGGAGGACTTTGGCTGTACCTTGCATGTACTTGGCTGTGGTTATTGAACAGTGCATGTGCGTATTCAGTTCCTTAATTAACCCATCCATGTTGTGTGCTCAGGGCTGTTGTAAGTTGTTCTACTGTATGGAAATATAAGTTAGGACTAAAAGGTAGGATGTCGTGAGGATTTGCAGCCAACTGTAAGAGCATCTAGTAATGACCACGGTGGCTTGACAGTTAGTTCATGCTCTCCACAGCCCTCCCTTGCGACCTTGGGAAGAGCCCCTCAGATGTGACTAGTTCTCACTGCCTGCAGACGTGCAGTAGAGGCCTCAGTGCTTCTGAAGATCTAGGCTTGGGATGGCCTTCATCTGGCCAAGGGTAGGTATCTAGTGGTCAGTTTGGGCATCCTGTGCCATTTGGTGGGAAATGGTGTACAGACCATGCATAGACATCTAAATCTGAGCTATTCACCCCAAGCTCCCCTCACCGCTCACGGAGGGTAACAAGCGCTCCCAGGCTGTGACTTATCTCCTCCTACCGTAGACGCCTAACGTAGGACAGAAGAACCATATTTACAAGGTTTCTGTCTCTCTCTGCTGTCTCCTTGCTGAAAATGGGTGCTTGTTCTTTCCAGCAGACTCAGATGGTCTGATAAAAGAAAATACATCTCCTGGTCTTGCCTCATGAACATTCGTAGACCACCAGAGCTATATCAGCTCTCCTACCACTGTTAATTCACAATACGGTGAGGGCATAAGCCTCAGCTACATCTGATGACCTGATTTGGGCCACAGTGTTGAGGAGGTTTGCAGCTCAGGGAGGTAAGAGATTTAGCATCCTGAGATGTGATGCTATGACTCCATGGAAAGGTTGTTATTCTTGGTATTTTTGGTGGTCTGGATTCATGGCTGTCAGTTCAGAGCCAAAAGCTGCTAACCACCAGTGAGAATATCATGACTCAGTTCACTTGATTCCTGACATTTTCCACTATAGGCAAAGGAGAAGCAAGTCCATCCCTTTCAGTTCTGACCCAGATCCCAAACTATAGGGTCTTCTCAGCTATTTCAGCCCTCTCCTTCTGCTGAAATTTGTGGCTTCTCTTACATTAAAATTCCATCCGGGAATACTACCTTCCAGGCCACCTCTGTTCCATTACCTCGACATAGAAAAGCCATTTCAGGATGGCGGTTTCATTATACATCATTGATGGGGGATAAATTATTAAAGCTGATTCAGAAAAAATGAAAGATATTTTACACAGACAGGCGTCTTGACAGTAACCCAGATATGTCACAAAAACTGATTACCACCAAACAGGAAATCTTGCCCTTCACCAGAGCAAAGAGGGGTAAACTATGAAAGATGCATAAGGGTGGAAGGAGAAATTAAGTGACTGGAATGACAGAGTGGGTGATAAACAGATCAAGGCAAAGGGAGCAAAAGAGAAAAGACAGCGGAGGAAAGAGGGAGTGAATGGAGGTTAAATAATTCAGGTCAGGATTTTTAAGAGTCTTTTTAAGAGTCACCTAGGAATTTCGGGGCGGGGGAGGGGGGGAAACACACACACACAAATCTGTCCATTCATAACATTAGAAAGATCTATTGGATTTTCTTCAGCCAGACCCCCGCTGGTGTAAATCAGCAAGGAGTCAGTAGGGTTGGGTGTATTTACGCTCTCCTAAGAAAGACCCGCTTCACACCAAGGGCACTGTTGGTCTCAAATCCTATTTGAATCTCCCCTTGGTTCAGACTGCCAGGCAGGTTTGCTGATGCTCGATGGCTTTGTCTGGGAGCTCTCCCCAGCCACCGAGCTCCTTCAGTCGCTAACTCATTAAATGGAAATAACCTGTCACATTAGGAGTTTTGCAGCATTAATCGATGTTAATGCAGTCAGTGCCTCCAGCGGGCAAAGCTCCTCGCTCCGGGCACGCTTTTGCCTGAAAATCAGTGGAAGCCATCAAAAGTTGTGAAGCCTGGGACCTACAAAGGGTGAAATCCAGTTCAAAACACACTTCTGTGAATCTTCCTCTTCTTTTCCAATGTCATTCCTCCTCTCTTTAGGAGAGACGTTCTCACTGTCCCACTTTTTTTACCCAGCTCCTGAGGGGACAGAAAGTCCCTCCTGCCTTTATCTCCTTCCATTGTGTTTCATTTCTGGTCTGCAAATATTTCTTTTCCTATCTTGCTCTAATTTCGGGCGTCCCATGTTCCTCTTGTTTCAGCCTTGGCTGTGCTTGTGTGGAGGATTCCCTCCCTCAGCCTTGCAAACAGATTTGCACCATTGCTGATACACAGCACGGGCAAGGCTGTAATGATGTATAAAGCATGCTGCGGATGAAAGGAGTTATGTGAAATTCAGCTGCATTGAATTAATCTTGCTGGTGGGAGGATAATACCCATTAATCACGTCTATTGAAGTAATACCTCAGGATAAGCTAAAGACAGGCAGGGTGGTGAAAACAAGAAAGAGGGAAACTCACTGCCCCAAACACTTTGCAATCGAAAGTGAGGAGAAGGGTAGGAAATCATGTACAATACACTGGGTGGGCAATACGATGGCTGGTAATACAATTATTTGTGAGAGTGGGAGGAATTTTAATGGGAGGAATTATGTAGGGGAAGAAAGGCTAAATAGAAAGAGACATGAAAGGCAGCAGGAATCGGAGGGCAGCAGCTGATGACTTAGGGAGTAAGAGGAGGGGAATATTAGCAATGCAGAACAGAATCTGTGAGGATACAGAGATTTATTTGCATTTCTTAATAAACAGTAAATATTCCAGCTTGTGGCAAAGTAAAAAATTGGGAATGAGAAGGGGGAGATGCTGAGTTAAATCAGAAGAATGCATTTTTATATGAAAAAGAAAAAAATCACTTTGTTCAGTCTGAAATATTTTGCCCAGTTTGGTTTAAAAATGTGGTTATTTATGAGTTACATACATATTTTCTAAAGCACGCATCTTCTGCTTTGATCTGCATCAGTGGTGAAATCAACTCTGCTGTTTCAAAACCAGTCTCTGAAATTTCACATTCCTATTTTGGAAACATTTCCTCTCGGTTTTAATTGCAGTCTAATTTCACAGGTACTTTTAGTCCATCCAAACTCCAACTCCAGTTTTTGGGTCCATATGCAATGCAGACATTTTTAAAATATGCAGAGCACTGCACTTTCTAGTTTCTTGGACGCTTTTATTAGGGTGTGATTTTTATGAGATGGCTAAGCTAATCTAAGAGCTGGCAGCTGCCCAAATGCACGGTCCCACTTCTGTTCCTGCCCTGGACACTTATTCTTGCTCTCACCTTGTGCTGAGCTGGTTTGGGGAGCTGAACAGGCAGAAAACTAATCAGAGTTTTGCTGAATGATAGCATTGGGTTTTCTGCCAGCGCATCCCTCCTGAAGGCCAGGAGCGCATTTGTGCTAGTTTAAGGGAGGAGAAGGCTCTGCGGAGCAGTGAAAAGCAGAGCAAACTAAGCTGTCAGACCAAAACCATATCACACCTCCTCTACAGACTGGGCAGGAGTCTGTTTTCTTGATCCATAATGGCTCAGGAATGTGAGTAGGGCTATGGAAACCTACTGGGGAAAAAGCCTTTTTTCTTATTATTTCCCCCATGGATATCTGGGTTGCGATGAACAACTGCTTATAGAGAAGGTCCTTGGCAGACTGGATCTTCTCCTCATGAGCCTCTGATTCAGAGACAAGCCATTGGCCCCGAGATATCAGAGAAGCGACAGTCAGATGCCCACAAGGACCCACTTCGCTGGGGCACGGGCAGCTCCAGGTTCTGGAGCAAGACTCCTGCAGGCCACGAGTGTCTGGCTCTGGAGCTTTGGACTGGGCTCCTCTCTAATAATTGTGCAATCGTGGTAATTATACACACAAAAAAGTTAATTACTTAATCATGTGTAACAAGGACCCTTTAGCTACTAAGCTAGGCACAGACTCAGTCCAATTATTCACAGGCATGTAATCTACTTCCCTTTGTACTGAATATTTCATTAGTTACTATTCACATCTTCTCGGAGGTGCTTTGCAATGGTTCAGTGACTGGATTTGTTTTAATTTCTTCTTGGCTTGTGCAAACTCCGTCATTACAAATATTGCGCTGCATTTTATCCCTTTAACAAGAAGAGAAGATTCTTTCCACCCTTCCCATTGCCAAAGAGAAATCACTACATTGCAGTCACCAAAAGCTTGAGGGATTTTTTGGTTCCTACTTTGGCTTCAAGGTCCTTTGGGTGGGGCTCAGCTTTTTTGTCCTGCGTCTGTACAGCTCCTAGCACCCCTTGGATTCTGGCCATCACAAGGTGCCTTAGCAATGGTACAGTATGAATAACAAATGAAGGCAGTAACCAAGGGTCTCTGCAAGTGAAGGCGACTGAATCTTCTAAAAGATGCACTCATTTTAAAATGGGTCCAGCCATGGCTGGAATCACTCTTTATTTTCACCTGTATATATCGGGAATCTATGTATACAAGGAGTACATATATAGGAGGAGGGGATATATCAGGCCCATGGCCTTGCATTTTCACTTTGAAATACTTGGAACTTCTCCAGGCCCAAGGCAGTTTCCTTGTAAACTAGATCCGGAAAACCAGACCTTCTGGTTTTGGGTCCCACCACCATCATGCTGCATGGAAGCTGTCCAGCTCTCCCCAACTTGGTAAAGGAGCTGCCTTGTGTAATCAATTTGGGAGAGAAAAGCAGCTTTCTGCTTAGCATTAGCATTTGCTGAAAGTAAAGCAAATCCCTCTACTAAGTGTTACAATGCTTCAGACTAAACCTAGAAATATTTATTGGAGTGTGCTGGGATACTGCTTTGCTGGAACTGTAGTCCAGATGCCTCATGCCTGTGTCCGTCTACAGGGAACAGAGAGTAGGACTGGACTACATCTCCCGTAATGCGCTGCATACGTTGTATGGACATGGGACGCCTCCCTCAGAAAAGAGCATGGGGATATAAAACAATCAGACTAGCTAATCCCACGAATTAGCTGCATTTCTCCTGTGACATTTCCAGTTTGTATTTTACAATTTTTCAACCAAACATTTTTGAAAAATATGGAGGATAAATGCTAACTTTCCAGCAAGTTTTGGTGTCTTGCCCGGGATTTGCTTTAAGTGGCAGAACAAATTGACTGTTAAAGGCCTCAGAAAAAATGCCTGAGATGCTCTTAGCTACCATACAAAGACAAGGAGATCAGTTTCTTTGCCAAATGTTGCACAGGGCATTTTTAACTTGGTGACATCCAAATGTGTGTTCCTGATGGTGGTTAAGAACTTATAGTGCATTTAAACCTTCCAAGGATTTTGAAAAGAGCTGCTGATCCTATCAATTAGGCATCCAGGATAATCTCTGAAATCCAATATGATACTTCCATGAGTTATGGACATGAATCTGATCTCCCTGTTGCCAGTGTACACGAGAGAGACCATTGAAATCGGTGGCATTTCACAGCTATGAATAAAAGGGAGAATTGGACCCATTTTCTTTGTCTGACTTTACTGAATATAAATCAAGGCACAGTCATGTTAACTGCATCATACAGATCCTGGTGACAGTAACTTTCTCAGTGCTTGAGACAAGAGAAAATATTGTTCAACTCTGATCATCAGCTTTATTGTATGCCAGCCAGACGATACACATTTCATGCAGACTATACGTTTGTTCCAGCCGCCACTCAGAAGAAAATGCTTGACTTCATGTGCGTTGGTCCTGCTCTAAGGTACTTGGTTCTTGGTCTGTAGCACCAGTGGTTTTCTCAGGCGTTCTGTAAGCAGAGAAAGAGCATTATTGCAAAGCTGTCAGAGCAATCAGCTGGCACAAGACAGCAAAATGCATCTCCCGAGCTGAAATTTGCCCCGTGGCACTTGGCTCTGTGGAGTGCTCCCCATGCAGCCCATACATGTTGGTATGTTCTCAGGATGGCCAATGAGCCTGGTTCTGGTCCCCATAAGGAGCCGGTTCAAAACCCATGGAAGCCATGGGGCTGAAGTCCACAAAATTCGGAGGGCTGAAGTTCTTGACTTTTTCCTCAGTCCCTGGTTCATCTGGGACCAGGACCAGGCCCACCGGTCAGCTATGAAAAATGCTTGCCAATTGATTATAACCTGCATTGAAAGAGCACCTCACTGTAAAATTGTCTCAAAAAGAAGCAGTTTGTTTCCCTCAAGGCAGGTGGCGAATGCCCTACAACGCAGGAGAGCTGTGTCCTGCTGCTCAGGAAGTGCCCGGTGCCTACTAAAGCCACCGACAGGACAGAGAGCCCAGCTAACACATGCTGAGGTCTCACTCAAGAGCACCCCTCCTGCTCAGTGTCCCCAGGAGACACCAGGAGGCGATGGTGGAACCAAAGCATTGGATCCCTGTTGGGATCAGCTCTGGGGCTAGTTCTCTTCCTAGGGTAAACAGGCAGAGGTGCATCAGTGTAAGCACCACATTTCAATCGCTGAGGATCTAGCTTCACACGCTACAGGGAAACTACAACTCCTGTAGAGTAGATTTGGCCTAGGCTTGGGTGGGAGCACGAGAGGACAGGGCCCTGGAGTTTGGGTGGGTGCTCTTAGGAGGAGCTCTGGATGAGCGTTGGAGAGAAGGATGGGTCTTGTTGGAGTGCAGCAGAGACCAGGAAGGAAAGGTCTGTGGGTTGTGAAGGAAACCACCTTCACTAGGAGACAGAAAGAAAAGGAAGATCTCCGGGGCTGAGGAGAGAAGCGTGATGGATGGAGAGGGATCTGCAAGGCTGCAGAAAGCAGATGGAGAGGCAGGAGAAACCTGCTCAGCTTTAAAATGGCAGCTTTGTATGGCAATTGCATTAAGGGGCTGTGGAGATAACTTTCTTCCACCAGCCTGGCCTTGGCTTTGTGTTGGGAATGATTCCAGCTCAGAGCTTAAAGGACAGGAGGAAGGGAGAGTATGACAGCCTGACCAGGAGAAGAGATGCAAGTTACCATTTCCCTGGCTCGTAAAACAAGGGCAACCCAGACATGTGAGATTAACCTTCCTTGTTGAAAGGCTCGTGGGACAGGACAGTGTGGTCCTGGTCCTGCCAGGACTGCTTTTGCTCAAATACTCACCCTCATCCTGCCCTTTATGCTTATAGTGAAGAGAGATTTGCTTCCAGAAGCTGTTGGCAGAGGTCAGCAAGCTCTTTCCCCAGTGTCCCCAGTGATCACTGTGTAGGAGATAATTTGTGCAGAAGAACAACCGAGTCCTTCCTACCTACTGGTTCCTGTCCCTGGGAAGGAGGTGCACCCAGCACTGCAGGTTCAGGGGATTAGGGGAAAATGCAGGGCAGCTCCTCCCTGGAAATCTGTCCCACTGTCAGGTCAGAGCAGGTCCATACTTAAATGCACAGATGTCTGTCGAGACATGGCCCATTGCTTGGTTTCTGGAGAGGGCTGGAGATGCCTGCGTGTCCTCACCAGCAGAGACATGCCTAAGGGCACATGCACATGCACTCTGGGCAGGTCAGACCTACTCCAGATGCTGTGACCTCTCCAAGCAGGCCTCCATATCTAGTAAGGGATGATGCAGTACCTATGGGGTACTTAGGTCTTCCTGGGCACAGTGTGGACGTGATGCTCCCAAGTTGTAGGCAGGTCAAGACCAGACTAATTCCAGCAGTTCTCTGAGCTTGGTGTCCAATCCCGCTCTTGCTGCTGCTCTGCATCTCAGAACACTGAGTTTGAAAGCCAAAGTCTTTTCTCCCCGGAGCAACACAAACTGTTTGAAATCACGCTTCACCAACATTTCCCTTAGCCCCTGCTAAAATCATCAGGGGAATTAACCCTTTTCAGCAGCCTCAGTGCAGTACGTCGCTGTTGAGACAGCCATGAAAGCTGGTGCATATTTGTATGGTGGATACTTTCCAGTTTTAATCCGCAGGCTCTTTTCTTACGAGTGCGTGCATCTTTCAGCCACGTACTGCAGGCTGGCTAAGAGCCAGCCTCTTGGAGGAGAAAGAAGCTGTGTGCCATCCCCGTCCCCTGGCTTCCTCTTTGTTTGCATTTCACGAGAGACCAGGGTAAAGATAATTGTGTGATTGTCCTTCCCAGCAAAGCTCATTCAAAACCTGTTTTAAACTGGAGGGGGCGGGAGGGAGGTAATTACATTATTTTCCCCTGAAATTGGAAGCCAGGGACAAAGCAGCATTGCACAGCCTCTCACCAGGAAAGGACCAGCCCCAGCTGCCCCCTGCCAGAGCTGCCCAGCAAGATCTGACCGCCTGCAGCAGCACTGCGAGAAGTGAGGTGGGAGCATGCAGCATCTATTGCCTGGGCAATCGGAGGACTGAAAGGAAAGTCAGATCCTGAAGCATAACAAGTCTTAGCACATAAGTGGCAGTATAAGGAGTGAGTCTGTAGATCTTTGCACTCAAAAAGACTGTTGGTGGCAAATCGTCTTGATGAAACCCAGGTCTCAACTTGTGTGTAGGAGAGGTTATTATGTGGCGCGACAAGGCGTAAAACGGAGAACGGATGGATTGGAGGCGACAGATCATTACTCAGGTTATAGCTGAGAGAGGATTGTGAAAAGAGTCACGGTAAGAAATTCAGCAGGGGTTTGTTTTTCACAGACAGCATCTGGTGTCTTGAAATGACTGACTGATGCTCTGTGCATCATGAGCGCACGAAGCACAGCCTCCTCTTCTCTCGTCTTGGTGCGAAAGCAGGGAGCACACTGCTGATCCCAGTGCATACTCCACACATGCAACTGGTCATCCCAGTGCATACTCCAAGTATGCAACTCCAGTTCAGACTAACTAAACTTGCCTCTGATGGTAACAGGCCTCAGCAGTGTTTACTCTGTTCCTCACAGATGCGCCTCTGTGGATTTGGGATTCTGTTTTTTGGTGGCCTCATATCAAAACGTGGATGATAATGTTTACCCTTCTGTGCAAAATTATCTTAATTCAAAGCAGTTTAACTATTTGGGAGCTCCTATGAATCAGAATAGACAGAGCCAACTCCTGGCATAAGGAAAATAAAAAGTTGCCTTCAAGAGCAACTAGAAGCAGCAGAAATCTTCTAGTGGCTCAGGAAAAGCGACCCAGCCTTGGGTAGGCTCCTTAGCTTTGAAGTTCAGCACCAAAAGACCATTTTTCACAAAGAAACATGAGAAATCTGTCCTTTCTTTTCCATAAAATTCAAGTGAGGACATGGCTCTCCTCCTTGGAGGAACTGACCATCACAGTTAGGACCCTCACCCAGAAGGACAATTGCAAGTTCACATTCCTCAGAAGATATGAACGCATCGATTCCTTGGCAAATGCTTTAACAATTAAGTTATAGGACACGTTGAGTCACTTCCCTCTTCTGAATGCATTATTGCCCTTTGTGCACCAAAGTTTGCTTTCTGTGATAATAAAGACAGAAATAGAAGTCATCTTTGCCCTGGTAAATGGCCTTAACATTATACTCAAACACTATGCTCAGCTACATCCTTTAGAAAAGGCAACAGCATTAAAAAGTGGAAGCTGTACGTTATAGCTGTAGTCTTGTGCCTTCCAAAAAGAAGTGACAAATTAGTGCGTTCCCATGAGGTTGGCAAATGCAAGATTCAGTCTCCCTCAGGCAAATGAAGGCTTTCAGCCTGGTTCTGGATCTAGCACGCGGAGGGGTTGTTATCACTTGCATAGATTGGATATGTCCTGTAAATGTGCACCAGCTAGGGGCCAGCAAGGGCCTAAGAAGAAGAAAGTTTGGTGGTGAAATCTGACCTGACTTAGGCCTCAGATGAGCAACAAGCAGTTTAGCACTTCAGAACCTAAAAACTGTCCATCTGCTAAGCAGCAGATATACAAGCACTTAGAAGACTTTGCTAGATGATAAAAGACTTCAAGGCATCTCCAAGGTCAGCTAGGGACACCAGTGGCATGCAGGAATCTTGTCCTAAATATTACTGAGTCCCTAACACTCTGCATTTGAGATTTGGGGTGTTATTTTAGGCTGTTCTAGAGCTTTTTCACTCTTGGAGGCTAAAATAAGAGTTTGGAGGAGAAGGAGGCACCATGGAAGCACAGCAGGTGGGAGCAGGTTGTGGTGACACATGGAAAGGGATGAAAGCCTTTACCTACACTATGTGACCCTCTTTCCTACTTCTTTCCAGTATCTACACTCAAATTACTAGAGCCCAGAGATGTCAAGAACAACCCAGCAGCAGGTCTTGCTTGTCTTTGATGAAAACTCCAGGCTCCTCATTGAGGAGGACTGGCCTTCCCCATACATTTCCTGTCTTCTGTCTGCTCTTGCACACCCAAGAGCAGGCCCAGCATCACTGGAGGAAGCCCAAGGGATTGAGAGCTGTTTGATCCTCCTCCCAGGCTTGTCCACCAAACCTAAGGTCTCCAGACCTAACTTCTGCAAATGCCCCATGAAGGCAATGTGAGCTTAGCTGCTCATTCAGCATGGAAAGGAGTCTCCTTTGCTTTCTGGCAGAGTGGTGTTGCCCCCCCCTGCAGTGAGGGTCACAGTAATGGTAGAGAAACTGAGCTCATCCTGTCACTTCCATGTGAGTGTGGAGCAGCTGGGAAGAAGCATGGTCACCACGTACACTGATAGTGCCAACCAACACAGACCAAGCGAGCACTTTCAAGCAAAAAAATAGGACAAGAATGGCTGACAGTGAGCCAGGAAGGAGTAAGCACCCACCTGGGACTTGGTCAGTCAGAATTCAGTCCCTGCTGTACTCACAGGATGAAAGGACCGTGGGCAGGTCTAGTCCTAGCAAGGGATGGACATGTTCAGGGCACCTTCTCAACTTGAAGAAGTCTCCTGGGCATCCATCTCTGAAGTGTGTCCTGCTGCTAAGCCAGCTTCTGCGCCTTCCCCTCCGAGGTGCATCGGCTTGGATTTCCACTGACCCACTTCTGCTCATGTTTTCTGTACTGTACAAGGAAATGCAGATCTTTTAACGTCAGCTGCTTCCATTCTTGGCTACAAGATTTCTCCTTCATTCTCCTCAATTGCTGCATTTGTTCAGCCACTTGCCAGCCCAGGACATCTCTGCACGAAGCTGGAGAAAGGCCAGCCTTTTATCAGATGCACCAGAATTGCAAAGGACAGGAGGTCGTGTAGCTCTGAATGTGCTCAACTCCTACTTAGACAGCAAAGCTTGTCTCTGTGGCTGTAAGAAAGAAAGAAGGGTACTGGGGAACAAAAATAAGAGCAGAGCCATCCCAAAAGACTATAGATAGAGCTGTGGTAGCAAGACCAACTGCTGAACTGGCAATGAGGACAGACACACAATGCACTTGCGGACGGGACACGTAGCTACTGAAGCAATACAAAGAAAAGAGAGAGAGAAAGGACAGTCGATAGGTGAGGTATTGTTTATTCTAAACAGTGAGTGTTATAGCACAGTACAGGCAAAGAAAAGGCTTACAGTCCAAGACAGACAGGACCTGACATGAGACAGTAACTCAGGGATGATGGGAAAGAGAAGATTCCTGGTAGAACTGGCTTTTTAGGATGACCTTGTAGGAAAAGGTGATGAAGAGGGAGGAGGTGGGAGAAAGCAAATGGCTGGGAAAGGGGCTATTGGATGGACACTTGAAAGCTGGCAGGGAAGATGGAGGGAAAATGAATGATTTGGAAGGCCAGAAGGAATAGTGGTGTGGTGGGTGGAGACAGGGGATCTGGTAGGGCAGTGAGGGCAGCCCTTGCGTTCTGCAGTGAACCCACAGGGACCTGTGGGAAGGAGCCGACATGGACAGAAAGGTCAGATCAGTGATGGGACCTGGGGATGGGGTAGGAAGCAGGGGCAGCAGGGCCAACTCAGTTCCCCGACCCTGAACTCCAAAGCTCTATTTAGTAAATTAAATATGCCTGTGGTGGATGCCTGCTCGTTCATATCCCTGCTGTTAGATCTCTTAGCTCAAAACAAGGTGGCCACAGATAAACTGCCTTTGGGAATGGTCCTCAGTTGGGCGATAATTCCTGAACCAGCCAGGGAGCAGTTCAGTCCCATGACCTGGAATGATCTCAGGATTTGCTGGTCTGGATGATCAGGTCCCAACACTGACCAGCGTTCCTGGGTGCTGTTAACCGACTAGGATAGACCAGCCTGCCCCAGGCATTGTGCTGTGAACTCCCCTCTACCATGTGCCATGGAACATACGCTCCTCAACCTCTCCTGTAACCCAGGCTCCAGGCCTGTCTCCTTCTGCTATGTGACAGCGGGAAGGAAAGCCCATTCCTCAGCACAATGCCCTGCATTTCGCTACCTGTACCAGGCCGTTTCTCTCTAAAAAGTCACCTCTGTTGAGAGTGACTTGCTCATTCCAGCTACCTACTCACTCATGGATGAGCCACTGTCTAAAGGGAAGTAGGAGCAGCACATGGCCACCCAGGGAATGCTCCTCCTGATGAAAGAGTCAGGAAAGACGTAGATCTCAGGCTACCCAAGGGAGATACGTGAAGAAACAGCTTTGCTCAAGGACTTGAGGTTTCAGCAAGGCTCAGGCTAGGGTGGGGTGGAAGGTGGACAGATGACAACAGTGTTTTTCCAGAAATGTTTCCCCCCGGTCCATTTCTCACACCATTGAATTGTCGACATTGAAGGAATGGTTATTTTTCAGTGCTCTGACACATCCCTGAGATCTGTCACTATTCCTTATCCATCATTTTCTGGTGGCTGGTCCTTGCTGTTGGCTTTGTGCAGCAGGCTCCCTGCAGGGAAGTTGGCATCTAGAATGCATAAAGATCTCTTCAATCCATTAGCAGGCTTTTCTTGTATGCTTGGGCTCACATCTCCACACTGACGCTCATGATTAGGGAGCTGTTTCCAAGGCATCCTGCAACAGAAATTAAGACTGTTTACAAGCAATCTCCATAGTTCATGATAAACCACCCATCCTGAAGTACTCAGAACTGTGTTACTCCTCACCACAGACATCTGGGCTTGTGAGTAGACCCAGTTACATTAGTGGAATTGCTCCCAACCCAGAAGGCTCACATGAATAAAGACAAATAGAAGTAGGCTGCTAAATCCCCAGCAGAATCAGACTTACCAAGACACTGCTGGAAATGGGGAGAGTTGAAGTCGATGTCTGAAAATTGCAATATTTTGCAACAACACAAGAATGAATTGTTCTTAGTGCTGAACATGGCCACGTCTTCATATTCACCCTAGGGAAATTTTTCTTCTTCCCATACAGATCCTCTTCATTATTTCATGTTGCGGCTGTTGCTGGGAGTAGTGTTTATTCCTAGGATGCTGGGAGGTACCAGCAATGACAGAGGCATCTTCCTAGAAAGTCCCTTTCTCTCCTGCATTGGCGCATCCCTAAATAAACCCTAAGTCCAAAGGATATTGTGACGCAAGAGGCTGCATTCATATAAGGGCTGACACGTCAGCTGATTGAAATGTCCCTGCACATCCTTGGATTTTGGTTTACCAGTCAGGGATGTAATAATGGTAACTGAGGTTTTCAAAGGAAGTTTGGAGATCTGGAAGCGTCAAAAGGTAAACCTCAGTCCAGCGCCCAAGCTGTTTAAGCTGGGACATTCAGCACTGCCTAGCTCCGAGTTCCCATCTGATGCAGGGAATGATAACCTCCCACAAAAGAGGGGATGGAGAGCATCAGGCGTGAACCTCTTCATCCACCCATGCACAATTCTCCAGGGTATGAGCACTGAAGCCCTCAGCAAACAAAGCATTTGAAAGCAATTGATTAAAATCAGAAACCTGCAAGCCATCCATCATCTGTCTGCTCACAGTCTATGTGGTCAAAGCAAGGCCTGTGCAAAGTCCTGCTCAGATGCTCAGTTACGAAGAGTGCAAGAAGCAGACTCAACACTTTGACATTTCGGTATTTTCTCTCTCTCCTTTTTCCCCTCACCCAGACAGCAACAGTGAACATTAAGACTATTGTTAGTCCAGCCAGCTCCTCCACACTAAGTGCTCTTACAAAACAAACCCTTTCATTTTTAGTAACTCACCTTCAAGCGCTTTGTGCAGACATCTTTGTCACAACAGCCCTTGGAAATAGGTGGGTACTGCCAGTCACAAATGACTTGGCTGAGATTACAGAGTCATAGCAGAGGATTTGTGCAGTGACAGTTAAAGAGCAGGGAGCCCAGGATCCTAAGAGTGTCATCAGCCCGTTAGGCTGTACTGTCTCTTAGAAATGCATCTTGTTCCTCTGGGTGTTTAGGCTTTGCAATTCAGAGCCGGTTCAAAGAGCAATAGTACGGCAATGGCATGTTTTCCAGCACTGAGTGTGAGCAGCTGGGTGGGACCAGACGGAGCACATGTCCATGCTGAACTATGGAAAAGACCTTGTACCTTTGTGTCCTTGTGGGAAACATTTTGTTGGCCAGCGTGGATTCTCCCAGATAAGCCCAATCTATGCCCGGTCTTTTAACAATGAATGTTTTCTCCAATACCAGCTATGGATGGGTCAAAAGACAAATCCCAGGACCTATAGCTCAGCTAAAACATTTTAAAACTCATACAGTTGTTATGCGTGACCTCTGTATGGATGAAGCTGGTGGGGAAGGGAGAAGGAAGGCAGGGTGATTTGGCAGGCTCTCAGGATGCAGCACTGTTATCAGCATGTAGTCATAGATGGAATAAATTCAGAAAGTGGATGATTAATAATAAATTCAGGCAGGGATGAGAAATAGCACCCAGAAACAATAAGGCAAAAAAAGGTCAATGCTACATGGAAGTCAACAGAGCTATGCTGGAGGAGAAATTTAAAGATATAACCCAAAGACAGACAATTTTTTTTCCAGTTAAGGATTTAGTGGGGATGTTATTGGAATACTCATTAAAAGAGAAAACATTATTAAAAATAACAAATGAAGGTAGGAGCTTACAAGCTGGGTGAAAGAAAAAAGAGACCAAACTAAGATTAGGGTTCACCATTTGAAACCAAATTGTACCCTCAGCCCTGCTTCCTTCTCAGCCATCATTTTCTCCAGATAGCAAACACTTCCATTAATATATAAATCGGTGCTTTGCACTTCCACAGACACTGCCACACAAAGACTCCCAAGTGCTTGTTCAAAGGTGGCTAGGCTTGCTCTGTGATGAAAATGGTCAAACCAAGCATTTGCCACTTCTTTTCAGTGAGGATTTAGAGTCTCCTGACCCCAATGGGCCTTTAAGGTGGTTTTGGTTAAAAGCAAAAGCTGTAGGTAATTGGGACAGGGTGTGTGACTAAACCACCTCAGGCCATGGCACCTCGCCTCCCTCCAGCTCTTCATGGGGCCCAATTTCTGCTCCCCGATCAAGTGCAATGTGGACACTAGCAAGGGGCAGAACCTGGTTCAGCAACAGCCTGCATGCAGGGAACTCACTGCACGAACCCTCTGCTCAACACATTGTATATAGAAAATAAAATCAAACTACCTGCTCCGCTCACATGACTTCACTGTCCATCTTCACATTTGCAAAGGCTTAGCTCTCACGTCAGGCTAGTCTTAGGTTAGCAGCCATCTAAAGGTAGTCAGACTGTGACAGCTCAGTTGTCCCTATGGCAGGCATGGAACTGGTGGCTCTAGCAACATAAATCTGATTACACTTGGAAGGGTATTTTTTTCACTTAAATGTGCTTCTTATCGAGAAAACAAGATCAAGGAGGTGGTATTCGTCTTTAGCATTTATTTATCATTGGAAAAAAACCCTTTGAGCAAGCAAAGATCACAAGCACGTCACAATCAATTGGCTATACATTAATCTCTGTGTGTGTGTGTGTGTGTGTGTGTGTGTGTGTGTGTGCGTGTGTGTGTGCACGTGTGTGTGTGTGTGTCATTCTCATACGAACAGCAAGAATGAAAAAGCACCACGAGGAGGTGTGCTTAACACATTACAAGAGACAATCTGTGATATGCAACCAAACCCAGGCCACAAAATATTAATTAGACACTTCCTATCTGCCTCCAAGAGGCAAGAGTTTGTGGAATTCATGGGAGCCATGTATTTACAACGGACGCATTGCAAATGAGGAAGCAGGTGATCGGTGTGCAAAGCAGTCAGAAAACAGGAGCTCAATAAGCAAATAGCACCATTTTGCAGAAAGGAGTAACAATACAATACAGTGAAAATGAGAAAGCAAGCAATCGACAGCATAGGAACTTTGACAGGGTAAAAAGCAAAACATCCTTCTTTTTCTTTTTACAAGGAAAGCAAAACATATTACAAGTTTGCGGTGAAACAGAATCAGCATTGTGGTAGCTGAAAACACAGAACAGCAGAGCACTCTTTCCCAATGGGATTGACAAGCTCAGAGTCCAAAGTGAACTTGAAACAGCAGAGATTTTTGTCTCCTTTCTGATAACCTGAGTGGGTTGGGTGGGCATAAAGTCTGTGGAACATACAGCAGGATTTCACCCTAAGGCCTGACTCTACAGCTGTTCCTGGCATTAAATGCAAGACTAAAATGTGCACTTAGATGTATGCCGAGGGCCCGTCTCACACGGAGCAAAGGCCAGAATTTATTTCCCTTGACTTTGGCTATGTAAGATGGAGGCCCCCAGACCCTGCCAGTCTCCTAGGCTCTCTCTGCAAAGAGTGAAGCCTTCCAAGGAGCATTCATCCCATCCTAAGGGTAGTGTCTAAAAACAGGTAGATAAATGGTCCTTGGGAGGTTCCTCTCTCTTCCCACTGAAGTGGGAGCTTAGACCACTGGCTAGCACTTCATATCTATCTTTGCAATTAGATGACACCTAAAATTTGATGCATTAAGGAAATATAAGGCCATATTCTGACCATTCACTGTGTGTGGCTGATTCAAACACCCTGATGGATGCTCTCCTTTGAGAAGAAGCAATCCTGCAGCTGTGGATAGTGGGTGGTTGATCCGGAGTGGTTGAGATACTTAGAGTAGGTGGCCTGAGCATGGCTCTTACTGACATTGCTTGGGCCGAATTTGGTTCCCATTGAAGTCAAGGGCTAAATTCCCATTGAATTCAAGGTGATATGGTGTTAAGTGCACTGTTTCTTAGAATGAAAAGCTTAGGGCCAAAAATAACTGGGAGAATGGTTTTGCATGGTCTTCCACTACACTGAGATCAGTGTGTTGGGCTATTGTTAACTGTCTACGTGCCTTCCTGACATCTTCTACCTGCTGTGACACGTCATCTTCTCGGCTGTTGCTATATCCTGAGATAAGAAAGGACATTATTGAGGAGTGTGAAGATGGATGAAGCATCCAAATTCCAAGAAATCACACAGCTTGGAAGCTCAGGTCTCTCTGGACGATTACCCCTTGTGCAACGGGGCAAGCAGAGCTGTGAGTGGCATTCCCCTTCGCGAGTTCAACGCAAGCCTTTCGCTGAGCTACTCTGGAGACAGAGCTGAGCTTTGCACTCAAGCAGTGCTGCAGGGGCTTCTGAGCACTCAGAAAAGCAATGGTCACTATGGACAGGTCAGCGTCTCCATGGAGCATGCACATCAAAAATGCATTACATTCGCAAAGATTTCCACAGTTTTACTTCCTGGAGGATTTCCCTGGTTTCCTCCTAAACATCGGAGGTTTAAATATATATATTTCTATATATGAATATATATTTTCCACATACACAACCTGACTAGCTCATAGCACACAGTTCTAACACAGCTAAGCTTGGAAATACACCACTGAATTCAGAACACTACACTTACTTATACTCAAAGCTTTAGGCTGTTAGCGCAAGGCAAACAGGACACATTACACAATACACTGAACTTGGCGTTTATTCATTACTAAGGCCAGCAAATGTCACTATCTGTATACCACAGAGCTTTCCTCATCTTTGGAAACTTTCTCTCAGCCTTATAGTCCGGCACTCATTTATGTTTCCAAGAGACCCAGTTATAATGGGGTGAGATTCCAACAATAGGGCTCTTCACCCTCCCAGCTCATCTCTTTTCTATTATATAGTTTCACATCTCTAAAATATCCTAGCAGCAAGACTTTCTTCATTCAAACATCTACACAGCAACACAGTTCTGAAACTCTCCTCTTACACCACCTCCCTACCCTACTTCCCATCTCTCTTTCGTTCTTCCCAATTGTCTGCTCTCTGAAAGTATCAAGCTGGACTGTTCGTTGGGACAGAAATACTGAGCTGCAAAAATAAAGAAGGACCCTGCATCTTCACAACTAACGCGGGAGAGTTTAACAGCTCAGTTTGGTCAGACCAGGACTAACCTGACATATTTAGGTCCAGATCCAGGAGCTGGGCACCTAATTTTGGATTGGGACCATAACTCTCCCAGCTCCCATTGAATCAATGAGCCGAATTCTGAAGTGTGCACACCAGCCTGGCCTGTCAGCTCGTGGAAATCTGCCTGATCCCATCATGTATGGGTGTTGGGCCAGTTCATTCTCGCTGACAAATGGTTCATCTCCATTTACAGCCTTCAAATACAGCCTCCAAAATGATCTTGCTGAACATGGGGATTTCGTAGAGTAAGAGCACAGTAAATAGAGTTGAAACCCTGAGACCTTGCCTGAATGGGAGTCTGGGGATCCCAACAACTGGTTTACGGCCCCGTTACCATGTTTATGAGCCAATATGAACTCCAAAGCTTTGGAATCAAAACAACAGCTCTAGCCAAGCCTGATGGCTCATCTCCCTCTACCCCTTGGAAGGCAACATCTGCAAATGAAACCCCCTTTTGAAATCTAGCTCTTGTTGCACACACTTGTCTACTGACACCCCAGAAGTGAAGAAAAAAGACCAAGATTCAAAACAAATCAGGAGTAATTAAAAAGATGAATATCCCAGGGGAAACAATAGGGAAGAACAGCCTGCAGATAACCTAGCCTGACCTGCTGCATGCTTGGGAAGTCCTTGTGCCTTCCCTCACTCATTATTATTTTGGAATCAAGGCCTTTGAGTGATGCTGATGGGTGAAGTTGCCCTGATGCAAATAGAGCTACCCTTGTAGAGGATTTGGCTCGACATCTTTATTTACATGGGATCTCATTTCATGTCCCTTCCTGAAGCAAAACTTCCACTGGTGTCACCAGGAGAAATTCTGCTCTCAGTCACACCATTGATGCTAGTGGATTGATGGCACATCCATGGCACTGTAAATTAACCTCTGATCCTTTCCGCCTCCGAAGCCTTTCCCCTGGCCTGCTGACACCAGTGGGGGGTGACCAAACACGGCAACCCCCAAAAACGGCCTCGTAGGATGAGAACACAGCCCATCCCCGGCATCCTTGGATCAACAGGCAATTTCGTGCCGGAGGATCAAGCCCGAGGAAAGGGACGAACTGTTTAACACATTCACGGTGCACAGTTAATCCAAACCTTCGTATCCTACAACCTCTTCTGTGCATTCCCACCTCCCTCCTGCGATCCCCCTCACTCTGTGTAGAGCTGTGTTGTGCAGGCAAAGCAGAATAACCTGACCTCAGAAAAAAGGATTTCCTAATCCTCCTTGGAAATAAAACAGAAAAGCTTCTAATACAATCAGAACAAAAAGCAGATTAGAAGCCTCTAATTAATTTTGTGGCCTTTATTTAATCAAAGAAAAAAAAAAGGAAAGAAAGAAAGAAAGAAAAGGAAAAAAAAGAGAAAGAAAGGAAAGTGCAGTGACATTTACTCTTTTGCCTCAGCCAGTTTATTGTTCATCTCTTTACTTTTCTCCTTGTCCTCTGGCTTTGCTGTGTTGGAGGTCTCGGCGCTCTTTTTCTTGGCAGCCCGGCCAGATGCAATCTGCTTGTCTTTGGCCTTTTTCAGGGGTTTATGGCTTGTTGTGGTCTTTTTTGGTTTAGAAGGCTTTACGCTAGGCTTTTCCACCTGCATGGAGGGCAACATGCAAAACACCAACAGAGAGAGAGAGAGAGAGAGAGAGAAAGAGAGAGAGAGACACACAAGGACAGGTGGAAAATAGGATTTAGATCAGAATCATCATCCAAGAGGCAGTGAATGTTAATTCTTTACTTAGCTATACTCTGCCATGAAGGGAAGGGAGCAGAAGGGTGCATGCTGAGTTGCAAATGGCCAACTCCTTCACAGTGGCGATGGAGACGGTGCCCCTGAAGCCAGCAGAGCCATGCCCATGTACATCAGCTGAGATTGCAACCTAAGGCATACTCTTAGTAAGAAGCTGGCCTCTGACTCACAGTTACATGGGCTTAATAAAATAGCATTAATTGTTCTGGTCCTAACATCTCCGAATGCAGATTTGGGACCAGGATACAATAGGGTAAATAACATTTTATCAGTTCCTCCATCTTTCTCTGCTTTCAGGAAGGGCTTTGCAAGCCCAAGGGGGATTGTATCTCTCTGGATTCAAAGCTGAGAAATGATGCTCAGGACAAAGAGGCTGGTACAAATCCCCCTCCTTCTTGTAGGATATGATTCCTCAGCCTGCCCTTCCCTAATGGATGGCTACAACGGAGGAAAATTACTTGGGCATAACTGGGGCCCAGGACACCGAGTGGCACCTGAGGAAAGTCCAGAACTGTGTCTTGCATCCACCTGTTTCTGTAGCCTCAAAAGTAGAGAGGATTGCTTTAGGTGGAAAAGAAGCCTTCAGCTCCTCCCTGCCGGCCCTCCCATCCCTCTGAGACTTCACAAATCTAAGCAGTTACAAACTCTGGGAAAGACCGAAGGTCCTAGGTTCAAAAACTGCACAGACTGGCTCCATTTAGATGCAGATCCTCAGCTGCTCCTAGAAAACAAGGCTGGTAGAGATTTCAGTCCAGGCCATTCTTGACACATGTCCATCTAATCAAAGCCAAAATAGCTTACTGCCAAAACTTGTGGAGCTCTCTGAATTAACTGCAGATGAAGATACGGTTCTTACTGTGTTGTTCCTGGGATAAAGTGTAATGATGTGGGGTGTCTAGAGCTTTGGAGTTGGAAAGAGATAGCAGTCTAGAAAAATGACTTGGGTGACAGAGCACTGGACCAGGTTGCCCAGAGAGGTTGTGGAGTCTCCTTCTCTGGAGATATTCAAAACCCGCCTGGACGCGATCCTGTACAATGTGCTCTAGGTGACCCTGCTTGAGCAGGGGGGGGTTGGACTAGATGATCTCCAGAGGTCCCTTCCAACCTCAACCATTCTGTGATTCTGTGAAATGACAACGCAAAAAACCCTCTTAATCTGGGCCCTACCCTCACCTGTTGAGTTTGATGTAGGGCAGTATAGACTCCAAAGTACATCAACCTGTACTAGAGTCCATCTCCGAGGTGGATCCCTAGATGTACCTGCTGGTTGGCAATGAAGATAGCACATAAGGGAAATGAAAGCAGGCAGTGTTCAGCCCAGCCTTTTTGCTTTAGATGCATCCCACCACAAGGCGGGATCCCACGATGTGGCCCTCGTTCCCTTGTGCTGCGTTTCTCACCTTTGGAGGTTCTTTGTAGGGTTCGCTGTAGAGAGTGCGTATCCTTCTGCGTTCCAGGAATTTGTTATCGGTTGGAGCAGGCTTACTGGTTTCCCCCTTGAACTGAGCGCTGTAACTGGTTTCATGGGTCATTTTCTCCTCTGGCGGCTTGTATTGGGCCTTAGCTTTTATAGCTTTCACAGGCTTGACATCTACCCAAGGTCTGAACTCGTTTCTGAAGAAAAAAAGAAAAAGAGTTGAGGAATTAAACCAACAGGAGAGTAGAGGCAATATAGAAATGAAACTCACCCCCATTACTCAACAAAGTCTTATAGGAAGGGCTTTTGTCTCTATCCGGTCAGGTTTACGAAAAACCCTGACTCCCAACAGCTCATTTTCGACCTCATCCAAAACCCTCTAACACATTAGGAAAGGTTCAAATGAAATCTGTCTATCAAAATCAGCCAGTCCTGGGCACCAGACAGCCTTCTACTTCTGTGTCAATGGTCAGGTACCCCTTGAAAAGCTGGCCTCAGATGTCGTTATAAAGCCTTTTTGAAAGCATAGGTCCTTTCTTGGCTGTACAGCTTCACCTCAGCACTGAAACTACTTGCACACCGTTCCTGACTCTCACAATTGGGGTAGAAGTGAATATTTAGAAAGGAACATAAAAATTTATGTTCCGCAGTAGGTGCCTGACAACTCACTACCGGGCACATGCCTGACAGCAAACTTATCTGTATGCAAGTGAGCGGGGCGATTCAGAAATGTAAAGAGCCAAGAATCCCTATAGGCACCCGTTACCCATGCCTGTAAGTAGTGAATTGCATCGTTCCTCCTTTAATGCACCAAATTAACAGCTTTGTTAATTCTGTAAAGGAACAATTTAAAATAAAGCTGTCTTAGAGTTAAGCCCAAGCAGACTGGGAAATGCAGTGTTTATCAAGTATCAAGCTACAGTCTCTCTTCATTAGCTGCTAATGGTGAATTTCAGAGTTACTGAAAAAAATGACACTATCTTTCTTTTCTTTTGTCCAGAACAGTGACTTCTTGAGTAAGACATATTTTAAAGATTTTTCGGTGTCTGACGGACACATTCGGCTTCTCATCCACAGAATCCAAGTCTTGATTTTTTTAGTTCCTCCCAACAGAGCACCAACATCTTTCTAGATTTGAAGCAAAATGTTTCATTTCCTCACTGAAAATTGCCATTCATCTGAGAAAAAAACCTCTATCTGATGAGAATGGAAATGGAGAAACCTCAAGTGTGTTGCTACCTTAGACGGGTTGTCTTGTTCTCGGACATAGCCCCGGGTGGAGTTTAGATCCTAAAGACTCCAACACAAGCCAGGAGCTATCCTAGTGGTGGTGAGGCAAGGCCTTTGCAAAGGGATGAATTTTCCTCAGAGAAGAAAGCCCTTGTCTGGATTTTGGGACCTTGGAGGCAATGGGAGGTCTGCAGTCCCTCTCCCTCCTGCCTTGCTCCACCCGACCACCTTTGGGTTGTGTTACTCATTTTTAGCCTGGTTTATTAGGGAAATGAGCCTCGTGTGAGGGTGCTATGTATCTGCCAGCCAATTACCTCTTGTAACAGCTTTGAACGTTTTGATTCATTATCAATCAGATTTGACAAAGGGCAAAGATCTCAAAGATTCTCAGTTTTTACTTTTATGAAAACAGGCAGTCAGACAAAAGCCAGAGGCTCAGGAAAGCTTCAGTTTGGGCATGCACACTTCATTAGTCACCAGATGATCCACTTAGGCAGGCAGACCAGGCTGCAGAAGTTCAGCTGTTGTCCCCAGGGATCAGTAATAAATTACACCCTTCATGCGCAGGATCAGTGGGTCTCCCTGCCCATCTAGTATCACATTTTGCCCACCTACTAGTCCCACTACAAGTGATGGAAAAGCCTTCTCTTTTGAGGTAACTGCTGGTCGCAACAGTCTCCCGGGTGTGTTTCTGCTCCCTAGACACCAAGGCAATTCTATTTAGGTCTCACTTTTTATGCCATGTGACTATGCTCCTGTCACAGTCAATGCAGACCTAGTCAGCATGGTCAGTGGAGCCTGGAGAGCAGGTGACTGCTTTATGGTGAGTTGAATGGCTCTTTGGGCTCTGCTGACCGACTAGATCTCCACTAAAGGGAATACAGCCTACGTGAAGACCTTTACACGTGCACACCTAAATGTAGGTATCTCAATCTGTGAGTTGAATACCACCTCCATCTCTTTATCCTTCCTTAGTGTCGATCCCAGCTACATCTACTTTTCCCCATGTTTCTTCATTTCCCTCCCCCTCATTTACAATTCAGCCCTTCTTGGGCTTAAATAATTCTGCCAAGGACCCAGGGATACTGCCTGTTTGAAGGGTGCTATTCTTCATGAACTGTGTTGCACTGAATAGGAATACATGAACGGGCTTATCTGTGTCCCCTTGGTTGCTATTCACCAAATGTCACCCATTCTTCCATAGAAATTTCTATGCTGTCCATTGTTAAAATATCCCCTCTGTATGAAGATTTGAGAGAAAGGAATTGGAAATATCTTTAAAGACCTGGATTGAAGATGCGAATACATGCTTTTTCACTAGAACATATTACTGATAAACTCAAAGCTCATCCCAAGTTTGTCAGAAGACAGGAGGCATCTTCCTAGGATCCAGTTTTGTTCCTTAAGTAGACTCTATATTCTCAACTGCTTTCCAAAGGAAACAAGATTATCCAGTTATTCTCTCTGTCCATGGCTACCTGTCACTTAGATCCCTCCCTAGCAACTTCTGAACCCATTTGCTGTTTTCAGTCAAATTTGTTGCAGGTAAAACTTCCAACACATTCCCTCAAAATCAATAACTGGGTAGAGGAGGAACATCCAAATGGTGTTCTTCAGCTGAGGAAAAGCCAGATACAATATATATTTTTAATCACTCTAAGGCCACAGCTAGCTGGCCCACCAGCCACATTGCCGACAGGCCAGCCAACAAACCAGAGTCAAGTTATAAGCACAAGCCATCATTTATGCAGCCAAACAAACAGCGACAAAGGATGGAGCCTGGAGTACTGCGCATGTAGGGGCTGGACTTTAAAGATGGAGGACACAAATCAAGATTTGTTCATTCCGCTGCTCATAAAACGCTGGTTTATCTGGAGGTGAGCTCTGAAGCAGAGCGATCGTATTTGTTAGCGTAGTGCCTAGCAACCTCATTATGCGCTGCATTATGCAAACGCGCAGCAAGAGATGGGCTGCTCCCTGAAAAGCCTGTGATCTCTGTAGACGAGACAGACACACGAGGCAGAAAAAAGGGAGAAAAAACAGTCCCCTGCAACCTGTGGGTTGGCAGAAGATGCATTTCTGCACTCCCCTCGAGAGCACTGGGTGCTCAGAACCCCCTTGCACTGGTCCCCAAAATGTGAACGGAAGAATCATGCAACAGAGCTGGGCTCTAATACCTGTCAGCCCAACAACAAATCTTAACTGGCATTTAAAAATGAGCATGAATTCCTCTGTTGTTCTCCATCTTTGATGTGCTTTGCTGGTCTTAATGCAAAAGTAACAATTCTGTGAGTACTCAGCCCCGTCATACTTTCCAAAAGGACCCTTGACTTCCCTGCATCTCCTGAGACGAGCCTGGCTTTGCAGCCGAAGAAGATACTGGTAGCTGCTCTTGGGCAAATGCAGGCTGACATACTATGTCTAACAGCTCTGCAATATCTCAGCCAGGATCTTCTCTGGAAATGGACATTAAAAAGCTATTGATCTTGAAATACTTTCCAGTGCTGACAAACGAGTTATAGATACCAGATGTGTGAAGGACTAGAACAGCACAGGGATTTGTTGAATATCTTGAAATCCTTATTGGGCAAAAGTGCTTGATTTCACATCCCCAGCTACTACATGAGAGCCAGTCCCTTAGAGCAAGAGCGAGCATGGGCCACGTTCGCATGGTGTCCTACCACACCTGAGACGGACCCAGCTACCCTCTGCTGTGATCACACTCAAGTGCTCCATGTGCTCAGTTCTGCATATCTACTATCCAGAGCCTCCAGAGGCAATGGAAGGAGGAAAGAAACGTAGAGCTTTTACTAAAACTATGGCTGATGTGGCAGGCCGATCTCAGTGCCTATTTTTGGCATTTAGGCAACATATAAACCTTAAAATGGGGTACTAGAAAAGACATGGGCTGCTCTGTGCTGGTTTCCTCAGTATAGAGGTAGCGTAAGGTTCCTAAATCTCCTAGCCTCCACCACAGATGAGTGAGGGAAAACTACCTCTTGGGAATTGCCTTTGGAATATGCTACCTCCTGAACCAAGCCTAGCAATGGTTTGAAAAAGGACTAGTTAGCCTGGGCCAAAAATGTAAGCAGGAGTGTGCTAGCAATTTAACAGCCTGGATCATCACATCACAGTGCCAGGCACATTGAATTTCCTAACACAAAGGCAGCCTCGTCCCTCAGAAGGAGGCAGGTGCTTTGCTTGGGGTCCTTTTCTCTTATTGACTCTACGGAGAGGGGGAACATCTCGAGAAGGTGATCTAAATCCCCCTGCCAAGTCTGGTGACTCTGTCAAATATTCGCAGTTTGTCTGACACAGTCCTATGTCAGCACAAGCTCATCTTGTCCGAACAGCGTACAGCATGGCTAAACCCTCTTAGCAGTCGTGCTGTGCTATTCGGAACTGGTCTCATGCTCTGGGATATTTATGTCTCTCAAGGATGCTGTTCTGTAAAATTATACACTCGTTGCATGCAGTAAAGAAGCGATAGAGAAGGCTACACATTTAAGAGTCGATTTTTTTGGTATTCTTGGACTAGCAAAGATGTCTGCTCTCTCCGGTACCGTATTGGTTGCTCCTGTAACACTAAAACTAGTCCTGTCTTGGAAAAAGGCCCTGCAGTTCTGAAACCTCTCCCATTACTATTTAACATTCCTATTACTCAAGGCCAACCTTAAGGGGAAGATGCCAGAAAGTCAAAAATTCTGGCTACGATCTGAAATGAGCATGGTAAAACTTGTTGCTGTGTGTTTTGAGAAGAAACAGTCACAGAGGGTTCTGGACCACCGTTCCCAGTCTGCTCTGCACAAAATTATCCCTGAAAGTATTTCAGGAGTGTGGTATAGCCCAGGCTGTTCTTCCATGCCGGAGAGGGAAAGAGGTCAGCCTCAAAGCTCACCTAAAACCTGAGCAGAAGCCTTTGCTTACACTGCCCAAGTGAGTCACGAGTTCGGACTAGCACCAGCATGGAGATAATTCAACACGCACAGCTTAGTCTAGCTCTGTATTTCTTATCCAAGAGATTTTCATTGCTCTTAGTTTTGCTGCGAAAGATTTTAAGACTCGTTATCTTGGCATGACAGGGAGATACTGGGCTGACACACAAGCAAATTACAAGTTTCCTGATTCTCTGCTGAATTTTGCAAAACGTCTGATGACCTTTTGCAAGCTGAGTCACCCAGGAAAAATTCCCACTGAAGCTAATGAGAATTTGGCCAGATACAGACATGACCAGAACATGGGGCTGCATAGGATGGGCAGATGTTTTGTGAATCAATAGGTACCAGATGTGTGCATTCTCCTTGTAACATCAGACCTTTTGCAAGATGATCTACATCTATCTAAGGCACAAGTTGCTCTCCATGTACATCAGCGGCTTTGCATGGGGCTGAATTCATCCTGGTTATTTTACTTTAACTGTGCCTTCTCCTTGGCAGAGGATAGTTAAAGGTGGCTGCAGGTGAAGGTGACCTGAAAATTGTCTTCCACATCCTCCTTCACCCCAGCTGGGGGACATGGGGTTAATGTGAGCTCTGAGCTATGGTGTGCAACCATCTCTGGAGATGCTCACCGACACTCGCTTAGGCATTGATTGCCTTCATCATCATTGATGGCCTTGAAGCCACAGCAGAGCTGAGGGGGAGATGCAGCCAGGTTTAACCACCTCAAAGCTTCCGTCTACTATAAAGGACTTTAAAGAGAGGTTATGTTTGTTCAGAATCAGCATAGGATATTAAACGAATTCTACTGACAGCAGTTTTACTGGCACCAACCGAGCCTGATTCCCTGATCCTGATGTACAAGTATGAAATAATGAATGCTGTAGAAAAGGGAAACTGGGAATTTCATGGTGGAGCCCTGCACAGAAGGGATATTTCTAGCTTAATCTGAAAAAACAAAAATAGGAAAATACTCATATTTTTCAGAAAAATAAAAAAAAACAACTCAGGAAAAGTTTGGGGTTGGCCTGAAATGTTTCATTCATTCTAAATTGAAAAGTTAACTTTCCTTCTCAGTTTAATTCTTTTCCATTCCATTTTTCCTTATTCTAGTTAGGACAATCTGAAAGGACTACGAACTCCCCTTATGAAGCAAAAAGTCAAACCACTACAGAAGGAGTATTTCAGAACATCATCTTACTCTTTAATACTCCTCCAAACAAAACAAAAATGAAAATATAAATATATTTTGGTGAAACCATATAGTGCTTTTGACTGGAATTTTCAAATAATTTTTGACTTTTCTTGAATTACCACTTTTGAGAATGTATTATTTGCTCCCAAATATTCTCCAGCTCCCTTCTTTCTCTTAACATATGAACAGAGATGTTCAATGAAATGAAACAGTGGGAGACCAAAAATCAATGATAATGCCTGGTCAAACTCTGGAACTCCTCTAAAGAAGGTCACTGAAGTCCAGCATACAGTGAAATTTAATTGTCATGGCTATTTAGATGGATATTGAGAATATTCAGTTATCAAAGGAAATTGCAGCAACACAGTCCTGAGATAATAATTAATGCCGTTCTTCAGCATTTAGCTATTCTCTCAAAACTATGGGCTGAAGCAAGAGCTATTCCACACTGTGGGCATCTCTCGTCTCCCTCAAGTTGTCTGGTGCTGGCCATGATCAGACAGAAGATATTGGACTACCTGGACTGTGAGCAAATCTTGGTGCAGCCTTTGAGGATCATATGAGGAACATACATACACACATTTTGATCCTAAGTCCCTTCACTCTTTTCTGATGGTAAAATTCCACTTGGATTTAATATAAATAGTCCCTGTATCCTCCTGCAAGTACAACTGATTTTGAAGATAAGCCTAATCAAAGGATATCACTCAGCAAGAGCCAACACATGAATAGCGACCCATGTTGAGGTCCTTCTGACCCAAATTGTCCTATGAGCCTATATCAACGTATGCCATGTACCACAGTGATGCCTGTACCTGGTGATTTGGTGTTTTCAGTCCCGGAATTAGTGAATAAACAAAGTGAAATAGCATCCATAAAAGAATCAAAGCTGCCCCTACAATGCTTCCCAGGTTGGTGGTTGAGGCACATGCTTTGGAGATAAGAGATGGGAGTTCATAGCTGACCAGGCAGAGGAAAGCCATTAACCTGGCATCAGTCCCATCTATGGGTTGTGCTTTACCCCTTGGCCTCTTGGCTCACCATGTAACGAAGAACCATCCCTCTAGCAGCCCTCTGAATTCAGCTCTTCATTGACTTTGCTTTCCTCACTTTTTTTCCTGAAGCTGAAATGCTTCATTTCAGGAGGAGTGGAATGTTTTGTGCTGAACTACAAGGAATATTTATCTTTTAATTTGGGGGGGGGAAAGACAAGCCACAGTATTTTACTTGGTTCAGATCAAATGGATAAAAACCCTCCAATTTTCCAGTCTTGCTGCTACGTGAAAAAATCACCAGCAATCTAGGGCATTCAACAACAAATGGCACAATATGTTATTGCCTTCCAGAAAAATAAGTCTGAAGTCCTGGACCCAGATGATTCCTTGCTTCTTCTGAAAGCCTGACATGTTACTACAACACAGCGTGTTCTCTGCACCCAGAGACATGGATTTCAACACTTCAGCACATCTCCCAGCCCTCTTTGAATAAAAGGTCAATTCCAACCAACTCCTACTGCAATTGTCTTGTTGACATATAAGATCTGCCAGCACAAGCACAAGAACTATCCCTCTTTCTCTGCTACAATCAACATGAAGTGCTCCTGTCTCTGACTCCAATGCATATGCTTAAAGACAGCTTTATTCTCTAATGCCCTTGTTATTATTTTGTAAACAGTAATTTACTGTAAAGCTGTATTGAGGCTGTGAATGGTGTGATGAAGTTCCTGGTGCCCAAGATTATTTTTTTTCCAAACATTAATAATCAGCCTCTAGCCCACATACACACATGCACACACATACACACAGAGAGCAAATCAATGAGCCAATACCTAATGAGTTGTGCACAGAAACTAAAACAATTTGATATATTTATGTATGAATCTGAAACTTCAACAATGCACAATGGACCAAGTGTGAGCAGGCACGTGATGGACACAGTATCTGTGGACATCTCTAGCTGGGGCCCATCAAGTACAGCAGTGGTGTAAAAGAAGAGGAATGTGTTGAGCCTTCAACAGGGTGGCTGCAGCACTGATTCAACCAGGCTATAAGCGAGATGCGATTAAGATACTGAAAGGGATGGAGTCTAGTCATTTGGCAAGAAGATCCCACACCACGATTCATTTCTGAAAGGTGCTCGAATTAGCTGCCCATAAATCATGGATATTGCATTGCCTTAGGGTCAGTGTTACCCATGTAGCCTTCTAAGGATGCAGAACTATTGCATATGCTTTTATGCCCAAAGCATCACAGATACATGAATGAAGGTGATGGTGAATATGACAGAGGTCCAAGAAGGCGAGAGAGCAATGGAGCTGTGGAAGAGCATTCCCAAGAATACCAGCTCTGCCAGGGCTCATGTCTCAGGACAGAGAAATAGAAGAGATGTGGGGACCATCTGTAAGGAATAGCCATTGGGATATTGAGGCTGAGGGAGTTGCAGTTACCGTGCTTGTGTCGATCTCAACAGCTGAAACAGTATCCTGCGAGGAGAAGTAGCATCTGGCTACTGGAACAGTGCTATAACATTAAAGGTTGACTGAAAGTGGCCTTAATAATACTGGAATAAAAGAGGAAACAAAGGCAATGTCCAGGGGGTACAACGTGCCCCCTGTAGCTATTCCCAGTGAGCTATTTTGCAATAGTCCTCTCTGGAGGCTCCACATACATGAAGCAGTTTGGAGAGGTCCATGTGTGAAAGGAAAGGGTGAGATAAATTCCCACACCTGGAATAGGTGGCACATCTGGCCGCCACTGGCAGCCACAGTCCACCTAATTGTGGATCTTAGGGTAAACACCCCCATGACTACCCCCTTCCTCCTGGTGCAACCTCCACCTTAGCTCCACTGTTCACCCTTCAGCCTTTCATCTAAGTCCCTGTCCTCAGTCAGCCATGGGAAAGGCAGAGTCCAAGCCAGATAAAGGATATCCATCAGTCTCTGCTATAGCCCGGCAGCCCAAGGCTCTGCCTATCTCCTAGTGGGTAAATACCCACCAAAGGGAAGAGCGTGGACTCTGCGGAAGATCCCTCTGGGAAATGATCCTGCAGAAATGCCAGAAATTAGGGGAAGGTGCATGTGGAGATCCGGAGAGAGGTTAAACACAGTGGCAGTGAGACCTCAGGAACCAGATCCTTACTATTGTGAATTGCCACACCCTTTGAGAATACCTCTCTGAATTTCCCTTGACGTTATAAGCTAGGGGGACCTGCAGGGGAAGGGAAAAAGTGAAGAAAATACAAAAATTACACTGAGTTTCTAATAAGCCTGTTTGTTACCAAACTCAAAATACAATTTCAACATTCACTTTGTAGTGGCTGACTTTCCAAGGGTCTAAAATGGTACTATTCGCACCTCACCTCACTCTATAGAAATTCAGTCCAAGCCAGAGACCCAATTCTGTTCAAACAGAAAGACTATGCATGGTCAATGCATCTTATTATGGTGACCAGAAACTCAGAGCCACCTCCTCAACCTGAGCCATGACAGTCAGCCTCAATGGGCCACGTTTGCAATACCATACGGAAGCTGCCGTGCTGTCTTTGTACGGGCTCGAGCCTGCAATGTTGGTGAGCACAACACCAGTGTCACTGATGCACCCAGCTAATGCAGCCCGCTAGGAAAGTTCCCAGGGTGATCACAGCCTGACATTTCTGAGCATGCTTGCAGAAATAACCCATCTGTAAATGTCATGCTCACCCCTGGAAAATGGGTCAGGACCAAGTCGAAGCTCTGTTAACACCCCATTTAATGCCCTGTATGTCTATTCTCCGCTTGGCTGGAGAAAGAGCACCATCATCCTCCAAATGGGCAGATGACTCTAAAATTTGCCACAAGGTTAAGCAAACAAAACAGCTCATCACATGGAAGCTTTGGTAGAGGAAAATCTTTATTGATGAGGCACTGTAGGAAGGTTAGGGTTGGGAAAAGAGTTGTCATAGGCAGATCTGAGCAGGCTGCAGAAATCTGAACAGAGCTAGGAGAGCCCAATTGCTCTTGCAAGGATTTGTTGGGCCACAGAGCACTACGTGTCTGACTCCCTCACAAGAACACACACACAACTACCAGTGCACTAGCAAGGTACAGACACATGAAGCAATGCGGCTCACCTGGTAACACATCTTAAGGTCCCAGGGAAAAACCCGTAAGAAGCAGCTTTCATATTAGGAAAAGTGGAACAAGTTGCAATGACAACATAGCACAGAAAAATCTGCTTTTCTTCAAGTGCAAATACTCTTCAGTGCAATTCATATCAATGAATTTATTCAGACATCTAATTGGGTACACAGACACTGGCAGCCACCTGCAGTGATGCTGCGTGCTGGATCTGTCTCCAGCTAAAGTTTGTCTGCGCCCATCCCCATGCAAAGCAGCATGTCATAGCCATGTTCAGGCGGTGGCCTTGTGAGCCCTGCCTTTGGCTTCAGTGGGATTCTTGGTGGAGAGATGATTTCAGCATCTAGCTTCAAGGGTCGGAAGGCATGAACGAGAGATGAATTAAAAATTGTGTTAGTCCAGTTCAGTAAAACATTTCAGCATATGCGTAATGCTCCCTCTTAGCAGCTCCTCCCATGTAAATATGGGCATTAATGACTTCCTGACTCAGAGCTGGAATGACCACTTTGAAAAAGCTATACATGAACCTACAATGTGATTTTTAAGAGGGGAATCCAGCACAGCAAGGTGCACAAACTAAGATTGAGGAAAATGAAGCTTTTTAGGTCAAATGAAGCAATTACGTTTCACAAACTCCTAGTTCAATCAGACTACCCCAGAGATGTGACAGCAGGACAGAGAGAGCATCCAAAGGCATCACCTTTCATGAACGACAGGCCAGACTGTTCAAGAAATGAAGAAATGCTGCCCAAGGCGATAAAGGACGGTGCTGCTCTCTGATCAACACCACCGAAAGAGCTGGCAGGCTTTCTGGTCCAAACTGCTCCATTTGCACTGGTGCAATAACCCTGTTCTCAGGCGTTTTCACAAAGATTGTTTAGCCTCATAGTGAAGGCAGTGACTGCTGGGGAATAACCCACTGTCTCGACCTTCCCAGATGCTCTGATATGAAGCAGCTTAAGCTTGTTGCCGGCTCTCATTCTCCAGATCCTGGCCCTGGTCCAAGATGGGGGATGCTTTAATGATACTGCAGTTTAGCTGCATAAGAACCGCAAGGTTTGCCCTTTAGGCAGAAGATGGAGATGGGTGGTGCTGGAGATGACAGGTAAGATTTTGTCCAAATTTGTTCAAATTATCATCCAAATCATGGATGCAGAACAATGTGCCTCTCCAAAGGAAGGTCAGGAAATGGTTGGTTGACACAAAAGAGAAGCCTTGGCTCTCTGTTGTTGCAATATGATTTGCCAGGATGTATTTTTCTACTCCCTTTAGGGACTCATTACTTTCCCTTCTTTCTGTGTTTCTAATGGAGCTCAAAATCAGTGCTGCTCTTTGATTTCCTTTCTAGTCTGCACGACAGTGTAATTGCTCGCCCTGACATGGGAGTAGAAATAGAATTGGCAGTAAAGGGGGTAGAGGAGGAACATGGTGAAACTTAAATAGCAGGTATTGTTTTGCCATTGCATTGATGACGTGGGTCATTATTACATACTCATCACTGTAGTATCTACTATATGTCTATATCTGACCTTCTCACATACGCTGATTGGGCACCAGGTATTCTAAAGCTTAAACATACACATGAAAAATTAAGAAACTAGTTAGGCATGGTCTCAGTTTCAGTTCATATAAGAATCCAATACTGCTGTGGGCTCTAATAAAAGACCTAGTCACCTGATTTCAAAAGGTTCACATGTCCAAGATGGTAATAAGGCAAAATCAACTGTTGGGTGGCCATCCTAGGAAAAGGGAGAGCTTGGATCAGGGTCCCCTTGTGCATTCATGGAGGAGGCATTGAGGAACAAGGACCCTGACCACTAAGTGGAGAGCAGTAAACCAAGCTCTATAGCGAATTTAGCCCCAAGAAGAAGCACTGCTGCTGGCTGCGGTTACAACCTCCTGCTAGTGCTCGCTGCTGAATCGGGTCACTCTTGCTCGGCAGAGCAGTTTTATACCTCCCTCCCATCCTGCTCAGTGCAAACGTACCCTCTCCCCATGCACGCACACTCAGCTAGCACTGCTCAGCCTCACTATAGCACGCATTGCAAAACCATGGCTGGTTGTACAATTAAAAAACATTAAAGAAAACGATCACGGTAAAAGAAGAACATGTATGAAATCACTGAAGACGGTTTTCTACTAGATAGATTTGAAGTTCGCCCAAAAGCCTTGAACACCATGGAGCCCTTTTTTCCATGGCAACAGGGACTCAGTGCAGTCAGGTTTGGTTTGCATGGAGGTGGGATGGGCTCAGCCCCTTCCCTACCCTGCTGGAGTCAATGAGAAAACACCTATTGATTTCAACGGGAGCAGGATAGTGTCCTTAATCTGTTATCGACATGGTAGGCATTTCACGGTCAGTGTAGACTATAACTGAATGGATCAATCTGCTCAGCATTTTTCATCCTCTCCGGCCAGCCAGCTGTTCCACATCCTTCCTGTGGGCAGACTTGCCATTCCAACATGGTCAATCCCTATCAGTGCTAAAGCTGGATCAGTAACAAGCTGCCAAAAGTCCAGCGCAAAGAAAATACATATTTCTTCCATCCATACTGCTCACGGCAGCCAAACGCATAGTGTCCGACCCTGCAGTCTCCTGACAGCATCCCCTCTGCCTTCAAAGCTCCAGGAGAGCTGATGGAGATACTGATGCAAGGTCACAGCCTGAACTGCCGCTCACACTAATGGATAGGTTTCCTAGACGCCTATGGGACAGAGAAGCCTGTAGCCCAGCTTTGAGGCCAAGCTGTAATCTGGATGCCCTCTTATTTTTTGTTAGACCACTGAAACCTGTGTGTAGTAACAAGCATGTTGAGCTCCTACACTTCCACAGCTCAGGTCCTCCAAGCTCAAATATCATCTGCGAGGATGGATGAGCACATGCATATGCTTAGCCACATGGCTCCTACATCACCTCATTTTATCCTATCCCAGTCTACAAAGTAAAATATAATAAATAATCCAAATGTCTTATATATATATATATATATATATATATATATATGTTTGGATGCATAACACCATATTCTCAGAAAGGGAAAGGGAATTCAAATCAATGACACTTTATCCTTCACCCACCCCCAGCTACATTTTATTATGGTGCAAACTTCAGAGGGGCATCCTTGCTGAATGTGGTGTGCAGTTCTGTGGCTTGGTTTATGGTCTCCCACTGACCTGTGCAGATATTTTTGCAAGAACTACTCCAGCAGAAATCCCCTGAATCCCTCAGCTGGCAGCACAGGGTGCTAGATCCAGTATGATGAATGTTTCATGTTGAATGGTTCTGTGGTTTGATAAGCTGCATTTCCACTATGTCCCAAGTGTGTTAAACAAGTAAGTGAAGTCAGGCACAGGGAGACAGGCTACACACGACATATGCAGCATGACAACAATGCCACTACAAGTAATGCAGCCCAGAAAGTGGATGAAGCCAAGATTAACCCAGATTTGGTCTGATCACTTCTCTCTGCTGTGCCTACGCACGTCTATATGTATTCGAGCTTGTGACATTTATTTACAAGATTATATATAATGAAACTAAGGCAATTTTTTTTTTAGCAAGCAAAAGTGACTAGACAGCTGCTGGTTTTGGCAGAGAAGGCTGAATTTTGCTTTCCATTACCACCAAAAAATGCACCCACTGAAGCCTTCTTAGGTTGAAATTACAAAGTTGTAATTATTTTTAACTAGGAGAACTGATAGAGATGGGTGTGAACTGCATATATGGAAGAAAAGAGTTGAGTCTTGAGCAAGGATCTTGACTTAAAGGATTATTAAGCTTAGAAAAAGCAATGAAATGCCGAGTTGTTTTTTTCCCACTTCTTTACCTCTATCCTTAATACTGTCTTACTTCAGGGCAGCAAAATCTAGAAGTAAATTTGATTTGTGCTCCACAGGAAGGTGCAGAGTTAACATCGAGCGAGCTCCCGCTCCAGACTTTGCATGAGATATGTAGAATTATTGGGGAGGAAATGTAAGGGCATTACACTGAAATTACACTGGGTGACGTGCTGAAGGTTGATTGAAAGCACAACAGAAAGCTGGAGCTGGGCGAAGCAGACAGACGATTTAGAGGGACAGCACGGAAGAATGGGAAGGTAAAAAGGTTTCTTTGAAAAGGGCATGAGAACAGTACAGAGTTTCGCAATACGCCTATGTGGCTCCTTAGGAAACCGTAAAACCTATCACAGCAACTCACTGGGGCTACGAGGGTGTAACCAAGAGCAGGATTAGGTCCATTCAAGTGTATCCCATTTAACACAACAGAGTAATACTCTGCCCACTCTGTCTCCAGTTGACTCTGCTTTCTTTAGACGCTACCCAGGCCTGTAGAAGGCACAAAAGGAGATGAACTGTAGAAAATAAGAAGAGTAATATTCCTTTGCCCTCCACTTCACCACCCCTTCTCTGCAAGCTTTGGAAACCATCAGCATTACTTGTGCAACAATAATTATTTAACGGGGAGGACTCACCAACTCCGGCTCCCAAACAACTGGATGAGTCCCATGGTACCAAACCAGTAAACACTGGGACCATCAAAGCTGCCTCAGAGGAGTCTGGGAAAGAGACAGCACAAGACACAGGAGCAGATGGCTATATTGTGAGATCTCTTCTTAATTAGGTAACACACGAGGTAAGTGCATGAAGCAATTACTGGTCGCTGTTGGTACCAGAGACGTGGACGCTGTCCGTAAAAAAGCTGCTATGAAATAAAAGAGCAGAACTGTTGGAAAGCTTTATATGGTAGACGGTGCAAAAGTAGCTTTCGGAAGAAGGTTATTTTATAATTAATTTGCTGCTTTCAAGGGCTTTTCCAAAGCTTGCAATACAAGGAGGGAAAAGCTTTGAAACTGAAGCACGGACAAAACGGGTTGTCTCTTTACATCAAAGGTGCTCACGTTCACGGAGGCCCCTTTCAGCGTTTGATGGGAAGCGTCACTCTAAGCATCTTCCCCTGGGATTACGCACAGTGCAACATCATGGAAACACCCCGTTCTCACACGTGTGATGTAGCATCAAGTGATCGAGGCTGGCGCTCCACTACAGGGCAGAGGCATGAAGCCGAAAGGTGCAATGAGCAGAGCGTAGGATTTAATGTAGTAGAGATGTAGTTTTCTGTTTCCGCACACAAAGAGCCTGTGTGTAATGTACTTTGAGCTAAAACAAGACCAGATGAAAGAAAAACCCCAGGAGACTGCCGGGTGTGAGCATCTCCTTCGTGAGACACGAAATGGCTGCCTGTGCCAGCAGAGAGGATTTACTAATGCCGTACGCAGAAAGCAAAGCCCTAGGAGCCGCACGGCAAAGCTGCAGAAACGCCTACGAGACTTGGAGCCTCTTCCCACCTTCAGATGCGTCTTGCATCGATGTAGTTTTGGGAGCCAATGGGACATGACTACCCAAGGGCCTGACGTCCAGGGGTCTGTAGGCACCTCCAGACCCAGTCTCGGGTATCTAGTGGAGGCCTGGGCACTTTAACACCAAAGCTAATGTGTCCGAAGATGCAGGGTGCAGAAGACAGTGCTGTCATAATGTGGCCACACGGCTCCTGGACTGGGCCAGGTTTGTGTCCCCTTGGCTTTGGGAGCGATGGAGAAACATGCTATCCTCTCCTCAGTTAGGTGTCGAAGTTGTCCTGACTGTTTCACAAGCATAGCAACATCTTTTCCCTAAAAAAAAATCATAACAAGCCATAGCGGCCCTAAAAAACCCCACCTGGATCACAGAAACCTGCTTCCCAAAAAGGATACTGTTAATTTAGAACTGAATAGAAATATCCCCAATTATTTGCCTTGTTTCTGTTGGCATCTCTGTCCTCACTCCAGTACCAGTAGCCTTGGCTCTAGCAACCTCCCCACCCTCTCTGCAAGGATCTGCAATCACAGATCTACCTGCCAAACCTCAGACCAGGTTGCCAGCACATGCGAGTGTGCATTGCAATCCCTTTTCTAAAGCAAAAAAACCCCCCGCTTCCCAGGTATTAAATTTAGGGAATAAAAATAAAAAGCACAAGTTCTGCAACTCATCTGCAAAGAACTAGACGGAGGATTTGCTATTATTATTCATTTTTGTAGGCACAACAAATGTTTACAGCCTCTCTGAGCCATTTGTATCCACTGAGTAAATAATACGCATTTGAAAATGAGTTGATCTGCAAATACTTCTGCCTTTGGAGGTGTTCCAATCTTAATCGGGAAATAAAACATGCTAGGGAAAAATGTATTAAACAGGTACTTAATTGAGAGATGAAATGGGAGAAGAAGATGCTGTTCTTGTCTCCCAGGCAAAGCATGCATGTTTTAAACACACTCCTAGATTGATATTTATTGCAACTGACAGAGCAGAAAGGCTCAGAAGAAGCACTCCTTCCTCTCCCATAAATAATTCACTCCTTGTAACAGTTCATAAAATGTTTATATTAAGTAATAATTAAATATTGCTTTAAAAAAAAAATAACGAGCATCACAGCCAAGAGAAAAATATCATCCCAAATGAGGGTGGGGAAAACGAATGTCTTGCAACCGTCACATTGGATTTTCTCTGCTGAGAACAACTCAAAGCAAAAGCAGTTAAAAGATGCAGTTCTTTGCTGCACTACATCTTCCCTCTGCTCTGTTGCATCAAATCCCTGTCTGATCCCAAACCATAGGTCTCTTTCTATCGAGCTCCGCAAGGTGAGCATGGAGTCTGCTCTCATGTGTGGAAGTACACTGGGTTTCTCCCTCTGTCCACGCAACCATGGAGTGGTTTTTAGGCATGCAGGGCAGGGTCAGTAGTCCCTTTTCAACCTCTGACATTGAGCTATGGTGACTCTCAAGCCTCTGCAGCGCAGAGGGTTTCTTCTTTGCATCCACAGCCGTATTTCCTTTGCCGCGCACTTGGGAGATGCTAACTCTCTGGATCACCCAGGCGTTGCATCTCTAGGGCCGTTTTCACCTCACATCACCATGGCTTGGTCCCTTGGGCTAATGTACTGCCTCATCCTAAGGGTGCACGGAGCTGCTAGGTCTAAATGCTCCTGTCTGACTTTGCTTCCCTACATTTCTAGATGCTCTTTTAAATCACCTTAAAGGGGTGGATTTGGGCAAGTGGCATTCATCCATCCTGTCGTCATGATAAAAGAAAAAAATCAGGAGTCTCTAGCTGGGTCTTACAAAAGAGAGATGACCAAGTTCACTAAGCACATCTGAAAATGCCAACTCCGGACAGTCATGAGTCATGACTTCCCGCCAGCACACAAGGGTCAGACATGGTGTCTCAGACCAATTCCGGAGCCAAGGAAACGTGCCTGAATTTCACCTAGAGACACTCAGACTCTGAGATGCGATACAAGGCTGTGAGCATGGCAGGGAAGGAGAGAGGGTAGTGGGGGTAATGACTGAGGATCAGCAAGAAGCCTAAAGATAATATGAATCAAATATCATCATGCATACACCGAGGCACTTTTTATTAAAACTGTAATTGCTTGATCCAACCTGTGCCCTGGGGAGCATAAAGAAAAGCAAGTAGTACCAAGGTCACTGCAGACAGAAAATCAATGCAGGGAATGAATGGTAATCTATTTACTTTTTCCCTGTTTCATAGAGAGGGACTGTGGAGCTATCATGCTGGCATCTCCAGGGATGCATAATATCCCTGAGACCTCGGACTTGCTCCAGCAAAGCACTTAGTTCATTTTTAACTTTAAACATCAAAGCCTTCCTCCTCTTGACTGTGACCACATCCCAACGGACCATTATATTTCATATATGCAAAGACAAGTATCCACTTCTCTGTGGTGCTCTGTTCTCTAACAAAACAATTCAATACTTTCCAGCTTTTTGCAGTGATCATGTTTTCTACATTTCTGGCCTCTCTGAGGGGTCTCCTCAGGACTTTCACCATTCGGTCCACAACTCTACTGAAGCACAAAGCCAAAAAATCAATGCGAGACTCTACCTGAGGCTTTACTAATGTGGAAGGATGTCACTTCTTATACATGACTTTCCTCTACATACATCACAGCATGTTACTTGCCACAAAAATCTGTATTTTTTTTTTGGCAGTACAGTTGACATCTGATTTGTGATTCACTGCAGAACTCCTAGTACACCAGCTGTTGCTATCTTGCACTGGTACAGCTGATGACTTCTACCTATATATCATACTCTGCCCTCACCTCTCCTGAACTGCATCCTATTTATTTCAGGCTGTTTTTCCAATTTGTCAAGATGTCTTTGAATGCCAGTTCCAGCATGCAAAATGATTTAGCCAAACACAAGTAATGGACTCAACACAGAAGCACGTGGATGAAATACGGCATTGTACAGGCAGCCACATGAGGTGGTCCTAATGCCCTATTCTGCCTTTAAAAATCTCTGAAGTGCAATAGGGTACCAGTTACAAAAGCTGGAGGGAAGCAGTGCTGTAAACTTAAACTGCCTGTGAGATCTTTAGGGAGGTCACATCCTATACAAAAGGGATGTGTGAACTCAGGAAGACCTGAGCCCTTCTACCTTGCAATGTCGGGTCAGTGTGATGCAGAAGGCCTAGCTAAGCTAACGGTATCACCAAGCTGAAACTGTGATTTTCATGCAGAGACTCATCCAAGCTCGAAGCTGAGCACAGTCTTTTTTTATGACTCCACTGAGGTTTGGATCAAGCTCTTGGGAGATGTCTCTAGAGCTCCAGAGAGCCCTATCAATGGGCTATCAAGGATGGCTCTGCCAGAATTGTAATAAGAATGTTAAGATTAATACGAATAAAATACAAATGGAAATGTGCGTATAAGCACCAGAAGAAGCACTAGAATTAAGGTTACAAGAATGGCCTGTATTGATAACAGAGGTCACCTTTGCCAATCAATCACATTGAGGAATGGGCTGTTTCTCCAAACCCAAAGCCCTGCACTCTGGTAAGAGCACAGCACAGCCGAGTCTCCAGCAGAAGACCCTCACACTGCCAATAGGAAGCTAGCATGGAGGTTGCAGCCTATCACATATACCAGTCCTTCTTCTGTTAGCCCACCAGGAAGATGGACTATAGCAAAGGCCCACCCATAACAACTGTTGACTCCTAAACAATATAAAAGATCTGTCCAAAATTGAGTTTGTTGTCACCAGTCTGGAAGAACCCAAGACATGAAATGAGCACTCCATAGCTGGTGTCTCTTAGCCTGTGCTGCACGTAACTGATCCTGATCAGGCCACTTGAACATGTACTTCTTGGTGCTTGTCACTATGGGGTTTGAGTGTATAAATCAGTGAAATCTATGACAGAAAGAGAGTACGTAAAACCGACTTATTTAGAGAGAAACGGTCTTCCATATGGTCTTGCACTGAGTATTATTACACTAATTTCCTACAGTATCCAATTTCATGAGTATATGATCACCTGCGATGTGCAGCTGCAGCACAAGAGCTGCGCTTTTGCTCTCTGGTGCACTGAGGGGTGTTCATTTATCGCTGCAGATGTCCTGAACACACCTGCAGCACCACTAAGGGCTTCCTGGGGGATATCTCCACTCCTGCAAATGCAGAAGAGGGATGTGGTGTTCATAGCAATTAAGGGCCACTCTGATTCCCCTCATTTGACCTTCTGCATAATGCATCCATAAAGTTTTTAAACTACGGGCATATCCCCAAACCTGGATGCTACCAGGCTCCAGTCTCGCACTGGGCAATAATGGGCTTGAACATGCTGTCTGATGAAATCCAGAACTGGGACCAAATTAAATTAGTTAGAATTGTTTGTCTGCACTTTGAGAGCTTAAAATAAAACAATCCACTGACTTGTATTTCAAGTGCTTATAGCTCTCCCTGACATTAGAGCAAAAAGGCTATGAAAACAGCCCATAAGGCACTGTACCATCTTCAGACATCCTAGCCCTTCCTACACCATGACAGTAGAGGTCTCCATTTTCCCCTATTTTCTAAAAGCACCATGTCCTCACTCCGTTCCAATTTCCACCGATCACCTAGTTTGACTTCCCACCCAACTCAGTAAAGTACTTGGTGATGCTTTACTTCACACATCAGTGTGACACAGTCAAAATTCTGCTTTCTCAGTTCCAGCAGGAACTTATGGGAGCATCCTTCTTCCCCAAGAGGGTGTGAAGAAGATGAAAATGTGTATGTTGCTGCTGAAAGACTATTAGACATACCTGTAGAGATACTAGAAGACCAAACTTTTGAGAAAGGAAGGGCTGGGCAGACTTGTTGGGCTGCAACTCACAGCCATGTCATGCCAAGTTTAAAGAAACTTCTTTTAGTTGTTCACTGTGAGCTTCACCCACCACAGCGAGAACTGCACTACATTGTGAGACCTTTGGTCTAAACAAAGCTGACTGCCTCCCATAACCACTTATCTGTAAGAGCTAGGCTTTGCAAAAGCTGACCACAAGGCTGTCAAGATGTCAGATGTGTCTAAAGACTCCGGCAGGAGTCCAAAAGACAGAACTGTTCTCACAGCCAACAGAGCCACCTGTGTTTTCTGAGGGTTTCCAGCTCTTCAAGTGGGGATAGATGCACAGAGCTGGCCAGGGAGAGACACAGATCACAACTGGTCAGAAAACAGAAACCTTTTTCTCCTCAGAGGACAGGGATCAGCAGGTTAGTTACTACACCTGGAACAGGCAAGAAGAGGAATTATGGCAAATGGGTCTGGGAAGGATCTCAGAAAACATCAAATGCAACCCATGCTCTGGGGCAGGACCACGGGATGGGCCATCAGTCTTTTTGCATCTCCTCTGGCGGCTGGCTACCCTTCTGGAGGTGCTATAGCCAGACGATGACTGAAGCAACCCGCCCTATGCACTACCAGAAATCAGACTGACTGAATCCAGCAGCCCCTTCCCACTGGATTGAAGGATATCGGGAGCCATGGGAGCATTTCCCCAATTCCTCCTTTTTCAGAAGCACAACTGCCTGGTTATCAAGAAGGCACCAATGCCAGAGGGAAGTCACCTCTCCACCCTTCCGTAGAGAACTGCAATAGGAATGACAGCATTGGTGTGAGTGGGGAATGGATGGGACATCAGGTATGGAGGCACCAGGACACACGAATGGCAGAAGAAGGGCTGTAGGAGAGGCAGGGGTCAATGATACCTGGATTGGCAGGTCAGCGAGAGCCCAGCACAGCTACGTGCTGCTCCTCAGCACACCCAGGTCAGGGACAGCGAGTGAATTCCTGACAAATATAAAGGTGGGACCGGACAGAGAGATCAATCACTGTCAGCTCCTAAGGAATGAAAGGCTCATCCAAAGGCAGCACAAGGTCACCAACCTCAGAAGAGCCTCAAAGACATGAGGAGGCATCTCTCCTGACATGCCTTCTCCTCTGGGAAGGAGCCCTTGGGAAGACACTTGGAGAGAAATATTTTGGTGACGGCAAGTATGCAGGCGTGAGACCATAAAGGAACGAAATCACTTCCCCTCTTACAGCGTCCTGCACAGAGCTTTGCAACAGCATTGCTGCAATGCTGCAGTGTTGCGTCCAACAACCTCATCCCTTCCTGGGAGACAGGGCTCAGCTCCAAGCCTCCGCGATGGGCGAGGAGCAGAGCAGAGCCACCATGCATCATAACCACGCAGCACTGATCCATCCCGGTGCCGTGGCAGGTACAAGTGCTTCCCGTGCTTCCATTTCAGCATCTAGGTGGGTGCAGGGAGCGTTTATCCCAATGGATGGAGGAGAGAGCACAGCACCTTTTGGCTGCGACGGGTCCCAGTTGATCGGGGAGCTGCCGTCTCTCTGTGTGACTACCCTGCAGGAACCCTTCTGGGCACCCCGGCAGGACCACATGGTTTCCTCTCCTTCCTTCCATGCCACTGTGTCATCTCTCCCTCTGGCTGCCTGCCAACAAAAACCTGCTCGCAGAAGCCTCAGCGCGAGTTACCATAGCTACTCGCCGACTCCGCGACAAGCTGTGCCGCTCGGCTGAGACGGGCACGTTTATCCCCCCGACACACGGCGTACCTGGCGTGCTGGGCTGCCTCCCAGCCATCGCACGTCGGCCCCATGCAAATCTAGCCCAGTGTTTTCGGTACTTTAATAGCATAAACCTAAACCTCCCTGCCCTTTTCTTTCTCATGCCCGCTTTTTCCTCCTTGCACTCCCCAGTAGTGACTAACCTTTGTAGGACAGACATCGGTGGATCTCAGGCTTGGCAACCTCAGATTTCCCCCCTCTTTTTTTTCCCATCTCTCACACCTTCCACACATCCATTTTATACCCAAAGAGAGCACAAAGCATAATCTAACCACCCGGATGGTTTGCAGCGTGCGGGCCTCCACAATTCCCCCACAAAGTGGTGGAAAAATCAAGACCCTTGCGTCCAATTCCTCCCTTCCCCAGTTTTACTAGCTCCACCGATAGAGATGCTGCTCAATTACATTGGTAGTAAAGGGAAAAGTGTTTGCAAGACACCGAGCCTCGTTTCAGTCTCACACCGGGGACGCAGGTTGATGGAGCTCCACAGTCAAAGCAGATGTGAAAAGAGAGAGACTCCTTCTTCACAGCGAAACGGCACCTTCAGGGCACCTGCAGGTTCTCCCTGAATGCCTCTGCCAGTAAACCAACCACCACTGGGCTCTGAACTGCCCAAACCTGCGAATGGGACAAGTCAAGATTCATGTCTCTGCCGGCATTTCCAGACCACTTGAGCATGATGCACTGATTTCTTTTGGAGAAACCTGCCTGCGCTTAGATACCATGTCCAAGAGGATGTGTACAGCCTTCAAGGTGAAAGGCAAAGCAAAACATGGTAAGAAGCCTGAACCTTAGCAATCAGGGCCAATCCTGAAGGATTTCAGTTGCCTTTGCTGCCACAACGCAGGACAGGGTGAAAGGGAAAATTGGGGAATTCTCTTCCTCAGCCTGCCAAGTCCCCCAGGTTCACCAACATGAGACCTTCCAGGCACCAGCGTGTCCCAGGGACCTCATGCGCCATCACAGCGCTCTAACTCTGCAACCCAGGGAGAAAACCACGCTTGCCTCCAGTGTCCGTGAAAGCAAGGAGGAATTTTGACAGCGGCGACCAACTTTGCTTTCAACCCACCACAGGCATCCTCACGATGAGTGCGCAGGCGCTAGGAAGAAACAGAGGATCCACTGCCAGACCAGCCTGGGTCACTGCTGCTCGCTACTGACTCACCATTGCTGACCGCCATAAAGCACCTACAGAGAAGCATTTCCCGATGAATGGCTGTAGCCATCCGGATCCATATATCCCTGCTATATCTGGACAACTTCTCCCCTTCTCTCCAGTACCTAGACACAAAATCGAGGCTTCTTTACTGATACCCACTGACCTGGCCAGTTGCAGGCCAATTTTTAGCTGGTATAAATGCATTTCTGACCGATCCAGAATGGTACAGCTATCCATAAACTTGTGCTCTGTAAGAAGGTTGCTTGTCTTTGTTTTGGGAGAAAAATGTTGGATCCCCTTCTTTGGGAGATTAGCTCTCTGCAATCTTTCCCTCTGCCTGTGTGGTCACATTACACTCTGTAGCTTGATTAAAGGGAAGGAATCAGGAGAAAAATGACAAAGTGAAGGATGGCATTAATATTGAATAATTTATTCCCTAATAATTAATTGCAGATAAACATCATTTATTTGACAATTAACTCTTACACCCAGGAGTCCCACAACAGACACGCTGCTTACCCCTTCTGCCAAGGGGAGCAAGATCAGGAGAAGGAAATCTGAGACATTAGCGCCAGGACACGAGCATTTAATCCCCTGACAAACCCGTGGGAGAGCAGGGATCCTGCAGGATGACTTGCTCGCTCTCCAGAGCTCTGGGGAGAGAAAGGAGATCTAATCAGGGGTTTGGTCAAAGTTAAAATCCCATTGCCAACCCTGGCACTCTCAGGAATAGCTCTATTGATTTATGCAAGCAGAAAACCCGGCCCCTTTACATCTCTGCTGTGACTAGATATCAGGTCTGCTCCCATCTGCAGGAGATAACCTCGCTCTTGCAATTAATACGACTCCAGAACCCTTTTCCCCCTCTCCAGAAGGCTACTGTCTTCTGTAAACACCTTCATTTTTCTCCTTCTGAGCTAGAGGAGCAGCAAAACATCTGAGCAGATGCACACACCTTCAGCCCTCTTAAAGAGTAATAACAGAAAAGCAGCAGCAAAACAATGTTAGCGGAGCAACAACGACCTTGCAAAGCGTTTCGGCGAGAAATCTCTGGCCCGTTTCCAAGAAAACACCTGCAAGGTTGGATGGATGCACAACGTGCAAGCGCTAATTGGCATGGGAAGGATGTTGCTATGCAGGCAAAGTCCGACTGCAGTCAGCGGGAGTCCTCCGGCTGCGCGGCTGGCGGGAGCCAGCCTGCAGCTCATGCGGAGCACGGAAAACGGCAGCCTCCTTTCCCTAGTCGTCACAACGGAGATGGAGTAACAGATGCCGAAACGGTTTGCTTCACTCTCGGCTTCCGTCTGTCTCGGAGGTGATATTTTTAGCATTAAAAACAGATAAATGCAAAGCCCGGTGTAAAGCAGTCGCACGCCACCCAAACAGCAAGGCTTTACAAATCCTCCGGCAGCAATGACGAGTCGGGAGATGCTCCTATTCCGCAGCCGCGAGGGATTTTATTTTGTGCTCTGTAAGCACGGCCCGGAAGAGTAACCATGGCGAGTCCCTACAGATGCGGCTGGCTGGGGACGCCCGGGTCCCCGAGCTGCATCCCCTGGCCAACCCTGCGCAAGGGACAGCCCATTGCCCAGGTGCCCGGTTCATTTTGCATCCCGGACATGCTGTGAAATGGGAATGTTTGCATCCCAAACATCTCCAAATCACAGCAGCGTTGAGTGCACGGCACTTTCCGAAATGAGCCACTCCACTGGACGTCACAGGGCACTCGGGGACCACCAGCTCGATCCCCCTCCCCGGGGCGTCCTTCTGTGTGACTACCATCCTCAAGGATAGGGACAACGGTCCAGGGGCCACATCCTCACCCATGGGACTGTCACGGGGACTGCAGTGATTTTTAACCACCGGACCCAGCCCCTTTATTGCCTGGCATGAACATTTCACAGGGACATCGCTGGACATCTGTCAGAGCATCAGAAAGCCCCTCTATAGCATTCACTGCCTCTTAGACCAACTGCTTTACCCATCAACCGGAGAACATCATTTGCCTCCCTCAAATACATCCTCCTTCACAAAACTGAATTGCAGCTCCTCTGAATAAAAAGCAGCTTCCCCACCTTGCCAGCACCAAAATACCCTGTTTTGTAGTCTCAGCAGCAAAGCTTGCAGCCGGTTTCCCCAAAGAAGCAGCTGCTGCTCATTGCTCAAGCCTTTCTACCTGCATACCCTCTTTGCAAAGTGCTGTGGGGTCTTTTCAGGTGAAGGCACCATTTCAGCAAAAGGAGCTATTATTAGAAAGCAAAATGTATTCTCTATACAATACCTGCAATGTTGTATTTGAGGAGGAGAGAAGAGTTAGAGATTAAAGCAGTAACTTGGTTAAGAGCTCTGTACACACACTCGTAAAGGACACTGGAAGGATATCCAGAACACTGAGCTACAAATCAAGAGAGATAAAACTTCCTATATCCTATAAAACTCCCCTAAGACTGCCTTTCCAATCCTGGCTGCCACCGCAGGAGGAGGACATCCGTATTCCTGGACCAGAGCAGCAGGACTTATCTGAACATCAGTATCAGTGCTACAAATACATTCAGCTAAAAGCAAAGAAAAGCAAGATTGATGTTAGATAGAGTGCAGAAGTACTTAGAAGGTGAAGGCTTGTTCAGCTGGTGGGAGACAGGAAAAGCAAAGGTCACGCTCCGAATGTGAGAGAAGACAAATTTACAGTGGCTGTTCATGATTAACTTGGCAAAGGAAGGAGAGGGGGGAGTCCTGCTGTCTAAATTAGCTGATCCCTCTCCTCTTATCTTTATTTATTGTTTGTGTTACAGCAGTACCTTGAAGCTGCCAGGTGAAAGGGGGGGGTCTGTTCTGTTCTGTGCCTCCGCTCCTGCATCTGGAAAAAGCAAGTCTAAATAGACAAGGCAACGACTGGGAGGGGAGGAGAAACGTTTGACACATCCTCTGGTAAGACACCCGACTCCGCAGACAAAGGAAATGGGAAAATATATCTGGACTTCAGCAAAGCATTTGATACAGGGCCACGTGGGAAATCATTAATTAAGCCAGTGGAACATGGGCATCAGCAGAGCTGGAAGCTGGGTGAGGGAAGTGAAAACGCTGGGCGTTGAAAGGCTGAGCTGCAGGCTGGAAGGAGGTTAGCAGTGTTTAACATTTTTAAGGTTGGCTTTGGCACAGAAAGTAGGACAACGCTGATGAGATCCGCTAATGACACAAAGTTGTAAGCAGAACCAATACACAGGAGGATCGGGATATCACAGAAGAAGAAAGGGATTGACCTTGACTGCGGTGTTTGAAATGGCATGAAAAATATTAGTACCAAACTGGGTGCTAATCACCAGGATTTCTGCTAGAGGCTGGGAGCTCCACAGCTGGAACTGCCTGAGGAGGAGAACAACGTGGAGGTACCGGTTACCAGAGGATAAATGAGGGTGGTCCTCGTGATGCATCTGTGATAGTAGCACAGGGACCTGATGTACCAGTTCCTGAGGAGACCTCACCTCCAGTCCCCTAGCCAACATCTCTGTTTCTGTGTTTAAGAAATATGGATTTCACCTAGGAAGAGGTAATAGAGGAAATAAAAAGCAGGCTGAAAAACTTTGACTTACTAGCTACAGAGCCAAGGAGTTGGACATGGACGCTGTGCCTAGAGACGTTGGGCAGTGACCACCAGGGAGGAGAAAACCATTAATTAACCCAATGCCAGCTATAACCTGGCCAGGAACATAGTAAGAAGATGGTTGCAAACCATTGGAGACTGAGGTCTTGGAAGGCCTTTGAGCTGCAGCCATGCAACTAAAAATCCCCTGTTCCCCTGTTTCTGAGACAGGGTCTCATGTGTTACTGAACAAGACCAAGTAACAGGGTGCCCATGATAGGACTTAGTGGTTCAGAGAGTCTCTTCCAGTCCTGGGTGCCTAAAGATCCTTGCAGGTCACACAGCAGAGCAGGAGTAGAGGAAAAATTGCTTAAGTATGGAAACTCCCTCTGCACCTGACACCCGGCTCCATCTCTTCTCTGGAACTCAAAAACTCATCTATAACTGGAAGTTCATTTGCAAATGTAAAGTGCAACAGCTCTTCCTATATTAATGTAGGTGCTCCTAGTGCAACATGAGAATTCCTTGCTCTGCTCCAGCGTAGCCTGGTTTCATTTGGGAGGGACAAATCCCCCAGACAGAGGAACAGTTACTCTGGAACAAATTTTCCTGGAAAAGCTATTCTGCAGCTTTTTCATGTGAAGCTCACACCTCCATACCTCTACGAAAACTCATCAAAATAAAGTCTGGCTGACCTTGAAATGGTCTTCTCAAAAGGGTCTTCTGTCTGAGTACCCCTCTGAAATTACTGTGGTGGAAGGTTTATATTTCCTAATAATCATCATTCCTTAGGCTATCTGTGCAACACCCATCTCCATCCTCTTCATGTCTTAGTAAACACAAGAGTTTCATGCACACACAGTTATTACATACTCATACGACAGCAACTTGTGGTATCACCACAGTCATAGTGTCTCTTCCTGCTGCAAAGGTACATATCAGGTAACTGCTGAGCCCTTACTCCTTAGCTAAAGCTGCCAAACATCTTTTTGAACATCCTTTTCTGGATGGAAGTAAACTTCCTGCACCTTTCCCTTCCTTGCAGCAGAGAGCAAAATTGGATCTATTTGCCTATATGGGTTACTTTAATAACACCAACATCCAAAAAAGAGAGTTAGTAACTACAACTATACTGGTAAATTAAATATGCCCAGGACTGTTCTCTTGCACTGAAGCCTGGAACAGCCCTCATTCACACTATTAAACTCTTTTAACCCCCAAAGACAAGGTGGTTGCACCCAACGTGCTTGTTGGTATCAGCCCTTGGCTCGTACCCACTCCCAAACCAAGCCTGGGAAGTGAGCTAGGGACCATTTTAACAACTGATCATGTCCCCACGCCCAGGAAATGTTTCCTGGCACTGTTTGATCTACTAATACAGACCCAGCCTATGGATCTGATCAGAAATCTCAGACGACAATGGAAAATTTCACACTGACAGACACACCAGATAATGCTGGCAGCTATCCAGCCGAGTATTGGTTGCTTATTCCATCATGAAGAAAAAGAATTAGGTACTAAAAACCCCCACAACCCTAATTTGCAGGAAAGACACTGCGCTGCTATCAAACAGTTTCAATAAGGATCCATAATCCAGCCATATGAATGTAAACCCAGGAGATTTCACTAACTCTGCTCCAGGCAATAGCTGAATGTCAAACCAACCTCCACACCTGGCAGGAGCAGCATTACCAGGTATCTCAGCAAGGTGGGACATATCTTTCACTGGAGGTTTTCAAGAACAGGTTAGATACGCACCTTCCTGGGGTGGTCTAGATATACCCTCCCCTGCCTCAGAGCGGGGATTTGGATTAGACAACCTTGGAGGCCCTTCCTGCCCTACATTTCCACGATTTTCACGATGGAATATGAATTCACCACCCTCGTGTAGCTCGCTCCAGCGCTCGCACACGGGTGTGTTGCAAACAACCCTCTCAGAATTATTAGTTTCTCCGTTTCTCAGAGAAATACACAGTGAGTCCCCAGCTCTGAGTCATTCATCTCTACAGCTACTACAAATTCCCATTTGCTCCACATCTTTACTACCTCCAGGGCTTGAGATGAATGACATAACATTAGCAACAGGCACTTCATTAATACTAGATGCAGTCCAAAATTTTCCATTGAAGCCTTTCTTGTTTTGCCTCCTCTGATAGGAAATGGCTTGTCAACCAAAGTGATTTTCTTGGTTAAAAAGTAGTTGCTTTGGTCAGAAGACATACCTTTTGGATAAAGAATTTCAATACTATGTTTCCTAATACTACTTCTCTGGGGAAAATTCATCCCATTATTACTCATTCAGACACTAAAAAGGGCACAAAATCCCCCCCTTGCTTTTTACCTATCTCCTGCAGAAAAATGTAATGAAAGGAGAAGAAGGCAAGACAAAGAGAAAAGAGAAAACCCTTAATTCTAACATTTTCCACGATTTTCCCAACAAAAATGAAATTCATTCATTCCTTTTTGCATTTTTGCCAAAAATGCTTCTAATTGTTCCACTTACACTAGCAAACACCACTGTCTGCTCATTGAATCACCTGCTCTCTCCGCTTCCAGGCTCTCCAGGGCAACCCTTGCTGTGTGGTTTATTTGTCTCCCTCCACCCTTCCGTGGGAGAAGAGCTCTGCCCAACCATGCCAGGAGTTTAGGGGGGGAAAAACACTTCCAAGCTCTCAAACACGAGGGTCACCATGGCCACCTGGGTACCTATTACAGATAAAACCCTGTAATGATGCTACCAGATCCTCTTACAAGACGCTGCACAACTGAGCAAGAAAGGGCTCCATCCAGCAGCAACAACTTTCCAAGGAGCTGAAAACTCTCCAGGCTGGGTCCTGATTCCTAAAAATCAGATCAGCCACCTAAACTGAGTTTTCCACAGCAGGTTGGGCAGCAGGGAGCCCCGAACGGCTCCATCACTATCCCCCCTCTACAAATGCTTGTCTCTGCATGCCTGGTGATCAAAATTGGGTCTAAATCAAGGATAATCTCCCTGTGAGCTGGATTACTGGATTTGGGACTGTCATTCACAGGCTTGTCTTATGCCAGCCCCTGCAGCTCACTTGTTTCTCTTCAGTTGCCTTGCAGGAGGGGACGTGAGAAGGAAGCAGCAGAGCTGCTTTCCACTCACGTACCCTCTGATTACTGTTTGGTTGATGCCATTGCAGGCCATGAGAGTTGCAGAGGAGAGGAGGTGAAGGTGGGTGCAGCCTGCCCCCATAGATCTGCTTGGGCGGCATGTGTCTGGGGGAGGAAGACTGAGGCAAGCAGGGCTACCTTGATGGTGGGACCTGTGTTGACTGGTCACAGAGGGGACTTTCCAGTACCTCGTTGCCAGCAGAGTTAGCCCTGCATGTAACTAGGAGGAGAATGATGCCCCGGACTTCTGGTCTAACCCCAACCCTGACGTGCTCTGTCATTTCAGGTAGGTCACTTGGCATCTCTGCCTCAGTTTCCCCACTGCAGAAGAAGAGTAATAATCATTGGGCACTGACTGCCAAGCAGGCTCCACCATGCATGACTTGATCATCCTCAAACCTACTCCCTTCCAAGGGGTTCACACTCAGCCCTGGGAGTCACAGGGCTCTTAGCACTTGAAAACCATGAGCAGTAAGCGTGCCCTCCCACCCTTTCCCCGGTCTTGTCCATTTATTCTATAGGCTCTTTGGGGTGCAAACAGGCATAGTTGGCCCGACCTCACTGAAGGCTTTTGGGGTTAAAATGATAATGCAAATGGATCTGTGCCTGGCTGGGAGCAGCCTCCATCCTCCGTGGCCATCACTGCCAGGCACCGTCTCTGCTCCGCAGGTCCTGGGAGACCTGGGAGGAGGTAGCAGGCGCACGGGCTCTGCAATACTTGCTTGTCTCAGTATAAAGGGGATTTAAAGGGGAATTCCTCACTCTCGCGCAGGCTCCCCCGATGACCTTGGGCTAGTTGCTTAGTCTATGCCATGCTCCGTTTCCACACCTGTAAATAACACTCCCTGGCTTCACGGGGACAGAGCGAGTTTAAAAACCATTACCAGTGTGTTCTTGGGTTTCGCTGGGGAATCATTTCCCTGGCCCTAGGGCATCGCATTACGCTGATCCGCAGCGGTGGCAAAGGGCTGTAAGGAAATCTCCCCCAGTTGTCTGCAGCCAGCATTCGCCAGGAGCCTTCACCGGTGCAGAAGCGCAGCAAAGGGCAGGGAGGACAAGCCCCACGTTAGCCATCCTCGCTGTGCTCCGGTAGATGGTAACGAGGAGATAATTCTGGCTGCTGGGTGTGAGAATAGTAAAGGGGACCTCCCTCCTTCCTCACTGTCCTCCCTAATCTCCCATCACCCATGGAGTGTCCTTCAGGCTAGGCTGGGATGTGAGCACCCTTTGTAGGAAGAGCGGAGGTTTTGAACCCCCCATAAGCTCCTCAGGGTCAGGAGAGGACTCCAACCTCCAGAAGATCATATAAAAGGTTGGTAGTACCAACACTCTCTGTTATTTCTGTATCATCACAACTTTGGGCTGCCTCAAGGCCCTCAGCTTGTGCTCAGAGCGCGTCCACTGCAATGGGTCCTTGCAGAAGGTCCAACCAGAACGACTCTTGGTTCGGGAAATCCAAGCAGAGGGCACGTGTGCACTAGACAGGGACACTATGCGGGCAGTTTGGGTCTCACCAGCACTGCAGCTCTGTGGATGCAAGTCATGAGGTTCACATCCCTGGATTTAGGCACCCTAAACCTCACCCCAGGGTCTTAGGTCCTACTGTAAAACTGTTTTTTAAGTTTTCCTCACCTAGCCCCATGAAAGTGAAGTTCACCACTGGCAGAGTCTCCACTCAACCCTGATCTCTTTATGTACTCTGAACACTGGACCAGGGACCCCAGGGAGGCTGTGGAGTCTCCATCCTTGGAGATAGTCAAAACCCAACTAGACACTGTCCTGGGCAACCTGCTCTAGCTGACCCTGCTTGAGCAGAGGGTTAGACTAGAGACCTCCGGAGGTGCCTTCCAACCTCAGCGACTCTGTGAGTCTGTGATTTTATGCAAGGGTTAATTTAATCCTAAATCAACATTTTGTGCCTAGAAATAGATGCTTCGAGCAGATGCCCTCAAGCAGACAGAGCCACCACAGTTCAGCAGGTTCAGGTATCTGGGGAAGTTGTATTCCTCTTTCGTCTCACAGGACAAGGTAGGGATTAAATACACCCAGTGGGGACTCCTGTGAGCAGAAAGGTTTTCAGTAATAATAGGGATTTGGAAAATTTGGCTCTTAAAACAACCCAAACAATAAGTAACATTTTAAAAATACTTAATTTGAACAGAGAATGAGAACAATTAGCCAGAACATCACTTATGCATTAATGAAGAGGTGCTTATGTTCCAGGGCTCAGCGTCAGAGCAAACACTTCTCTTACAATACGCTGCAAAGAAGAAAAACATGGAAGCGAGAGGGCAGACGAGGACCCAGGGGAAGGAGAAACCCTCATACACTAAGGCTCTCCTGAAAGGCGAGGAGCAAGACAGGGAAGACTGAGGCCTTGGAGCTCCTCTTGCTTTTAGTATCTGCGGTAAGGAGGTTCAAATTCACAGGCCAGATGCTGCCCGGCTCTGGACTGGAGCTCTCTGCTGATACTAACACGTGGGAAAGTCCCAGGACTCCCATGAGAAAGGTGAGAAAATTTAGACAGTAAATGACCTTTCCAAGCATGGGGTTTCATTGCACCTGGAGGATCTCAGCCTGTGCTCAGCAGGGGATGTCCAGGTGCCCTGGGGAGGCTGGAGGACCTCTCCAAAAGCTTCCTGCCTAACAGAAAGAGGCAGCCCCCCCAGGGTGTCCCAGGACAGTGGACGTGGTTGATGGGCTGCATCATGTCGTGGTTGATGGGCTGCATCATATCGTCAGAGGGCGAAGCCACAGCTTAAAGCTGCAGTCAGGGATTCATCTTTGGGCTCATCTCCCAGCAGAGATCACAGATCTACAACGTCAGACTCACTCCCAGATTTCCTTCTGGACCAACCGGGTTATATCGCTGGTCACAAATAAATTACAGACAGACCCTCATGGGGCACCAACCACTTGGGGTGAGCCGGCAGCTCTGTTCAACCTCGCCGTGACCCCGCACAGCCAACACGGCCCAGCCTGCCCCATACGGCCAACACAGCCCATGCTGCCCAGGCTGCAGTATGAACTGGCTGGAGGCTGCTACAGACCCATCCTTTCGGGTCTGACCCTATCGGACCCGCTACGTTTTGCCCAACACACTGACAGAGTGAGTCACGGTGCAAGGACACCCGTGGATCCCCCTCGGAGAGGCTACGCTCCGTTGCATTACGTAGCAGGCTGGAGCAAGGGTGTGCGTGGGGGGGGGGGGAGGTTAAGCAATCCGCACCTAAAAACACAAGCAAATAAGCATCATTTTGTTTGCTCCAGCAGAAAAGAGCAACACAACCGTCCTCCAGGTCCAGGACACCATTCTGCTTTACTCCTGCCATCACCGATAAAAACACGGACCTTGCGAGACGACTGGAGAAAAACCTCGTGGTCAAAGACCACGGCTTTCCAAAGCAGATTAAAGGAGTGCGCGATGCTTTTGGAAAACTCAGCCCTTTCGGGAGCCCCCCACCTCACCCTTCATCCTCTGCCCTTGCAAAACAGACACCCTGAAAATCACAGGCTGTTTTGTCACATCTTAGCCAAGAGCTGCTGGCGGTATCTGCATGCACAAGAGCACCGGGGTCCACAGCATCACACACGTCCACCCCAAAAGCCGCATCAGCCGCAAACTCAAGCAAAAATCAAAGACATGATGATGATGGGGGTGGGTTCCCCCTCACACCATTACGGGAACGCAAAGCAACCCCCGCACAAACCTTCTCGTTGCTTAAAGCATTTCCCACCGAACCTGGAGACGGGGGTGGGGGGGAAGGAGATGGTTACCAGCTCTGCTGCGACTCGCAGCCAATGGTGGGACAGAGGAGTAAAATTACAGCTGCATTTTAAAAACCATATGAATTTACTACCTGTCTGACAGCGGGGTGTCACCTCTGAACCCCCCTCTTTTCTGGGGTGAAACCACGGTGCCTCTTTTGCAGCCCAAGCCAGGGGAAGGAAGGAAGGGAGGAAGGGAGGAAGGAAGGAAGGAAGGAAGGGAGGGTGGTGGTGGTGGTGGTGGTGGGTGACAGGGGGTTGGGGACCCCCTGCTGAACACGGCAGCAGCCGACACCTGCCCCGCCCAAGCGGAGCCGGACCCACGTCGCGGCGCATCCCGCGCGGCCCCCGGCCCCGCGCTGTCTCTCGCCCCTCCGACGGGAGCGCGCGGCTCATCGCCGGCCGGGAGCGGGATCCCGGCACGTCCCGGGATGCGCTTGGGAAGGGCCGGCGGCCACGGATGGGGAGACGCTGGGGGGAAACGGCGCCCGGCGCCTTTATTCTGCCCAGGTGGGGAAAAAAAAGGACAAACTTGGCCCTGGGTCTGCCCAAATTTAGGGGGTTTGAGGATGTTCGGGGGCAGGGTGAGCTACTGCAAACGTCCCTAAAGGCGCCCGGAAAGGAAACGACCGACCCGCTCCTGATCCGCACCCGCAGGCGCCGCAGTTAAGCCCAAAACTCAGCCCAAAAGGCAGCCGAGGAGGCCAGCAGAGCCGGGGAAGCCTCCGCGCCGCCACCGGCACCGGCACCGGCACCGGCACCGGCACCGGCACCTCTGGGCTGGCGGCACTCCGGCGTTGGAGCGACTCCCCGGCCGGGGGGGGGAGAAGAGGGCGAGGAGGAGGAGGATGGGGCGGATGAAGGCCGGGCGATGGATGGATGGAGAGCGGACGGCGGCGGCCTCGGCTCACCTGTAGGACGAGCTGACGCCGGCCGCCACCTCCTGCTTGATCTGGCGGTTGAGGGCATCGGCCGCCGCGCGGGCCTTGCCGCCGTCGGGGGGCGCGGGCTGCTCGGCGGGCGGCTGCGCCTTCCTCCGGCCTTCGCCGCCCTTGGGCGCCGGCGGCGGCGGCTCCCGCAGCGCTTCGGCCTCCGCCTCGGCACCGGCACCGGCCCCGGCCCGGCTCCGCTCGGCGCCCGGCGGCGGCACCGCCTTCCTGCGCCGCTCCTGAGAGCCGCCGTCGAGGGCCGCGGCCGGGGCCGGTGCCGATGCCGGTGCGGGCGACGGGCCCGGCTTGGGGATCCAGGGGTGGTCGCCGCGCTTGGGGATGGGCCAGGCGCGGAAATCCTTCTGGTACTGGGTCTCCTTCTCGAAGGGCGTGTCGGAGGGCTGGTACTCGCTCTTGGGCTTGCAGCTGGGCTCGGGCCGCTGCACCTTCCAGGGCTTGTAGTCGTGGCGCATCACCGAGTCGGCGGGCGGCGAGGCGTGCGGAGGCGGCGGCGGCGGCGGAGCCGCGCCGGGCTGGGCCCGCGCCGGGCTGGGCCCGCGATCCCGCTGCTCCCGCTGCTCCCGCTGCTCCCGCTGCTCCCGCTCCGCCGGGGCCGCCTCGCCGCCCGGCTGCGTCTCCACCGGCCGCGGCAGCAGCAGCGGCGGCGGCGGCAGCGGCTGCTCGGTGGCCTCCGAGTACTTGGCGAAGACGAGGGGCACGGCGATGTCGGCCTTGTCCAGCTGGTTCCAGAAGCGGGCGATGCAGCAGGCGCGGGTGATGCAGGGCCACGCCATGGCGGCGGCACGAGCGACGCTCCGCCGCCGCCGCCCGCTGCTGCCCGCCGCCCGCCGCCGCCTCTGCCGCGGGGGAGGCGCGCAGGGGAGAGGGGAGGGGCGGGGCTGGGAGGGGAGGGGCGGGGCTAGGCGGGAGGGGGCGTGGCCTGCGGAGCCGCGGGGAGGGGGGGGTGTTCGGCTGCCGGCGCCGGGACCCCCCCGCGCTGCGGCCCCCCGCGCGGGGAGAGGGGGGGGGTGGAGAGCGCGCGTGTGCACGCGGGGGTGCACCCGCCTGCACGCGCACGCACACGCGTGGGCACACGCACGCGCACACGTGTACGTACGCATGCCTGCACGCACATGCACACACCTGCACACACATGTGCACGCACGTGCAGCCACACACCTGCATGCATAGACACACACGCACACACAGATGCACACTCATGTGCACACACCTCCACAGACATGCACACGCACATGTGCACACGCATGTGCACACACATGTGCGCACATGTGCATACACACATACCTGCATGCACATGCACACACCTGCACACACATGTGCACACACACCTGCACACACGTTTGCACACACACCTGCAAGCACATGCAGCACCCATGTGCACACCCTTGTGCACATACACACCTGCATGCACATGCACACACACCTGAATGCATATGCAACACACACATGCACACACACACGCATGTATACATATGTGCATGCAAGAGTGCAGGCACATGCAAAACTGGTGCATAAATATGTACACACAAACAATTACACACATGCATGCACATACTTGCACACACATGGGCACAGAAATACCTGCATGCCCATGCACACACCTGTGCACCCACGCCTGCATGCAAATGAAGACATGCACATGCACACACACGTGCAGGCACACATGAATGCACACACATGCATACACATGCACACATACCTGCACACACATGCAAAAACACGTGCATACAAATGCACACACACCTGCATGCACATGCACACACATGTGTACACACACCTGCCCACACATGCACACATGTACACATGCCTGCATACACATGCACAAATGCACATGCATACACACACATGCACGCACACACATGCACATGCCACACATGCACATGCCACACATGTACACACACAGACCTCCACATACATGCACACACACACATGTGCACACACACTTGCACACATATGCACACTCATGCATACGCCTGCAGGAACATGCAATCACACATGTGCACACACAGTCACACACACAACTGGAGGCACATGCACACACATGTGCACACACACGTGCACACACCTCCATGCACATACAAAATGTGCATAAATGTGTGCACACAAACCTGCACACATATGCAGATATGCGTGTGCATACAAATGTGCACACACACCTGCATGCACATGCACATATGCACATGCACACACACACACGTGTACACCGATACATACACTGCTACATGCACATGTACAAACGCATGTGCACACATGTGTATACACATGGCTGCATATGTGTGTACACACATAGCTGTATGCACATGTACAAACACACATTCCTGTACACGTGTGCACACCTTCATGTGCATGCACACAGACGCCTGTGCACAAATGTGCACACAGACCTGCATGCACATGCACACACACATGTGCGCACACAGACCTGCATGGACATGCATGTATGGGCCTGCACACACTTGCACATGCACCTGCCTGCACATGCACGCATGCAGATGTACACATATATACACATCTGCACACACCTGCACACACACATGCATACACATGTGCACACATCTGCACACACATCCACACACACGTGCACACACAAATGCCCACACATGCATACGCATATGTCCACGCACATGTGTGCACACAGATCTGCACACACATGCATGCACAGATGTGCACACCTGTTTGCACACACTTGCATGCACATACACATGCACTTGCGCACACCTGTGCATACACAGTTACACACAGCTGCACACACATATGCACACTGCTGCACACACAGGCACACAAACACATGTGCACACATGTGCACGCACACATGAACACACACCTGCGTGCACACACATGAACATGCGTGCACACATATGTGCACTCATGCACCCATGCACACACACACATAAATGTAAACATATATGCAGACACTTATGCAGAAACATGTACATGCACACACGAACACGTGTGCACACACGTGCATGCACATGCACACACACCTGCACACATATGTGCACATGCATACATGCACACACATGCGAATTCTTGCATGCACATGCACACATTTATACACATGTACACATGAACTCATATGCAGACACAAGCACACACATGCACACATGCACATAGAAGCATACAGACACATGCACATGCATGTGCCCACAGAAATGCACATGCACATACGCACATGCAGACACATGTATACACTCACACACAAATGTACCCACATGCACACACATTTGTGCATGCATGTACATGCTCACAAGCATGCTCACATGCACACTCACACACACCTGGCACACAAATGCACACACAATCATGCACATGCATGCACAAATGCACACACACATGGATTCTCACATGCACACAAATGCACAGCAACAGACACGCATGTGCACACATCCATGCACACATGCACACCCATGGCACACATATGTGCACACAAACATGCAATCGTATATGCCTACCTATGCATGCACATTCATTCACATGCATGCACATATGCATTCATACACTTGCACGCACATACGCACACACACATGCACACAAACACACAGGCACACACAAATGAAAACACATTCATACACATGCAACATAAATGCACACAAATATCCAAACTTATTCACATGCACATTACACACACACACATGCACAACCATTTACTCATACTTGCGTGCACATATATGCATGCAGGCACACACACATGTACACAAGCACACACATGCACACATCCTTGCATGCACATACATTCACAGAAACACATACATGCTGGCACAAATGCATACATACACACACACACATGCATGTACATACATACACATCCACACACACACATGCACACAGCTGCATGCACATTTATGCACATGTACACTCTCACACGCATAAACACACCTGCACACACATACACTCACACAGGCACACATATGTGCACACACACGCACGCACACTTGCCTGCACTATATGTAGAGAAGCACACATGCACGCGCATTGGTGCACACATGCAGACACACACAAACACATGCACACTCGCTTTCACGCCCATACATGCACACATCCAGGCACACATGCACACAAATGGACACGCATGCACATACGTGTCTACACACACATGCACACACATAATTGCATGCCCATATATGCACCCATGCACTTTCACACACATGCACACACATATATGCACAATTACACGCACATGCGCACACACGCTTGCATGCACACGTATGCACACATACATGCACAAATGTGCACACCTGCACACACACCTGTGCACATGTATGCACACATGGGTACGCACATGCACAGACACACGGACATGCACGCACGTATGTGCACACAGACCCACCCACAGAATCACGGATACGCACCCCAAATGCACGCACAAAAGGCAGGAAACAGTGAATTAATCCACGTCACTCCCATGCCGTGTCCCCTTGGGAGCTAATGGAGAAACCCTACATTTTACAGCATTTTGGGGGCATCTGGGCATTTTATTTATTTTGGTTTTATTTTGGTTGATTTTTTTTTTCATGTTTGGTTGCAGGGGTTCCAGCTCCCCCCAAAATACCCCCAAAACCCAAACCCCACCAAAACCGTGCTTGTAGCAAGGCTGGCCGACTCCTAACTCTTATTCTGGAAGTGGGCTCACAAGATCTTAACAAAATCTTATCCCTTTAGGCTGTTTTTTTATTACCGAACCCAATAATGTCAGTTTTCAGCCTCATTGGAGCCACGTTGTGCTCTAAGCACACTAATAACCCCACATAAACATTTAAGTGAGCGAGTCTTTAATAGCATCCCTGTACTGTGAGTATTTCCACCGGGAAAATAACTCCCATAAAAACACGGCGAAGCAGGTTCATGGGGAATTCTTGCAGTCAAATAGCGAATTATGATGAGAAAAAAGGATTTTTTTTTTTTGCCAGGAAGTCAGGGACTGAGATCGCTGCGGATGCAGAGGAAAGCGGGATTACTTGTGATGGGGCTGTTTCATCCATCCAACGCCCCTGTGGCGCCTCCCGGCCCCGAGTTGCCTCCAGGCTTTGCTCAGCGCATCCATATAGTTCCTGCATGTGTATATATATATGTATAGTTTCAAATACTCTCTATAATTCCATTTAACTGAAGTCCACCGCAGTGATTTATTAGGGCATAAAACCCTTCGTGGCTCGAGACCTGGTTGCACGGAGGCTCTGCGCGTGCTCAGACACTTCCTGCAGAAAACATCTCGACTTACATTGCTTTGCTGTTTTGAGGGCGTTGCGCTAAAAGCTGTTCGTGTAATTAATTGCCCTAACGGGGAGCTGGAGGAGAGGTGCGCGAGGGCCGCTCGGTGCAAGCTCCGCAGCCGCCGTGCAAACCTCCTCCGGGGACCTTGCACCTTCTTGCACCCGCTCGGGGATGGTGGGGGCGGTTTGCAACCGCGCTTGCACCAAGACTCAACCTGCAGATTTCGAACCGCTCTTTCTCCTACACGGCCGGCACGGTTCCCCCGCTCTGAGCCCGGGCTCACCTCGCTCGGAGCGCTTAAAATGCACGACCCAGCTTTCCTTTAGAAGACGACACAGGGGCAAAACTGCACTGCGAGGCTTTGCAGCGTCGGGGGGAAAGTGTCTGTTCGCTGCTCTGCAGGTACCAGGCGGCCCTGGATGGAGTTGTAAGCTGCACGATGAAAAAAATTACTTAACGTCTCCTGCAGTGAAATATATACACACACACACACACACACACACACACACACACACACACACACATATATAAATATATATAAAAATCTTGGAACATGGCTGCCCATTCACTTTCAGGAGTCAGCTATGGAAATAATTTCATCGCTTACGTCAAGTAAAGTCCATTAGCTCCAATCAGCCGAATTGATTTGCTGGCTACAAGCCTCCCTCGGAGAGGACAGGAGTTTAAATAAATAAAAATGCCTCCGCGTTTAAATTACGGCCGCCGCGGCGGAAAGCAGGAGCAGCTTTCCGCTCCTCCAGCCCGTTATGGGAAAAGGCCGGCGCAGAGCGCGGCGCAGCGTGGGACGGGGGGGGGGTGGGGGAAACGGTGACCTTGGGGACATCCAAGGGCTCAGGGTGTCCCTCTGCGTTTAACCAGGGCTCGGGCCAGCTCGGGGCTCAATCCCGCGCTCCTGAGAGCGAGTGAGCGAGCGGGAAGTTTGTCATGATGCTGAGGGTACCGCGGGGGGGGGGGGGGGGGGGAGGGATGCAAAAACGGAGAATCCAACATCTTGGAAAGAAGGTGAAGCTGGACCCATCTCTCCCGTGATTTAAATCCATTTAATCAAGGAGAAGCAGGAGTTAATCGTGGGGTTCAGCTGAAGCAGTCTCATTTTTTCCAAACCGATGAAATATTGGGTGGGGAAGAGGAAAGCCGAAAGCGATGGAGATGGGTCAAGAGCTGGAGGAGACACCTTCCACTGAGGGACCTGAAGAGCTCAGTCTGTGCGACTTAATCGAAAAGAAGACGGGGACGTTATTTAATTACGGTGCATAAATCCCTTCATGGGAAGAAAACGGCAGCTGCTGAAGGGCTGTTAAATCTGGAAGAAGAAGGGATAACAACAACCAGTAGCTTAAAATTTGAGCTGCATGAGTTCAAATGAGAAAAAAAAGACACACTTCCTTTTTTTTTTTTCTGTTTGACAGTGATGGTAACGGGTATTTCTGGCTGATTACTAGAGGAACTGGTGAATGTTTCTGCTGGTGTCAAAAAATAAGTCAGCGTGGTGGCTTCAAGGCCCTTTCCTGCTTTAAAATCTAGGAACGTAACCTTAAAACCGCCAGCAGCCGTGCTGCTGCCCTCATTTCAGAGAACGCTTCCCTTTAGGGAGGGCAAAGTTGTTACTGCCATAAATATCCCCAGCTCCAGGAAGCCACAAGCAATAGTATATCAAGTTTTTTGGGTGCTGATTTTAAGATGTATCCCTCTGGATGAGACCCAGCCAGGAAAAGTAGAGTAGAGCGGATATATTCTGAGTCCTTGGATGGTCGTACACCCGTTTTCAGCCAGATCCTCTTGTAAATCCCATTGCTGCAAGGGTCCGAGACTGTTGTCCTTACTCCAGCAAAGCTCCTGCTGAATCAAGAGCTGCTATCCCAGGAGAAGGCTTTGGCCAGAAACTGTTCTCCTGTATTTCGTGACCATAGTGAGTTGCACTCTCACCAGCTGTAAAATACTAGCAGGAGCTGCCATGGTAGGAGCTCACCCGGATTTATTTTTTTTCTGCTGGAATTGATGACAAAGAGGGATTTGCTTGTTTTCTCGGATCATGGACTGGCAGGTCATCATCACATCTTGCCTCTACGCATTTCTCCCCAAAGCACACACGCACACATACACACATGCATCCACCAACTATTGTGGGAAATAATGTTATGACATTGTGGGAACAATGCAGCAAAGCCCAATGCAAGACCTTATAGAAGGGGAAGGTGAATTTATTTTAAGCCAAAACCCATATAACGTTGACCATCTCAAGGGGAGGCACCTGGTCACCCTCCTCCCTGGCAAAGCCACAGGAAGGGGCTGGATGGCAGTTCACCCCATTGGTCACAAGAGATCAACCACAAGTAAAAATGAAAAAAAAAATCTCATAACAAGGTAGGGCTGGTATAAACCTCCTATCTCCCTTAGGATGGTGCAGTTCATGCTCCAGAGGCTTCTGCCTCTCTCCACTGATTTTAGAGGGAGCCTGGACCATTAGCTTCACTGGCTAGAGGTAGGTGAGATGAGGTAAAATCCCTGTTTGTGGGGATTCTAGCTCAAATGTAGACCTGAACCACACCTGGAGACCCCTCGGTGAAGTGTGTTCAATTCCACACCACCCCAGGGAGGGTACTTCAATACCAAATGGGATGGGAGCCCAAAGGAAATCCATTTCAGAGAGCTGCATGAAAAGAGTAATTCAACTGATAATTTGAGTGTTCAGAAGAATGTGAAATTCTGTCATGAAGATCATTGATGTTACCTAGGCAGATCTGAGAAGTTTTAGCTCTGTCTTTGCAACAGATAGAAAGAAGAGCAAGTAAAATCTGAAAGACTGTATTTCAAAAGAATTTGCATTAGAAAATTAACAGCAGGGAGAAGAGGGCTTCTCCCATACCCATGCTCTTACCTAGTGTAATGAGAGTAGAAGCAGGCTCATAACACAAATGAATACCTTTTGAGGAGGAAAACCAGCTCAGAAGTATTCAATAGAGGAGAGTTTGACTGAGAAGCGCGGGGAGGGATTGGAGTAGGAAAACCGGTGACTGGCAAAGACCGACCTGGTGCCACGGTGCCGCGTGGGTTTGGTGCGGTGGGACATTCCCCAGCGAGAGAGACCTCACAGAGGAGATACATCACTCTGCTTACAGAGTGATGGGCCAGGAGGGAGTGTGACCTGGAGAAGCCACCAGACATTTACAAAAAGATACCTTAATTTTTCTCCTGATAACTCACTGAAGCAGAAGTCAGGTTGGTGGGGAGCTCTAGGATACATATGAATGATTGGCTGGCTTTAGAGAGAAAGAGAGGGTTATTCATGATTAGGAGAGAGGAGCAGTGATTGGGAGGAAGCCCAGCTCTGCTTCCAGCTCGTTCATTGGGGCACCTCATCCTATAGGGTCTACACGTGATGGGGCTTCAACAAGGGTCTCAACGAGGGCCACACGGGCCATGACCACCTTCTCCTAGCAGGCCAAACCAGAACAGCTAGCCAGTGTCCTCAGTACCCCTGCACGCTCCCGCCTTGCCCCTTGCATGCATCCCTTCAGGCCCTCAGCATCGGGCTTTATCAGCCACGACACTGGAGCGTAGCCAGGTCTCCATGTGCAACCTGCTCAGCTCTGAGCGTGAGGTCTCCCGGGAAGGCCTGGCAGTGCTGGCAAAGCCTGCGGCTCAGTGACTCAGTGTTTTATGGGTTCCTCCTTGTATTCAGAGATGAACATTGATCAACTGAGTCGCAAAGGGCTGCTGATAAAAGGATTAGAGAGGACGACCTATTGAGGGATTAAGGGAACTTAATGTTTCCAGACTGAACACAAGCCATAGGAGATCTGATAAATGACTATAAATACATGAGAAGTAAAGGACCAAGGAGAATATAGGTGGAGGTAAATCAAGGAGCACATGTGTGTGAGTGCCTGAGCATGTTAGGAAATAGGGAGAAATAGGGAGAAACTTACAAAAATGGAGAAAATTGAGGTTTAAGTGCCATTGGTGGTGAGAATTAAGACAATAAGGATAAACTAAACAGCACCAGAATTTCCCAGGACGTGCTGCTCTCAGGTTTGCAGAGCTTATGAGTGAGCAGTGCTGGGTGATCCCAGAGGTCCATGACAAGCCTGCAGTCATAGTTCAGTGCTGATCTTCCTCTAATGCTCCCAAAACTCTTATCCTAGCCTTCCCGCAGCCAAAACCCAAGTCAGCAAAGAGATCAAGAGGAAAAGGAAGATGTAAAAGGAATCAGAGCAATGTGTGGCAGCAGGAGAAGTGAGATGGGCTTTTCAGTAGGTAATTCCTAGCATGGGGAGGTTCACCTGAGGGCCAGAGAAGATTTTTCACCTTTATCATTGCTTTGGTCTCTCAGTACTTCACAAACAGCAAATCACCACTCGTGTCCAGACAGGGAGCTGAGGCGTGAAGAGGTTGAACGATTTGCTGAAGGTCACACAGAAAGCCAGGGAAGGAATATGCATCTTTTCATTTCCAAGCAGAGCATTCTTCCTATAGCATGCAATCACTTCCCACAGAGCAGGACAGAGGGGCCTGAGATACTGGAGGGATAGGTGCAGTGTAATATTGCACTCATTTTTTTATTTGCAGGGTTGTATCCATTGATAAAGCACGCTCCTTTGTAGAAGATGGACACAGCCCCAGCAGGATGACTCTTTGCCTCTCCATTTCCAACCCAGACCTGGCTCAAGTCACTTTAAAGCTAAAATCTTGCTTGCTATTTTGACCTGGTGGGTTTTACACCAGCCCAGCTCCTCTGCAAGATTGTTTTGGGGTTATATTTTTTAACTTCTTTCCAGTCCTCAAAGATGATGTCATGGTTATTAAGAGTTATGAAGGGTGCTCCAACGGTAGCAAAAACACCCTTTAGTGAGGATGGGGTGGCCATGGCTAACCTGGAACCTATCTGCCAAGCAGTGGCAGAGGTGAAGGATGGGTCCTTTTTGGCTGGGGCCGTGGGAGATAAGGAATGATTTTGCTGCTAACGTTTTCCTTCCGAACATTTTCAGCTCCTCTTACAGAGCAAGGTCTCAAAGCTCAAGTCTGCCGCTGGAGAACACGTCCATAATTCATGACTTCTGAGGGCTTGACACCAGTATTTATTCCTTGCTTAATATCCTGAGCTTACCCTGAGACACAGCAAGGACTCATGGCTACATGCACGTTACAGCCCTGGGTAAGACGCCTGGGCCATGCCACGACAGCGCAAACATTGACGGCCTTGGCAGATTCTCCATCAAGCTCACCAGCCACCAGATTATTGTGTCTCAGTACCACTGTGCTCCGGGTTATATGGTGCCTTGGGATGCACTTTGGTATAGCAAAGGCTTTTCAGGAGGCTGGCAGAGGGGTCCAACTGCTCTGCAGCCTTCGTCACAAGCCTGATGGGTCCTCGCAGCCAGTGAGACCATCCTCTTCCAGGGTCTTGGGTCTTGCAGGTGGCTAGACACAGTCCCCATTGCAATATTTATCACCTTTTTTGCTCACTGTGCAAATCATTTTCTCTTCTAGGTTTTACGCTGGACAACCCCAGAGAATCTGGCTTAGCATCAGCTCTGGCGCTGTGGTGTGGGAATGGAGCCACTTGTTTTCTCACTCATTTCCGAGGTATCAGAAGAGGCAGATAGAAACGGAGGTCCCTGAATGCTTCCCGGGGCTGGAGGGAGCAAAGGGCAGCTGGAAGGGGCCTGTGAAGTCTGAACAGCTTCAGGAGGTCTGGCAGCACTCAGTTTTACTTCTTGCTTTTCCACCATCCCTTGGTAACCAGGATCTCTATGTGTATAAGACTGCCCCGGTCTCAGGACACGGGCTGTGGAGATTGGGGTGACTTGGGCAAATCACTTACTGCTCGGCTAGTCCAAGACTCTGGATGGTGCAACCCATAGAAGAAGGGTCTGCTCTGAGGTGCTCCCCAAGAGTTAACCACCCCAGGTGCACCACGATCGATCGGAGTCACCACGCTGTGGGGTTGCTGTGGCCTGGGGGCGAACTCTCCAACGACCCCGTGATTGACAAGTCCAGACAAAGGAGAAGTGACACCGCAGACCCACACCATAAACATCTAGCTGCTGTGGAGCCCTTCCCCTCCGCACGACCTGTTAATGGGCGCATTGCTGTCCACTGAGCAGTGCTGTGGGCTGAGCACCAGGTTTTCTATTGATATGCACGCTGTTATTGACTGAGGCCGTACAGCTTTAGGGTAACTGTGGGATGGCATTGTCTGGCTGGTGTTGGGGACTGGGACCCACCATCAGCTAGTCTGCAGACCCGAGGACCCACCCATCAGCAGGGACGCCCCTGATGCCAACAGCATGGTGAGGAGAGTCCGGGAAAAACTATGCTGGTGGGACAGCCCGTAAAGGACAAAACCACGTGCATCCGTGGTTTTACTGTAGATGTCTGATAAGTATATATATATATATAATTTCATTTCTGTTACTGCACTTTTAGCTTTTTTATAACCTCTTATAGCTAGGAAATTCTCAAACGTGACAAATGATGGTCTCTCAAGTTCAGTGCAACTAATACTGGAATCTGAAAGAATCTTGGATGTCCCTCTATTGGCACATCACAAACTGATCTTCCTTTTTATCCAGCAATGTTGGTAGCTGGACTAGACCATCTTCTTCTGAAAGCCTCTTGCAAGAGCACTCTGCTTTTCTCCTGCTCTCTCAGAAAAACTGACAAAGTTACTGCTTGTTCGACATTTGGTTTTATTTTCCCTTCAGCCCTTAAACGGGTCTTATTATGTGTTTCTGACAGTTCAGAGATACCACCTGTACCCTCTCTAATTTGTCCAGAGGACTTCAAAGCCCTTCATAAGCAGGTACTTTTCTCTCCTGATTTAAGGAAATAGAGACACAAAAGGCAAATGGCATATCCATGGCAGAGCAGGACATCAATATCTATTACCCAGTCCTCAGCCGTAGCTGAACCTTGGTTCACTTTCTGGCCAGCTCTTCCAAGGAGCCACCTCATACCCCAATGTCTCCAGAGCATGGGTCATGCTCTGGAGACATTGAGCAGAGAAGAGCTGTTCAAAGAGCCAGCAACATGTCTCGGTGTGAAACAACTGCTTCAGGGTTTAGCCTGAAATTTATGGGAGTGGGACACTTTTCCCATGTACTGGTGTTTCCCCAAGGCTCAGATGTGACCCTGTCTACCAGCACAAAGCTGACAGAGCCTCTGGCATGGCCAGGCAAGGTCTTTCCTCCAGTGAGGACACATCCGCAAAACGGAACCACCTCCTCCAACCACCGTTTCTGTATCAGAGATGCCCCTGCAAGGTTTTTCCTCTCCTCATCCCACTGTGTGCCTGCCTGGCTATGCCAGGGCTTGCACAGCCCGGGAAGACGCAGGAGCCCAGGACCTGCACCGCCGCACTGCATTTTGGAAATCGCTAGTGGCTCGTCACCAGGAAACAGCGAGTCTCCAGGCAACAGGGCTGAAACAGTTAAGAGCCTTCTTTGCTTGCGTGGAGCATAACATTTCAGGCAAAACACAAAGGGTGGCGATGGGGAGACATGCAGGGAGGATCTAAGTCAGTTTTAGTCCATTTAAAGCAACTTTAGGAAATGAACCCTTGGTGTTTCGCCCGAGCTGGCTTGTTTTTGGTGACTCGGGAAAAGGGAATCTAACTGATGTAAATTAATATGGTCTGGCGTGATCCTAGAGCCTTACAAAGAGGAGGGATTATTTTTTGACTGGCACCTCCGCTCTGTTTTTGCCAAGGGTCGTCTTCAGTTTTGTTCTGCCATTCTTGGCCACGGTGAGCTCGGGGATTTGAAATGCCGCTCAGACAAGCAAGCAGTGCTTTTGTATGCATGCTGGCGCTTTTGTACCAGATCAGCTTATTGTTTAATCCAGCCTGTCGTGGTATTATTCCGTAGCCTGGTTACAAAGAGACCCTTGCTTTCCTCAGGCCTCTGATGAGATGATTTCTTTGTTTACCTGAGCGACTTGCCATTTCCCTGAGGACTTTTTCCCCAAGTTTCTGAAATTTTTTCCAGCCAGCAAATTGCAGCCTTTTGAACGTGACCGGACAGAGCTGCAGCCCATGCATCTGCTTGGAGGTGAAGTCCAAATGCAAAAGGGAGGTGGTATTTTCTGATATGCCCCTAGACACACTCATAAGCATGTGCAAGGATGCACGTACATCGTCTGCCCTTTCCATCCATCCCTGGCAGTGCTGTGAGGTGCTTCATGCACCCCTGGGCTCAGCCCTGAAACACCCGTGTTGTTCATGCCACTCCTCCGCTCAGGCTGAACTCCATCCGTAGCTTTGCAAACGGCAGCAGGCCCAACCTTGAGCCTTATCTACAGATTGCACATTTTGAATCACAAAGCCGCTCCTCAGCAAAGCCTTTTTCCTCCCTCCCCTGCAGGCACTGTTCCCAGAAAGCTCCTTCCTTGCCTTGCTGCACTGCTCTCTCCCTGTGGCTGCTTTAACGCAAGGGTTGGTTGGATTTTCCTCTTCCTAAGCTGCAATGCTGAAGGAGACTTTTCATGGGGACTTTTAGCTCTGTATGGTCTTCATATACAAGTGACCTGCTCATGCTTGTCCCTTCCCACTGAGCAGAGAGTGTTTTTTCAGGGAGGAGGAAAAATAGACCGCCTGTGGTCATGCCTGGCTCACATGCAGGAATGCCAAAGAGCCCCCATCCTCTCCGGGAGCGTCCAAGTACTGAAAAATTTGGAGGGAGAAACGCTTACGGTGAAAAGACACACATGTAAAGGCAAATTGGGGTCCTAAAAGGAGCTTCCTTCCCGGATACGGGAGGCAAAAGCACGAAATCCTCACCACCAAACCATGCTGTGAGAGTCACATTTGCATAAAATCACTGACACTGCCTAGCAGTGTCCCTTTCCTCCCCGTGCGGGAAGTTCGCTACGTGCAGTCACCGCCGCCACTGTATGTTGCACAACCCCCTGTACTGTAAGACTGGGTAGATATTGACGGAAGACTTTGTACTTTGCAGTTGCCATTTGTGGAGCTTCCTTCTCCTCGCAAGACGTGCGCGCCGAGCCCAAGATGAAGGTCGAGTTTGCTCCGCTCTCTGTGCCGCTGCAAAGGAGGCTTCAGACTGCATCGGTGGTTCAGTGGGTCTTCAGCTTCCTAGCTCTAGGTAAGAGATTTCTTCATTTGCTTTTTTAAGTTTTTGAACTATTTATAGAAGCATTTTTCCCCTTGCAGGAAAGACACCACGTATTCGCGTCACAAAAGCCAAAAGAGCTTGGACTGAGGAGGGAAACTGAGTCAGAGGGAGAGCGGTCCCTGATACCCTAGAGCAAGTTAGTGCAATGCAAGGCTAGGACTGGTGCCAGGCCAGGGCATTGCTGGAGGCCCCGGGGGAGAAATCAGAGCAGCTTTTGCCCCAACCCCAAGCCAGGACTGAAGGAAAATGGCATTAAAAGCATCTTCTGGGATACTGCAGTGAATCCCAGGCCACTTTAGGACAAGCAATTGGCATCAGCTGTGCAGATCAGAGTTGTTCTCACGTGTCCCTGCTCATCTCGCTGTATGATAGTGCCTTTTTTAGGAAGAGCAGTGTGGGCGGCTCTGTCTCACCGAAGCAGCTCCTTCTCCTCATCTGCCACCACTCGCTTTGGTTGCGTTTGCGCTGGGGAAGTGCGCGTCTGTGTGTCTGCGCTTGGGCACGTCTGTGGGTCTTATGCAGAAGCTAAACCCGTGGGTGGGGCTCAGCATCTCCTGCTCTTTAGGTTTAATCTGTTCCTGGTCTAAGGCGCTGTCCTGCTCAGGGGCTGTCATGAGAAATGGCATTCCCGTGCCTGAGGGAAGGTGCGGTGGGAAGAGCGCGGGAGACTCCGCTCTGCACGACTGGGAACAGGCACCCCCCCTTTACACAGATCCCTGCTACCCACCCCAAAAGGGTAGTTTTCCAGGAAAACCCAAGCAGGTCAGCAAACTGGAACCCTGACAAACTTGCTCCTGAGTTGAGAGCATTGGGTGCTGGTGGACATGAGAGAGAAGCCGTTTTGGATAGCAGGCATCAGGCAATCAGAAGTCAGGAAACCTGGGGCCAGATTATCAGAGGGTGCAAATTGTCCAGGGTGGTTTACAGCTAAGCTAGAAGGTGGCATCCTTGAGGTTGTTGTTGTCCCTCCAGTCATGCCAGCTGGCTTCTTAATCTGAGAGCACTTGGTCTTTAGTGTCTGTGGGAAGCTTTCATTTTACTGCGGTAAGACAGTTGTTAACTAGTGCTGGACACATCGAGGCAGCAGGTCTTTGGGCATATAGAGGTCCTGGCATACAAGCACCCCCAAAACAACATCTGCAGAAAAAAGCATAGGCTATGCTTTCGAAGCCTCATGAAGTTTCTGAGAAGGCTCTTTGTGAACCCTGCTGCCGGTCTGGGGCCGAATGGCTACCTCTGCACCAGTGTCTGGTGGGCTAGAGTGCTGGGCCACAATGGTCCAGATGGTGTGGCTGTTTGCATACCCACGTTGAGTAACGCTCTGCCAAACTGTTCCTGGGCACAGGCCAGGGACCACTGCTGATAGTGAGGCTGGGCGAAGCCGCTCTTTGCTGGCAGAGAAGAGAATTAGCAAAATGGACTTGGGCTGAGCAATGTCGTGAGCCCACAGGATCAGCAAATGGGCTGTGCCGAGATGCCTAGGAGAGACGTAACCAGTGTGGCCCCTTTTGGTTGCTCTAGGACCACCCAGAGGTCTTCCTTCACCAGATGGAGGGGGATATCCCAGTGGCATGGCTGGTTGAGCTGCTGCAAAGCACGGTTAAGGCATCACAGAGCGGGGGCGCTCAGTGGACTCATGTCCACCTGGACACATCCTGAACCCATGTTATAAGCCCTGAGGCTCTTCTAAACCAGAAGACATCCAGGCTGTGATGAATCTTTCCCCTAAGTACTCCCAAGCACGGAGACCACCTTGCAGGAGGAGTGATGGGCTCTGTTAGCAGCACAGGCGAAGGGAGCTCAGGAAGAAGCCATGCAGCTCTGGATCGACTGGCCAGACCAGGGACACGTGGGGTGCCCTGTGGCTCTCTCCCGGCCCCAGTGCCTGGGTTTCCTTCCGGAGCACTTGGGAGCGATGGGGTGCAGTCGAGATGTGGCCATGACGTTCAGCCAGGCTGTCAACAACACATCCCTGTTCCCAGCATGGATGCAGCCTGGGCTCAAGGAGTTTTAATGGTGCTTTTCAGCAAAACAACGTGTACTTTAGATGGGCACCATTTTGTCCTTTCTTGATGATGGGTCAAGTTGCCACTTGACTTTTCAGTGACAAAAAGGAGGAGCGACTGTTGGAGTCAGCTAAAAGGTAGAAAATGAGCAGGAGGGAGGAATCATCTGGAGTTTCTCCACAGTCGGACGGTAACATGGAGCTGCTCAAGACAAGGGCTCTGCCTCTTGCAGGGAGATGCAGCTTGCTGCAAGCAAGGATGAACCCCCAACCTGAGCCTTCCTGGGTGACTGGGCTCCCAGAGGTTGCCGTCTTCCTCTGGAACATTTTTTATTTGATTTTGGCTTTTGTGGCATATTTTTAAACCAAAAGCAGTTAAAAAAAATACCATAGGAAAGGTATGAGCAAAGTCATAACTAAATGTTGTGGAGCGATTCCATCTGGTTTGTTTCTTTTTCCAAGGTTTCTCTAAGCCTGGAGCTTTCCTCCAGAAAGCTCTCAGTTTTAGCAACTAAAAAAGCTCAGTGCTAAGGGATGCCCTCGGTGTTATTGCACGAGCTGCCAAGCACCCACCCTGTGCTGCAGTTGTTTATAACCCTCAGGCTGAAAAATCAGACCCTCCGTGAACAGGGTTTGCTCGCCGGCTGCTCTTCTCTTTCTGAGAAAGACTTGTGTTTCTGCTGCCAGATAAAGGTTCTCGAAAACACACAGTCAGTCAGCGCCAGACATTTGCAGGGTCTTTTGGCTGAAGAGCCCGCCGGCAGCCGTTCAGCCCTGCCGTTTCGGGCAGCTGTTGCTATGGTTGTGCAAATGCGTCCCCACGAGAGGAGAAAGGGGCAGCTGGGGCGCGCGGAGCGAGGGGCTCTTTCATTCTCCGCGGGGCGCTGGATGAATGCAGAAGCTCGACCTCGCCTGTCTCTCTCAGCAGGCAGGCGTTATCCACGCTGCCGGTTTTCTCGAGGATGCCCCTGGCTAGGGCACCGGTGAAAAGGGCTGAAACAAAAGGTGCCGTTTGCTTCAGATGCCGACAGCGGTTGGAAGAGCACGTGGCGCAAGGATGAGCATGCAGGCAATGGGGCAGCAACCCCATCGCCTTCCCCATCTGCTGTGGGATCTCAGGACTGACCAGTGCCCCCTCTTAATGCAATGGGGCCAGGCTGCTGCAGACACCAAAATCAGCATGCCTGTGCCTGGTCCATTGCTTCCCCCAACATCTCTCACCCCCTGGCTCCGTGCACTCAGGCATAGGGATGGATCTGGTTGCATCCAGGCAGAGCCCATGCTAACGAGTCTGTTGGAGGGGCAGGAGATATGTGCACACTGTCTTTGCAGACCCAGCTTACCTGGCGTATTTAACACCCACCCTTTGAACCCTTTCGATCAACAGGGCTGGCTCAAAGGGCATGTGGTGCCCAGGTGAGTCAGTCCCCCTTGGCAGGGGAGCGTAGTCCATAGCCTGTGGCAGCCTGGCCTTGCTGCCGGACTTGGCTGGGCTGAGTTGTACAGGACCTGCACCGGTTCTCATTGTCCCCAGATTCTAGGCGGGCATGGGCAACCTCAGCAACCTGCATCTTGCAAACCCTCCTGATAACTGCAGTGCAAGTCTGCCTTGCTCTGGGGCTGCTGCAAAGGCAAAAACCTCTTTTCAAAGGCTATTTTCCCTTCTTCAGGTTGAATGGGCAAATGCTGGGTTAGCAGCAATGTTGGGGGCCAGCACCTCTTTGATGGGACATGTTCCCTGTTTTGACTTGGACAGAAGATTCTTCCACATGCTCATAGCCCACGGCTCACTTGGAGTCCCTGGCATGGGTAGTATGTGAAATATCCATGGTACTGATGCTGCGGAGTTGACCTCTCTGCAAAAAAGGCACCAGCAGTTGCCCAGATGAAATGTATCCTCTGTCTGTGAAATTCTTCCTCTCCCTGGCCCATGCATCCCAAAGCTGCTGTGCCTACCCACTCAGCAGACACATCCTGGAGAGCATCCTCCGAACGCTTGGATTGTTTTCATTCAGGGAAGAAAATGCAGCCCGAAAATAAACTACTCAATGCAGGAGCCTCCCACAAAATGCTTCACTTTTTGCTCCCAGGAAATGACCTGGCCTGTGAAGGAATCCATTGCATCCACATAGATGTGCCTTGTCTTTGCTGACTCTCTTACAGCTATGGAGAAGCGAGGTGCCAGGTCCTGAAGCACAATGAGATACTTCAGGAGCATCCTTGGTTGACAGGCTGGTTGATCTCGCAAACAACAGCTGGGTGTGGACCTTGGTGGCCCAGCGATCCAGGAACATCCTACGACTGCTTCATTCAGAGTCACATAGTCCTTACCGTGGGTGACCTTAGAGAAAGCTTCTGGCATCTCGCCTGAACAGAAAGTGTAAGATTTAGGGTCTGTATGGAGCTTTGCTTCCTGTTAAGAGCCATTTTGTTCTGGTTTTAATGGGGTCTCTTTCCACTTTCCATGGCAGTGTGGATAATGTACCAGATAATCCCAGCCCAGCCTAGGACTATCCGGCCATTTTCAGCCAGCTGAACTGATGTGATTGCAAAGGCATGCCTGATGCCCTCAGACTCTCTCTTATGGGCCGTAGCGATGTCCTCTGCCTTGAAAGCGCTCAGTGTAAGGTCTTACGCCTCTTCTGCACCCTGTCAGTTCTGGGCTTTCCTGGGACATAGACAGAGATTATATTCTAACACTAAATCATCTGACTGAGCACTGGGCAATTTATGTAGACCATTGCTTTTAAAACGATTCAGCTTGCATGGCTGGGCTCCCCCACAGGAGTCCAGACCTCTGCAGGGAGAAGATGAGGATCACATCTGTTTGCTCCAGCTGCATTGCATGCCACCGCACCCCCAGACCTGGTTGTTCCTCCTCAGCATGCAACCTCGCTCTGCAAGATTTCAGCCTGGGACTGGAAACAAGGGGTTATAGGGACACAAAGGTGGAAGGCAGATATGGTAGTGATGCTGCAACTGAATACTGAAGGTACTTCTCCCCTCCTGCTCCCTTCAAGAGCAATGCAAAGGCAGCAAGACAAAGCGTTATTACAACCATATCTCACTGCCATTTGTGTGTCTGATGAGCCTACAGTTCCCATCCATGCCATAGAGCAGTTGTCCCACGTTTCCCAGCACTGCAGAAACCTGGCAGCCGATTGGGTTCAAAGACCAGGTTCTAAAGAACCATGGACTTGGCAGATTTCTCCCCGTCATGACTCAGACTGTCCTCTTCCAGCGGCATTTCCGAGACCCGATAACCCTTCACGAATCGCTTCATGGACACAGTGGGTTGTACGTAGCCTGCAATTTGGCCTCAGAAGGGAGAGATCTGCTGAGCTTCCCCAGCCAAGGGCCTAATGCCATGCTCTTTATATCCTTTAAAGTGTTTGTCTGGCAGGTAGCCCAGAAAACGACAGTTGTTTGTAAGAAAGAAGATGCTGAGGGAAATGTGGCTCTCATTTGGGCAGCTCTGAAGTGCTCCCCATTCCAAACAGGGGCAGACAAGAAACTCTCATCTTTCAGCATTGGGCTTACCCCACTCCCAAGCACGGGGCCAGATTCTGGTACCACCACGCTGCTTTATCACCTGTGGCTTTGTGAGCAACTTGCCTTGATCTCAGCAGCATTGGCAGAAGGTGACATGTTCAAGCCTCTAGGAGAAGGCCACTTCATCTGAAGGAGTCCCATCTTTCTGTTTGCTGTTCACGCTTTCTCCTCTGCAGCTTACAGGAGGAACAGCCCAAACCACCTTCAGCTTGGTCTCTACCTCCATGCCTCTTAGTCCTCTCTGAGTCTTCAAAAGACCCAGACATGGCAGTTTCTTCTACTGATACTCCAGAAGGACCCTTCCAAGTATGCCCATGGTTTTGCTATTTGAGGTCCCATCATTTTCCTGCTTCATTTCCTCCACAGTAGCTTTATTACATCAAGGTCTTTGAGACATAGGGGATTACATCTTTGGTCAGAGACCCATGTTGCTCTGTGTCTCTTCTTTAAAGCTGAGCTGCGCATAGAGTCTCTTGTAGAGGGACCAAGAAGCAAAGGAAAGAAGGAATAAAGCAATGATTATCAGAAATAGCCTCACAACATAGAACATTTTTCTATTTGTCACCAATCCATTCTGCCTTGTCCTGCAGAAAATAAGCAGAAGAGGCAAGGAGATGGCTTTAGGCTGTCTTTGCTGCTCTGTCTTTGGGAACACAAAGACAAACCATGGAGGAAAGGAAATGTGTGTTTCCCACCAGCTACTGGTCTTGTTTACACTGGCTCAGGAAGGACTTGGGATTTATGTGTATTCAAACAGATCTTAGCTCCTGAAGCTTCTGAAACCATCCCCCTAGCCCTTAACTTAAAGGGATGTAGGATTTGGCATTTTCTCAGGTGAGAGGGTTTTTTTTCAGTGGCTTGGAAAACAGGGAGACTCGAGGACTTAAGAATTCATCTGTGCAACCTAAAAGAGGCCAATGTGGCACTGGTGAAGGGAACCCTGCAGTCAGTATGAAGAAGTCTCAAGTAGTGGGACTGATGCTGGAGCTCAGCCTGGGGACCAGACACAGCTCCTAGGAAGCAGCGATACAGCTCCGTGACAAACGTGCTTGGACTGGTGGTCCAGAAAGTCTTGGTATCTAACCCGTGCCATCACACTGACTTTGTTATGCTTTCATCTAAGAGTTTGAGGACAAGACTCATAGAAGTCTGCAGGGAAGCTGGGAATGGGATTGGCTTGGATGCAGGCAGTAGGATTTAACTGTACATTTTCTGAAACTCTCCCGTGTTTTTGATCCCATCCACAGTGCCTTTCAGACTTAGGATCTATGCTGTGATGGGAATGGACTCTTGCCCCATAGAAGCCAGGGCACTATAAGATTTTGAAAGCACAATATTAAGATTGAGTGAAGGTCATTATGTGCAAATTCTGCCCTGCATAAAGTTGAATTACAAATGAGTCAAAAGAAAATTTAATAACTATATAATCACAAGATAAAGCCTCACTTGGAGGATGAGCGCATGGATTTCGACCAGAACAACACCTTCTTCTTGCAGAGTGTACTTTGGGCTTTGCAAGGTGTGATAAAAAAAGAATCAGATATTGCACCATTTTGCATCAGACTCAATGACCTGGCTCACAGGAGCAGTAAAAGTCCAACCTATGCAGAGCTCCTGAACCAGCATTTATTTGTTTTCTGGCTCATGGAGCCTTTTTTAATGTTGGTTGCTATTTTCCTCGAGAGTTACAAAGACTGTGTCCGTGGCATGTCAGAGGAGCAGCGCCAGGTTGGACGCAGCGGTTCTTTCTGACCTGGAGGTTTGCAGACGACAGCACTGGCACGTTGGACCTGTTGCTATGCAGCGAAGCCGCAGCGTTTTTCGATGCGTTGTATTAGTGCTGCCTTGCTTCTCTGTTAAAATGCTGCTTGCCACAGTGTGCTTATCCGCACGAGGACGTGAGATCCTATTTCAGCTTTAAGGAGGTTTAAGATCCTGCTAGATTATTGCTTTTTCTGCAGGAGTTTCTAGTGCCATCATAACAACGTTTTAAAAAGGGGGCAGGGATTTGTTTTCACACACAAAGCTTTGGAGTCAGGGTGACATATCAGCAGATGGACATGTTTAGCACGCAAAAAAGACTCCGGACCAGGCAATGCTTTCTTGTTAAATAAAAGCAAATAGGAGGTATAAGGAAGTCTCAGACGGGAGCACTATGTGCCTCTTCTCTAATGGGCCTTAGCTGAGATGAATGGGAGACAGCAGATGCCAGGTGACACCCACAAAGATGAAAATCCAGGTCTCAGATAACAGCATTGATGTGTCTATCCCACAACTGGAGCTGAGTCTGAACAAAAGCATCTCCAGCCCCACGTCCCAGAGCCCTTGGTCCTGGATCTTTGATGAGGACCCTGAGAAGAGCAAAGTACATAACCTGCCACACATGATATAACCACGAGCTGGGGAAAGCAAAGGGCTTGGATGAATGTGTTTTTCGGTCAGTCTCACCCCTTCCCAGACAACACCCTGAGGACTAGGGCCAGCCCCAGCTTCCAGAGGGACAGATGGAGAAGACACAGCTCTGACTGCTCTTTCCAAGTCGCTTTTTAAGGCGTCTGTTTTGCCATGTGGCAGCTTGCTGGTCATCAGTGCTTCCCAGTTTCTGTGCAGACAGACGATCCTGGGCTTGGGTGGGATTCGATGTGCCAAGTGGTGTGTGTTTTCATGCAGACATTTCTTCTCTCCTCTTGTTCCCCCTGCCAAAACACGGTGCATGAAGGAGAGGGGAGGTAGAGGACAAAGTTGAGCCTTGACTGGAAGCCTTGGGACATTCCCAAGTCATTAATGGCTTAGGGAATGAAATAGAGCATGCTTACAAAATCTGTGATGACACCAAGTTGAAAGGATTGAAAATCCTCTAGAGGCCAGGACTAAAATTTAGATTGAACCCAAGAAATGGAGGAAATGGTACAAAATCAATAAGACAAAACTCGATAAAGAGCAAAATCTTATACATGGGAAGAGAAAAAAATAAAAATCAAAGGCACTAATTTAAAACAGATGGTGGGCAGCTAGGGACAAAGCGATCAGGAGACTCTGCAGACAGAACACAGTTTGCTGCTGCTGCAAAATGGCAGGTATCATTAGGGGGCATGAACAGGAGTATCGGGGTAAAATATGGGCATAACCATTGCAGAGGTCAGAGTGACTCCAGAGAAAAGCAAGACAACGCATGAAGATCTTATCCATGAGGAACCTCCAGAGGGAGCAAGGTCCATTAGTCTTGAGGGAAGAAGGGTATGTACCAGCCTTGGGGAAAGTAGATGGTTGCTACAAGGAGGAAGGTGCTCAACTGCGCTCTAGGTTCCTGGGGCAGATAGGAAAGAAACTACCTCTTTGCAGCAAGTATGCCTTTACATTGATAATATAATTAAGCAGTGAGCCCAGTGAAGGCTTGGGCTCCATCCAAGGGCAAAAAAGATCTTTTCTCTCCCAACACCTGTCTAATCCAGGCTGCCAACTGACTGCCTTGTTTTTCTCTCAGGACAGTGCTGCATAGCTCTCTTCATCTGCCTCTTCTTCACGCGTTTTTGGCTGGTCAGTGCCCTCTATGCAGCATGGTGGCTAATAGACAGGGAAACACCCCACAGAGGTGGGAGGCGGATTCACGTCATCCGGAACAGTGTCATCTGGAGGTACATGAGGGACTATTTCCCCGTCACGGTAAGTGTCACCAATCCCGCTTATGAGATCCAGGGACCTGTTTTGCCCTTTGTGTTTTGGAAGAGGGTCTGGTACTCTCGTGGGGAGGAGGCGTGGATGTCTGAACAGAAGGCAGGAGGTAGGATTGTCTACCCAGCTCTCAAAATTACTGCATAACCCAGCAAAAATGTAGTTCAGCACTTTCACAACCACATCCTTTAATCATCTGGCTTTTATGCACTCATTTAACTTTGCTGCATTCCATGAATTAGGGAAGTCTCCCCTTGCCCATTTCCCATGCATATATTGCAACATGCAATGTTCTTCATATTGCCTGGCATTTACCCAGCAGATACAGACCTGAGTTTTGACCAAAATCTAAGAGTTCCTGGCTCCCTGCAAGGTCAGCATCTCCTTCTGTTGGGGAAGAGGCTGGATGGGTAAAGTTGACTGTGCACTGGGCAGGCTCACAGATATGAGCTGTGCTGGCAAATGCTCTCGCAGCTTCCCATGTCTCAGCTGGGTGAACAGCATCTCCCTTAGCCTCTACAAGGTCATCTTCCAGAGCAAGACTGTGTCCTGTGCTCCATCGCTTTTCTTTGGCAGTAGAGGGAGGCTGAGGTCCTGCAGTGAGTTATATCATGGCTTATCTTGTTGCTGGAGCTCTAATCCAGAGCTTTTACAATGATTTAAAGGGCTTCTGGCTGACCTTCAAAGAAAGGCTCCCAAAAGTTATATCACGGTCTTCTGGGGAGGAATGGGAATACATCCCAGCAAAGTTAGTGGTGACTTTTACCATAAGGGACAGGTAAAATTTTATGAGGTTTAATAGGAAACACCAAGTGGGTTCCCAAGAAAATATTCTCCAGTCTCAAGGTTGCCATAGAAAATGCTAGTATTGCTATGAGCTCTTCATATGACTATAATGATTTTATATTATATATATTCCGTAAATTATCAGTGGCCATAAGTCTCAGCTTGGGCAATGTTGGACCAGCCTTTCCGCTAAAATACAGCTAAGCCCAGCGACACCTCTTTGCCTATTCCTCTATAAGGCCATAACCCCTCTCGTGGCTCCTAAATGCCACAGTGGCCTCTGGACCAGGTTAGGAGCAGGTCTTGGCAGCCCTGGCCACACTGGTTTGTCCATCCATCCTTCCCTCGCAGGGTGTCACTGCCAGGCAGGGATGCGAGGGACCAGTAAGACCAGTAGAGGGAGCATTGCTACTGGTTTTGGCTGCAGCTCGCTGGTACTGAGGGAGGGTTTGAAGGAGCTCTTCTCACTGCTCGTCTGGGAGAAGTCAGAGGGGGCTCCACAAAAGGACTGCGGAAAGCAAAAATAATAAAAAGGGTTTAAGAACTGAGCCATCATGTAGTGTAAAAATTTCCCCAGAATGTTTTCTCAGTCTTTGATGCTTTGTTTGCTCAGGGACTTCCTGAGCCAGAATAAGCGTCTTAGGATTTAACAGCCCTTGATCAATGTATCTGCTATGCTTTATCACTACATGAGCACAGCCTCCTGCAGCAACGAGTCCCTCAGATGAGCTACAGGCTGCACGGAGAGCTCCCTGCCTTGATTTAACCTAATGCCTGCCAGTTTCACTGAAACCTCCCTAGGCAGCCCAGTGAAATCCTGTCCCTCTTGTCCGTGCCATGCACGATTTTATACCCTGCTATATCCCCCATCAGTTATCTTTTTTTTTTTTTCCCAACTGAAAAACCCAATTTTGCTTGGTTCCTAGGGTAGAAGGCATTTCCTATCATACCTCAGGCACCAGCCAACTTGTTTCTAGCAGCTTGGAAGCTAAACTTTGTAAATACTGCTTTTGCCACACTATATGCTGCCCTCAGGAACTGAGCTGGGCTTTTGGTCAGACCACAAGAGGGCTTGCCCAAAGCCCCAGCTAGAAGAGGGTTTTACTAAAAAATAAATCTACTAGGAGGCACAAGTCTGGTGACATAAGAAGCCGGTGGATGTTAATTGTAGTCCGGGAGCTTGGTGAGACCCAGCCAGGGCATTGCCCCGTTGCGCCGGGTGCTGTCCCGCTGCCCAGTGAAAGCAGCCTCTGCCCCAAGCGTTACCGAGGGGAGCTGGGACGAGCCCGTGGAGCTGGGACTGGGGGACATATGGGGTGGGAAAAGTGGCACGGCAGCTTCTGTGGGCACCACTGGCTGTGCTTTTTTGTTGGTTGAGTTCATTTAGCCCAGGAGGATTAGTCATTCTGGGAAGATTAAATGTGGCTCCTAATCCTCCCAGATTCCTGCAGCAAACTTAGCATGGTCAAGCACCAGTGCTTGGAGGTGAGGAGGCAGAAAGAGCTACCTACTCTGCTCTGTCCTCTGTTATTTTAGGAAGTGGCTTTAAAACGCTGCCTTTAAAGGTTCCCTGGGCATGTTTGGTGCTGTGGAAGCAGCAAGAGGTTGGGATGAGCATCTGCTTTCCGGGGATCTGGGCAGGGTGAATTCACTGTGCTGCTTGTCGCAGCAAATGTGTGTCATGTGGGAACACACAGCCTCTGAGCATTGCATCCACAGCGCGTGCAAGGAGCACCCTCTGCTGATACAGCCCTTGCAGAGTTGCCACTTCATCACTTGTTTTTTTTCCCCTTCCTTGGGTTTAAGCCTACTTTAATCAGGGGTTTGAGTCAGACAGGTCCTGGGAATGCTGTGATGAGTTTGGGTGACTTTAAAAGGGAGAAAAGACAGTAGGGAGAATCCAAGAGGAGTCCATCAGGTTGTCCAGGAAAGCTATTTTTGCTTCATCTCCCTGTATTTTAACCTTATTTGAGTCTTCTTTTGCATGCCCTTATGATAGGCCTGCAATATATGGGTGAGCTTAGCTGGGTATTAGAAGTGGGGAAAATATCCCCAAAGGTGCAGAATGAATTTGTTTGGGGCAGACTGTTGTTGAACAGATATCCAGTGATGTCTGCTGTGGGTGGATGGTGCCTCCAGAGAGGTATTTGGGTACTTTGGACTGCTCTACCTATGCTGTGTTCAATAAGCAGTTAATGATGTATCTGCCACTGCCAGGTCTCTGCTCAAACCCTTATCTTCATTCACACAGCTCCTTCCCCTCTGGAAGGAGTATCACTTATCATTGTGGTGTGTGAAGCAATATGCCCCACATCACAGTAAGAGACTGTTTCCGGTCATGAATTCATCCATCACATGGCCAAGTGATTGCACATCTTCACAGCTTCTTCTCCCCCATCCCCGTCCCCTCCTGTCAGCACGAGACTGCTGTCATCGACCTTCCTCATACAACCCAGGTGCTTTGGTGACCTCAGCTGAGAAGCACCATAGAAATGTAGAAGGTGAGGCCTGGGGTGAAATGGGGAAGGTGTAAGTTTGACAAGAGCTATCTCTACTTTTGCTCTCTCACTGACTAGAGAAGGAGGCTGGATGCTTGGCTTAGACAAGACATCTCACCTTCAGATTCCTCAGCCTGGGTTACATCTTAAATCTAGCAACAGGAAGCTAAAACTGAGATTGTAGAAGGACAAATCTTGTCTTCAGGTGCTGTGATCATCCAGAACAACCCTGAAAAGCTACAGCAGGCACCGTCTTACCAGTTTGATCCAAGGCAACCTGAAAAGTGCCTACTGCGTAGAAAAGGTCCCTGTAGCCTTCACTACGCTGTTTTCCCCTTGTCAAGAGTCACAGGACATTTCTCATCAACCTTGGGGTTATCTAAGTGCCAGCTGGACCTTATTATCTATAGCAACTGGCAGGGTCTCAACCTCTGTCATTGTGCTTAGGGACTTACTGTATTTTTTTTGTTAGCATAAATAAATTCTGTTACTGGACAATTAGTTGAACCGTAGAAGTTCTGGTTTGGGATGGCTCCATCCTATATCTCATTCACTCTCAAAATTGCACAAACCGTGACTGAGGTTATTTGAGTGTGTTGTGGTTCTGGGGGAGTGTCTGACGTCGTACAGCTAGGACGGTTCAAGTGCACGTGAACCAAGCCCTGCCAGGGATATTTTGTTTGTTTTCATAGAAAAGTGGTATTATTTGTAACTGGGAACTTTGTGCCGTGGCCCGTGACATTAAATATGACTTTTAATTTCTGACGGTCTTGGCTATTCACTTTGCTCTTTTATTGGCTGGAGGAGAGAAGAGGGATTATTAGGGCAACAGCAGCACATAGCCAAATGGCCCAAAGCCACTTCTCTCCCCCTGAGGAGTTTCTCCGTCCCATGACCTTACTTCTCTGCACTCGGGTAACTTTACCATCTGCTTTGAGTAAGAGGTAGGCCATAGCTGAGGGCAGATCCATCGCAGGCCTGAGGAGCTGTGTCTTACCATCAGCGCTGCCAAGCAGCATGCTAAGCCCCTGGATAAGCGAGAGGCTCCAAGACCCCGAACGCAGCATTAGACAAGACTGGGGAGGACTTGGGTGGTTCGGGGCTGCCGTCCTTCCCCTGCTTGGGGAGTGAAGGGGATGAAATGTCATCCTGTCCCAATTTAACCCCACCTGCCTGGTCAGACTCCCCTATAATTGCTGCAAACACAGCCCTAACCTGGCATTTTGGCACCTGGAGAAAACCCCAGGGCCCAGAGCTCTCTTTTTTCCAACTGTCCTTCTCAGAGTCTCTCCGCTGTTGACACCTGCATCCCATTTCCTTGGGCGGCTGCTGGCAGTGCTCAGATATTTACCCTTCCTTTGGTGTCCCGGCCAGATAGGCCCTTGAGTGGGTTGTCCACTTTCCTTTTCCTTGGCACAGCCCTTTGCTCCAAGGGGCAATTTCTCTTTCCTTGGACCAGGCTTATCTGGTGAGTTTTCCCATGGAGAAACTGGCTGGGTGTTTCATCCTGCATGAGATGCTTTTTGGAGATGCCTGTGTGAATGACAAGGGATCTGAGTGATTTGCTTAGGATATAACTGAAAGGAGATCTACCCTACCTCCAGCAAGCAGTGCAGCCTGGTGCTAAAGCCATCACTTAAGAGTGGAAAACACTCCATTGGAAAAGGAGTTTGGGGCCAGAAGGAGAGAGAAATGCAATAACAGTTGAATTTGGGAGACTCTAAATGAAGAAGCCACAAGCCCGCTGACCAGCTGTCCTGACCACATCCTCCTCTGCTCAGTGAATGACTGCTGGGGTAACTCAATGTAGCCCCTGTGTCCTATCACAACATGGTCATTTGTCCCTATGGATGTGATGCCATGGCATGTCAATGCCCTCCCTGACTGTGGGTCACTCTGGTACGCAGGCACCATGAGATGCCCATAGCATCTCAACCTGATGCTCTAGTTCCTTGCTTAGCCACTTTTAAATCCCTCCAGCCCCACAGATGAGGCTGGCTGGGGCCTGGCCATTGCTTCATCTCCTGGACATGCTGGTGTAGAGCACCCAGCCCTCCAGCCCTTTGGACTCAGGGAGAATTTAACTTTTCTCAAGTGTTTGTGCACCAGCCTTATGCAGGGAATGACCCTTCCTCCTTTCCTCCAGGGTTTGGGGCAGGACAGACCAGTGCACAGGGGACAATCAGGAAATCCCAGCCATCTCAAGAGTGAACTAAAACAGCCTCATTAAATCAGTGTTGAACTCCTGCGCTGATATATTCACTTAGAACTGACAAAGCCCTAATTCCAATTAGCTTAATTCCACTCCAAAATGAATTAAAAACCAAAACAAACACCAAACAAAGGCCAGTTTAATTCCAGCTAAGAGCATCTACCTGGGATGTTAACGTGGTTTAACTAATCCAGTTTAAAATTAATTTGGATTAATTTGCTTGAAAGCCTCACCAGTACATGGGCTCTTATCACAGCTCCTGAAAGCAGGCATATGCATTTCGCTAACATGACTGATGAGCGCATGGAGCAGGCCTCATCCACATCTCTGTGGGGGGTAGCCAGGGGAACTGGGCAGAGTTTCACCACGTCTTGGACCTACACTTTGAGTAGACAGAGCAAAAGGGTGTTTCAGCTACCAAGAAGTTACTGGGAGTGCTAAACAACTGCAAATATCAAACCAACTCTCCTTGAAGGACCAGCTTTCTACACCTGCATTTAGACATCTAAGAAAGGCACTCAAGGCTGGAGTACATCCCCGTTTCTGGCCTGTTTCTGCTGGTGGTCCAAGCAGTGGCTTCCTTATTGTCCTCTTCAGAGTCTGTATCACTTTTTTTTGCATGTATCAGGGGAAAAGCTTTTGCCCAGGTTTTCCCCACATCACAGCTGCACCTAGCCCTGAAAGTATCCCAGTCCCTCTCGACCTGCAGCAGTGGACAGTCCTTTGATGTCCGGGTAGACCTTCATGCCATCCAGCCTTTACCCCTGCAGTGCAAACACCAGTATTAGAGTTAGTTACTCTCTGCTCCCTCTATCATCCGTGGAGACCTACTGAGACCTTTAGGGCAGAATTTCTCTGTCCCGTTGCAGACACCCTTCGTAAACCCTGAGTTACACTTTAAATCATGCATTGAGGTCCAAGCAAAAAGTAGATGCTGTCCTTTAAAATACAAGGTTAAATTTATTTGTTAGGAGGGCCAAGATCACCCAACTGGAAGGCTTTGCACCCTGCAGCCAGGCTTCACAACACCATTGATGTCAGCAGCCATCTCATCCCCTCTCCATCTCTGAATTGCGCTGCCTCCCACAAATGCAAAAGGGCATAGAAAGCAGGAGGAGATCCCAGGCTATCCATGACTCACATCACCCTCTCTGCCCTCCAGTCCCCTCTCCCACTGCTTTTGGTTCAACGTGAACTGAAGAGCTACCAGCTGTGTCCAGGACACAAACCTGCATCCAAGGGAAAGCTTGGGGAAGCCAGCAAACCCACAGCTCAGCTTGGAAAGCACAGCCCTACTCCGAGCAGACAACAGCTCTTTGCCTTCAGGTCACAGGTCATTCATGTTAATTTGGCATCCCTCAGACCCCTCTGAGATGAGAGGCTGGTCTTGCCTTACCAAGAAAACTTTAGGTCAAGAACTTGTCCTGCTTAGATGTTTACACACAGATTTGCTTGGCTGGACCCTTAAGTCCTTTGACAATTATTAAAAGTTTAACTCATCCAGAAAGAATAGAGCAGCAAATGCCACCCTGCGGATGAGGAAGTGACAACCCAGCCAACCCAGGAGGGAGGAGAGTCCCTCCCCACTGTACCTCAACCCCAGCCCTGCAGCCCTCGGAGCAGCCAAGTTACGTAGTTCAAGGCTGGATCGTCCAAAACCTGGGCTGTGTGGTGTCAGGTATTAACTTTCCTCATGGTTTGGGAACACCGCACCCACAGCCTTTCATAGACCAATTGACCTCTGACAAGAGGAGGGGAAAGCAATGAATAAACAGCAGGAACAATCTAGATCGGAGGATCGAGTTACTGTATTAAACAGTTTCCAGAAGAAGGGTGGTTTAGCGACCAGGGGCCTGACCCAGGGCTCAAGAGATTTTGTTCAAGTCTGTTCTCTGCTACAGATTTCCTTCCTGGCCTTGTTCAAGTTCCTTGACTTCTCTGCATGTTGGTCTCACGCCTGCCACAGGGGGATAACACCACTGCCTTATCTCCTTGGGTCATAGTGACAGCAAACCTGTGAAGGACTCTCAGCCTTTGGTCCCGTGATAAGGGAGGCGTTACAGAGAGATGAAAGTGCAAGCCAAACAGGGAGCTCTGTGCATGCTGCAAGCTCTACCCACAGCTGAAGTCATCTGGGAAAATGTGTCAAGGTGGCTTCAACCTGAACTTCTCAGCAAAATCCTCACCCAGACTGTATTGCCCAAAGAGGAACAGCCACTGTGGTAAAGATGAGGACCTTCCCTCCCCTCTTTTGCTTATGCGCTGAAACAGGCCCAGCTCACAACGCTGAGAGAGGCAAAGAATTCAACTATGTCACTAGGATGGGGTCAGCGTTACTGCAGGGCACAACCCTTGCAGAAGCATTGGCCAAAGCCACCAACTCTTGAGTGGCCAGACTCCTACCCTGTAGCTGCCCATGGATTAGAGCAGGGAACTGGGTGCACAGATCACCCTTGGGCTCCAAAACGCATTTGTGACTCTGATTCAAAGGGCCCAGTCCAGGACCAACTGAGGTTGGTCCTAGATATGGGGAACCATTTATCAGAAAGAGATATGCCATCTGGGGGCATCATAAAGCACCCAGGATTGCATTTAGCTTCGTCTGCGGCCAGAATTAGCCTGGGAGAAAAGAAAAAAAAGATCAGACACACACACACACACACAAAAGTCCAGCAAATAATGTGGTAATGCAGCGCAAGACGAAAAATGCAGTAGCTGAAAAGAGGTGTGCACTGCAACAAACAAAATACATCACAGGGTGATCTCAATGGAAAGTGTCAAGAGAAAATGATGAGCAACCAGAAATAGAGTTGGAAAGGAATTGTTTGGTTATATGCAGCCCAAGCAAGGGCTGCTCATTTCTCCTGTAAGTACTTCCAGAAGCTCATTTGAAAAATGGTTTAAAAAGCTAGTTCGTTGCTGCCAGCATAAATCAGAGCATGACTACAAAGCAGCCAGTTCAGTAGCAGCATAATGAAAAGACTGCAAGAGGACAGAAACCCTTAACGTCAACTGATGGAGAAGATTCCCGGTCCGTGGGTGTCCAACCCTTTCTAAGAGAAAATAACCTCCCTCTTCTCTTCCTGCAGTTCTGCATTATTTCCTCTCCTGTCCTCCCTCTCCTTTCATTGAGGGGAGCACCAAGCCAACAGCTCCCTTGGCTGTGATTTTCCAGAGGAAGGTGGGGATGGCCACAGTAGGTTTTATGTTATTTTTCACCCAGAATTGTGCCCAATGGCAGAATTAACCAGAACAGAACATTTTTTTCAGGACTTTCTCTTGCCATTCAGCTCAACCATCATCCCCACAGCTTTTCCTAATACATCCCCCAGCCATGTTTTCCTTCCCCTTCCAGTTTGCCTCAAGTCAGCATGCCCATAATGATCAAAATGCAAATACAGAAACAATCTGAGATCCACATTCACCCAACATAACCCAGGGCCCATTCCCAGTCCTGCTCTGAGTGTCCACCTAAGCTCTCAGACTTAGTGACGTCCAACACCTCTGAGCATCTCGCCTGCCTGGCTATAAATCACACAGAGATGAAAGGCTGCTTGGAAGCAGAAGATGAATGCAGGAAACATTGATGCCAGCTGAGATTACTGCAGAATGAGCAAATCGTGGCAGGGGCCCTGGATACTTCATAATTCAGCCATCTGCCCCTGTTTCTAGCCTTGCACCTTGGCACCCAGGTCGGGCCTTTCTGTTTGTCCATTCTCCTCATTAGGAACAGGCGCTTGAATGGGCACATGTGTAGAGTCAACAGTGGCTTAGGACAGATGAGATATTAGCCCTGATATTAGAAAGTAAAATACACCCTCGTGATTAACCTGCTGCTCTGGAGGCTTCTAGGAAAACATACGGGCCATTAGCTGCTCCCTGAGTATGGCAGGGACCAGTGGAAGGGGTGACTTGTTAAAATACACAAGGCCTTGTTTCTTCATGTGCACAAGGTTGCCCAGAGAGGTTGTGGAGTCTCCATCTTTGGAGATACTCAAAAGCCATCTGGGTAGGGTCCTGGGCAACAAGCTTTAGGTGACCCTGTTTGAGCAGGAGGGTTGGACTACACGATCTCCAGAGGCTCCTTCCAACCTCAGCTGTTCTGCGATTCTGTGAAGACCCCTTTGAGCTGTTTTGCTCTGTAACTGCTAGTCTTGGAGAAGTCCTGACTTCCCCAGTGCTGTGAGTGCCCATGGCGCCCACAGGGTGGGTGTAAAGGCACCTACCCCAGCCCAGGTTCAACTTTTGACTGCTTCTGCTAGGGTCATGTGCTTGCTGGCCACTATTTGTATGCCGAGGTCTACTCGGCGGTGCAGGTCAAGGCTGGATTTGTCACACCAGCCGCTCTGAGGATTGTCAGGCTGGTTCTTCACTGTCTCTTCCAATTGATGATCTCAGGGGGGATCACAGCATCTCTTGCGCAGGGGACAGGTCTAAAAGGACCAGGAAGGCAGCTTTTCATACAACAGGTAGCAATCCACGGGACTCCCTGCCAAAGGATGTGGCTAAAAATTTATGGGGGGTCTGGAGGAGACTGGCTGAGTGCATGAATCATAGAGCTGCTGAAGGCTGTTAAACTGACAGAAATACATCTGGCTGAGCAAATCCGTGGAGCTGGAAACACGTGGAGCCTCGAGACAGCCATAGGGGAAATCTCTCTTTTTTAAAATGTTCTTGTGTTACTTTTCCCTGGGTCCATTTATGGCTGCTAGGAGAGGCAGGGTGCTGGGCTAGGTGGTCCCTTGGTCTGACTCAGCATTGTACAAATCCAGGCTTTTGGCAGGAGAGGTCACGTCCACACATTGTCCCTCTTTCCCTTCCCTTTATCCTCCCCAAAAGCCGTCACTGCTGGCAGGGACTGAATGGCTGACAAGTGTGTGATTTTTGTACTAGAAAATGTACTGGAGGAGGTTTTTTAGGTTCCCAACAGCATCTAGGCTGGCTCAAAACAACACAAAGAATTGTGCCACTGGAAATGACATTTTGGGCCATTTTGGGAGGGGGAAATGAGGCAAAGAAATGCCTTTCAGTAGAAAACACTTGAGTTGGTCCAGTCCTCCCTTCGAGGGAGCCGGGGTGCCCCTAGGGAAACCCTCCACGGCCAACGCTCCAGAGCCAGCGCTAACCCGCTGCACCCTCTCGGCCCTGTCCGTGTGTCCAGCTGGTGAAGACGGCGGAGCTGGACCCCCGGAAGAACTACCTGCTGGGCTTTCACCCCCACGGTGTCCTGGCGGCGGGAGCCTTCCTCAATTTCTGCACGGAGGCGTCGGGGTTCTCTGCGCTCTTCCCGGGCATCACCCCCCACGTGATGATGCTCTCCCTGTGGTTTCGCATCCCCTTCTTCAGGGAATACTTGTTGAGCGGAGGTAAGCGGGGCGGCCACGTGGGGGAACGCCTCCGGCGAGCCGTGGGAAGGGCAGGCGAGGGGGATGCCTTTTGGGGAGCAGAGACTGAACACCCCAGGGGAGGCTTGGGATGAGGAGCCAAGGGTCTGGTCGCCTCCATCTGTGAACGATCCGATTCAATGCATGGACACAGCTGCTCGAGGTGGCACCAGAGGCTGAACGCGCTCAGTTTGATGTTAAAAACTGCCTTCCTAGCTTCTTTCTCTGCCTTTCGACATACCAGATCCCCGCGGAGCTGAGGGCAGCGCTGTGCCAGACGCTGTATAACGGCATTGCCTATGTAGCCCGCCGTGATCCCCTGTATTTATTTCTTTTCCACCCAAATAACATTCGGGGTAGAGCAAGGTTGTATGCTCAAGGACAAAAACACAGCTTTCCAAAGGAAACGGTGGAAAAGGAAGAAGAAATGCAAACAAGTAGGTAAAAATTAAACAGAGAGAGAGGGGAAAGAGATGCCAGAGACATCAGAGGTGCCTTCCTCCCACCGTCGATCATCTCTCAGTTGGAAATGCTGCTCCTTTATTCATTTATTTGTGACCAGCAAGAGAAATCTTCAGACCCGGAGCAGCCAAGCCTGCACCTAACCCTACACTGTGGGGCTATTCGTATGCTAAAGATAAACCCTGGTAAGCTCTGTTTTAGCCTAAAATGAACATGGATCTTGTTAAGTCACATGATAGAGACGGAGGCAGGATTCAAGAGACTAAACATCAGCATCGAGTTCCATCAGATACACCCCCGGCTGTTTGTCGCACGGCTTTCCACCTAAACCCTGGCTCCTGCTGCTGGAAAAATATTTACATGGATAGTGAAGAATCAAAACAGTGAGATATGAGAGTGTTATTGCAGTTACTACAGCTACTGACCCAGATTTGATCCCTAACGCGAGAGCTGGGTGCATAGCTCATTTGCAGGTTGATTGGATCCATTTGACACACAGGTGTTACTTATAAAATCATTTGAGCCCTCTCCCAAACAGCAATTTTTTTTTTATTTTTAATCAAAACCACTTTGCTTTGCCATTTCTGAATTAAGGATTTCAAATCTTTGTGAGTAAATAACATTGGGGGGCAAATCTACATTAAGTTTTACTTTAACATAGTAACATCCCCTGAAATCCCTTTGTGTTTTAATCTAATGAAATGTTTCACTCTGGACTGATTCAGGGTTGGACATGGCTTCGTTTGACAACAAATAGAAAGAAATTTCCCCCCGGGGCTTGACTGCAGCTAGTTTTCAGCTTACTTTTTTTCCTGTATTTCTCCCATTTCTTGCCTCCGGGCCAGAGAGCAAAGGGGAAATGGGATATTCACACAACACGGCTGCGCGTGAACTCGGCATCTCTCAGAGGAGCTGGGCTGAGTTTGCCAGAGTATAGGAAAACCGGAAAAACGAGGCATCGAGCACCTCTCTGGAGCTGGAGAAACGGGGGAAAAAGCTACCGAGCGACCCGCCGCCCTGTGGGTTTTACACATCTTCGTTTTTCTTCCTCTCTGCCGCCCAGGCTTGGTGTCCTCTGACAAGGAGAGTGCGTCCTACGTGCTGCGGCGGCCCGAGGGGGGCAACACGCTGACCATCATCGTCGGCGGGGCGCAGGAGGCGCTGGACGCCCGGCCGGGATCCTTCATCTTGCTGCTGAGGAAGAGGAAGGGCTTCGTCCGCCTGGCCATCGAGAACGGGTGACGCAGGGGAGGGCGCCGGGGAGGGATGCTCCGGCACGAGGCTGGTCAAAGATGGGGGGGTCGCCGCGCTGATTTGGGGAGGGGGAAGGTGTTTGCGCTCCTTCTTGCGCCCCGGGGCTGAGCTCTCGCGCCTCGGCCCCCCGTTCCCCGCAGCACCCCACTGGTCCCCGTCTTCTCCTTCGGCGAGAACGAGCTCTTCGACCAGGTCAGCAACCCCAAGGGCTCCTGGCTGCGGCGGCTCCAGCACCGGCTCCAGCAGATCATGGGCATCTCCCTTCCCCTCTTCCATGCGCGAGGCATCTTCCAGTACAGCTTTGGGCTCGTCCCCTACCGCCGGCCCATCTACACCGTGGGTAAGTCCCTCCTTGGCACGTCGGTGTGATGCCATCTGCACAGAGCCCCGAGGGGTTGCTTGAGCAGAGCTTTTGCATGCTGGAGAGATAGGTTTTGGGTCGTTTTCCCTCCTGGCTAAATTGCCGCTGCGGCTACAGTCGTGTCAGCAACTCAAAGAAATTGCTCTTGGGGTCCAAGGGTGAGTGGCGCAGCATGGTTTGCATCCATACACTCTCCCTCCTTGCAAAATGCCCATGTCCCTGCCGTGGCCCTTTTTTGCTCACCAGCCTAGACATAACCTCTGTTTAAAGGCTCCCGGAGAAAGGTCTTGGCTTTCGTTAAGATGGCAATATTATCTGACAGCAGATGCAAATAAAAACTTAAAAATATGACTGGAAACGACTTCCTGAGCCTGCAGGTAGCTTGAAACTGTAGCTCTCTGTGTGGTGATATCACAAGCTTGGCTTAGCGTGGGAACTGGACACCAGCTGAAGAGGAGCAGGTTTAAAGCAGCAGGGATAACACGGAGGGTGAACAACGTGTGGGCCCCCACATGCACAGGGTTGGGATCCCAGCTTGGGGCTGAGAAAGCCCAGAGTAAAGGCAGCTGCCTCACCACCCCTGGGGACAAAAGCCATCTCCCCATAGCAGAGGTGCAGCCGTACTCCTGTGTGCTCCCATGCCTGGGGGAGACCAAATTTCACGAAACTCATTGGTTTTGGAGAAGTTTCAGCTGGCTTCAACACTGCTCTGCTCAGCCCGTGAGCACGGCCGAAGCTCTGAACGAGGCTAAGTAAAGAGGCTGGTTGGAAAGGTCAGAGCTCGCCCCTGTTGATTAGGTTTGACAGCCAGCAATTACTCCTAATTGTTTTACGACCTGTTTGCCTTGTCTCGATGGTTTTACAAGCTGCATGGTGTCACAAGGGCTCTTCATTAGTCCAGTGAAGAGCAGTCTTAGGCAGCAATGACACCCATCGCCGCTTGACAAACACAGTTAAAGTGAGATCCAGAGCAAGAGCGGTAACTCAGGGCTTGATGCCTCAATTTCCCCATCTGCAATGGAGATTCCCTGGGCAACGTGGGAATAGCTTAGAAAACCAAGCCCAGATGTTAGGATGATGTTGAAAGGTCACCAAGAGCAGAGCTGGGATTTGAGCCTCCACCTCCCTGTCTGCTGCCTTCCAACCTCCCAAACAAATATGACTGGTCATATTAATCCACCCATGGAAAGATGGGCCCAACCCTGTACTAAGTTGTGCAAAACATCCAGATGTGCCCGACGCCAAGGCCCTGGCTCCTCCTAACGTCTGTTGTTTTGCAGTTGGGAAGCCGATTCCCGTGCAGAAGAAGCACAAGCCCTCCGAGGAAGATGTTGATCAAATGCATCAGAAATACTTAAATGAATTGTCCAAGCTCTTTGAGGAGCATAAAGCAAAATACAACATCCCTGAAGACAAACACCTTGAATTTATTTAGAACTCCTCATGTGAGTTTAAGCCACAGGGTTTCAGTTTCAAGTTTTCCCTCTGTCTCTGGGACTAATTCACAACCTTGCCTTAGTCGCAGTCAACGTATGGCCGATGCAGTGTAGGGAGCAGGACTTGATTTTCCCAGCATTTGCATGAGTCGAGAGCCTGTTTTCATTTTCTCTTTGTAGGACACACAAAAAAAATGAAAAGAGGAACAAAAAAATCCCATCCAACCAATTCAACACTATTAAAACTCCCCTGTAGAAAACTTAAAATTTGAGTCTGGCTTAAAGGCCAGGTTTTCAAGCTCTTCCCAGATAGAAATGAATTATGAAAATTTTCCTTTGCATTTAAATCAAGTGTCATTTTCTCAGGTTGGATAAGGAAAGGTTCACTCTGGGAAAAGTCCTCAAAGACATCTACCAGGATATCCAGGCCTTTGCTACCCACTCAGTTCTCTGACTTCAGAGAAAATTCACAGCTTTTTTTCTACATAACGGATGGGAATATCTATCTGAGTGCCCAGCTCAGGCCAGTCAATGGAAACGGGGTGATGAGCCATAATTTCTGCTGAATGTATATATATTTCTAAATGTCATTTGTCGGGATTAAATGATCACTGTTCTCTCTGCTTCCTGCTCTTCGTGTCTTTAATCGAGCTGGGCTTTTTCTCCCCGACAAAAACACAGTTTTTTAGAAAGCTCATATTCCCTGCACCCTCTGCAGCCAAATGAACAGATCTCAGCTGACGCTGAACCCCAACAAAATTAAGAAAAAAACTCCTTTATCACGGGCAAGGGCTAGGCAGTCCCCATCTTCACAGCACTTGCAGACTTGCACGTTACCCTCATTTCATCATGTCATGTTAGAGCTGTGCCCAGACTCAAGCTTTACAAACCTGCATTTTTCCAGGTCTGGTGAAATATCAAGGATTGCGGAGATTGCTGGGTTAGCTGAGGCGACTGAGGGCTTGGTATTTTAATGTATACATGCACTAGGCACCCCTCAACTCACTGACACCACTACCAAAAAAATACATCCAAGCTTTGTGGCAAAGCATGGCTGGAACCCAGGATTCCTAATTTTGTTAATTTGACCCCGGACAGCCTCCGTGGAAATGTCTTGGACCACCTACTGCCACACTGTCACTGATGCGTCGTGAAAATACACTTTCCTAAAGACAAAGGGAAGCTCGCTTTCCTGCTTAGGTTTAGAAGAAATCCTGAGAGATCACATTTGTGCTTCTCCTTTCCCTTCCTGCCATCCTCTCCTGGTTTTGGCCAGTGTAGTGGGCTGCAGAATATGGTACAAAAAGGGGTAGTGCTGTATCGTTTTTAAAAACGGGCCATTTCTTGAGTAGATAACATGGCCAGAAGATGGGAGATGGGAGAAGCGATTTGGGACAGGAAATATGTCTCATAAAGCCCCGTTTGGCAGGTGATCAAGGCTTTAAATAACTGCATCTTGATATCCAGAACGTTATTAAACTCTGCACTTAATGGGATTTAGCAGCGTGGAAGTTTTAGGCGGCTGGGAGCCATCTGCTCAGATCGGCTTTACCTTGTCCCTATGGACTTCTCATACTATATCTCTTGCATCCAGCATTTTTATTACTGTAGTGAGGGAAAATGCTGTTTCTAGATCTGTTTCTAAACTGACAATTCCATTATTGCATTTTATTTTCTTTTCCCTTTCCTCCCTGTTCAGCCCTGATCAAATTACTCCATAGGTTTCTTAATTTGGATGACCCGTTGCAAATCCCTCCCATTCTCAGAGAACAAGCAACAACAGGGAAAAAAAGGATGGACCCCTTCTTGACATTTCTAAGCACTCCTCCTGTAATCCCGTGCTTAACCCAGTCAAATAACGCAGGTTGCCTGCCATCATTACTTGCTTCCTTTCTATTAATAGATTTTTTTTGCTTTGGCCTTTGTTAAGAGCAGAGATGCCTAAGCAGGAGGGAGATTTATGGTTCAGGAAAATAAAACTAATTCTCTCCCAGCCTTCTCTCAATGGGAAGAGTAGCCAGGTGCTACTGTTGGAGCAGGAATCAGCAGTGCAAGAGGGAGAGGATTTGAGGATCCAAGCCATCTACTGCGTGGTGGAGATGCAGGAATGGGAGGGAGCAGGACTCAGGGTCCTCTCTAGGTCATGGACAAGGATCACAGGCCCTGGGACAGACAAGAGGAGTGGGATCGAATTTGTAGGAGGGACATGACCCAGCCATAGCTTGGTGGAGAAGCCCCAGTAGAAGACAGGCTCCATAATTGTCCATGGAGGCCTTTGTCTTACCCTTTGGGGACCTGAGTGGAGTTGTCTCAAGTGCTGGAGAAGGAGCTATGTTGGAGGTGGGATGGCCCATTGCTTTCCCAATGGGTGATGCCAGGCTGGGAGGGAGACAGCCGAAAGCAGGGGTCAGGAAGAGCACGAGACCCCAAGGCAGAGGAATACCCTGGTGCTAACACAGCCCCCAGCACCAATGTGGGCTCCCTAGATTGGGCAGGCCCTGCTTGGAGTGACCCTGCCTGCCAAGGTTGATGCCACTGGGCACTCCCAGCTGCTGGAGCCTGAACCAAGCATGGGTGATTTTTCCCAGCTTGGTGCAAGTTGTCTCTCAAGAGCCTTCTCCCAAGCACTAGTGGGTCAGGTGTTTCAAAGGGCCCTGAGCCATCCGCACTGCCCCATCCCAAAAGCCAGAGTGAGCATCAAAGCCTACAATGTGAAAGCCAAGAGCCACGCAGGCAGGCTTTGCCTCATGCTCCTGAAACACTGATGCTGGCCAATAAACCAGAAGCAGGTGCAGACCCCTCCAGAGCCTCAAACCCGTAGCAGAGCCACCTCTCCTCCGAGAAAGCCCTTCTCCTGGGGAAAAGCCATCTCTCCACTGGGTAAACTTCATTTCAGTGTGAGAGCATTGCATTGGCCGTTTGCATTGCACCGGACAGAGTGAGTGCAGCTTCCAGCTGGAGGCCAGGGATCAGAGGAGGGCATTGGTTATCTATGATTAGCTTCATCAGAGGTCAGTTTTTATCTCAAAGACTGGAACGTGCCCTTGATTCCACAGGGACCTATATAAGCTAGGAGAGATCAGTGCTTGGGCTTGTGTTAACTATGACATTAATAATAATAAAAATTCATAGACGCCCTTGCAGCTGGGAGCTATTCAGGGGGCTCAGAGCAATGCAAGGTCTTGTCTTCTCGAGAGGCCGGAGCTACCTTCAAATCAAATGCTGTAAGAAGAGCTGCTTTTATGCTATTTTAGGTTTGTGTAGAGCTTTTTGGAGGATTGAAACTCCTCTGCTAAAACACAAGAGAAGACAAATGCTGAGAGCAAACCGGATGCAAAGGAGGGCCCGAATCAGGCAGTTTCCTCCCAGACTGCAGCTACGTTTGGATTTGAACTTGGCAGCTCAGCATTGGCTCAGTCCACAGCACAAATACTAGAAATTGGGGGCAACCAAGTTGTAGCCAAAGAAAACAAGGCCCACATAACGCTGGAATGACAAAGCACATTTCCTTCCAGCATTTCCATTTGCTATTTCTGCTGCTGGCTATGATCTGAGAAACAGTCCTGACGAGAACAGATGGATTCGCTGCCTCTCTTCTAGAACAGGGGAAGTTGGATGAACAGATTTAAGTCTTTTCGGTACTTCTGGAAATCCAAAATTGGAAAGTACTCTAAGAAATATGAGTGTTACGCTTCAGTACTCCCTGTCTGCTTGTCTGTTCCTTCCTCTGCCTCCCTCATCACCTCTCTAGCGGTTCTGTTACAAGAGGCTTTAATCTGGATTTGCCATACTTAGCGGATTCGGATCATGAGGCTCAGAAGAAAACCTCCAACAACTGATGAATGCAAAATACTGACTGATTCCCCAGGAGAAGGAAAGCCAAACAAAATGCTTTTTTTGCCCTTCTGCAGCTCTCCCATGCTAGGGCTGCAAAATGTTTTACTGCCTTGGGAACAGGGTTGAAAGGTCGCTTGGCGTTGTGGCAAACAACTAGAAAATATGTGGTTTTCGACTTGCTGAAAGACTTCCCGCTTTTAATTCAAGATAATCCCAACATGTGGTGCATTAAACATCCCCCTCCTCATGCTACTGAGCTTTTTTCTTTTGAAGAAAAGAAATAAAAATTACTTTGAAAACCATCACTTTGATAAACACAGGTCTCCCCAGGAATGTGGACGCTTCTTTGTAATCGGTTAGTTCTGTCTGATTTGAACTAAATTAGCTGCTTTCCCGGATCTCCCATTGTCCGACTTCACCTCTTGACGCAGACTTTCTGGAGGAACCGTCCAATGCAGGATTTTGGCAGACTGTGTTATAAAAAACCACCAGCAGAGACGTAACCTGCAGTGACCAATACACTGCACGAGGCAGGGGGATATATACTGGATTTAAAGAAATACTGGCTATGTCCGACTCACTTTTCATGATCGGCATCCAGGGGCACGCGGCATTTTTACACCTACCCACGTCCCGTCCCCAGCTTGCAGCCAGCCAGCGTGGGATTGCTTGGTGGCAGCTAAGCCGTTTAATTCTGCTAAACCACCTCACCTCCTTGCCAGGGGGTCTCCTGCGCTTCAGACAGCAGCCTCCTTATTTTTCAATAAGCACCTCAAGAACAAGCCATGCGCTGAGAATTACGCACTGAAAAGTGCTACAGAAATGATTTGAAGTCACTCGCATTTGTGAGAAATGCTTGCAGAAAATGCATGCACAGAAAAAAATATGCATGCACAGAAAAAAATGCATGCCTGGTTTGCAGGGTAGACATTGTTCTGCTTTACTAGCCTGCTCCGATAACTTAAAATTCAAGGGGAACAAATGTAGGCACGCTGTGCTTTTATCTCCACCACCGTCAGGGAATCAGCAAGAACAGAACTCGGTTGCGTTTTGCAAACAAATAATTCATGGCCAAGGGTGTGTGTGCACCCTGGAGGAATTCAACTCCACATCACGGAGTACTTTGAACTCGAAGAACAACTCTGCATTGCCAAGAGCACACAAACAAAGCTATAGGGTTCTTCCACTGAGGAGACACCTTAAGGTCAGGATTTGAGACAGAGTTTACAAAGTGCTTAGCTTGTACCAGCTAAAAACGGGATCCTTTAAGCTGCCTTGTGGTGTGATCTCTCAGTAAGATTAGATACCTCATTTTACCCATTAGTAACCAAAAATCTTGACTCCAGAGACTCAGTATCATCACGTCATCACTCGTTAGGAGTTACTGTTTGTCTCCCAGATGAAGGAGTGAGCGAGGTTACAGTTTTTCCACATTGTATTTTATATCAGGCCCATGGCAATATCTACAAATCACACAGTGCATCTTGCTTCCAAGAACTGCCAAGCACTTTACAAGCAAATACGATCTGTAATCCCCGGAGCCGGGGAGCAGGAGCTCCTTTAACCCCTCCGTTGATGCTGGGCTGCCGTGAACCTGGGACCGGCAGCGTCTCAGGGCCAGAGAGCAAGAATAAGCATGACCCCGTGGCCTAAATCCCCTGTGAATCTCGCCCCCACTGATCTTCTCCAGGTCGCAGGAAGCCTGCAGCAAGGCTAAGAACTGAATCCCGCATCCTGTGTCCCCGAGTCTTAACGCCAGCACTGACCTCCCTCTTACGGCTCAGTCCCAAAGCTAAGGTTGGGGGCAGGGATTTGGCCCATTTCTGCTACCAAATACATCTCTTTAGACATCCTCCACTCCGGGCTGCTCCAGCAGGAGACATCGCTTAGCCCTGAATGCAATTTTATGGTCTCATCCTGATGGTGGCTGACCAGCCTGGCTCCCTCCACTGCCAAAGGGAGCACCACAGTTCGCAGAATCCAGGGTACCCAAATTACAAAGACCTGGCAAAAAACCGAGATGGGTAGGATAGGCGCTTTTCCTGGTCCTCTGGGGCTCTGGATCCTACCACCTTACAGGATGGAGCCGTGAGAGAGAGAGAGAGAGAGGTTTTCTTGACAAGAAAGTCACTCCAAGGCAGCCAGGATGGAAGTTAATTTATGCTAATAAATTAATTTATATAATTTCCTGTGTAATAAGGCTCTTCTACTTGTATTAGGATGTCCCCTGAGAAGGAAAAGACCCACAGCTGCAGCATGCTGTGCTTCAGCTATTCTTCACTTCCCCAGGCCAAGAGGAGAGCAAGGGAGAGCGAGATGGCAATTAGAGCAACCCCAAGGCTGTTCCAAGCAAGGACGGGGACTGGTTTGGCTCACAAACACATACAAAGAAAGAAAGCAGAAAAATGTCACTGGACCCTGTATGCCCTGCCTGATCCTTTCCTAGTTATTTTCTGAAACCGTCATCTGCATTTTTATGTCATAGGTCTTTTCAGTGATCTGCCACACAGGAAATTTCTTGGTCAAGAATGGACTACTGTTTTTGGGATGCCCTAAAACAGACCAATAGCTTAGGTATAGGTATAACAGGTATAAATAGGAAGAGGTACATACTCCTCTGATGGGCCAGCTTCCAACAGTTCTTCTTTATTGGAAGTGTTTTCTGACTCAGGGCAGTCCTGATAACCCCATATTCCCCAACTCCAGAAGCTGAAATATATAGATACACACACACACACACACACACACACACACACACACACATATATATGTACACAGAAACACCCATATTAGCAGAGATGATTATGGAGGTTATGCTGGATCCAGCTTAACAAATTAATATGGTAGAGTCTACAAAAGTGTGAACTGAGAAGAGGCATGATAATAGAAGACAGCTGACAGCTGTAGAGAAGGGAATAATCTTATCTTCATGTCCCTGGTGGATGGGACAAAAAGTCATGGGCCTAATTACATCAAGGAAGATGTGGGTCAGGAATATATTGGCTAGAAAGGTTGCGACATCTCCATCATTGATGGTCTTTAAGAGCATATTAACATTGTGTCTGTCACTATGAAACCAGATGGATTTGGTCCTCCCCTGTGATAAAGGGCATGGCCCAGCTGACCTCTTAATATCCCTTCCCAGCTCTATTTTTCTATGATTGCAGTACTGGGAACCATAATATCACCTGCATTCTCACCTCCATTGCTCTAAGAGGATTTCCCCCAGGATGTGCCTTAGCTAATAGGCTTTGGCAGATCTTTTGGAGGCTGGCTTTAGCATGACCTGCCAGGAAATGATCAATACATCTTCCTTCCTACTGACACCAATGTCCAGCGTTTTTGCTTGTCCCTGGGTTTTGTCTGCCTCTACTGCTCTGGGCTGGTGCATACGAAAGAAAGTGAGGTGGCAGAAGGCCTCCTCACCGAGATAAGGCTTTCAATGAAATTTAAGAGTTTATTTATGGAGTGAGGGCCAGAATCCAGGCAGCCCCAGTGTGGGAGATGAAGGCAGCTGGCTTTGAGTACTTACTGCTCTCTTCAGTTCTCTAGCTCTTGCCCTAAGATTTGGCTGATACACGCTGCTTGAGGTCTTTCAAAGTTATGCCCCGGGTCCCAGCTCTCTGAAGACTACAAAGAAAGTGTCTGGAGTCCAAGTCTCTTTTCTCCACCCGCTGATGAGCTGTGAGTTGGCCACATTGACTCAAAAGCTACTTCTCCAGCACATGCAGGGCATTTCCAGCTTCAGCTCTCTCCTCCCAAATCCCCTCCCATCCACACGTTAGGAGCATAGACCAGTTTTATCGGTTGAGAGCAGAAGTCCATCTACATCAGCATCTTCTCTCTCTTGGTGACCAACAGCGTGTGCCTGGGAAGAACAGGACAAGCATTGCATAGTGCTCTTCCAGAACACTTTCCCAGCATTTTGCAGTCTGCATCTTCCTAACCAGGAAGTACTTTGTACTTAACAGTAAATTCCATGAATCCTTTTGTCTAGTTTTCTTAGAAAACATCTTTTACAAAATCTTTCACATTGGCACCTGGTATTATTTCCAAAGTTAGAAACTTTATTCCACCACATGGAAAAGAGGTCTTGGGGTTCCTGTGGGTTGTTCTCTGAGAACGTCAGCTCTCTGCCTAGTGCTGGTTGAAAAAGCAAATAGGATGATAGGAATGATTAGGAATGGAATAAAGAATGAAAGAGAAAACATCTCTGTGCTCAGGGCCAGGTGGCCAGCAGAGCCAAGCAGCGCTCATGGACCACCTCAAGGCCCTGACTCCTGTGGATCCTGCGCTCACCTGCCCATTCTCCACTCTCCATTACCTCTTTCCTTACAGCTCTTCCCACTGTCGGTTTCACATCGCAGGAGCCTCCTGCTCTTGCTGCTCCGGGCAGGGATGGTCAGAAGGTTAGGAAGGGAGGAAGACCTGACACCAGCCACATGGTGTGCCAGGGCAGCACAGATGCTCTGAGCAAGACCCGAAATCCATCCCATCTCCATCCTTGGCCGAAGGATGTGGACAGCCCTGACACAAGGAGCTCTGACACAACAGGATTGCAAACACTTCTACAAGAGGAGCTGATGCCAGCTAGACTGGCAGGTTAAGAAGGAGGGAGAGGGGGGAAATAGAGACTAAGAGAAACACCCATCCAACAAGAGATGAGGCTGCAGGAACCACTGAGCCACAGGGCTAACATGCTTTATCTTCTTATCTTATTTGCACTTATCAAGGAAGCAAGCAAGTTTTACACTAAATACCTGTCACACCTGGTCATCACCACTTTACTTCTCGTTTTTAATTAAGAACTTAGCAATTCTGCTTGCTTGTTCTAAAATAATCAGTAATTCCAATTTGTTTGGACTGTTTCTTTCTAGATTGATATTTCTCCTTCTCTCTCTCTCTATATGTGTGTGTGTAAACAGTCTTGCTGAAGTCAGCAGGACCGTGTGGGTGGGGAAAGGGTTGCAGGACTGGGTCTGTCTGGTGCCTACTGGCCACATGCATCTGTGGAATGGCTCCTCCGCAACCCGCAGGAGTTATGAAACAAGGCGGGTACCTTTTCCCTGCAGACTTTGCTAATTCTGAGTTGTTCTACGTTTGGCTGTGATACAACCCCCTAAATTTAGCGCTGTGGGGGACTGAGGCACCTCTGGTGAGAAGTCAGTCCTCTAGGCTATTGATCGGTCACATGGGAGCTCTACAGAAAGCCCAGAGCATACCTGGAACTGCAGGACTGCCGGAAGTGTTGTAGAAATTGTGTGCTCTTCATTATCACATAAATTGCAAGCTATTATAATATCACGGAAAGGCTCAGTTTATTGCTCAGATTGGCTAGGCCAGGAGCAATCAAAAGACAGACTCCCGCATGATGTTCTCAACCCCCTCCTGCCCTACATCTCGCTGCAGGCTTATCCATGCAATTCAACTGGCTTCCTGAGGGAAGGAGATGAATTTCTATTCCAAGATCTTTATTCATCCATCAGAGGGAGGCATTTTTAACTAAGCATCAATAGTAATGGGATTCTGGAGATGTGCTTTGAAATTCAAGAGTGAACAGAAAGTACCTGAGCACGCATGGGAGTCAAAGTCCTAGAGAGAAATATGGTTTAGCGGCCCTAGTGCTGAGCAGGGTCCTCTGCTGTCTTAGCTAACAAGTGCCTAAGGAGAATCCAAGTAGCATGAAGAGCAAGAGGGGAAAAGTCAGGTAGGTCCTGGGTCTTTGCTCCAGTGGTTTTATCCTTTGCTCTTAGCAGCTGCATTTCCAGTTTTGTAATTGAGAACTTAACTCTTTTCTTTGCAAAAACAACGCTAATTTTACTTTGTGTTTACTGTTAACTCGTGTAAATCTGGCGGCTGGTGAGCATGCTCGCTCTGTCAGCAAACCGAAACATTGCAAACAGCCCCCAAAACACTGCAAACAACCCCTAAAACCTTCCTTCAGATATTTCACCTGTGTACAGAAGCAAAAATTTCAGCTTTTGACACACAGCGGCACTTAGAGCAAGAGCATTCATGCCTTCTGCTGCACTTCCAACAGTACTTAATGCTCTCCCTGCATTTCACAGGGGAAAAACTTTGGCACAGGAGTGAAAGAAGGCAAAACTAACTCTGGCACAGGAGCGAAAGGAGGCAAAACTACGCTTGCAAGATATTATTAGCACACACAAGTCTGACTGCAGCTTTTCTCAAAGGTGAGTGCTCCTAAATGAGTGTTTGCAGTAGATCTGGCCTCTTTTTGAAGTCCTGGTAAGTTTAAGATGTCTTGTGCAAGATCATTATTACTGATTTGTGTTGCAGTAGCTACACACCAGTAGTCTTAGGACTACCGCCGTCAGTTGGAGATTATTTTTTTGGAAAAAAATAAGCTGATTCTGATTTGCAGCCAGTAATAGAAATTGCAGCTAGTTTTAGCCAAGTGGGAAAGACTCTAAAAATATTGAGAAAATAATAGATCTCTGGTAGAAATGGTGAGACTTGCTGTAGAAAAGGAGGCCAAAGCCCTTTGCTGCGCGCCTGGGAGACCTGCCACCACTGAAGAGCAGGTTTAGCAGCAATGCAGGCTTCCTGCAAGAGCTCACGTCAGACACATGCACACAGGGTCGCCTGCTGTCCACCCTGTGCCGCAATGAACAGAGGTGCTGAGCTCTGAGGGGCCTGCAAGATCATCTTACTGATGTTTCCTCATGCCAGTGATGCTCACGGTCTGAGCCCAAAGCTCCAACGTGTTTGGTGCTATGAGCATGGGGCGTCCTTAGAAAGGAGACTCACCTGGCTTGACTTCCATGTGAGTCCCTTTGGTTGGCTCCCAGCCCCTCATCAGCAGAAACCATTTGCTTCAAGACCTCCAGATGAATTTGGGCAGACCAGCTTGGGCCTCTGGGACAAGCACAAGGTACAGGCAGGCGGACAGCAGAGCATCCCTAATCCTGCGGGTTCAGCCATATAGCAGGGAAAATTGTTTGGCAGATGCCATGCGGACCTCCTTGTCCACCTTGCCCTGTTGCAAAGCAGCTCACGCAAGCTCCCACCTCTCTTCCCACAGACCGAGGATGGGCAGAGCTGGCTCGTGCCCTTCCCAGAGCCCCCTGCCAGAGGAAATTCCAGCTCTGACATGTCCGGGCTGGCATCCTTGAGCTCTCAAGAGCGTTGAGCATCCCCTTGCATTGAGCAGTGAGCAGCTACTTTCTAAATCTAAAAAAGTCTTGGATCTTAGCAAAATTAGAAGCATCCTCTTAATTTCTATGTAGCATCAGCTCTTCCCCAGGCAGAAGGAAGGACCTGCAGTGGAGCACATGAAGCAGAGACCCGTCTGCTGGTGGGAGTCTGTCTCCAAGGAGAAAGCCTGAGACCTCTTCCCGTAAAGTAGAGGTTAGCACATGTGAAAGGGAGCAACTTCGTTTCCCAGGGCAGCTGAGTCTGGTCATTGCCTTCCTCTGCGCTCAGTCAAGTCCAGGGGACACAGCTGGGGCTCTCTTTGCCTTTTTGGCAAAGATGGTTTTCTGACACCAGTAGAAAAATACAGCCTTAGTTACTGGGGAGAGCTGAAAATGCTCCTTTTTTCTTGAAGAAACGTAAAATGAGGCTGATGAGATGCTTCCTAAAAGAACGTGGAAGTTTCCCAAATTTTGACATATTTAACCATTTTTCCCATGCCTCCTTTTCCCACACCCTACTTAGAGAAGGAAGCAAGCATAATTGAGAAAAACACTAAAACCACCTCTTTTTTTTTTTTTTCATGAAGTCTTGCTCTGAGAAAACTCACAATTGGATTAAAAGTGGAGCTGGTTAAGGGTCTCTTACTAATTCTCCAGCCATTGTTCAGCACAAGGGCCAAAGTTCGTTAGCTGCACAGTTAATTTTTAAGGGCCCTAATTTTAGACTGTAACTAGGCAGCTACACCCAGACTAGCTGCCAACGGCCAAAATCTGGCTTTGCCCAGGGACTTGCATAAATCTTGCTATCTTTCTTAGGGCAGGGGGAGGAAAAGGGAGGGTGGTTTGGATTTTTTTTTCTTTTTTAATTTTAATTTTTTTTTAATGCCCTCCAACACAATGCTTACTGTAAAGCATCTGTTGCAGTTTTGGCCTGAACTTTGCTTCCACTTGTGAAAAAAGAGGTACAAGTGCCGTTTAAAAGGAGAAGAAGCGGCTCCGTTTCAAAACTGCTGTCATGCTAAAGAACTTGTAACTCCGCGAACGAAAAAACCCAGTGCAATGAAAAGTGCTGATTCCTGCCTTGGGCTCGAGTTGTACCATTAACCAAGTCGTGCAGGACATACTTTTTGCTGTAATAGCAGCAAAATTAGTGGCGGCATCTATACTGAAAGCTGGATGGGGGACCGCGGCGTTCATACAGCAGTCAGAAAGGACCGAGGAAAACCTGGGGGATGCCCGTAGGGGACCGAGGGCCAGGCAAAACCCTGCGAACGCGGCTGAGATCGAACCAGGGGGGGTTTCCAGATTTGTCCCAGGTGCACCACCGTGAGGGCTGTGAGCAAAACCCTCGTCCTTTGGGTTTTGCCCTCCGCGCTCCCCGTCCCTGCACCTATGGGCTGCGCTTGGCTCACACTTGCTTTTAACCCGGGCTGAATGAATGTTGTCTATTTGCCGAATGTGTGCTGTTTCAAGGTGTCTTTCTTGGGGGCGGCTAAATAAAAAAGTCCCGGGGATGCAATGACGCGCACCTGCGGTACCCATGCTGTCTGCAGGAACAGCTTTCCAAAACTCTGCCGTACCCAAGCAAACAACCCTTTTCTAAGCAAATTTTCTGAAGGACAAATGTGATAAGATACCTTGGGGCTTGGACACATGTCTCTGGACATATATGCTCTGCATTTGTAGCCTGTGCAGTGAGGGATGGGCCATGAAAAGTTTGCAGACAGGTTCAAAGATACCCTGGTCCCTGTTTATTCCTCATGTCTGAACTGTGGCTGGTTTCAGCCCATAAGGAAAAGATTCCTCTGGGGATGGAGCATTGGAAAGGACTGGACAAGTCTCCTAAATTCGGCTAACTTGAAAGCATGCACAGAACATCTAATCCGGGCACAAAACATTTCCTAATGCGCATTATAAACAGGATCTATATGATCACACCAAAAGCCGCAAACAGCAAGCGGGAGGGACCAAGGGGATCTTTGAAGATGACGAGTGCCAGGGAAAAGGGTGAAGGACGAGTGTGACATTCCAGCATCCCCCTGAATTTAGTGCAATATTTTTCCAAAGGAATATGAAGGGGATGGCTGGGTGCCACAGCAAGCGCCTGCCCTTGTGCCTCAGTTTCCCTTTCCACACCCAGGGCTTACGCAGCTCTTGGTTTGATTTGGAGCTCTGCAGACGAGTGGGTGATACGTGCGGGTGTGGAAATGCACCTTTTCTCCCCAACATGGGTGTCTCTCTTGGCTCAAAGTCCAGGTCCGTCAGTCAGGCAACACATGAGCCAGCAACACCGCTTCCAGAGGCGTTACATGGGCTGCGAACTTTCGCTAAAGAAAAAGCATCAAGGCGAAGAAAGGGCTGAAAGGCAGACGAATCCTCCTGCGCCTTTCTGCTACTTCTGCACAAAATGCTAAAAATACATTTGGGGCAGTGATGGATGGACCTTCACCAGGGAATGTGCGGATGAGCTCCAAGCACTTGGCCAGTGCTGCGGCTTATGAGCTGGCGTCGGAAAGTGCCTCCCGAGAGGCGCCTGGTGGCTCCGGTTACATCTGTGCTCATGTGAGCGGCTCCTGCGCTCTCGGGGCTAAATTTGCTCGCGAAGGAGGAGGACGCAAGGCCCTGGAGGGAGGACAGAGAGCCCTGGCTGCGGGCGCCGTGGGCAGACGGCGATACGCTGTGCAAAGCACAAGTCCCATGCACGGCACGTAGAAAACCAGCCCCTGCCTTAGCTCGAGCTGGTCTTTTCCCTTTTCTGCCTGCTTGGCATTTTGACAAAGCAGATCTTGCTGGCTGGCTGACTTGGGTCCAAACTCCTCGTTAAATTCCCGCTCTTATCGTCCGGTTTGCCTCTTGCATCACCGACGATAAGCCTTGCAGTATTCCAGGTATGGGGATGATTACGGCTCAGGAGAAGATGCAGGGATGAAAGCAGCAGTGATCTGGAGGTCTCCGTGGGCTGGTGGGAGCTCATCGGCGATTCGGCAGCACGAGCTTTGCAAAGACCTCCTGCTGAGTCCTCCTGCTGGGTGCAAGGCTTTGCCTTTCCACCAGGATGCTCCTCACTCCCTATATGTGCTTTTCTGCAACGGGACCAGGTGAAGCCCTTTATTTCCAACCTGAATTCACTGCACTGTAGGTGTCAGAATAAAAACATGCTGAACTGGACCTGGACATGGTGCCTGACCAGCTTGAAGAGAGACAAACTGAGCTACGGTCTCATAGCCACCATAGGGGCAGTCCCAGCATGATCTTGGAGCCAGGAGGAGAATTTGGGGGAAAAAGGCCCTTTTCAGATGCTATGGTTGTAGTCTGGGCAGAGGGAGATGGCCTGAATTAACATGAACAGCCCTGGCAGCTGTAAACCCTCTGTCTTTAAGATTTGTGACTGTCCTGGAAGCAAAAGTCTATTAAAAATAATACCGCTCAGAAACAGAAAACTTAAAAATCCACAAATAGAAGGTTAACCACAGGCAGGGAAACAACTCTACGTTTTTAAGCTAGGGAAGGAGAATTATAAAAGCAGATAGGCTCAACCTGAGCACACGCCTCTCAACATATGAAATATTAGCAGTTTCATATACACGTCCAAACACCTGATCCCTGGATGAAGGCGCTGAACACGGATGCTTGCCAGGCTTTGAAAACATGGCATTTTCCATTGCCGAATAATACCGCAGGGAAACAAATCGCAAGAGGCGTACACCAACTGCTGACTCAAAGCCCCGCATACCAGCCCCATGCCTTCCAAATGCTTCCGAAGTCACTGAATGGAACCGGGACGAGGGAAAAAAAAAACCAACGTCCTCCAAAGCTTTAGATGTTTAACGTTCACTAGGCGTTGTCCTAAAAATTCAGCACGTGCATTAAGAAACGCGATGGCCTCGGAGTGCGTTGTTGCTTTCTTGGGCGGTGGCAGTGAAGTTAAGAAAAACAGAAGTGAGGGAGCCTTAACTATTGCGAATTGTTGCTGGGTGCACAGACCTGGAAGGCTGCCACCTGCCCGCGTTATTCTGCGCACAGCCCATGTTTTGCAGGCTCCGCTTAAGTAATAGTAGGTTATTCAAAAGGATGTTATTGTTCAAGGATAATCATGCCAGACCTGCAGGTTAATAATAGACAGGGTCGTATTTCTCCTGCGCTGAGTGAAGAGCATAAGCATCGAGCAAAACAAACGGCGGCAATTTGGAGAAACATTTATCGAAGCAGCACTGCAGAGGGTAAAATATCCTGGGGGGGAGCAGAGCCAAGACACTTCCCACCCATTATCCCGTTCCGCCTTCTGACTTTCGCTGAGCTGAAGGGGAGAGGACAAAGTCGCAGGACAAGTCCTGGTAAAGCGAGCAAGACCGGCTCTGGCTTGCGGCCAGTTCACTGCCAGCGCGCAGATTGCGTGAGCACAGACGCTGTCCCAGGGTTCAGGCATGCCGTGCTGGATCTGGGGCTGGATTTTTCCTTCCTCCCGAGGAATGGGGTGTCACAATTTGCACCTGCAAATCACAGGTTCAGGCCACTGCGCAGCCTGGGGCTACAGCGGAAGCGTTTCTATTCCTGCAAGCTGTGATCCTCCATTAAACACAAAGGTTTTGATTATTATTTTTTATTAATGCCTACCACAGCACTTGTAAGGCTTCCTCCCAGTTTGGGACCCTACCGTGGCAGGCGCCGTATGCACACAGAGCAAGAAGACTACCAGGATCCCAAAAAATTGCACCCAAAGTGTACAGCGAGGCAGAACAGATGGGTGTAGCTCACCAAAAGGACGATGGAGTTGCACCCATGGGTGTGAATCCCTCGGCTCTGTCACAGCACCTCGCTGTCCTTCGAGGACCACAGATCTCCTCTGACCTCCCTCCACCAGCTCAACTATCTAGTATTTACCGATCTTTCCCTGTCACAAAGACCCAGCAGTATAATTTTGCACGTTATTATTCCAGTGGCCATAAGAAAAGCTGCCGCAGTCCTTATTTGCCTTCTAGGTAACTCATTTTAAGCCAACAGGGGACACAGACATTCGGGAGATCATTCCCCTTTCACTCACTAGTATTTTAATGGCGATTTATTTCTATCCTGAGCTCCCCTTTGGAATTTATATCCAAGAGCTGTTGGGCAAGACACATTCTTCAGACAGTCTCTTGCAATTTTCCATTTTTATGCGCATTTCGACAGGCCGCTACAACTGTTGGAAGACAGCCCTTTGGCCAGAGGTGGAGTGAACAAGCCCTGATGCCAACGTGACTCTGAAAGACTGGTACAATAATGCTGTAGGGAATTGAGAAAAAAAAAAGCAAAAAACCCCTACTCTTGCACCTCTGGATATCCAAATTAGGCTCCGCACAGTTGATAGTGAGCTGAAAATAGGACCTTTTGCGAAACACGCCGTGGGCTGAGCCTAGTAGGCACGTCTCTCGGGCCAAAAAAGGGATGTTGCAGTGGCATCCCCAGGAGCAACAGGACAAACTGCTGCCTCAGCAAGGCCCGAACCCCCTCCCACCCTGAAAGTCAGGCAAGAGTTGAAGCATTTGTGAGGGTGCTTAGGTGGTGATTACTACCTGTCCTCCACACATGGGGAGCCCCCAAATGCTCATAGATTTCAAAGGGCTTTTCCTTGCTGGATCTCAAAGTGCTCTTCAAAGGCATGTTCTTTGTATTTTCTCCAAATTACAGAAGGTGAAATTGGTATTGGAAAGGTTTGAAGGCCTGATCCTTTGCCCAGCTGTGTGGTCAAATCTCCCCTTTAACCACAGGGCCTGGCAAACCCCATTGCAAAGAGTCTGCTGTACTTTCATGGGAGCTGGGATAAACCCATCTGGCTTATCTATAAAAACACAGAGAAATCTCTCGGCAAGTGCAGCTGCCTTAATACCTTGGTGCATAAGCAGCAAACCTAATGACACCTGGTTTGTTATGGATTTATCTCTCTGGAGCTTGACTGTCCAAGTCAGGAGAACCAAATGAAGCTTTGTCGGTGGTTTGGGCATACCTGCTGGCTACCTCCCACCTAACGGCTCCATTAGGCTTTCTGATAATAAAGTCCCTTAGGGTTTTCGCTTTTCTACATTCTGTCTTAATTTCGTGATGCTTCCAGGAATGTGACTGCTTCAGGACCGCTGCCTTGCTGTCAAGCTGGGATGAAATGAGCAGGTAGGTTAAAAGTTACTGGACAGACAGGCTGACACAAGCACGGTGATTAAAACAAACCTGGCTGCTGGGTTTGCGTTGGAAGTGCAGCTAAAATTTGCTTGGGGAGCTGGGTTGGTTCCCCAGCCCTTTCCAGGCTGCGGGATGCAGGAAGATCACGGAGGAGAAAGAACCAGGTCTAAACACAGCTTCAAATCCGCGCCGGATTAGCGACGAGCGGTGAAACCCCCTGAGCAAGAACAGGGGTGAAAATGTTTTCTACGATGCCAAAAATACCCAGGGGGTCGAGGAGGGGGATTTTCGCTGCGAGCCGCAAGCACGGGGCGGATTTGCCAAGGTCCGCGGAGGGCGGCGGGACCCAGGCGTCCTGCCCGCCCTCCTCTTCCTCCTCCTCCTCTTCCTCCTCCTCCTCCTCCCGGCGCTATATAGGGCTGAGCGGCCGGTGCCTGCCTCAGCCGCCGGAGCGGGCTGTGGAGCCGGGCTCTGTGCCGTGGCCCGGGCCGGGCGCTAGGTGCCCCGCCGCGATGAAGACCATCATCGCCGCCTACTCGGGGGTCCTGCGAGGTACTGGCGTGGGGTGGGATGGGGGTGCAAGGTGACAGCTTCAGTGTCCGCTTTGCAAGGTGGAGGAGGGTGGAAAGAGCCTCCCCTTAAAAAGCTCCGCTTGATTTATTTTTATTTCCTTTCCCCTCCCCTCCTTGCTCCTGCCCGCATGTGCAGGATTGCGGCGCTGCGGGCGGGTTCTGCTTTTTCAGCCGGCTTTGGGAAGTCGGGCGGGTTTGCTGAAGCTGGGGCTCTTTGCCCTAAGGGTGTCTGCGCGCCGGTGAAATGCAGCAGCGCATCGTGTGTTTCGCGGTGGTGGGAAGGAAAGAGGAATAGTTTTTGTCGGCGCTGCTTGCACTGTTCGCAGCAGTGAACTCAGCCTGGCTTTGTAATGCTGTAGTCCTTACGCTGACATCAAAACCGGGGAAAAAAAAAAGTATTGCTGTTCCCTTTATAGAGGGAAGCTGAGGATTCAGTCTGAAAGTGTGGTTTTGTGCTGAAAAGTACAACTGAGGCTCTGCATTTGAGACCCTCTGCCCTGGTGAGGCACTTCCTTGGTGAGAGGAGCAGGTTGGTTTTTACCGTGTTATGGGCAGAGCTATTGCAGCTATTGAATACTTCCTCCTACAGGCTGAAACATGCAGGTTAGGGCTGTAGTCACTGGAGAGACAGTATGGGAAATCCCGAAATGCAGCTGCCTTGCATGGTTGTAAAAGCAGCTCCAGCGATTTAGCAGAAACAAATCCAACGAGTGTAAATATTTGCTTGCTAGAGCCTTGTATTCCTCCCACAAGGATGCTCATCTAGAGATGTGTCAGGAGGACTTGCAAACAGTGGAGCCTTTGCATGAAAATGCACTTGGACAACAATTTACCCTCTGCCTCATAGAGGTCCTTGAGTGAATGCTATGGCTGTGCTGCAAAAGACTTTGTGCCCCAAATGCGCAAATAGATAGTTCCTTGTCAGATGAAGAAACCTGTGAAATGGTTTGTTAATAAGCAAATCATTACCAGAGCTAAGAGGACCTGAACCTGGTTAATGTATCCCCTGAGCTCCTGCTTTTCCACTGTCCTACCCAGTCCTGCATGCAGAGCTGCTGGTGGGTATCTCTGTCAGGAAGAGGTGGCATTTGCCAGTATTAGAGACCTGTGCCAGTTCAATCATGAACTCGTTGAAAAAGGTCCACATAAGTTTCCTATACTGAGCTCTGGCTCTTAGAGCAATTTAGCTCGTTTATACAACTAGGAAAAGCCAGGAGATTTCCAAGCAATGCTTTGAGATGAAAGCGTTTGAATTAACAGCGTGTGAACTACAATCCAAGGATGGAGAATAAATCATTCATGGGACCTATAAAATATGTAGGGCTGGCCTGAGACCTCAGTGGCCACCCAGTCTGAGCTAGCATGTTAATGATGGATCTAGGACATGTGCATAATTCAAAATGGAGTGTGGTTTAGGGACAGTGATTGGCCTCATCTCTAGCTAATCCTGCTTAGCGATGGAAAGCTGTCTTAATTCTCTTCAGGTCAGTTTTCCTTTGAGGCAGCTCATGAGTAAGGAAACAAATATCACTGGACGACCCTCATTTCTGTGTGTGCTGTCTGCCTGGAGAGCCATCCTGGAGAGACAGGAGGCATTGCCTTGGTAACTGCAGCATCTACCAACAGCACAGCTGAGCAGCGTGACCCCTCTTGAGGCTGGCAAACTGCTCACAGCTCTGCAACCTGTCATGGGTAACAAAATGCAGGAGCATCTTCAAAGCCTACCAAAAGTCAGGTGCCAGGCAGAGGACCTTTGATTCAGCCTGGCCTTTGGGGATGGCTAAGTGGGTGATGTGGCACAGTGGTTAGCACACAGGACCTCAGGTTCTGCTTGGTTGCATCCCGTTTGGGTTGCAGATCTGATGCAGCTGAGCCAAGCAGCTCTTGCTCACCTCTGAGTTTCCTGCCCTGCTGCTGTAGCTTTAGGGGATGGAACTACCAGATTGCTGAAATGCCTTAAAGGAATGTGGGGGTGGTGGTGAGAGGAACAGGACTACAAGGTGGACCTCTGTATAGATAACTTCCATCAGTGTCTATGGTTAGAATAAAGTCTATTGGCTTGATTCTGCCTTCATGACAGTCTCTTCCATGCATGTTGCCTATGCAAAGGCCTGACCTTTGAGGGGGGAGACTCTGAATAGTCCATATTATCCTTCAGTCTCCAATCTCCTTGCTTGCCTGCCACATGGCTTTGTCCCAGTGTTTGTGCACAGGACAGTGTCCCCACCCTGCTGGATGTGGCAAAGTGCAAAAGTTAGATGTTCCTTCTAAAAACCTGGGCTCTGGTCTCTGCCTTTTCACCCATCCTTATGTGCATGCTGGTGAACTCTTTCTCTTTGCTGTGGCTGGACTATAGCTACAAGCTCTAGAGCAATACTGAACTTCAGCAATATGGAACAAAACTGCGGAGTACTTTGGGATGAGGAAAGAAGTGGAGGAGCAAACTAGACAACTTCCTTCAGCTTCACCTTGGAGTTGGTCTTATATGTTGCGCCTGGGATTTGGTGGTCTGCCTTGGGAGAGGGGACCTGACCTGTTGCTCTCTTGAGTAGGGCATCACTGCTACCCATGTTGCAGGGTCCCCTCTTGACAAAACTGTTTAGGATGTGAAATCTGGACTTCCTTGTGACTGAGCTCTTCTACTACTTCCCCCAGGCGTAGGTGTAGTAGGATGGTTCCCTTTCTATATTGGCACTCTGCACCAGTATGAGACCTTCTTCCCCTTGTGTTTAGGAACTCCAGGAACAGCTGGAACTGGTCTTTAGGCTCAGAGCTGGCTGAGCCACAGTGAAAACCATGAATCTAAAATTGCTAGCTGGTCTGGGATGGCTGGGTGGGTGAGTTAATGCTCATGGGTTACCTAACTCTACCCTGCATGCAGCTGTGACTGTAAAGACTGAAGGCCGAGTTCAGTGCTGCTAGTAAATGCAGACCCACCATGGACTAAACATCACAGGAGACAGACTTGTACAAAATCCCGCCTCTCTCTAATGGAGCTGCTATCTCATATCCCTGCTAACTATGCTGTTGACCTCCAGTCAGAGACGTTCTCTACTGCAGATAATGCAGGATTATTATGTAGTCTCCTGGGGCGTAAGCAGAATGCTATACTGCTATATACAGGGCAGTGTAACTATACCCCCCCCCCCCCACGGCTAATTTGCTCTTCTGTAGCTAACGATCCACTATCTAATACCTCAAACAAAGCTGGAAGTGGAGTGAGCTTGTGTACTGGAGTTGGGGCATCTGAGTAAGCCTAGACATAGAATAACTTGTATCGATCAAGTTTTACAGATGTCACATACTTAATACAGTAGCTTGTTCTGCAGACTTCTGCTCTTGAATGGGACTGAGTCATCATGATCATCCTAGTATTGGTCTGTTTATCTAATATAGCTTTGCTGTCACACCTCCAAAATAAGCTTCACTTCCAAAGGCATGGCTCAGCACTCCTATTTGCACTTTGTACTCTGGAGGGGCTCAACTGTATTAAAGGATCAAATTTGTTTTTCATCTAAATAAGCTGTGTGATGCAGTATAACTCTTGGCCAAGAGTTAATATGCTAACTGTCTTGGAAAGGTAGCAGATGAAGTTTGGCTTTAACAAGCTTTTAGTGTATTTTAATTACCTCTAACACTTGCACTTCCTCACAGCAAACTTTTCTGGCTGCTGCTTAATTAGGTGCTGTGAACTGGGCCTTTTGTTGCCTGAGTGTGAAGTCCTGTTTATTTCCTCTCCTAGGACCTTTGGGTCTGCCTCCCTGCCTAGATAAGTTGTGGTGTCTAATTACTTCTGAAATAAATTGTGCTGAAAGTGCCCCAAATGCTGTCCCTAGCTGTGTCCATATTACATGTGTGAGTCAGATAATTTGATCAAATCTTTCATTGACTCAGGATCTCCCTAGTAGTCTCCTGCACCTGATTCTCATGGGTGCTGGAATTAAATGGCAAAAGTGTACTAAGCCCATCACCAGCTGGGAGACAGCTGGCTAACATCACTGAGCTTCCCTGGAAGGCTGAGTGTAGCTGCTATACCTGGGCAACAGTGAGGTCTCCTCTGGAGACATCACTTTTTGGCCATCTTGCCATGTAGCATCATTGGAGCCATCCATGGTGTGCTGCAGGGAGCATTCTGCCTGCTCTGTTCAGACCTACAGCAGACCCTGCTGCTTCACAGCTGGTCTGAAGAAGATTTTAGGAAGCATCTGGTCCTACAATTGCTCTTCTTTACCCTTGGCAATAGCAGAAGCTCTCCTGGTTGCAGATTTGGTGTGAGAGACCTTAGTTCAAGGTAAGGAGAAGGGGGTAATAGTGTGAAATTAGCCTCTCCATGGTGCATTTGAGTGCTGGGTTAGTAATGGTTCTCCCAGTTTGGCCAGCTCTAGTCCAGCACTCAAGGACATATGCTGTGATGTGAGTTGAAGGGTTCAGTATCTCCTTTTAGATTAGGAAAGCTGTTGCTACGATCTCTACTGCATAGATGTGTGTTGCTAAGAATGTGACCCTAGATTGCTAGGTTGTCCCATTCTGGAATAGGTGACCATAACAGCAGCTGGCAAGCACTCCAGGGCTTGGGCAGGGTGGCCAGGACTCAAGCAGCTGTCCTCATCAGTAGAAGATGGGAGACTGTGCTTCTCCAGGGTTAAACATCAGTCCTTGGGAAGAGACTGAAAAATGGACACCAAAGGCCTGGCTAGTCAGTGTCCTTCTGCCTTGACAGGTTAATCATGGGTATGTCTAATGGGCCTTATTTAAACTTGGTTATTAGGTTAATGGGTTTCCCCTGAATTAGATGTTGACTCTCCTATGCCTAACTCTGGGTTTTTAATATGTGAATAATGCTTGGTATAGACCAAAAGTTGAACCCTGAACAGGAAGGTGTTTCTTTAATAACATGAACCCAGATACTAGTGTTGGATTATTCTGCTGTGGCTAAGAGTCCTAGAAACACATCCCTGCTAACCTGAAAGCTCTTCTGCTTCGTGTCACCAGTAACCAACCTGGCTCTCCACAGCACAGCATCTTTCCAAAATGCATCTTGGCTACCACAGCTGAAGGAAAAATGTCAAGGCTTTCAGGAGGGTTGAATACACAGGGTGTTAATGATCTGACATAGTGAAAAGCAAGCTCAGGACAGGCTGGGAACTTCTTATATCTTAACTAGGAGTTAAATGTTAATGTTACTCAGCCATGGTATCTACTGGCTTTTCTGGTATTGGCACTACTTGTCTAAGGCCAGATGCCCAGCAACCTGTGCAGGTTGCTGCTTCAAACTATGGATTAGAACTGCAGATTTCAGTTTACCAATTAAGATCGGTCACTGTAATGAAATGTTATATCATTCACCAAAACCTGGTCTGTCTGTGGTAGTTAATGAACTCCTGCCTACCCAGCTCCTTGCTGGAAATGTTCACTTTGCTGTCTTGGAAGCAGGCTGGCCAAACCTCATCAGACTTGTAAAGCTACAAAACTGTGCTTTAATGAGAAAGGTGTTGGTGGCAGTGTCCCTCAACGCACCTGGAGAGGAAAACAGCTTTCTCACTCCCTGACATGGGAATCTCTAACTCTGCAGAGATGCAGTAGTGAAGCTTGCTTGATGCTGAGGTCAGTGGAAGCATAAGTTAACATAGGCCAAGCACAGCTAGGGACCTGATCTGGGTGAGCTGGCTCTAACGTTGGGCTGAAGCTTGCTGTGTAGCTCACTTTTGATTCCCTTTACTAGCAGAAATGGTCAGGAAGGCGTGTAGCTGTCAGTCCTATCTTGAAGCCATGTAACTTGTAGTCCTCAAAAGGCACTGTACTTCTATCTGACTTTCCAGAGGTTACTGTAGCTGGCACTGCTAGAGGAAATTCCTCATTTTGCTAGAAATCTAGACTAACAGAGGGATCTTTATGCACAGTGACAAGGAAGGTGCTGGCTAGGTTGTCTTCACTTCTCTGGCTGAACATCACCCAAGCAAGATGGAAAGTAACTCCAGGAGAAAGCTGGCTACCTCAAATGTGAGGTTGCTGTATTGATTATGAAGCTTTGAAGGTTGCTTTCTTGCAGACTTGATGCTCCAACATGCTTCTTCCTCAAGATGCACAAAGGAAGTCTTCTGAGTAGGAAGTGCAGCTTCAAACCTGTCAATGACAGGGCTACATGACTGGATCCAGAAAAAATTGTCCTGCGCTAATGCAGTTGTGCCCTGATTGTATATGTGATGCTGTGGGAGGAAGCGGGATGAAATTTCTGCTGTTTTGCTGGAGCAGGGCTGTGCATCACAGCTGCAGGGACTGAGGATTAGCAGAAACTTCAGTGATCTGGAGGGAGCAGGGCAGCTTTGTGGGCCAGCATGGAGTGTGACCTGGACCTGACCAATGCAGCTCTGCCACATGATCTTGGCCAGTAACTGTTGCCTTGCAGTGCCATGTCTAATCTAACTGTCTTCCTCAAAACCTGCCTGGCAAAAAATCAGTCCTGACCTCAATTCTGTTTCTTTTGTCCTAAAAAGGGGAGCTGCAGCACCTCAGTTCATGGAGGGACCGTGTGTAGGTTTAAGTAAACTGAATGGCATCTAGGAGGAAGTAGCAACGAAGCTGCAAAACTGATCCAGCATTTCTGGAGGCTCTACCCTGTGGTGCAGCTACTGTGCATTAATCCTATTGCCATCCCTATCAGCAAAGGGAACAGTTAGCAAGACTGCCAAGATGCTTCATGCATCTAAAGGATGCATTAGGGAAACTTGCCTTGTAGAAACTGCCTAAACTCTAGTACCAGGCTATATTTGGAGACAGAAGAGCCTCTTCTGTCAGACTTGCATAATATTTCCCATCAACTTATTAAGTGTGAGCTAACCTGATCTGCACTTACTATGGTATTTGCTGTTAATGGCATGTCTTGCCAGCACTAGCAAGGACTGAACCCATGCATCAAATAGCTCCACAGCAAGATCACATCTCTTCTAATAACAGATAACCCTTAAACAGAAAGAGAAATATGTAAATATACCTCCTGGCCTTTTTGTAGGCTAGCAGCTTGATTTGCATTTTAGCCAGAAATTTAGTACTCATGAAATAAAGTAATGAAGAGAAGTGAAATAAAACCCACTTGCAAGTGCTTCTTCCTGTAGGTTGTCTAACATATCGGCAAATGCTACAGTGGGTGGTTACTTATATAGAAATACAGTCTTTCAGTTCAGTTTGTTACTTGGGTTTCTCCCCACTTGAATAGCTTTAGCTTCTAAAATAGTGGCTTTCAATTCCTTCCACCCTATGTACTGCTTTGGAAATATTGTGCTTTCTGTACCCTTTGAGCTGTGGATCCCAGGGGTCTTGGAGGCATTGCTCAATCCACCCTTGAGCTGTTCTGTGCAAGTCCAGAGTACAACACTTTCCTTGAGCACATACATAGGAGTTGTGCAACAGGCTTGAGGAAGGGCAGATGAGTAATAGTTTAGATCACAGCCTGGTGCGTGTTTGCCAGTGGCATAGAACAGCTGATCTTGTCTATCTGTGGTGAACCCATGGGTTTCCCTTTATCACAGAATCAGAATGGTTGAAGTTGGAAGGGACCTCTGGAGATCATCTAGTCCAACCCCCCTGCTCAAGCAGAGTCACCTAGAGCACCTCGCACAGCATCGCGTCCAGGCGGCTTTTGAATATCTCCAGAGAAGGAGACTCCACAACCTCTCTGGGCAACCTGCTCCAGTGCTCTGTCACCCTCACAGTGAAGAAGTTTTTCCTCATGTTCAGATGGAACTGCCTGTGTTTCAGTTTGTGCCTGTTGCCTCGCGTCCTGTCACTGGGCACCACTGAGAAGAGTCTGGCCCCATCCTCTTGACACCCTCCCTTCAGATACTTGTACACATTGATAAGATCTCCTCTCAGCCTTCTCTTCTCCAAGCTAAACAGGCCCAGCTCTCTCAGCCTTTCCTCATAGGAGAGATGCTCCAGTCCCCTCATCTTCGTAGCCCTCCGCTGGACTTGCTCCAGTAGTGCCACATCCCTCTTGTCCTGGGGAGCCCAGAACTGGACACAGTACTCCCAAGACTTATCAAAGACTACTTCCAGGAAGCAGGGGCATATGTTAGGACCTGCTCTACTGTGCAAGAGTCACTGGCTTGTACTGGAGCTACAGGATATCCACAGCGCTGAGTTAAAAGAAGCCTTAGATGTGTGACCTGAACAATGTCCCCTGTACTTCTATGGTCAAGTGAATCAGAAGTGTGCTCAGGTGCAACTGATGTTACCCTTCCAGCACCCCTAACACAGTTGGATGTTTGCAGACCGGAGTGCTTCCCCTTCCAGGGTACTTAAACCCCCTAGCTAGCTTTGGACAAGTCTTGCTCTAAAAGCAAGCTGCATGCACATTAATTCCAAAATCCTGTTTGAAAGTCTATGGTGTAAGCTCAACTTGTCTTTAAAGGCAGCATCTGCATTCAGTGCACAAATGTAACTTGATTATTTTGTCCTTAGGTACAGGTTCGAGCATTCTCTCTGCTCTGCAGGATTTGTTCTGGCTATCAAAATCCAAAGTAGAGAAACAACTTCAGATCATCTCTGTGCTGCAATGGGTTCTCACTTTCCTCATCATGGGTAAGTAAAACCTTTTGGCTTGAAAGAAAGCTTTCCTGCCTTAAAATTCTTCTAGAATTTTAATGCAAAAATATTAACTCTGGAAAACTGCACCTATGTAAAAGCCAATTATTGTATATGAACAGCAACAGGGCATCTCCTCAGGGGTGTGGATATTGTAGAGCACACTTACATGGTTCAATACCTTGGCAAGAAATTATTTTGCCTAGCTCTAGACAGTCGTAGAAGTTATAGAAGGACCTACTGCTGTTCATTTCATGTCCATGTTGTGCTCTACCACACTGTCAAGTCTGACTGAAGCACTGGAAAATCTTAATCTGACTCTTCCATGTGAATGTCCACAGAAAAGAAATTTCTTGGAAGTAGCTAGTAACTGATGCAGCTTACCTCAACAGTAGGGCCTTCCTCTGGGCTTGGTGTCCCCACCCAAGAGGCACCAGTGATGGGCATGAAGTGTTTTAGTGTTAGCCTATTAAAACAGCAAAGATTGTTAGTCTCCAGACACTGCTTTCATATGAAACTTCAGGCTGTTCTGCTCAGTGGTATCCTTAATCATAATTAAACAGGAGAAGCATGCTGATTGCAGTCAAAGTCAAGCAAGCCTCTTTTCCTTCCCAATTTTGTGCTAAAACAGAAATATTGCTTGTGGGTGGGATCTCTGGCAACCTGATAGGACTGCTGGCATAGAGCTGGTGTAATGTGAGATGCATGCTGTTGAGGAAGAAACCCCCATTGTGCTGGTCACAGCAAAACCTGGTGCTGGTGAAGTGTCACTTGCCTGGTGAGACAGCTCTCCTACCTGGAGAAACCACAGAGGGGGGGTGCAGGTACTGGGAAGTAGGTAGCTTTGGAGGAAGCTGTCTCAGTCCTACATAAGGACTCTTAGCTAAATCCAGTTGGATTGAGGATTAATGACATTGCATTGAGATGATGACTTAAGTATGGAAGGGTCAAAAGGCAAGGGGCTCTTAATGTCAGTATAAATGTCCTCTGCAGACCAAAATCTGATACCATCATGTTTTCTCTTCTTTCTTGGACTTATCTAGGTGTTGCTTGCACTTTAATCCTCATGTACATACTATGCACAGACTGCTGGGCAATTGCTGCTCTATATTTAGCCTGGCTGGTATTTGACTGGAATACACCAAAGAAAGGTAAATATTCCAGACCAGATCACTGCTGTTTAAATGTCCCTACATTTGGATAAAGAGGTACTTACTTGTAATGGGAAACTTCCCATCTCAGTGGGACTTTTTGGCTGAGTTTGAAGGCATTGTTCAGTGAAGCATATAAATGTTAGCCCTAGGCATTAGGAGTGCCTGCCGACTTTATTTATACTAAGGGCAAGGCAAGATAACATTCATTGATATCTTGCCATTGCTGGTTTGTAGCAATGGACTTGTACAGCCTAGGGTCTTTCTGTATATCTTGGTCTTCCTTCCCATAAGGACAAATGTGGTGTTAATGTTGAGCTGTTGCTAGCTTGAATTGTTCAGTACCCTACCACAACAGGACACCAAGCCAGACTCCAGCCTGAATTTGTAGTCAGGCCTTGCATGGTTTGTCCAAGTACTTTGAGGTGCTGAGCACTGATAGCTTAACCTGATCTCAGTGAAAGATGTAGGTGCCCCGCTCCCTTGGAGTGAAATTGTTGATTTCTCTCTAGTAATAAGATGGCAGCCTATCTGATCTGAACTCCTTTAGGCTTCTTGGTGGGCACCCATGTGGAAATAGCTTTTAAAATGTGATTTCTTCTCTTCAGGTGGAAGAAGATCCCAATGGGTCAGAAACTGGGCTATATGGAGGTACTTCAGAGACTATTTCCCAATAAGGGTAAGTAACACTTTATGCAATAGGACTAACTGTTTTAGAAACTGATCTGCAATAACCCCTATGGACATGATTTTGGACATGCACTATTCTGCCCACAATACTGAACTGTAAGCAGGACATGCTTATTTAGCATTGCCATACCACTGTTTGGAGTCGTCATGGTTGTGAAATCTGAAATGCATCATTAGTGATGGTAGTGTTGTCACTTGCAGAAAATGCTGCTTTTGAGGGTTGTTGCCTCAGGAAGTCTGGTGAAATCTGCCCTGTTGGCATCCCCAGCTAGAACGTGCTGGAGCAGTCGTGCCCTGCCTCTGTTCCTCTCTTGTAAATGTAGCTCCGCTTTGGCCTGTTTTCCAGTTATTCCCACAGGACAGTAAGGTAACAGGTAAAAGTAGCTGGGAACCCAGTGCACTGAAAGCCCTACCACTTCTTAGGGAGTGGTGAAATTGTTGTGAAGTCTAACTACTTGAGGGAGTTTTCCAGCACTGGCAATAGGACTAGCTTTAATTATTCAACTTGTGCTGAATAAGCTGAATTTCCCCCAGTTGATGACAGGACTCCCAGGGCATGTGGCTATCAGGCTGCACTGGGAAATGCAGAACTAGCTGAATGACTTGGAAGGGAGCAGAGGGCAAATTCAGCTGGGAAAGAGCTCAAATCCTCTTTGGAAGGACACAGGTGGAGGGACCGTTATATAAGACATGAGAGCTGGTGGTGTTTTTTTTCTGCCTGAGCAAGGGGAGAGTGGGACCTTGGAATGGCTTTTAATAAACCAGCCTGCCCTAAGGTAGCCAAACTTCAGAAGGAAGCCAAGAATCCAATTGCAGTAGGAAGCCAAAGGAGTATAAGCTGGACTCCTCCTTTCCAAGACTGCTCACCCTCTCAGGGTGAGGGTGGTGAACAAATCTCTTCATATGCTTGCTGCTGTTAATGATGCTGGCAATTCTTGGCAAGCGTAGGCATATGTGGAAAATATTACAACTACACAGGCTACCAAAGGCTGGTCAGCCCAGGTCTTGTAGCTAATGGAGAAAAGAGCGTGCTCTGGTGTTGAAGATGGGTCTCAAGTGGGTTGTTTGCTAGCATAAGTCCTCAGTACTGGAACAAATACTGCCTTCCTGGTATTGCTGAAGGCTAAAATGGAACAATTTCACTTAGGGACTTGCTACAGCAGGGTCACCTGTAACAGCTGGTGTCCTTGTTCCAGCACTCCTTTGATGGCATATTTAACACATCTATGGAAACATGCTCTTCACCAGCCATGTAGGTCAGATCCGTTCCAGCTGTTACAGAAGTTTGTCAAACAATTAGATTGTTAAAGTAGGTTTAGAATGAAGCTGGGTAGATGAGCTGAACTTCTGTTATTTTAAGTAAATACTTGCTAGTACATGCAGTGCATTTGCAAGAGCTGCTTACGGTTATTAACCCTTTGACACTAAGGGGTAGAGTTGGCCAAGGTTTACAGAACCCACTGGTAAATGCGATGCAAAGGGCAGAGTATCAAGGCTGACTGCTGTAGTATAACTCCTGTATCTGTGGAGAAATAGCCAGCTGGTTGCATGTTTGTTAAAACCTGCTACAGGGAGCAGAGGGCTGGGAGGTGCCAGAAGCTTTCTGCAGTTATGGAGCTGCTCTTGCTGGATGAAGCATGAACACAGTCTGATGCAGGGAGTGGTACCAACAACCAGAACTGCATGAAGTTGCTAAGGGGAGGGGAATTCCTTATCTAAAACTACTGACGTGATCAGACTTAGGGGACATTGGTCTAGAGACAACTGTTTGTTAAATCTTCTGTCTGCAAAATTCACCTTGGCTGCATTCTGAACAGTCTTGTGTAAGAGCTCACAAGGGCTTGGTTCCTCACCCTGGCTAATGGTTTGCTAGGAGGGTCATCTGCAGTGTCCTGTGCCATTTGTAATACTGAACTTCAAAGTAATGCTAAACTTGGCTTTTGCAAACTCTGCATGTACAGCTGTGCTAGCTGCATACATATCAAGAGGGGTACTGTTTGCATTATGACTATTAGCCCAGATTTTACTCCTGTTCCAGGAAATAAATGGGAAGCAGTTTTGCAGAATGTTTCCAAAACCCTTGAGCAAACCTCTCCAGGAATAGGGAGCCCATGTCCAGTGGGGGGCAGAAGCCTTGGCACTGAAAGCTGTATTTGGGAAGGGAGGCTTTTTGGTATGCTCTTCAGCGGCTGATTTACTCTGAAGACCAAGGCTTACTCCCAGCAAGCTGGTGAGCTCAGAACTTGGACACAGGCAGGATCTGGCAGGCTTGAAACACCACCAGCATCAGCCTTTGATAAAGCTGTGTTATACCTTCTAGCTAGCATTGCTGCATCACTCTACAGCTGTACCTGCTGGCATCCAGCTTGCTTTGACTGTGTACTTACATGAGAAGTAGGCTCTGCTCTGATATCTTTTCAGATAAGGCTTTGCTTTTGCCTGAGGGAGCAGTCTCCCATCCTGATTCCCCAGTAGGACTGATACCTGTAACTATCTGGAGATGCGCAGACCTGTATTAGGCAGGGAACTAGCCTGAATCTGGCTCAATTTGCACTCAAGAGCAACAGTAGTCCATATTCACTGCAGCTTCATACAAGCACTCTGGCAGTACTAAGCTGCATTAGTGCATCACACCCTCAAATCCATGGGCCCTGATGGGATGCACCCATGAGTGCTGAGGGAGCTGGCAGATGTTATTGCTAGGCCACTCTCCATCATCTTTGAAAGGTCATGGAGAACAGAAGAGTGCCTGAGGGCTGGAAGAAAGCCAATGTCACCCCAGTCTTCCAAAAGGGCAAGAAGGAGGACCTGGGCAACTACAGGCCAGTCAGCCTCACCTCCATCCCTGGAAAGGTGATGGAGCAGCTCATCCTGGATGTCATCTCTAAGCATGTGGAGGAAAAGAAGGTGGTGATGAGGATTAGTCAGCATGGCTTTACCAAGGGGAAATCATGCTGAACCAATCTGATAGCCTTCTCTGATGGAATGACTGGCTGGGTAGCTGAGGGGAGAGCAGCGGATGTTGTGTGCCTTGACTTCAGCAAGGCTTTGCACACTGTCTCCCAGAACATCCTCCTCAGGCAGCTCAGGAAGTGGGGGCTAGAGGAGTGAACAGTGAGGTGGCTTGAGAAGTGGCTGAATGGCAGAGCTCAGAGGGCTGTGCTCAGCGGTGCAGAGTCTAGTTGGAGGCCTGTAGCTAGCGGTGGCCCCCAGGGTCACTGCTGGGTCCAGCCCTGTTCAACTTCTTCATCACTGACCTGGAGGAAGGAACAGAGTGCCTCCTCAGCAAGTTTGTTGAGTATCCAAAACTGGGAGGAGTGGCGGATACCCCAGAGGGCTGTGCTGCCATTCAGAGAGACCTGGACAGGCTGGAGAGGTGGGTGGAGAGGAACCTCATGAAGTTCAACAATGGCAAGTGCAGGCTCCTGCACCTGGGGAGGAATAACCCCATGCACCAGTACAGGTTGGGGGTTGACCTGCTGGAAAACAGCTCTGCGGAGAAGGACCTGGGAGTGCTGGTGGACACCAAGTCAACCATGAGGCAGCAATGAGCCCTTGTGGCCAAGAAGGCCAATGGTATCCTGGGGTGCATCAGGAAGAGTGTTGGCAGCAGGTGGAGGGAGGTGATCCTGCCCCTCTCCTCAGCCCTGGTGAGGCCCCAGCTGGAGTACTCTTAGTAGTTCTGGGCTCCCCAGTACAAGAGAGACATGGCACTACTGGAGCAAGTCCAGCGGAGGGCTATGAAGATGATGAGGGGACTGGAGCATCTCTCCTCTGAGGAAAGGCTGAGAGAGCTGGGCCTGTTTAGCCTGCAGAAGAGAAGGCTGAGAGGGGATCTTATTAATGTGTACAAGTATCTGAAGGGAGGGTGTCAAGAGGATGGAGCCAGACTCTTTTCAGTGGTGCCCAGCGACAGGATGAGAGGCAACGGGCACAAACTGAAACACAAAGTTCCATCTGAATATGAGGAAAAACTTCTTCACTGTGAGGGTGACAGAGCACTGGAAGAGGTTGCCCAGAGAGGTTGTACAGTCTCCATCCTTGGAGATATTCAGAACTCGCCTGTAACACAGTCCTGTGCCATGTGCTGCAGGTGACCCTGCTTGAGCAGGGGTGTTGGGCTAGATCTCTAGAGGTCCCTTCCAACCTCAGCCATTTTGTGATTAGGGTGCTAGAAGCTTCAGTTTGCCTGCTACTTAGTGGCTGGCCTTGCCAATAGTGTTTTATAGCTAAGCAGTGCACAAAGACATTGAGGAGGCTTTCAGTGAGCTAAATCCTGGTGCCTAACTGCCATGTAAGGTCTAATCTCTCACTGGTGTGAGCATGGTGCTGTGTATTGACTGGACTCCACCCCACTGCCATGGAGGCAGGCCAGGTCTCAGCTAGCCTCCTAATCTGAGGATGTAATGTGCAGAGTGCCATGATCTAAAGGTTTTCAGGCAAAGAAGCCAGCACTTGAGCATGTGAACACTGCTACTGCTTATCTCCAGCAGGCAACAGCACTTCAGATAGCAATGATTACAGACCTTTGGCTAACCAGTGATGTAAAGCAGTGAGCATGTGTCAGATGTGTGCAGTAAGATTTTTTTCATTATTTTTTCTCCTGCTGAAATCTGTAGAGTCTGCAACCAGAGTAGGAACTGTTGCAAGACAGTGACCTTGTTACAATATTTGTCTTGCACTCTGGCTTGGCTGGCTTCCTGGAAAAGCCTTTCCTTAAGCTATCATTACAGATGACTTGCAGAATAGAAATGGAGGCTTCTGCTTCCAATGCGCAATGTAGCGGATTGGTAACGCAGTGAGCCTGAAGAAGTTTCCAGGTGCTGGTGTGCCTTGCTGGAAAGAAGGTGAGAGTAGCTTTTTCTGTGGTGCAGCTGGGTGTGATGCAGCTGGCTGTGCTTGTTCAGTTGTTCTACAAGCTTGTATGCAGGCTACTGCTGCTTCGATCCTGCATGCTTCTGCAGTCACTGGCTTGCTCAGCTCATATGTAGACTGACAAGATCATGAACACCTACCTAGACCCCTTATTTTAACTCTATTCTCTGCTGGCTCCTGGTGCTGAGCAGCAGTGTCTCTGCAGTCCCCGTTCCCCACACTTGAATGTGCTGCTTACTCATCCTTTGTCTACAAATAAAACTGGCAATTCTGTTCCCTGGACGTACTTGGAACTCAAATATTAACCCTAGCTGTTTTACAGTAATCGAACTGCTTTATTGCTTCTGTAGCCAGTTTTGCATCTGTTTAAAGAAATCTGCCTGTTTTATAACTAGAACACATGGATGTACCTTTGCTCCTGCTACTGAAATGGGTCCTGTCTCAGACAGGAGTTCATAGAAGCTGGGAAAAGGTGTTAGTGTGTGTGGGGGGGTCCAGCTTCAGTCCCAGCACTAATCATCTGGCTGGTGTGCAGCAAGGACTTGCTGCTGCTGTGTCTCTTAATGGGAGCAGCAAGGTTTTAGGGAGCTGACACCTGTGTGGGTCTGGAGAAAACCTTGAAGGCAGAAGGAGAAACCTGTTGAACGTTCAGAGCAGAGTTACAAAAACACTCATCAAATGATGTCTACAGCAACTCCCTAGGCCAACCCATTAAGGTAGCCTCTTTTGCTCTTGGAGACAGAGCAGCTCAATATTTGCTTGCCAAGTAGCAACTTCTACCTGAAAGAAAGGTGCAAGAAAACTAGTAATGGGTGATCAGCCTTCTAAGGAAAGCTTCAGTCTTGCTTATGTGTTGGGCTTGAGCCTAGGAGTAGGTACTTAAGGCCCTTAATTTCTATCTCTTCTAGAATAAATTTAGGGAACTGTTAAGGCAGTCTCTGCCTCCAGTGGTGGCAGTTCAGATCCTGGACTGAGTTCATGCATTAGTGGACCTGAGCACCACTTGCAGATACTGCTCAGCAAATTTGTCTGGTGCCTGGCAGTCCTGGATTGCCCTGGCTTGAACTGGGTGGAGGAAGACTTGTTCTCTAGAACTCCATGGTATAGGTGATGGGTTCACAGAAAGTGACTGTCATGGGATAATCTGCTGAGAGCAGTGTCTTGGGACAAACTACTAGGGGGTTGGGGAGGGGGGGAGAAGCACCTGTCTAAATGCTAGGCTGACCCTCAGGCCTATGAATCCCTGTTGTGAGTTGAGGTGCTTGGGAAAGGCTTTCAAGTAGTCAAACCTCCTTGCAGCTGCTTTCCCCTCTCAGGGGAAAAAAACAGACATGGCCTTGTTTGCATTGATTGAGTCTCATTGCTAATGCTGTTCTGATGGTCTCCTTCAGAGGTAGTCCTGCTTGTGATGTTCTGGGTGGGCTGTGCAGGTGCTGGCTCCCTGTGCACCCCTCGCACTGCTTGGGCAGCTGGGATGGGTATCAGCATGTAGGGGCTGTGTAACCCTACACCTCTGCAGCAGGAGGTCTTGGAAGGTGACCATGGAAATTAAGGCTGTAGCTTGGCCTGGGTTCATAAAAGGTACGCAAGCAATGGGCTCCACATGGGAAGGGGGTGACCTTGTATGTGGTTGAGGGGCCAGAGCTGGATGTTTGCCATGGCTGGCAGCAGGAGAACAGTATGTCTTCTGTACAACTGCTCTTGGAGCAGAGACGTGGCTTTGAGCTCAGCTCACAAGTACCTGGCACTCCAGAGCAGCAAGGACAAACACCTTATTTCAGCCAGCTTCTTTTTAAAGCAAGTGAGCTTGGTGTAGGTGAAGGATCAAGCTCAAAGCCCATAAGCTTCCACCCTGCTCCAAGAGCTCCTCTAAAGAAAAATCTCTGCCAGGTGCAACATTGATCCAGCTGAGCCACATGTCTCTAGCCACTGGGGCTTGAGCTTCTCCTACCACTGAGCAAGAGCTGACAGACTGAGGGAACAATTGCTTATTGTAGCATTGCTTTCTTTCCGCTTGGTCTTTCCTGGAGAGTGGTTTCCAGCTGACATCTGGGAGCTGTTTGTCCTAACTGGTCAAACCAGAGCAAGAGCTTTTCCACCCTGGGGCTGGAAGGCAAAGTCATCTGCTGCTAATTGGGCAAAAAAGGGAAAGGGGAGAAAGGATGGCTCAGTGCTGTGATACAGGCCATGGGGCTCTGCACAGAGCTGCTGCAGCAGCTGTGATCACAAGCATGCTCGCATACTTCCTGGAGCCCCATGTGACTTCAAAACTGGAGGAAAATAGAGAGGAGCACTCAGCTTGTTTAATGTGCTGCTGTGTCATGCCTGAACTGCAGCTGGTCTCAGAAATAAATACAACTGCTGCAGTCTGGCCTATGGGCAGTGGTGGGAGCACAGGGAGGGGAGGAGAGAAGCAAATTCCTGGGCGCTCTGCTTCAGGGTGTTGCGATTGGTTTTGTTGAATCACGCTACAAGTAGCTGAAACCCGAGTTGCTTGCTACTGCCAAAGTACTCCTTGGCCAAGACAGTGGAGTACGTAATGCTGATGTGACATCTTGGAAAGCTGCACTTTTTCCTACTTGAGATGACAGATCATGACCTCTTCATATGCAATTTGGGGGCTGGGGGTACAGTTGTTTTGCATCTAATAATGAAGGTGCAGCTGTTGATCTGATGGCATTGATACCAATTCTTGCCAATAGATGCAATACTCCAGCAGCTATGTTTAAAAAAAAAAAAATAGATCTGATCGCTGCTCCTGTATTGACTGAAGAAATGCTGCTGTGAGGCTAGTAGGTGGTTTGTTTCTCTGCTGGGCTTTAAAGTGCAGGACGAGGCATCAGTCCTGTTGTACACTTACTGGGAGACTGAACTTGCCTGCTGCCTGGGAAAGATGCTGTGATGCATGGGATGCTACTGTTCCAATGTTATTTAAAATAAAAAAAGCTGACCCTGGTGAAAGCAGGGTGTACGTTGTGCTGTGCATGGCTAAGAACACTTCAGAGTGACCATGCTGTGAAAACAGATGAATGGCTAGGAGAACTGCACAACCTCCCATCAGTATGGTCGCTGCTCCTGGAGCATGGCCTGCAGAAATGCAAGCACTGCTATGGATGGCTTGAGGCATTCTGCTGGCTGTCTGAGAGGGCCAGGCAGAGCAAAACGTCTAGGAAGGCAGGCCAGTTTCTGGTGGTAAGAACTGTATCTGGCAAGCTTGTTGCCAAGGCCACCCCTCACAGTTTCCCTTTTGTAGGGTGGCCAGCAGGTAGCCAGTGAGCTACTGGGTCTGCTTTTAGGTGTTAAGCAAACTTGATTCTGTTATAGGACACTGAATTCCTCTCCCGCTAGAGTACGAGCTAGTAATGTACTGAGATAGGGTCTGGAAGGAAGCATTGCTGGGGTTAGAGGACCATGGAGAACTTGGTGGTTTGGGCAAGAGGCTTGCCAGAATACCTTTCAAAGCAGAATGGGGAAACAAAAGACAGGCTGCTGAAACCCCAAACCTGTTCCTGCTTGGCTGTCACAGTCATCTTGACATCTAAGATCAGTCTGTGTGTTCTATTCCCCTTGTTTTTAGGAGCTAAAACCTAATTGGTAGTTTTTACTGCAGCTTCTGAAATCTAAGATAGCCCATACCCTTAGCCCTTCTTTTGTTTTTCTTCTTGGTGGGAAGGGAGACCAAAGCAGTAGAGTTGTCCTGGGGATTTCAGGATTTGCTCAGCTTTCCTCTGGTTCTAGTCATTCAGACATGAAAATGTCCCCCTGCCTGTGCGCTCACTCTATCTTTCTTTCCTAGCTGGTTAAAACCCACAACCTGCTGACCACCAGGAATTACATTTTTGGGTACCATCCGCATGGAATCATGGGCTTGGGTGCCTTTTGCAACTTTAGCACAGAAGCCACGGGAGTTGGCCAGAAATTCCCTGGCATCCGACCATACCTTGCTACACTGGCTGGGAACTTCAGGATGCCCATTTTGAGGGACTATTTAATGTCTGGCGGTAAGTAAAAAGGCACTTTGCTTCTCCTTTCTATGCCCTTGCTTCTGAGCGTCTCCCTTCTTTGGAGTCAAAAGCTGTGGCAGAAGCCTTCAAGACCACTTCTCCCTGGTAGCATCTAGCAAACATTGTTCGCAGTTGTCACAGGAAGTGAATTAATGGTGGCTTACTTGAGCTGCAGAGATCACTGCTCCTCTGCCTTCGTCTCTTACTCAAGGACACTCTTGTCCAGAGACATATTAAGGAAATCTGGCATCTGTTAGTAGTAGATATAGAAGATGTAGATGCGAAGCAAGTCCTAATTCACATCTGGAGGTGCTGACAGGCAAAGAAGTCGCCCTAGCTCAAAGGGTAAGGTGTTCTTTAACTTCTGAAACTTTAATAGCATGGCTAGCTCTGCTCCTGGATCTTGTTACTATGAGCTGCCGTACAGCTAGGCTTTATCCTGGTGATAAGAGATGGAGTCAGTCTGTCCCTTTCCTCCTGCACAATGGTTGTGTCCTCCCTCATCTGGCAAAAGTCTGAGGAATTTTTCCTCTCTGGGACAATCCGGACAGCTGCAGCCTTGCAGTGATGATGTTGACCTTGGTTTGGCTCCTGGCTGTGCTTGCCCACCTTGTGCTCCTTGCCCTCCCTGCCTGGCTGCAGTTAGCTGCTTGCCAGGAGCAAAAAGCTTGGGGTGTTGCAGGGTTTCAGCTGTGACCACTGTGCAGCACTGTGCTTGCTGCTCTCAGAGCAGACTTGCCACCAAAGACTTAAAGGCTGTATTAAAATGCCTGTTTTATAGCTGAATCCTAATGCATGGCTGGGGAGAGCATAGGAGTATCTGTACTTGGCTCTGACTTATCTGGGAAATGGTGAAATCCAGACTACTGCTGAAGTTTAGTGGAGTGTGGGGAAGATTTACCTAGATCTGATGCAGAAAAGGTCTGTCCTGCCCAAGAACCCCACAAGAGTGGGGCCAGTGTCTGAAACCAGCTGATGTTATCCTCCTGCATCAGATAAGAATTGCTGATTTAAAACCTGCGGTTTCCTACCAGTCTGGGAATCCTGCAGGAGAGCAGTGCCCAAGAAGTTGGGATCTGCTGTCCAGACAGCAGTGCTTGTCAACTTGGTTCATGTGCTGCTGAGTCACTGCACAGCATCAGGCTTTTTTTAAGATGGGGTAGGGGGGAAACCACACTTAACCTGTACAAAATCACTGGTAGAAAAATCATGTGACTTGCTAGAACCGGTTCTTTTTTTGAAGGCAGGTGGGAACAGACATTAGCAACATCACTGCTGACAGGCCTAGCTTGGCTATTCCAGATACATACAGTTAAATCGTCAAGAAATTCTGCTTCCCCCTGTATTTGTAAGCAAGCAAGGCTGGGTGTGATCTCTTGGACAAAGTTAACTTTATGAAAGGATCATTCCTCTTCACTTTTCTTATACTGGAACCTAAGGGAGCCACTGCAATGGCTTTAGCACTTCCAAAGTGATGTTAATAGTTCCCTGAATCTTTGAGACTTGTGGATGAATCACTTCAAGTGAAACCCTGGTAAATACTACATCTCATGTATATACTGAGTCTGTCTTGTAATATGTGGCAGACTTGTCTGATTTTTTAGAGCCTACTAGAGATTTAAGCTACAGCTGGGATCCTCTGAGGCTCGGCGAGACAGCTAGAAAAATCCTGTACACTGTGCAAATGTGCTTAAGAGCTCCAATAGCCACTAGTCTGCTTGTCTTGTTGCATTTCCTGGAGGAAGGAGTCTGAGGCTCAGTGCCACAAGCAGCAGTAATCTCAACCAGCTAACAAGCATGAAATGGCTGTGAACAAACCTGTGGGCCTGTCAGCAAGGGCTGCATAGTCGAAATGAGCCTTGGTGGGGAGAATGTGGAAGAACTACTGAGCAGCAAGCTTAGCTTGTGAGCCCTTCGGAGGAAGTGTGGTCAGGGAAAACTGTAGTTGTACTTAAAGAAATGATTTTTGGAGTTTTTTTCCCTCTTCAAAAACTTAAATCTCTATAGAATTAGAGCTGTTCCCTTGTGGCTTGGAGCTGGGACTAGGTGTGACTTCAGTGCCCAGTGTTTTGAGGTATGCATGAAGGGCTTGCAGACTTGTACTGTGTAATTCCATGGGGCCCATTCATCGTTCAGTTCTTGGTTCAAGTGATGCTACCAGGAGACTTGCAGAATCAGCTTCCCAAATTAAGTTGGGTAGTATTGCCCCTCCTGGTTTTGACCTCAATTATTCAGCACAGCTCAGACATGTTATGTGGATGGGAATGTAAATGGTGGCATCTTATCTTCTGCCTGGCTTATCTTGGCTGAAAACTTCAAGCTCTGACAATAACTGTAGGAAAAAACAATGAGTTTCAGAAGTAGAGAATCGCTTGTTTGTATGTTTAGAGCAACAGAGCTGAAGTTAAGGGGTCTCTTTCATCTGGCTGAATGAGATCCCTGGAGAGGGGTATGATACTTCAGTTCTTCAGGGCAGGCAGTGCTTTGCAATGCTGTGACTGGTAGTACAGCTCCCTGCCAGTATGAGATAGATGGCAAGAGACCATCCCAGGGTAGGGACTTAGCAGGGCACCCTGTCCCATACATCTCTCCCTCTCTTGAGAGCAGAGCAGATGGTCATGCTCTAACCATGCAAGAGCTTGAGATGTTATTTCAGAAAAATGCTTTGTTTTTTTTTTTTTTTTGAAGCTAACCATAAGAGATCTATCAGGAGGGCTTGTCCATTTGTTCTTCTTGCATCACTAAAGCATTCTCATGAGAACAGAAGACCTATTCCACAGCTTGGTTTTGCTGGGAAACTGTTCAGTCTGGCTTTCACATCCATCAAAACGTGTATTGTGCTTCCACACTAAGGCTAATCCAGCACCTACTGCAAAGCTTATTTTGAGGGAGGATCTCTTTCTTAAACAATTGCCTTTGGCATTATTAAATGTGGAAGAAAATTCTTGCTTGAAATCTAATCACTTTGTTAGTGCTAGGTTACCAGCTTGAGAAGGGAGAGTTCAATTCTCATGCATTAAACTCCACCAGCTCTTAGACTAAGCCATAAGGCAATTGTTTAATGCTGTCCAGCTCTAAGTGCCTGCTTAGAAGAACAGATTACCTGACAATATTCCCCCATCCTCCACAGTCACAAGGTATCTTGGCAACTCTACTGGCTGGTGTTTTTGGGATTATCTGGGCCACTCTAAATCTTGTAGCTTGACCCTTATATCTCTCTCCTAACATATGCAGGTATATGTCCTGTGAACCGTGACAGCATAGACTACATCTTGTCCAAGAATGGCAGTGGAAATGCCATCATCATCGTGGTGGGAGGGGCAGCGGAGTCCCTGAACTGCACCCCCGGGAAGAACTCCGTGACGCTGAAAAACCGGAAAGGATTTGTGAAACTGGCTCTACAGCATGGGTAAGAGGCAATCTCTAAGCTAGTGCAGCACTTTAGCATATGAAAGGTGCTCTTGTCTCTGAAGCAGCAAACCGCTTGGATGGATTCTCCTCTCTGCACTCCCGCTGTGTTGTATGGGTTTGTGCCCAAAGCCATGGGCACAAAAGCCTGTCCCTGTGTTCTGCTCATGGACAGTAGACAGTGGTAGGAAGCTGCCTAGGACAGCAGGGATCTTCTAGACCTAAGTGAAAGTCAGGTGTTACTAATCTCTTTAGTGATATCACCTGTGTAGCCTCTGTGATTCCCAAAGAAATGCATATGCCTGAAACAGGACCTCCTTCAAATCAGATATGGGAATATATGGAAGACATGGTTCAATTCCTAAATAGTTTCACATGTTCACTGTCAGTACAATTCTTGTATACATCTTAAAAGTGCATCTATGGTATCATGCCAAGTCTGGCTGACTTGCTGTCAGTGCCTCGTGCTGCAAACAAAGCTCTAGCTAGTAAAATCTGCAAATGTGCAGCCCGAGTAGTACACAGCAGCAAGTTTGGTGCTGCAGTGTTGACTGCAGTCCAATGGCATGGGGTCCTAACATCTTCCTATCTTTCTAGTGCGGATTTGGTTCCTGTCTACTCATTTGGGGAGAATGAAGTGTACAAGCAGGTGATCTTCGAGGAGGGCTCCTGGGGAAGATGGGTTCAGAAGACGTTTCAGAAACACATTGGCTTTGCTCCATGCATCTTTCATGGCCGTGGCCTCTTCTCCCCCAACACATGGGGATTGTTACCTTACTCCAAGCCCATCACCACTGTTGGTAAGTTCTTGGTATAAACATATGCACTTTGTGCTTCTTTAGGCTTTTCCAGCTAGTAGCATACCTGAGTCTAGGCCATACCTACACTCTAGCTTGGTCTTGGATTCTTGACTAGAACTTAACTTTTTCCCTTCTATATAAAACCTCCAAGCACAGCTGAGAGCAAGCTAGAATAGTTTCCAGACGCTGCAAGCCTCCAATCTTGCTCTGCAGAGTTCTGCAAGACACCTGTGTGAGCTCTTTTGGGACAAAATGCTGTGGCTGCTACCTTCTCTGATAGCTTAAATTAGAAGCAGCCTGACACACCATCCCCCTAGGACTGGCTGTGTGGTGCTGCCTGACACTTGAGCCTTGGCGTCAACCCTAAAATGTGCCTTCAAGTTTTCTACTCCCAAGCAGCAAGGCTTTTAGGGAGAGAAAGGTGCTGCTTTGCCATGCTATTGCAGTGTGCATAGGAGCATGTGCGAGAACAGCAGCTCTTAGTCTTGGTTCCTGTTACTGAGCAGGGATTTATCGCTAGCCTATGAACAGCAGGAAATGGGACTTCCCTACCCTCCTGCACAGTGGGGGTACCTGCACTGGCAAAACCCTGCTGCCATTTGTGTAGCTAAAGCGGCACATTTGCTCTGGGAATTGCTGTTGCTGGTGGGACAGTTGTGGTTCAGGCCTGATCAGAGCCTAGCAAAACTGGGGGGGGAGCAAACATCTGCTATAACTGTAAGCTGTCCTGTGCCAGGGTGGATGTGCTAACCTAGCACAACCATGGCCCTAGAGGACAGATCTCCAAGATGTACAGGAACAATCAACCTAACATGTGAATCTTCCCCTTTTATCAGTTGGGGAGCCCATCACCATCCCAAAGATCGATAATCCATCCCAGAGGGAAGTAGACTTCTATCACAGCATGTATGTGAACTCCCTGATCAAACTCTTCGACAAATACAAGAGTAAGTTTGGCCTGCCGGAGACTGAGGTCTTGGAAGTCAACTGAAGGGACTGGCTCAGCAGCATCTCCTCCTCTCAGAATCAACACATCCTCTCCAGGAGTCCAAGCTGTTGTCATATATTTGAAAGCGTGTGTGGGTGTGTGTCTTTCAAAGGAAGTGTTTAAGCATTGTTACACCACTTGTTTAAAAAAAAAAGGCTTTGCTTTGGATAAATCCCATTACAAACTTCTTTCTATCCAAAAGAGCACAACTCTATTGCTGTGAGGATTTGGATGGGGGAAATGATTGCCTTTAATCTGCTATATAATACTGCTGGATTGCCAGCAATGGATTAGAAGCATTCCTACGGCTACAATATTGTACCCACTAGCACAAGCTATTCTGGGGAAGTGGGATCTATTTGTTTTTTTAATCAAAAAGTAGCTGGCTGATTTGACCAGAACAGCAGTATTACAGGCATGTTGCACAAGAGCCATGTCGATAAATGCTTACACAGCACAAGGGCATTTCTGGTTTGGAAAAGCCCCTTCTGAAAGCACAGGCAATGCAAGCAGGTTGCAGAGCCCCCAGGTGTGGCACCCACTGTGCCCGGTGCAGCAAACCAAAGGACATGTGAGTCCAGTGGACCTTGATCCATACAGTGTATTGGATACTCTGGCTGTAACCCCACTCTTGTTTTTAATGTCACTTTATAAGCAGGTCTGTCCCCAGATGCTGCTTGCATGGGGGTATGTAGCAGGAGGTATCGGACTTATTCATAGCCACAATACTCCAAAGAAGCTCTAGGAGTACTGGGATGTGCAATCAGGTGGCCCCAGTGTTGCAGACCCTTAGCCGACCCTGCAGGGTAAATGCAGTGGGACTGTTCATGTAAAAAAAATCTGCTGGATCCCAAAAGCATTTGGGGAAAGCTAGGAGTAACTCCTGCCTGAAGATGGCTTTTAAATATTCCATCCAGTGAATGTAAAGGAATAGCCTTCATGCATAGGATCTAAAACGAGTGACTTTTTAAAGTGTTTATAAAATGTTTACGTGACTGTGAACACTGCTTGTAGTGAGATTTCTTCAGAGTACAGTGTGTTTATACATAAACCTGAAACATTGCACTACTCGCATGTCTGACCTGCCTTTTCAACAGTTCGGTTGAGTGTTTCAAGCTCTAAAATGTGCCTTTGTTCCATGCAAGAGAATGGTACTTCACATTCCTGGAATCTTGCCTCTAATGACAAATGTTCATCTGTCATATTTGATAGAATATTGTATTACAGTTTACCAATTTTTTTGTACAAATTTCTAGAAATAAACTTGAGCAAAAAAGAGTGGGCTGCTTTGGTCTCTTCAGCGTCCCAGAGATATGTAGCTGAGGTCATGTTATAGTTGTTTGCGTAATAGCAGCTGTGCCCTCGCTTTTAAGGGGAGGGAACTGCTCTGCAGTTCCCCAACATGGGACACCCTGGATGGGTTAAGCAAATCTGTGTGGTTTAAGAGGCTTCTTTGCCTGTGAGCCTGTAAGGAGCTAAGGAAGCCTGTATCTCTGGGCCTCCTTTACTGAGCCAATACCAAGAGTTCATGCTCCTTTTGGCAAATTATTTTTGTCACTGCCTTGCAGATGAGGAGCTGGGATTGCATCCCTGGCCCCTCAGCTGAGGAGATGCAGTCCAGCTCCTGTGTGAGCCCCTAACCTCCTCTTTGCTGGAGGTGCAAAGCACTCCAGAAATAGCACACGCTGCCCTAAAGCTCATGCAGGCTTAGTAACAAGTGAGCGTTTAACCTCTCATCTGTAGGGTTGGAGGAGGGGGGGGGGGCCCATACAGGTTACATAAACAGTCCGGCAATGTTGGCTGACTTTCACGGGCTTAAACTTGCTAGGCTGACATCTGTTTTTCAAGGTGAAAGCCAAACTTGCTCATAAGCCTTTTTTTGGCTTGGCGAAGGGTGTTTCAAAGCCTCCTGCTCTAACCTGATGTGTTACTCTTCTACTATTTTCTCCCACCAAAAAAACCCACTTTTGATTTGGTCTATCTTCTGCTAGTAGGTATCAAGTTTCTAGTGACTTGGCTGGGAGCACGCAGCAAGGAAAGCTGTGGCGCTGGGAGCAGCGCCCTTGAGTGCTCTGCTCTAAGCCCTCTGCACAAAGCTGGAGGAGGTCAGCCCCAGCAGAGCTTTTTCCCGAGCAGCGTCTTCAATTATCAAACCAAATCCCCTGAAGCGGGGGGGAGGGAGGGAGGGAGAGATCCCTCCTAAATAAGGACCTATTCCTGCAAAGGGCTGTGCTAAAGAAAGTCCTATAATCATCCCTTCTGCGAGATGGGGGTCAGCTCTTTTGGCTGTGCTGGAACAGGGGACTCTTGCCCCATTAGCTAAGGTCTAACATGAGGTTGGCACTGAACTTTTTTTTTCCCTCCTGCTGACTTACTGCCAGCTTGTAAAGGGCTCTTTTCCCTTGATCTGATCTTTTGCCTGAGATGCCAATCCAGGACATACTAGTTTCAAAAGCAAACACCCCTCTGAGCTGATCTTGTGAGACAGAGATGTTTTTCCAGCAATGACTTTCCCTTCTTTTGCCAGTGTCAGGAACGTAGGGATAAGAGACTTATTTAAAATTCTTTTTGGACTTGTGCTGTTTCATTGCATATTGGCTTTGTGACAAGAGCAGCAGTAACAGGTTCAGAAATACCTATGCAGAAGACACAGTTCCTGCCATAAAGAAGTAACCAGCCACCAAGGCAGACACAGTAACTGGCTTCTCCACTCTACAAAGCCCCTGGACCTATGTTTCCTGCTCACACCCTTGCCTGTGTGATATATAGACTTGTTGGGGAGGGGACTTCCTTGGATGTGCACAGCATCCAGGATAAAAGAAGGCGAGAGACATAAATAAGCTAAACGTTAATAGAAGTTAAAGTTGCTGCCTCTGACTTGGAAGGTGACTGAGCCACAGGTTGCTGGGGGTACAGAGACTGCATCAGGATGGCATCACTATGCTCTTGCCTTCTGCTTGTCGTCCAGGCATCTTCCTTGGGCTGTAACTAGAGGTGAGCTCCTGATCACGATAGACCAGCCCTCATAAAGCTGCTCTGACAGTCGTTTTTTTGAGAAATGGGCATCTTTGTTTTCTGATGCACCTTTGGCTGAGCAATGTTCTCTTCCTTTGCTTTTGGATTGAGGAGTAGCAATTAATTTGATATTAAAGTGTATTGGCACTTTTCTAGTCCTCTAAGACCTCCCCTGACTCAGTGTCACCCCATCTTCTTCATGTATTTACACAGTTTCTGTCCTATTTTGTCTGCTTTGCCTCAAATCAGAGCGCTCTCTCTGGTGAACAGAACTGGAGCAATAAATGATAGATTTAGTGGAAAAAAGCATGGCAATAGGATGCAGGCCACCTGCATTGACTCCTGCCTTGACTGTGTCCTGAGCATGTTACTTGGGCTTGCTGAGCTACAGTTTCCTTATCCCCAAAGCAGGGTGGCAATATTTTCGAGGGCAGTAGTATGTCATGAGGATAAACGCTGCGATGCTACCAGCTTTCTTTGAGACCCACATTAATTCAAACAGTAAAAGTGGAAGAGTGTCATCTGTACCGCTTAGTAATTTGGGTTTAAATAGCCTTTTGGATTCAGTCTGGAAGCAGAGCAGTGTCTACTGCAAGAGGTGAAAATAAAAGAGGACATGCTGCCCTCAAGAGGTGTCTGTCTGTAACTCCATGATTAAAAAAAAAAAACATTTTGGGGAAATGCCAGGTAGCAATGCCAAGAAACCACTAACCCAGCCTGGAATGCCCTTGTGCTAGGAGGGGATGCAGAACAGAAATGAATGCATTACTTTCTGGATAAATATTTTGTCAGTTTAGTACAAGGAGCAGTACCACATGGAAGAACAAATGAATTTCTGCAGTGCAAAGCCTTCTAAGCTTCATGCTGTAAAATGATCCTCAGGAAAATTGTGCTAGTTGGCAACAGCTCGGTTAAATGAGGACTTTTTTTCCCTCTAAGGGAAAATCTTGATGATCACAAGAATAGGCAATTTCCTGCCTACTTCTGCCAGGGGTTCAAGAGACCACCTTTTACAGCTGAAAGGGCAGGAAGCAAAAGGCTGATGCAGAGCTTGTTCTGCTCTGCTTCATGGTTATTTTTTCTTCTTCTGGGCTGGGTGATTTTGTGCTATAAAAGAAGCATGACAGCTTTTTGCACACTCCATCCATGGGCTGATCACTGACTGGTCCCCTGGTTTCTCTCAGATCTGATCTACTCTTGCTAGCTGATCACATATAGGGAGTTTTTCCTGAAATAGGTCCCAGATTTGCTCCATGATTTCTGTTTTAGTTTGATCCTGTTTGCACAATGCCGGATAGTCCTCGCATCATCTTTGACCCAGCCAAATATTAGCCTCCTGTGCCATGATCTCATTCCTGCTGGGTGGCATCCCAAAAAACCACTCTGATTGGAGGTTCCTTAATACAAACACTGCTGTCTCACAAACTTCTCCAAGTCAGGCACCAGAAAGAACTAGATTGACATCTATTTCTATTCTCCCCTCCTGAGAGCATGAATTTTGGAAAACTAGCTCATTTCTCCAAGACATTAAGTTGTCCGACCAGAGTTTGCCATACAGTTCAATAGCTGCCATCAGCTGTTGCCCATTTTCCCTGCTACCTGATGAGCTTTTCTGCTTCTGGCCCATAAAGCTGACCAAGCATGAAGAGCAATTGGCTTACATCCTGACCATGGGTATCTCCCAAACTGAGCACTCTCTCAAATCTTAGTGATTGGGCTACTGAATGTATTGAGACAGGTCTTGGTCAATGCACTCAATAAGAGGGATAAGGAAGTATTGTCTCCTGTATACATGGAAATGACTGGTGGGAAGTAGTGGTTAGCAGATATCTTATCCAAACTGGCTATGCAGAAGCAGCAACCACCCTACCCATCCGTACTCTAGCCTTTTCATGCAAGATGCATGCTGGATATGCCTTCCAGCAAATTCTTTCTAAATGAATGAACAGATTTGCTTTGGTGAAGTGTCAGTTAGGATGTTATGATCTACAAACAATACCTAATAAATCAAAAATCAAGAAAGTCTTGTTGATTTGGCACAACTGGACAAAATTGTCCTGGAAGCGCTTACAGCTGATGGGAATGCAAGGTTTTGGTAGCCATGCTGTCTTGTGGAGGCCTTCCCAGCCAGTGGGCTCCCAGCCAATGAGAATATTGATTTTTGTCTCCCTATGTTTGCTTAGCTTTCATACTCATTTATTGATTATCCTGCGGGAGCTTTCCACTCAAAGGGCCTCAAATAGCTCTATAAATGTTCTACAGAAGGATTTGCTTTGCCCATTGGTGAAATGCAACCACCTCTGGGGTGGCAAGCACCATTACACAACAGGTTAAGTCAGGAGATCTAAATACCACCGATGCAAGATGAAAATGCAGCTGCAGCAAAGGGAAGGGTGCTTTAATGTGAGCAAAATTCAGAGAAAAATTCCCTTCATGGGCTCTTGTGAATGTGTCTGGGCCTGTTTAATGACCATATTTAGGCAGGAGACTAGCTTTTTTACCTCTCACTTGGAAGACAGTCCTTACAGCAACTCAGAGAGCCAGTACGTATTCAGGGGTAAACCACCAGCCTTTGTTCTGATATAAGGTCCTCTGAAAGCAACAGCAGGCAACATGTGGAAATAAGCTGTGTTAGCATATGGACTTTCAGAGAAGGTGGCCCACTTTCATCAGCACAACACTAGGACAGTCCCCAAGAAGATAACAACGTAGTACATATGGTAAAACCTGTAACACTTCTATCTGATATAACAGCAGCACACACAGTTTAGTGAGTATCGATAGAGCCTTCTCATATAACCCCCTTTAAAAATCTGAGAAAAAAATCTGGGAAAATACTATTCCTTATCCCAGGCTGATTAATCCTCCTCCTTTTTTTTTTTTTTTTTCTGGTCTACCTTTTTGTTCATGTTTTGTCTGTTTTTCTGGTTAAATGTATCTGTTTAGCTGTCTCTGCTCACTTAAACACCTTCAGTAATAACGTATATTGCATAATGTGTAATGCAATATATATGATGTGAAAATAATAAATATAAAATAATAAAATAAAATAATAAAACAAAATAATAAAACAAATATAAAGTATAATGTAATAAGACTGCATAATGTATGTAGCCTCTTTCATTCCAAAGTGCATTTAATGACTTTGCCTGGGGTCTTGGTTTTACACCTGATCCAAAACAGCACATCATTTTGCCAGCTGTGCCGCAGTGGTGTGCAGAGGGCAAAGCGATACCTTGACAAGTCCTGAGCAAGCAGGACGCAAGCAGTCCCTCACTTCAAGCTTATATGTAGTCCTTGCAAAGCCAAAAACTCAGGTGCTTAATGGGGACCTGTCCCTGGGTAAAGCACGCTCAAGGCTCACAACCTTAGTCCCAAATGCCATTTCCAGCAGGTCTTTTGAAACAGCCTCATCCCGAACCGTCTTGGCCGGATTCTGACTTGCTTGTGAAACCTGGTAAGATCATGGCACGACTTCATGTGACAGCAATTCTCTCTTACCCCATTAAAATACCTAATACATCAGGGAGTGGCTCTTGTTCTTTCCCAACTGAGCGCATTTTGTGAGGTTCTTTCAACATTTATTGAACTTGTTAAACTTTTCCTGGTTAAATTCTTTCTTTTATGGAGGCAGTGATGAGGTAATATGTCCTTCGGAGGGCAGGTTTTATAACCCCTTGCCACTTGACCCCTCCAACTCTTTTACACAGTAAGCTTTTGTTTGGATTCTTCAACGAGCTAATTCAAACAAATTTGAAACTAACTGGCAACTCTCTCACAAGAACAAACATGATGAAATACCTTTTCCAGAGAAAAAAAATGCAGGTTCACATACTCACATTACATTATTAACCTGTGGGTGATTCCCTGAAGCAAAACTGAGTGGTATATCCCCACAGTTTGTCAATCTGAGACCCACAGATTTGGGAGTCTCTGAAAAAAGGCGAAAGCAACAGATTTAAAATGCAGCACACACACAAAAAATCAGATTTGCTATTAAAGAAAAGCTTTCTAGCAGTGATGATAGTTAAGAGGGTTGGGACAGATTATTGCAGGTTTGTGGGAAACCGCTGCTCACACTTGTACCAGGAACTACCGTCATGTTCGGGGACGGGGCAACCCAGCATTTCGGCGTTTTGGGGTTCGCAGTGCAGAATATTCTGGCTGATGAACTGAATTGCACCGTACTCGTGTTGCAGAGGCCATTTGGTAAACCTCATCCCAACCAGCACAACTTGATGAGTTTTTATTTTTCTGCAAACCCTCAACTCAGCATAAGCTTGATCAAAAAACCGTTGAAAATGCTCAAAGCTCTTCTGTTGACTTCAGCGGATTTGAGATCAGCCTATCTTCAGGCGAACATTTTTCTCAAGTTACCCAGAAAAAACAACGAAACAAACAACGCCCCTTCCCCCAAGCCACAACGTTTTAGTATGTTCCAGGCTTCAAAGAAACAATACACATATGGTTTTACAGCAGCATGGTTTAAAGCACTAAGTGTTTTCCCAGAAATGAGGTTTGTTTTATGGGCTGTTACTCCATATTTTGCGATTGTGCTGTGAAAACTCAGATGGCAGGAGAGCCTAGGTGCTAAACACCTAAATGCACACAGCGAGAAGACACTCACTGCCTAAAGGAATTACAAAGAAATTCTTCTTGAACAACTTAGTATGGGAGTAAGCCCGTTTGTAAAGGCTGATGCAGGATCATCTTTCTCTGAGACAGTGCCGCTGTTCTCGTTCATGAGTCCACTTAACTTAAAAACATACTTGCTCTGTGAGCCTGAGAGGGAAGTTCTTCCATGAAAATAATAGATGCTGTCCACCCTCAAGCACCAGTAATCCTGTTTCATGTCCTCCATGGAAATGGTCTAATAGTTATGAGCTGATGAGATTGGAGTTTAATGTGGTTTAAGGTAGTTTATACACCTTCACACATTTTCATCATTTTTCTGAACATCTCCATGTAGACCACTACTTTCCTAATACTGTCTCCCTTCCTAATGGCTCTTCAGCTGATGTTCACCAACACACATTGCTGTTAATTCAAAAGCAAGGTTGTCGAAACAGAATGACCTGATCTTTACTTTGCCTCTCACTACGAGCATCTGTGATATGCACAGGGATGACTGGAAGGTCTTAGGTAGCTGCAAGGGTCTTACAGCAGTTTAAAATAACCGCTGGAGAGAGTGCAGAAGTCTTTCCGTCCTTTAAATGAGATGAGATGCTGCAAAGCAGCTTGTTGCCTTCCAGGGGAGCACCTGATTGCAGGCTCACGGCTTTGTACCATGCTCCCATCAGCTTGCCAGTGGATCCAGCTCCGGCTCCTTATACCACTCAGCTGAAGCAACAAGTCTAAGCACCAGTCTGATGTCTCGCTGGACGTTTTTGAAGCAGGTCACTGTTCCTGAGAAGTCAGAGAGAACAATCAGAAACCCTGCAGACACTCTCCCTCTGGCCTCCTCTTTGCATAACCATATATCCTCCTTCAACTAGAAATACCAACATTCATAAATACTTTGGTGCAAGATACGGTGGGGCTGCGGTTCTCTTAAGACCGTGGTATATTCCCATTCTTTGCAGCATTCACCTTTTCTTCCTCCTGCAAATGCCCCTTGCATCTTCCAAAGAGGGCCACTCTTTAACTAAGTTGCATTTCTGTTAGTAATTTTTTGCCCGATCCTTGACTATTGTACCAAAGAGGCCAGGATCTGAATGGGCATGGAGAACATCGGCATTAGCAACAATCAGGGCTTGGTAAAACTTGCAAATACATTGCCTTATGCTCAAGCAAGTAACAGCTGTGAAAAGGAGCTGGTGAATAGCTCAATGAACGCTCTTGTCATTACCGCACAGAACTTGAGTGTTTTTTAGACTTCCAACCAAACAGGTACTGACAAGGCTGCACAGGATCAGATTTTCATATATTTTCCACGGGCACACATTTATGTGTTTGTTTCCTTTGCTTAGGTGGACAAGCAGCTGTATGAACAAAACAAGTGTTTGAGAGAATATCATGCACAAATGGCTAATGAGGTATTTAGCTTCTGCACATGGAAACATTTCATCCATCAGTGAAGCGCGTCTGCTCGCTTGAGGGATGTTGCAATGATCTGATGCTCCACAGCAGTGGCAGAAGCATACCTGATGCGGTCTATGGCAGAAGCAGGAATTACAGTCAGCCACAAGGTCATTCCCTCCTTTATTATTTCTCAAACCTTCTAGCATCCCAACACTTGCAAAAAGGCTATAAAATCTTAAAAATGCCCTGCTGTATCTCTCCCCCACATTACATTTAAAAAGACGCTATTCCTTGTGTCTCAAATTCAGTGCCACCAAGCAAAAAAGAGCTTTGATATACTAGTGCTTCAGGAAATAATACATAATAATTTCTAAACAGCACTTTATCACAGAATCACAGAATCACAGGATGGTTGAGGTTGGAAGGGACCTCTGGAGATCATCTAGTCCAACCCCCCTGCTCAAGCAGGGTCACCTAGAGCACGTTGCACAGCATCGCGTCCAGGCAGGTTTTGAATATCTCCAGAGCAGGAGACTCCACAACCTCTCTGGGCAGCCTGTTCCAGTGCTCTGTCACCCTCACAGTGACAGGGTGGCGCTTCAACCAGCTTTCTTCAGCAGCTTCTGGCAATGTCAAATATGCTTTGTTCTGCAAGATGATTTACCCTGTTTTGTAAAAATTGCTTCTAAAATTCTGTTAATAATAATTTTAATTCTTTTCCGGCCTTGCTTTCCAAGAAATGGCAGGAAGAAATTGTTTCTGTCTACCTGTAAGATCAAAGTGAGTAGATGATTGTGTGAGTTTAGCTCTTATGTGACCACAAAGACATGCATGTTCAGCAGGCATTTATTTACATTTTTTCCCCCGAAATCAGATTACAATTATGAAAACTCTTTCTTTTCCTGGTAGCCTACTGGATTCACTTAAACAGCACTGAAGATGGGCAGGTAATGGACCTGGGAGTGTGGCATGTATCTGTGCACTTGCCACAGCTGCAGGAATTTCACCTTTTATGATAGAAATGGACCAAGGAACATCCATGGGAATGTAATAAAGGTGATTTTGGGATCTTCAAAACTATGCAGATGGAAAACATTGGCCTTTTTATTTGACTGAACTTACAAATGGCAACTGCCCAGGGCACCAGTAAATTACACAGAATCTGCGTGATGCCAAGTATACAGCTGAGATTTACAGTACTGCTCCAACATTATTATTGCTGAGGGACTGTTAATATGTGAAGCATAAAGGAAGTCACAGCACTCCCCAGGTGACATTTGCAAACATTCCGGTTAAAATAATCCACCAATCCTTATTAATTAACAAACCAATAATTTTAAGCCCAAAAGGGATGATAATTTTGTTTGAACTCACGCATATTACAGGTTATTAAACTTCCCTCCATTACAGTCTTTTTCATGTTGAATGGTCACGTAAACTAGGCAAGGGTCACACTTAACTTGTCAAAACTTACGAAAATCAAATGTAAAACTGAAACCTTCTCCTTGGACTGCCCTAGGAACAACTCAGTACTACCAAGCATATGACATTGTGTGTACAGAGCATTTTGCAATGCCCTTGCAACATATTCTGGGTCACACTAAGACAGCAAAGGAGAAAGTTAAGTCTGAAATTAGGAATATGAGGCCAAAACCTAACATAGCATGAGTAGGAAAACTGCATAGACTTCTTTGGAGTTGTATCAGTTACACTGCTTTAAAATCATTAATAAATTAAAATGGGATTTGCTGATTTTGGGTCATATTTGAGTTTTCCTCTGGGGAAAATTTTGCTCTTTACTACCCGAATTATGGATTAGATTGTTATGTTAAACAGCAAATTAAATTCAGTCTCCATATACAGCTCATGCTAGTTGCTGTGCTCAAATAACCTCATAATTTTACTTTTCTAAACAACATCAGTATTTCAAGAAAGTTTTGAGACAGAGTCATCCACCACTGTGTAACCGAAGAAAAACGGGAAAGCCCCGCTGTTGCTCCACCGCCCTACAGTCTTTGCAAAGTGCTTACTGCAGTATAGTACGAACTTTGAATTCACAAAATCAGCATAAGTTGGTCACAGAACAGTTGCATATTAGTTTACAGAGTAGAGAAAGCACTTAAGTGACTACCATCATACCATATGATTAATTTTCTTTATGCAATGTTGATCATGTTTCATTGTTTGTGTAGTGTTTCTCCGTAAGCCTTTACAGTGCCCTAGCATTTATGCTGACATGGAGAGGCATTAACTTTCTGTTGTGAATCCGATTTTCTGTTCACTTCTGTATTAATCAAACTCAAAACAACTATGGCATATGACATTTCATCCCATGATTGACCTTTTTTTTTAATCCTTTGATGTTTTGGGCAAACAAGCAGTGGTATATTCACACTGTTTCTCTGAATTGTTTTTAGTGGCTTATCTCAGAAATAATCCCCCCTCTTAGAACTGTAATGCTGTCTAATGTTAAATATAATTTTAAGCTAGAATTAGTATTGCTTACTGGAGGAAGCATACCTAAATGGTTTTAAAGCCATAAAGCATTACCAAATCTCTTGATTTTATGACCATTTGGGGGATTCCAAGTGCATTTTTAACACATCAATTTCTGGAATAAAGACTGGGCAAAGAACCCCAGATTTCACTCTAGAAAGCAAGATTCATGCCTCCAGCATGAAGGTGAAAAGTTCAAAATCAAGAAGCACATGCATTCTAATGAATCAGAAACCAGGAGGTGAATAAAACAGATACCACAGAAGCAAAATTATTATTTTTAAGCCTCCTGTTTTAGATAACATGACTCAGAAGTGTGACTGCTTGCCAGTAGTGTGCACTTTCCTATTGAAAATACTGAAATAGCAAGATACCTTTTTTCCATGAAAAAAAAAAAAGCAACAGTTCCCAGAAAAAAAAATGCAAAAAATGGCCACTATTTTGAAATAACTTTGGTTCCCAATAACTTTGTGCTCCTAATTTGAGACAGCAACATCCAGAATCCCAGAGCAAGTCCAGGCTCAACGTCTGACACTTAGGTCCCAGGTGTTGAATCGATTAGGAGGATCACCCAGCTCAGTGAAACTTTTGAAAAAAAGTCCACCCCCCACATCCCTCTGCGGCAAAATAGGGAATTGCCACCCATTAATCAAGGAAAAGAGTTTGGTAAGTGTTTCTTACGCCTAGAAAGGACTTTGGGGAAGGGCAGGTAATGGTGAGCGCCTGCGAGAGAAAGGAGGAAGGTGGCGGAGGGAGGAGGACGACTTTTGGAAGGATGACCACTGAACTCCAGAAAAGCTGACTTTTCACTCAATTTTTTCATTGTTATTCTGCTTTTTTTGTTCACCACTGTAAATCTAAGACAGAAAGGCTTGTTAAACCGGAGTCCGGGCTGAGCGCACCAACATAACGCATGCAAACAGCGCTCATATTGCAAGTACGCAGAAGCGCCGTGGCTTTCCCGAGGGGAAACTCTCCCGGGCGCACAAGGACGCGCCAGCAGCCACGACTCCGCTTGAGGCCGCCCCGCGCTCGGGGCAGGAGTTTCCCGCGCCATTTCCAGAGCTGCCCGGTGGGCTGGGAACACGCTGGCACGGGCAATGCCGGAGCCGTGCGGTACGGCGAGGGCCTCGGCCAGGTGGGTGATGGCATGGGGCGGGTTGGCGCTGGTGTGGGGCAAACGGAAGGACGACGTGGCCCTGCCGGGGGGACACTGCTGCGAGCCGCCAACATGGTGCCGAAGGCCCGGTTGCCACCACAGGGCCGAGGCCCCGCAGGCCGCGCTAGGCCGCGCCTCGGTTGCCATGGCGACAGCGCTCCCCCCCCTTCCCTTCTTCCCCCGCCCTCACCCGCCCAGCAAAATATTTTCGTCCCGCCACGTGATAAAAACAGCTCCCCCACGTGACGCGAGGGCAAGCCGCGTCAATCACGGCCGCCGCCACCCAATCGCCGGCCGATCCTTCGGGCGCCGTCCCGCCTTCCGGAAGTCGGCGCACCAATCGGCGCCGGGCCCCGTTCCAACGGTTTGACAGAGGCCGCGGAGAGGGAAAGTGATTGGCGTCTCTTCCTGCCAACAGCGCCTCAGAGACGCCGCCCGCAGCCCCGCCTCGGTGGGGAGCGGGCCAATGAGCGGGCGGGCAGCGCCTCCCCCGCCCGTGCGCGCTCGCCCCCGCCCCCCAGCACTGCGGTAATATGGCTCCGTAGCGAGCGGCCCCGGGTCGGTGCTGCTGCCGCCATTAACCCCTGGGTGCCCGGCGGCGGCGGGGGGCCGGGACGGGGGGCCCCGGCCGCTGCCCTGCCGCGACGATGAGCTCAGGCGCCGGCCCCGCCGCCTTGCCTCCGGGCTCCGCCACCCGGGCCTTGCATGTGGAGCTGCCCTCGCAGCAGGTACGGCGGGGCCGGGCGGCCCTGGCCTGTGGGGGCGGCTGGGGCGACCGCGGGGGCTCGCTGGGGTGTGGGGACGGGACGGGGGGGCGGTGTGGGGCTGTGTGAAGGGAAGGGAGAGGGGGGCTGTGTGAAGGGAAGGGAGAGGGGGGCTGTGTGGGGCTGTGTGAAGGGAAGGGAGAGGGGGGCTGTGTGAAGGGGAGGGAGAGGGGGGCTGTGTGGGGCTGGGTGAAGGGAAGGGGGGGGCTGTGTGGGGCTGGGTGAAGGGAAGGGAGAGGGGGGCTGTGTGGGGCTGGGTGAAGGGAAGGGGGGGCTGTGTGGGGCTGTGTGAAGGGAAGGGAGGGGGGGCTGTGTGGGGCTGTGTGAAGGGAAGGGAGAGGAGGGCTGTCTGGGGTGTGGGGCTGTGTGAAGGGAAGGGAGAGGAGGGCTGTCTGGGGTGTGGGGCTGGGTGAAGAGAAGGGAGAGGGGGGCTGTCTGGGGTGTGGGGCTGGGTGAAGAGAAGGGAGAGGAGGGCTGTCTGGGGTGTGGGGCTGGGTGAAGAGAAGGGAGAGGGGGGCTGTCTGGGGTGTGGGGCTGGGTGAAGAGAAGGGAGAGGGGGGCTGTCTGGGGTGTGGGGCTGGGTGAAGAGAAGGGAGAGGGGGGCTGTCTGGGGTGTGGGGCTGGGTGAAGAGAAGGGAGAGGAGGGCTGTCTGGGGTGTGGGGCTGGGTGAAGAGAAGGGAGAGGGGGGCTGTCTGGGGTGTGGGGCTGGGTGAAGAGAAGGGAGAGGGGGGCTGTCTGGGGTGTGGGGCTGGGTGAAGAGAAGGGAGAGGGGGGCTGTCTGGGGTGTGGGGCTGGGTGAAGAGAAGGGAGAGGGGGGCTGTCTGGGGTGTGGGGCTGGGTGAAGAGAAGGGAGAGGGGGGCTGTCTGGGGTGTGGGGCTGGGTGAAGAGAAGGGAGAGGGGGGCTGTCTGGGGTGTGGGGCTGCGGGAGGGGAGGGCAGAGGGGGCTGTCTGGGGTGTGGGACTGTGTAAGAGGAAGGAAGGGTCCTTGAGGCCATGCAGGGAAGGTCCCTGATGCAGTGGAGGTTGAGCACCATTCTCTTGGGCTGGTAGAGAAGAGGGGAAGGTGAGGCCTCCTTTGCATGGGGCAGCGGACTGTGTCCCCTCTCCCTGTACAGGAGAGTCAGGGGCAATTTCCCCCAAAGATGGCTTTCCTCTCCCAGAGCAACTGTTGCCATGCCCGTAGAGCTACTGTGTGTAAATTCAATCTGGGAGTTGCAGCGTTTTTTCCTCCTACGGATAAGTTGGCTTTAAGCTTGGGTAACTCTGAGGAGGCTGGAGCAGCTGGGGGCCCCACTCCTCCTCTGCTGTATCTGTTATTGGGGTGGGGGAATGAATTTGGATAAAACCTGCGGTGTGTTCTAAAAGGTAGCAGAACGTTCCCTCCCCATCACATCCTTTCTTTGGATAACTCTGTTTTTCCTGTTTGCTGCTATTTGGCTTCTGGTTTACTGGGCAACTGTCCCGCTTACACGAGTGTTTTAATTTTGGAGAGCATTAGGAACAAGGTTAAGTGAGGTAGTCTAGGCTCTGCATAAGAGTTTAGCAATCTGTATCTAACTAAGTCTGTGCCCTTTCCCCTCTTGAATGCAGTGCCCTTTTTTTTAAGTTGACTGGAACTGTACAATACAGTGGTGGTGGGGAATAATTACTTAGCAAAGACATGCTTTTCTTCTGATATACCGTAAGATATGAATCTGCACTTGAAGTTTTGGTTCATTGCCTCGGTGCAGTAGATGCTGTTATGAAGTAGACAAGTGCTCTGAATTACTTTGCTGCTCGCTTCCAGGTGTGAGAATGAAGAGCTGTCATGGAAAATCAATAGGTGTCAGCTTGGAGCAAAGAGATAGCTGGTCCTTGGATAAGCTAGTCTTCCCAGCCAGTCGCTTAGGAGCAAAAGGGGGAATGGAGATGGCTCCTGGCCATGAGAACAGTGGAAGTATTGACCTGAATTTCAGAGCAAGCGCTCATTCTAAAATGTGAGCCAATTGTATGTTAATGAACATAAACATAGGTACTGGATTGGATGAACTTTACAGAGAGGTGTGGATTGTTCAGGAGATAAAATATGGCCTTCTCCCTGCTGAGCTTTTTGATTTTAGCCTGTCCAAAGCTTGTGCAAGAAACGAGTGAATGCTGCAAATAAGTTTTTTTGTTATTAGTCATTGTGTTTCATTTGTGAAAGGGGGACCAAAACACAACCTTTTTTGCAGGAGCAGAAACTTTTGTAGGAGTTTATAGGAGCAGAAACTGAATCATCAGTTACAGGATATTCTAGTCAAGTAAATATTTAGAGTTACGTAGGATGCTTGTATGGTTGCTGCAGCAATGTTAATTGTAGCAAATGTAAGCCCGTGGCAGTCTGGAGTATTGTTTTGCTGTGTGCTCTACAAGTGTAGGACCATGTGCTGAAGTATCTGCTATGTCAGTTTTTGCAATTAAATCAAGAAGCTCTGGAACTACAGTCCGATATGTCGATAACAAATCATCATATTTCACTACATTACCTGAGCCTTAAGTCTGTTACTGAATTATGAAAATCTCACCTTCAAGGGACTGTCACCCTGCAGATGTTTTACTTTCCTCAAAAACTGCAGACAGTATCAGTAAAAGCATTAAAGCTTAGGAGTCTGAGCTCCCTGGCACATTCACTTTTATTTTAATGTAGGAGTGTAATCTTGATTATACTCATAGATCTTGTCTTTCTCAGCTTTTCATATTCTTTCTTATGGAAACAAGAAATAAAATGGAAAAGTCATTCTGGTTTATGTGCCACTTGTATAATACAAAAATCTGGTTGATCCAAGTGTGGTGCTACATCATGCAAGGTAATTGTTTTCTACCTGCTAGCACAGAACTCGGCTCAGTGATTTGTTTTAGTAGGCAATTTCCTTTAGAACACCCAGTGCTGCATTTTTTTGACTATAAAGATGAGTGTAGTGATAGTCTGAGTCATGGTTATAAATTTCTCAAATGTGAATTTAAGGTGAGTGCTTTTAATGACTGAAGTCCTGAAGGTATAACTTGGGCTTAGTCTAAATTTAGTTGTGCCAGTGAAATTCAATGAATAGAAAACAAAGTGCCTGTTTAGTGACATAGTTGCAAGAGGGAAAAGCCATGTCAGAGTCGTAAAATAGTTGGGGTTGGAGGGGACTTCTAGAGATCATCTGTTCCCTGCTCAAGCAGGATCAGCTGCAGCAGATTGGCTAGGACTGTGTCCAGTTGGGTTTTGAGCATTTCCAAGGATGGAGACTCCACAGCCTCTTTGGGCAACCTGTTCCAGTGTTCAACCACCCTCACAGTGGAAGTGTTTTATGTTCAAGCAGAATTTCCCATGTTTCAGTTGGTGCCCATTGCCTCTCTTCCTAAATCTTTTGCCAGTATGACCGCACTTGTGTTAGTCTTTGACTAACCTATTCCTTAACTTGTTCACTGGTGGCAGGATGACCAGACTTAAGAATGCCTTTTGTGAATGCATCCTCCGCTTTAAGTGGGGGAATTAAGGATATATTTATAAAGAAATGCATCTGGTTAATCCTGATTTATATCCCTAAGTAATTGTGGCAGAATGTTATTTTCTCTTGCTGGAAAAGTGGGCCTAACAGAACTGAAAATGTCTCTTGAAACAACTGCATTTTAAAAGCAGAGATTCTTTAGTATTATCTTTTGTTAGTTGCTGTAGGCAAAGAAAGCCAAGAGTGTCATGATAACTTATCTTATTGATATGTAAAAGCTCAAAACAAACTTTTCAGTCCTGTCACTGTAAGCAACTGAAACGAAGGGTGGTGGTGGGGAATCCTTGAGGCTCTTACATTCCAGCTGGAAAGGTTTGAACAAAAAAATGCATTGAGAGCCAGTCACACTGCAGTCAAATGATCTGTTGAATGTTACTGTGCTAATTACTGTTCAAAATAGATGTCATAAGTAGTTTTCTAGAGATAAGAAAGCCCCTCTTTATGGATTCCAACACCAATGCTTCCAGTACTTAAAACTTATTTTTCCTCATGCTGAAATTGATAAGCTTTTAATATCAATTTCAACATTACAGAGAGTGAAGCTTTTAATAAACTGTGAGATAGTATTTGAAGACCTGCAGGCTTGGACTTGAATTGCCTTTGCTATTGTGTATGGACAGCTGTGCTGATGTGCAGTTTGTAGTGAGTGATTAGGGAGTTGTAAGGAGGAAAAAACATACTTTTTTTTTTGTTTTAACAACTTCCAATACAGGACAGTTTGGATCAGTGTGGATTGACAGTTGGCTGGTGGGCGGGATCTGGCCTGTGGGATGCTTTTGTCTGGCCAACTGTTTTCTTGCAAAAGAGAGGGGGCGAGTTGTTTACATAGCAAATGCAGCTTGAATATCTGAGTTACTACTTCTTGTCCTTGTTGAAAGGCTGGTGACCAGTGATGGTGGCGGCAGCAGTTATCACTGCTAGATGATGTGGTATATATACTGTTACTGAGAGAAGGTGAGAGAACAGCTGTCTGCTTTTATGCATCGGCCTGTGGTGTGGGGCATCCAGTCAGGTAGATGTCCAGAGTCTGAAGCATACCTCTCGTCTAGGTTGTTAATCAGGACATGAATAAGTTATAGATATAGTTGGAGCTTTTTTTTTGGGGTGCATTGGGAAATGTTCCCTCAGAAGTAAGGGTTAGAACCATTCTAGAAAATGACAGAAGTGTCCCCTGCTACTGTAATGTCATAGATTACAAAAGAAAAGCAAGCAGAACCCGATGTGAATTCCAGTATAGTAAGTGAATGCTAAGTCATATGTGTAACAGCTTAGCGCTTCTGAGGCTTAGTTGGATGGTTGTGAAGTGGTATTTCAATAGCTCATTCCCAAGAGATTTGACTGTGCACCAACAGTAGGAGGAAAGCTCATCAGCCATTTGAATCTCTGCCATCTGTATTTGCTAGTTATAAGCTAAAAAGTTAGGTCTACTCATGTTCCTGTGTTCCACCGGCCTGATCAATGATCAGCAGCAGAGAGCTTTCTTCTGAAAATTGTCAATGACTGTTACTTCCAAGTTATAGGGGAAGACAATATATGATGTTTAGACTGTGCATAAAGCATCATCCTAAAATGGGACTACAGCACACTTCTATCCCTAAGAATACCTGCTTTTCACCCAGGAAACAGTTTGGCTTCTAGAGCTATATTATTGATATCCTGGTGTATGCAAATTTCTGATCTCTGAAGATAGCCTGGTTAATGGGAGGGAGAAAAAACTAGATATTTTAAATACTAGGAGATACACTGGGAGCTGTGCGCAGGGCTAGCTCTTTTCTATCAGAGGTTTTATTTTCAACTCAGTGCCAGTCAATCAGGTGTCAGCATGTCTTCTGTAGTGATGTCATGGGTGGGTTTGTAAAATGTGTTAGCTAAACACTTTGTATATACTGCATAGAAGGGTTGGGGCAGGGGAGGTGGGAGCTAAGCTCTGGTGAATATAGACTTGCTGTTAAGAAGGGCAGGTGCGCAGTGTGTATTGTTATGCCTGGCCATGATCAGCGTTAGACCAAAGTCTGTGTAACCCAATATCTTTCAGCTCATACAGGCATTTTGTCAGTTAGTAGAAATCTCTGCAGGGAGGAGCGGTGATGAGTTCTTAGCCCCAAAGGTCAGAAGCAGGTGTTTAAGGCAGAGCATAAGAACAGAGCAAACATTTTTCCGAAGAATATTCTCTAGTCTCCATTTGCTTTCAGACTGGGTTTCGTAAGGGGTTAGTGTGCAGAACCAGGTGGAGTTTGGTGGAATTCATTAGCCCCAAAGCAATGCTATGCAAATAGCTTAACTCTGAAAATGGTTTGGCTACCATAGGATGGGAGGCAGGCTTGTGATGAGCACAAGGGGCCTGAACTGGTTCCATAATGAGCCATCTGAGCCTTCCTTGCACGCCAAACTGCAGCAAAGTGCACAGCATCAGATTCGTTTGTACTCACTACTGATACAGGCTTGTCAGACCAGACACAGGCTGATTTCATGAAATGCATGTGGGCATTTCTAGTAGCCAGGTAAAACTAGCATGTGGCCAGGGTATGTTTGCTCCCTTCCCACCACCACTTGAAAGCAATTGGTTATCCCTGTCCTAAACCTGTTTGGCAGGGTAGGGTCCTTGATTTTGAATACTGAAGATGAAAATATTATTTAGGAACTGAAAAACTTCTGTCAGCCAAAGGAAGTTCTGGACCAGACCCTGAAGTGGTGGGAAGAAAGTCCCTAAAAATCTACTTTGAGCATAAAACCACATTGTAATATTTACCTTCCACAAACTTTGGTTGCCTGTATTAGAAGGGCATTCAAAGTCTGCAAAGGTCCTTTCTGGTCCTATAATCTTATTCTGTGGTCCGTCCTTTAAAGAAGTTGAAAGATGATGATTAAGATCTGAATGTCTCATCAATGACTATAGTATTAAAGATCATTTAGTCTGTAAAACTTCATGTAAAGGAAATCTCTCTGAGCTACATTAAAAGCTTGTGTACGTTAAGAATTTAAGAGTCTGAGCTTTTGAGGTTTTGGTAATTTTGCAGGTTTAATATACACACCTCAAATTTGCTGTTTGAACCCAGGATGCAAAGGAATGGAAATCATGAGTGAATGAACTTTAAAGGAAAAGATGCTTTTCTTTTGCCTTCTACAGATAAAAGTACTTCTGGATTCCCCAATTTATTCAAACCATATATTGAATTGTTACTTTCAATTGCTGAAAATAATCCAGTATCAAATAGGTATATATTTTGCTGCTTGACATAACTAAAGTGACTGAAGTGGAGTAACACAAAAACAGAGACTGATTCTTAAATATTTTACTTCCTCTTTCCTACTAAATATGTTAGGGGAAATCTGAATAGCGGAAAGTGTCATATTTGAATAATGCTTTCACTTCTCCTTGACGTGCACAGTCCTTAAATACTGAGCTGGGAGGGAAACGCTGCTTAGGTAAAACAGCAAGGAAGAAAATTCATTGTCAATGTAGTGATCACATAACAGCAGTTTCTAGTGGTTTCTGCAGCTGTTTTGGTATCTAGCATTTGATATGGATGAGTGACAGTTAGGAGGAGATACAGTTGTTAAAGTTGCTGTAAAACTCTAATGGTAGTCCAGAATGCCGGCTCTTATGTGGGGCTGGATTTTTCCCCTCTGCAGTGTGTTTTTCTTCCTATCTAAGGAACGCAAGTGTGTTTTGCAAACTGAATGATCTGTAGAGGTATTATATAGAGACTGTTTTGTCAGAAAACTGTAGCAATTCATTTTTTGATGCTTCTGTCAAGGGATATATGAGAGTTCAGGAAATATTCTCAGTTGGGTGGTGGTAATGTCTTGATACTTGGTAGCCAAAGACTCATGTTGTCTATGAAGAGAGACTTACAAGTCTGCCCTTGGTTTGTCATCCAGTAAAATGATTAACATTCATATGCTTCAGGTTATTAATCAGCATATGCTTTCTGTTTGTGTAGCATGGTGTATATTTCAAATCAAGTGATTCTTTAAGGTCCAAAGTGTCTTTGCCTTGATAAGGCTCCATTTACTTTCTGGGTTTTTCTTCTGAGCATCATCTTGTTTTCCATTGCTTAATTGGTGTGCCCAGGTCATTTTTACTGCTAATATATATAACTAATGTTCTATTGCCCAAGGTGACATTAAGAGGTTTAAGAAGCTTAAGTGTGTTATTAATGAGGTGGGACTTGCACCCGTGTTCTCCTCTAACCCATGGCATGCTTCCCCTGTTGCATCAGAGAAACAGTTATGCTTTTGTTTGTTCATTTGCAGAGGAGTAAATCATTATTTAGACAAACTAGGAGGAAAACTTTCTTCAATAGAGAAAGGCAGTATTTCTGGCTGCTTAAAGGTCTCCATTAAAGGTAGAAATACTGTGTATCTAGTTTCTTATTATTTATATCTTATATAAATCCCTTGCAAGATGGGCTTTGTCTGGCTAATGGTCAGTGCTTGTAAGTTTTTTTTTTTTTTAATCTGTTTAGAGCAATTTTTTAGGATGTGCTGACATGTTTTATTCTTCAGAGTTCTGGTGTATTTGCCAGCTCGCTTGGTCTGTCGCTCTTTGAGTGTTATAGTGCCCATAACTAAACACAGCTGTTGACAGAACAGGCAGAAAGAACTTGATTTGCCTAACTCTCTACATAGTGTTGTGTTTTTGCTTTTGAATCCTTCCTACTCACATTACATTTAAGTGAATCATATGCTTTGAGCCTTGTTTTGTTGTACCTAACCAGCTTTCTTGTGTTTATATCCTAAGATTGAACCCCCATGTCTTTTGTACCTGTCCCTACTTCATTTTTGTTGTTACAGATTTTCAGTCTTTCTGCAGTGATAAGCATAAATTAAGTTTGGAAGGAAGGATGAGGATGCAGATTACGGTAGCGAAAAGAAAAATGTAAACATTGTGGGCTTACACTGAATATCAGTTTTGGTCTTGGTTGTCTCATTGGTTTTGAGCTCTAAGCAAGTGTTCTAATTTTGCTGCTTGTGACTATGATTTATTAAGAAAAGATTTCTTGCTCCTGATGAACAGTTCCTAGCTATTTAGATCATTATTCTGAGGTAAAACTTGAATTTGGAGTTGTTCTGCAGTATAAAAGTATCTATTTAATGAGGAAAGATCTTAGCGGACTAGCTAGTAAGAGAGGGTGCAAGGGAGGACAGACCAAGCTACTGTTTAAGAGTAATATGTAGCCATTACATACCTAGCTGTTTTATTTGTTTTGATACTAGTGTTGCTATTTTCATTAGCATTAGAGGAGTATGTTGTGCCATAGATTTATTTCGTTAGACAAAACATAGCACTGACTTCACACAGTTTCTTCAACTCCAGTTTGAGCTAATAAAGGGCTCTTTCACATTCCAAGTATAAATATTCTCTAGCTGCTTCTAAATGGGCCATGTCAAATACAGGGATGTTTCTTATTCTTCCTCTTTTGTTTTCTCTCTGTATGAATTATGGAAGACTTTCTTTTGGACAACTTCTTCAATATGCTGACTGTCCTTTTCATGTTGAAACTCTCACTGTAGTACAGAAGTGGAAGTAAATGTGTCAGAATATGGATGGATTGGAAACCTTTATCTAGTCTTAATATGTTCAAGTGAAAACTTTATAGGTCTGTTTTTTGTCTAAGGTGAATTTGGTCAAACTTCCAAAAGCCTTTTGAGTGTTCGTAAGTGTGAAGGAAAGAAAGCGCCTTGATTTAATAAATGGATCCTATTTCTAATCAGTGATGTAACTGAAATGTAACTGTAAACAAACATCCACAGTTAGGCATTTATGAAAATCTCAAGCAGTTAGCCCGTGTTGATGAAAGTAGTTTGACTTTTCTTAGTCATTCAGTCTGGGTTAAATCACACTGCACAGAGTATGTCTTATTCCTTACATCAAATCTTTAGGAACGTAAGAGAAGAAAGTGTGTGTATGTACATGTTGCATTTTTACAGGGGGGAAAAAAAGTGGTAAAATTCCTACAGTAAATCTTTGTAACTTTTGTTGGCCTTGAATATGATTCATTACTGGCATCATTTCTTAAAGACTGTTGCCAGAAAGTAGTTAAATGTTAATTTAGCTAATGCATGTAAAATGGAAATAAGTTACTGAACTGCTCTTGAATCCCATCACCTGATGTGAGGAAGTCTAGATACAAAGGGAGAACAATCCATAAAGGGGTGCACAAGCTGCTCATTGACCTAATGATGGTTCTGCAGCTTTGAGGGTCTTGCTGTCTTCAGGTGCATGTTGAAAGGATATTAAAACAGAATCCCAAAGTTCTTTATGGTATGTGCTACAAAACTGCATATCAAAGGCTTCTGCTTTACTTCTGAAGAGATCTGAGATCATTTCAATGTGCAATTCTCCTGACTCTGAGATATACCAAAAGCTGAACTGTGGAAAACTAATGTTTCATTGTGAAACTTCTGAATAAATCTTCCTAGCAAGTGTGTAAATCAGTGTACAAGCACTTTCTTGTCTTTCTGTAAGTACTGTAAACAGACACTTCAAGTAACAACTCGTGATTAGTATCTAAACTTCCCCCTGTATGTTCCTTTGCTATTAAAGGCCTTGTGTACTGCAGCAAACTAGACCCAAACCTTCTGTGAGGTTCCCTTTTTAACACTGAGTGTATCAGTCTGGAAACTAAGGCAGTTGAAAATTTATCTAAAATTGCATTAAATGTGATTTCTTTTGTCTAGCACTTGACTTTCAAGAACTCAGGTCACATGATTGCTACTCAGTACTCAGAGGTATAGATATGTGAAAGCAGGTAGTATAGTGAAAATCTGATGAAATAGGAATTTTTAATATTGTGGTGTAGAGCCATGCTATGATAATAAATTATGCTAGTTTTGTCTAAATACAGTTGATGTTTTGGTGGACTTTCTTAAGAATCACGAATGCTATAGTTTAATAATAATAAAAAATTCATAACTGTTATAAACTACAAGGTATGCAGAACACTGTGTTCTCAGTGACTTAATCATGGCTAGTATTCGGAGACCCAAATAGCTGACTTTCTTGCAAGCTTAGTTCAGTGAAGTTTGAAACAACTACAGGTGCTGTAGTAACATATTTGTGTTGCTAACTAATCTTTGCACCCTGTTTTAGTGCTAAAATAGCTGGTAGGATTTTGCTTAAATTCTCCGCAGGCACTGTGGGTCATAAAGCAAGCAAGGAAGCTTTCAGTCCAAAACATGAAAGCTGTGTAAAACCAGAATATGTACCAACTTGTACAGAGGTCAGAGTTGATCTTAACTTTAAAAGGATTTATGGAATATTGAAAACAATCAGGAGGAGGGAGATGATCTGAAAATCTTAGATGGCAGCTAAAGATGAAAAACTAATCACTGATGCTTATATTAAACTCTGTCCTGGTAGTAAGGACACTATATTAATGGTTAAGTAAGGAGAATTGATACTGGACTTGTAGACAGTGTTGAAAGTCTCATACAGTATGTTGGTTTGGAGGAAAACCGATTGCTCTTCAGATGATCAGGCAACTGTGAGAACCCTAAGCGGTGAGTTGCTTTTGGCAAATCTGGGCTTTTCAAGTCACTTCTGTAAATTTAAACTTTGCTTGTATAGGAAGGCTTCCCAGCCATGTTACACTGGTTTAGCACCTATATTTACACTTCATATGAAAGTATGAAGTGTAAATGAAAAGTATAGGTTGTCCCCCCTGCCACCCACACACTGGCCCTTTGAGCTGGAGAGGCTCCCTTGAACTCTTAGGATGTCTTGCATTTTGTATGGGTTATATGGGCCGTTACCAGGAATAATTTGATACCCTCACCAAGTACTGGGAGGAGAGAAGCTTTTTTTCCCGATCCAGCCACTGGTTTTATCAAAACTTCTGCCCTGCCAATTACAGTGAATCTTCATTCTGGAAGATGAATTCAACTTCATCAAGTTGTATAAAAATTAGGAAACTGTTCCAACAGAAGTTCTGAAACTTGCTCATATGCTAGGTCCACAACAGCTCTAACCATTCTTTCAACGAGGGGTCTATACAATAGCTAGCATCTTGAATGGCGTTCGCTGGAAGGAACTAATATTTGAGGGATACACAGGCTTAACTGAGGCGGTCAGTAGTACATACAACCTGTAAGTCTTCTATCATAATATTTTTGTAGCTTTGCCTTTTAACCTTTAGGGATTTTTTCTTACAAAATGGAGCTTCAGTCCTAGCTGGGGTGTTGGTTTAATTACTATGACTATTTAGCAGGCTTTCAGAACGTGAACCAGGGATTCCAGGGGTCAAACACTGGAAGAAAACTGCTGCAAGTTCTGACAAGATGAAGCATTACTGACCTTAACCTAAAACTTGGGTGGAGAGAAGGATAGCAAGACTTACTGGACTGGACTGCAACCTGAAAGTAGCTCAAGACAGTTTAGTGGTTCTCTGCTGCCAAAAGGAGATGCTGCTTCCCCTTGCCTGCCCTTGGCAATGTGGTTTCACTGCTTGCCTTGCTTTAGCTTAGATGCTTCTTGGATACCTTTGCAAGTTGATTTAACCCATCCAAGTGCCAGTGTTTCTGCTACATGAGCAAAAAAATCTTGAACAGCCTTGCTGAAAGGGCCAGTGCTAGAGAGTGCAAACCACGCAACTAGGAGAGAGGGCACAGGAGGGAGAAGTGGGGCAGAAAGAGAAGCAAGACCTCCTTCTCTTTCCAGAAGGCAGCTGGTAGATCATCTCAGATGTTAATAAAATGGCAAACTCCATGTGATAAAGAATAAGCTTAGCTGTTGCCTTTATTAATGGCCTGAGCTTCCTAAATCATGCTTGGAGTCTGAGCTAGTAGTGTGGTAGATCAGTAGTGCAGATAGAAAAATGATGTTTAACTTTCTTCTCTGCCAACTTGGATATACTTAATGTTTTTATATATATATATTTTTTTCCTCTGGGTCATCAGAGTCTTTTAGAGAATAACAAAGTGGTTAAGATGGAACAGTAGTCAGAACTTTCCATTCTTGTTTTTGCTACACGTTATGTGACCTTGAACAAATAATTATGAAATTCCATGAATACTTTAGGCGGTTATAGGTAGTCACTGTTCTCTTTGTGGTACCATGAGACCAGTCCAGAGCTTATACTACAACAGGGCCCTCCTTCGCTTCCTCACCTCCTTCCATCTTCTGATAAATTATTCCTTACCTCCACTCTCCAATCTCCACCATGATTTCATTCAGGATACTAGATTGCTACAATTAATACACAAAACAAAGTGAATAGCTTGGTCATTTTAGTTTCCCGGACGCACCTCCTCAGAGGGAAAAAGAGTGCTGTCTGAGCAGTTTAAGCTGTCACGAAGCTGCAGTGTTTAAAAAAAAAAAAAGTCTTCCTTCCTCCATGCTTCTGCCCAGGCTTTCATGCTTTTTTGGGGGGCAGAAGCGTTTGTGCAGCCCTGTTCAGCAGCTGAATTGGAGAAATTTGAACTGGTTTAAAACTAACTTTCATTTCCCTGTTTTAACTTGGATGAATTCTCCGACCCTTGGCATGAGACTGCACAAATGCTTAGGGTGACGCAAGAAGAAGTTGCCCAGAGATGGGAACAAGTGACTAGGTGCAGAAAGTAGTATTTTAGGCAGAGGTGCTGAAAGCTTATGGTATCTCAGTGTTCGGGGAACTGAAGTGTGAAGGGACTGGGCAGTTTCAGTCCTCTAAATCTCAGAACACTTGGTAGACTCTGAAGAGTTTTGGGATCATCTGATGAAAATGCAAAGTATTAACAAGACTCTTGACCAAAATACTTTGTTCTGTAGCAGCCTGACTTATTTATGGCCTGTAGTAAATCTGGAAAGATTCCCAGAAAGTCATTGAATGGGAACACTAGATACGTTAAACAACTGATAATAGTTCTTCAGAATGATGAAAACTGAGTGCTTTTTTTTTAAATAAAAAGACCCCTGACTTCTGAGAGAATCTGATCATTATCTGTGCATAGAAAGTCTTAGCAGTTCTGTCTAGACTCAGGTTTTTTTGAATCCCAGAAAGCCAATTCTGTGGCTCGGTAGAAGTGAGTAGCAAAATTTAGTGGTAGGATCACCTCTTCTGATGTATCCTACAGCCTTCACGATCAGCCTCTGTATATATCTTTGTAACAGAGGCTTGTTTATAGCCTGAAATATCTTCACCTCTGTGACAAATTGCAAATATTTGTAAATATAAGCTACAGGTCAAGATTTGTTTTAAGAATTTTTTTTGTTTTGTTTTTTTCCCCCTGGTGTGCGGTTACTTTAAAGGTAGGAGGAAACACTAATTTCCTTCGTGTAGGCTAATGTGGAATTGCTATGTAGTAGTTACTTCTACTCAGCTACAACTTAGACTGGTAGTTAAATCAAATGATAACAAGGTCTACCTTGTAATTTTGCTGCTCAGTTGGCTTTCTTGGGAAGTGCAATGGACTAGGACAGTTGTGGTGGTCAAAATAACTTGCATTATACAGCCCCTAGAATTAGCTGTTCAACCTGCTCTACTGCTAATCTGTGATCCCAATGCACCATCATTCAGGCTGTGTGCACTATATTCAGAGCTCTTGGGAAAGTTAAATACCCTTTTTAATGCTATCATTTTTGCATATCAGAGTTCACCTAAATCAATGCTCTGCTGAAATGTAACTTTTTCGCAATAAGGCATCTTATTAAGTGCCTGAGATCTTCACTACTGTGCTGCTGATAAGCTGCCAACTGTCAGAGGCAATAGTGGGTGAGAATTATCTATACTCATCTGCATATTTTGCTTATCTTTTTAAAAATGCAGGTCCTAAACTATCAGCTTGTGGATATAGCTGGCCTGTTCCAAGTCATGTGACTGAGGCTGCCAAAGCTTTCATCACCTTTTTTTTGCACTCGTATTTTGATTTTAAACTGGGCTTTTTCGAACAGCCGTTCTTGTTGCAGAGCACCTTATCTGTGAGAGGACCCTCCTTGTGATGGATGCTTTTGATATTGTAATATAAAGAAAAAAGAACAGATGACAAACTTATCTCTAACTGAAGTGACTAATTTTTCCCACTTCACCTGGATGAAGGATGAAATGAAAGAGCTCGGGATTATTTGCAGCTATTATACACGAAGCTCTCATTTTATTCAATGTCAGGTGCAATAGGTGGCTTTTATAGGAAGAATTGCTTTTGAGATTCGAGATGTACCGTTTCCTCCTAGTGAACTGCTTTTCACTTTGCCTGTAGAAGTGCAAGGCTGTAGCTCGGCACGTATTTCAATCTGGCAGTTTCATTTAAGCAATCCTGGCTGTTTCTGGCCGCTTGTTGCTGTGCTGCTGCCTCTCTTTCATTAGCACAGCTGTTTGTATAGCCATGCTGCGAACCATACTGAGGAACTGATCTGGGGGAACTAACCCAGCGAAAAAAAAAAGAGGTGGTTAGTTTTCATCTGGATCGGTTCCCCAGTGTGGCTCGCTGAGCAGCTGCACAGAGGCTCGTGGTGGCACAAATGAGGGGCGCAATGCAGCCGTGCGAATAAGCCGTGAGGGTTGGCAGGCGGTGAGATTTGGCTGTGCTGGTGATAGTTGAACTACAACACGGTGTTTTTTGCCTCTTTAGTGTATTGTTTATTCTAACCTCATAAGCAAAAATGATACAAAATATATAGGAGGTGGTATGTCCTTTGAAATACTGCTTATTCTTTGTCCCAGAACAGCCACAAGTCCTCAATGAAGAATTTTAGAGCCTATTCGAATTGACTTTTGAATTTGCCTTCATAGCTCATGGTCTCCTGGCTAAAGCTAATTATCTTTGGTCAGAAGGAGAGGCTAATTAGCTCTGAATGCTGCCTCTGTAGAGCTAGGAGGAAATCCGAATAATGAAATATAACGTCAAGGACAATGTAGTGGGCAAAGTGGAAGCTTCTTTTCAGGATCAAAGCCCCTCTCTTCTCGTGACTTCATACTAAGGAACACGGACAAGAAATTTGTCTGCATAATTGGAACTTTGTTCCCTAGCTGTCGGCTAGGCTGAAAGGACAAGTAATGGGGCAGAAGAACGGAGGAGAAGAGTAAAGGCTAAGCTGGAGACTTAAGTATACATTCATTACATGCTGCATGTTGAGATTTGAAGAGTGTTGTGGTCTCGCAACCCTAAATTTAACATTAGTCTTTCAACTGGATTGTAAGGAGTGAGACTTCAGACTTTGGGAAAAATTCCAGACTTTGAAGGGTGCAAAGAAGTCGCAAACCGTGGAGATAAGGACTCAGCTCTGATCTCCAATATGTGGGCACAGATTATGACACTCTAGAGTTCTTCTCCATGCCTCATTCGGTACGGTAAAAGAGGAGAAACTTGTTTGACATTACCTGAGGATTACTTCATTGTAATGTACCGCTTGAACCAGTCACGCAATTAGTTTGTAATCCTAATAGCATCTGGAGAAAGTTGACCTTCTTTGTTACATGCTGTGTGGGCTATTTTTCTTAGGTTGTAATAAAAAAAAAAAAAAAGGCAGGGGGAGGGTGCTGAGGATGATAGATGTTTGACTCGCATGAATGCTACTGAAGCTAATTAAATGAGAGATTACATAAAACCAATGAATTGCTTTGATAGGGCATCCAGTGCATGTTCAAAACCATTTCTTAAGTATTCTGGTAAAGAAGTTGCTCTTAAAGGCCAGCAAGGGTACACAACTTTAAGATTAGACTTGAAATAATGTATAAGGTGCATGTAGTTTTTTTTTAACTGAAGCTTAATCTTTTTGTTGACTTTCTTAATATTCATTTCTAACCAATTAAGACCATATAGTGCTGCAATTAAGCTTCTTTTTTAAAATTTTATCTTACATGTATGTACTAACATCTAGCTTTCCTGTGATGTATCTGGGCATCCCATCTCATCCCATATGTTGTTATAGTCTAGCTTATAAATAGACTTTGCAGGAATGAGATTGAAGGTTATACCCAAGTGGTTATGGGAGTCTGTCACATGAAATTTAATATCCCTCTTGCATTAGTTTTCCTTTCTGTGAAAATGGGTCAAACTAGGATTTCATGACAGTTTCAAAGCGTCATATTAAGCTTCTGAATGCAATCAGGGGCTTTCAGCTCTCCTTGAGAATATTTTTGGACAAACTGCAAACAGATGAGTTGTCTTTTAGTTTCAAAAGCATTTTAAATCGTCTTTTTGTCAGTGAGAAAGTGTTTCTTTTAAAGTGGATCCAGACTTTCAAGTTAACAAGATTTTTGGGGAAAAGTATGCCTAAAAATTTTATAGAAGGATGTGTTAAACCAGTTGTTTGAGGCATATAGGTGGTTTGTGATCCTAAAAAGCATAGGGAACTATTTGTCAACATCGCATGTTAAATGGGAGAAACACTTGTAGCCTGGGAGAACGATTGGGATAATGCGCTTTGTAATATGATACTAAAGGATTTGGTGAAAAAAATTATGTATTTGAAGTGGCAGTTTGCTGAGTGTTTAGTTCACTGTAGTCTGTTTTAAAACCTGTGCACTTGTAAAATAAGAACTAAAGCTAAGCAGTAATTTAAGAGAGACTGGACAGTCCTACAGAGTTTTATTAGTATTGTTGTTTTGCTAAATAGTTTATTTAAGAATAAGTTAGTATGGATCAATACTTTTTCAAGGTAGAGGGGCTATTGTGCTGTTAAACTAAGGACTGTAGTCACGGCTATGTGACTATGGGAATGGGGAGAGAGAGAGAGAGAGACAAGGAAATCTGACAATTTCCATTCGAGATTACAGGTATTGTAGCAATCTAGCATAGTATTGGAGTTGAATGAAGTCACTTAAAGTAACAATTTTAACAGCATGTTCTAGTATATTCAAATAACAGAGCACTTTAAGGCCAAAATTTTATAAATAAAGTACTGTTTCACTGTATTCAACCCAAAAGAAGAAAGTTCAGTTATCCAAACTGAAGACCGCTGGCAGACTAAGGGAACCTTCCTCCTATTTTGGGGGGAGAGGAACTTCAGCAGAAATCTCAAACTTTGACTGTACCCTTTATTTTCCCTGTGCCTCTGGGTATGTCTTGCATGTGCACCCACGCACACACATGTTAACTTTTATTTAAGGGTGTAGCAACAGTTTCCAGAATTACTGTGAATTTAAGAAACGTGGTTTAGCCAGTTACTAATAGGTCTAGATTGCTGATGTTTTATTCTGAAACTTTGTCCACTAGTGCTTGTTGAAAATATTCTAGGTTTCCTAGTCTTTCAAACATGATGCTGCTGCACACCTAAGTGTTCTTGTTGTGGTTGGATTCTAGAAGCATCATTTAATTTCTGGGAACTGCTTGAACAGTGGGATGATTTAGACATATGTATGGAATAAAAATTATGTACATGAAATGAGTAAAAATAGCTTGTTTTGTATATCAGTGTTGCTTAATCTGAATTTATAGGTGCCAGTTGCTGCTTGTCCAGTCAGTTTATTATAGCTTTGAATGCTTATTTTTCACACTAGCTTTCTGCCAAAAAAAGATTAAAAAGAAAAAAGGTGCTTTGGAAATTGTTAAAATGCTTTAATATATATATAAAAAAAAAAAAACTAAAAAGGTTCAATTTCAGTCTAAAAGTTCTTTAAACTATTCATTTTCTTTCCTCATTTCTAGCGCCGGCTACGTCATCTGCGGAATATTGCTGCACGTAATATCATCAATAAGAATGGTTATCGCCTCTTGGATACTTACTTCACTCTTCATTTGTGTGATAACACCAAGATATACAAAGGTAAAATAGGCTTGTTATCAACTTTTTTCCTAGTTGCATCATAATAATTCAAAAATTTAATTCTCTGCCCTTTACTGCCCTGATATTCTTCTGCCACTGTTTGCATTGGCTGTTCTAACAGTGGAAAAGAGCTCTTTACTTTCCTGAACTTCCTGAAGTCTTTCAGTGTTGGTAGACATCGTGTTTGAGTGTTTTATCTCATTTCTCTTTTCTGCCTTGCTTTCTATTACAATCTATAGCTCTTCGTTGTGGAGAGACATTATTAAAATATTTATTTTTATGCTCTTTTTAAGATTACTAGCTGTTAGAGCATTGTGAATGAATTTTGTTGCTTCTAAACTTTATTTTCAACTAGTGTAACTGAAACTTGCTTGTTTAAGGTCACTGTTTTTGAAGGGTAAGAATATATAACTTGAGCTTACTACCTGGACTTTCTTGTGGGGGTTGGTTGAACCTGGAATTTACTACTTCTGCAGTGTTTGGTGCAAGGAGATCTTTGTGTCTGGAAAAATTTGTCTCTTATCAAACAATTCCTGCTGGTATGTTGTCCCATGGTGGATAGACCTACACAAATAACTCCCCAAATAGTGGGAGTTAACTAAGGCTCCTAGGTCTCTTGAGTTAAGTGAAGCTGAGCTGCATTAAAGAGGTCATCATACTGTTTCAATATCATATGTGCTCTGCCAGAATGTAGTACACTTCCTCCTTATCTTTACTTGGCATTCATATTTTGTTTTTCTGAATGCATTTAAAACTCTTTCGAAGCTTTTTCCCTGAAGTTTAGCACTCTGAGGGATTTTCTCCAAAATCTGTGTTCCAGGCTCTAATACTATCTACCTAAAGACTTCAAAGTCCTTTTTTTGGCTGGAAAAGCTAAGGTCCATGTGTCAGCTGTTGCTTATTTCCATTTAAATACAGGGTTCTTGGCAACTCTGTGAGGTAATTCAGTTGTTCGCTTTCTAAGCAACTGAAACAGGTCAGCCTTGCTCTTCAGGAAAGTAGTGCAATTAGTCTGTCCATCATGCTGTACTTTTCCAGGAAGCTGTCATGGACAAACTGGTCACTTTGTAAGTGTCAATCAAATACTGTAAAGTAATGGGGCACGTTATTTTTCTCAGCAATCAAATTCATAGTAATTCATAAGGATCATCTTGGGTAAGAAGATGAAATGCTCAATTTAATGACTTCTAATGATTAAGTATCAATGAGTATTTCTGGTCAAAAAGATGACAGCATTTTAAAGTTTTCTTATGAATCTAGTTCCTGACAGAGTAGTTCCACTACTATTCATCTTTCCTGAACGTTATTTATTTTAGCTTTCTGTATTTCAACTATTAAGATTAGTGTCAGTATTTATGCTAATCTAAAGGTTTTGTACTCATTTTTCTTTAGAATTTTATAAGAGTGAAGTGATCAAGAATTCTCTGGTAAGTTATTTTAATACACAATTTTAAAAACAATATTTCCAGTTCATTTCAATATGTTGATTTCACGAAGCAGAGGCTCTGGGTGCAACGCTCCAAATAAAGGAAGAGTTGAACAGTGTTGCAGCACATACTACTGATTTCTTTGAACATCATCTTGTATAGATGAATGCTAAGGAATATTTACCAGCATATGCAAACATGAATGTTCTTTGAAGACATAATAGTTTCAAGAAACTCTAGTCATTGAAACTTCGTAAAGTTTCTAAATTGTCCAGTTCAGATCAGTGAAAGGACCGGACCAGAAGAAACAGTTTATTACAACTGAGAAGGGGTAGGTTCTTTTGTTGTGGCAGTAGGGTGTTGTAGATGTTGGGCAAGGGAATCTGAAAACCTGCTAAACGGACTTTTCAATGTCTGCATCAACAAGGTAGAACTGCACCGTTTATGGTATGTGTTTGAGGCGGGAAGGTGCCAGCAGGTTTTGAAAACCTCCTAAATGGAGGGAAAAAACTCTACATCTGCAAGGCTGTTGCCTTGTCCAAACTTATGTTCTTTGACACTTTATGATTTTGAGTTCTGTTTACTGCAAAACGGAAAAATTAATAATGGAAAGGGAATCTAACAAAGGAAATATGAGATGGAATGACAAAATCTGTATTTAAAAATGTTGCAGTCTTGTGCAGATTCCGTTCTAATGTCCTGGTGTTCTTGTATCCAAGTAGCTACCAAATATCTTTCTCCTTAAGAAAATTTAAGTAAGCACATTGGGAACAATTCCTTTTGTAATACTTAATGGATAACTTTTCCCCTCTCCCTTCTTTTTAGAGGCATACTATTCTGACTTGCCTAATACCGGTTGCCTAATACCTTAAAATTGCCTAATATTTGCCTAATACCAGTTCAGGGATGCTTGGCCTGTTCCAAGCTGCTTAAGCAATAGAATGAAAGGCTTGTTCTTTCAAGATGGTCCAACTGTGGGATTGTGTGTTCCTGCTGTTTGCTTTCATTTTGGAGGAATTACTTTTTCTGTGCCCATATAGAGAAGGGGAGGGTGGGATTAGGCATTTTCCGTCTCTACCTTTGGGTACCCTGTGGTTTACAGCCTGTGGAAATCCAAAAATGAGTAGCAGGCTCTTGCCACTAGTAATGTCAATTCAAACTGACTTGGTTTGGTTGCAGCTTGGGCCGGTTACTACAGTTTCCCTAAATTCTTGGTTGTAATGGTATCAGAGGTGAGCCAAAGTTCTTGGAATGTTTGGTGCGTTGCAAATCTGAGTTCTGATGGAATAAGACTTTCATAATATAACTTAATATATGCTACTCCTATAAAGCTGAGACACAAGTCTGATCTCTTAGAATGAAGAGGAGCTCTTAGTGACAGCATTTAAGGATTGTCATCAGCATCTGTCAAGAGAAGAATGTAAACATCTGTAAATAAATTATGCAAACTTGATACTAGGGAACAGATCTGAGTTTTAAATTAACTTTTGCAGTGTGAACTCTACCCTAGTTTTCAGATGACAAAGTATAATGTGAAAGCAAGTGTTACTTCCACTATCTTAACTTAAAAATTCCTGATTTGGCTAAACTCAATTAATGAAGTAATTCTTCAGCATCTTGTAATGGAAGGAATCAGAACTCACTCTGAGTTTCAGAAGTACTTTACAGCATATAGTGTTCAACCCAGGAGTCTTTAGAAAGAGAATAATGAAGCCGCAGAGCCTGTTGGCTTCAACTCTATGTAAATCCTGAAAAGGTTTATGTTTATTGTACTTAGATTTTTCAATCTTTGTTTGACACAGACCTCACCGCTTTCTGTGACCTACTACATATTAAGTCTCCTTTCAGCTTGTTTGAGTTGTCTTTATCCCTCTTTGAATACCAACAGAATCCAACATGGAGGAGCCTGGACTTCGGAATAATGCCGGATCGTCTTGATACGTCTGTCTCATGTTTTGTTGTGAGGATCTGGGGCGGCAAGAAGGAGCACTATCAGCTTTTGATAGAATGGAAAGTTAATCTAGATGGATTAAAATACTTGGGCCAGCAGGTAATGTGAAAACAGACTTTCTCAGCTTTTGGATTGAGGAAACTAGAAATACGGCTGAACAAAAATACAGAATGCTAAGAGAGGAAATGAATGCATCTTAAGTCAGTATTTTAAAAGCTTATTGCAGAGATTTGTGCACAGAGCTTTAATTCTGGACTATCTGAATATTTAAAATCAGCATTATTGATTAAGCCTCTCAATACTTTAAATTTAAATGTCTTGATTTAAGGAAGTAGTGGTATGATTGTGCATATAGCTGGATGAAAATAAATCATAATATTCATATATATTCATATAGTTCTAATCACTCTTCATAGTAATGACTCCCCATCAAAAGTCTTCAGTCCGGGAAGTCTGCTGTGTAAGAGCCAGAAGTTTGTTTTAATTCTGTTTTTTATCTTACCAGTAGCCTTTTGAAATAGGTGAAAAGTGAAGTTTACTGTATTGTGGAGCTTATAGTAAAAGTGGGTGCAAAAGAAACTTGTATCACAAATACTAAAAATGCCCCAAAGTACTGTGCCTTTTGAAGTAAGTAACAGGATGTCGTAGTTCCAGTGGGCAGTTTTTGATTGCTGTGTTGATATGATCTGTTTAGATTAGACCATATTCTGTTTCTTATTTTAAAATTAACTTAGTGTTTTTAAATTGGCATATCTCAAAAAAAAAAAAAAAAAGCTGTTGGAAAAGAATAAAAGCTCTATAGGGCAGGACTGCTGTAGCTTCACAAAATGTAGCATTTTAATATTCCATTTGTCTTTACTGAATGGAGGAGATTCTTTAAAAAATATTCTTTACAGCAGGCTTTTAGTTGAAATAATATTTTTTACTTTAATAACAGTATATTAGCTGTAATACTAAAAAGTAATTTTTTTATAACCATAAAAACCTGCTATTGAGTATCATTTTAGGTAATATCTTGTGAAAGCTAATTTCTCAGACTGATCTCTGATTAGTTTCCTGCTCTCTTAATTATGTTTGACAGCTAGAAATAGAGCAATAGGAAAGGTGGTCTGGACAGTATATTGTTTTTCATTTGATATATATTTTTTTCAAAGTAGAATGGCTGAGCATACTCAGCAACTGTCTTTAAAGCTGTGAAGCAAATCTGTTTTCTATGTTTAAATTCAGTTTTCTCAAGTTTCATCTACTTCAGAGTTACAGAAACTGAAGAGCTGCATTTGACCAAATAGAGCAACTTATGCTTAAAAGCAGTGTACAGTCATCATAAGGTGGCCTGAAAATGGTTTGTTTTCTGCTCTTCTTGCAGATACATGCAAGAAACCCCAATGAGATTATTTTTGGTCTCAATGATGGTTATTACGGAGCTTCATTTGAACAGAAGGTAAGGGCATTTCATATTTGTTAGCTTGTTAGTACTGATGATGATGTTAGTACTGGATTTCAACTTCTAAACATAAATTTTCACACTTGGGTGCTCAGAACATGTAAGTGCTTAGTTTTGAGAAAGAATACTTTTTTGACATGATAAGACTCATCTCATCCCTGCTGGATGAACATCTGAGCTATTCATGCAAGATCTAGTGCACAGCATTTTAAAGCCAAAAAGAATCAGATTACAGAAAATAATCTTTATAAGATTGTTCTTTGAGGCAGACACTTCACTCAAACTTAAAACATCTTGAAAATTTTGTGGCTATTAATACTCATTTTCATGGCAAATATAAAAACACATTAAGTGGTGGTTATCAATCTTAAAACGGAATGTGTGGTTTCTAAATGGAAAGCCATTTACTTGCTCCGTGTTGTAACTGTTTCACCTCTTGTATTTTCCAAGGGCTCCACTGTAATTTTTGTTTGTCCAATCTGTACTGTGACTGCAACTAAATTAGTTATATAGTGATGCTGATTAAGCTTTTTTAACATCTATGTAATAAAGTTAATGTAAATGGCACAGCTGACAATCTTTATCCCAAATTGCTGTTGATATTACAGTGCTATAGACAGGTTGTATAAGGAGCACCTGACTGGAGAGAAAATGATGCCTGACAAATTGCTATTGTCTGTGCAGTAGCCCCAACCAGCAAGTCCAGTCTTCTGGGGATTCGAATTGAGGCAATGGCTTTATAGTCTACAATGTGGGTAACCATATGTATATGGGAAGAAGCTCAGCAAGTGACAAGATGACAGTGTACGTGAAGCTGGTGTGCATACAGTCTAACAGAACAGCAAGTTAATATACGAATATGTCTCCACACATGGCAGCAGAAACATATCTCCTGTGTTCTTTAGTGGCTTTTAAGAGCTACATCTCATTGCCAAGCTCTTCTGGCTATATGTAGACCTCCAAACTATGTTCAATATTTTGATGGTTGCCCTTCAAATTCTGAAGGGTTGGGTACGCAACGCAGACTCTACTTCCTGGTGCTGTCAATTCAGTTCTGCTGAAGCAGGATACTGTTCCAGGTTTTTGTGTTTTCAGAAGTAATAATCTGGGCCTGAATTCAAAGATGGTAATGCTGTCCCCTTTCCTGATCCTTTGTGTTGTCCGGAATTGCTCTCTGGCTCTTAGGGTTTAAAAGTACATCTTGGTTCTGCTTCTTGTACGTGCTCTGTAGAAAAGCTGCAAATACAGTCCCAGCCTATGCAGAACACAGATCTCCTTCTTTGCCCTTCCCTGTAACTTCTGCATTTTATTAGTGGGAAAGCTAAATGTTTATAGTTCTAAAATGTCTTGGTCATTAACTAAGATCACTCATGAGTTAAAATAAGGGAATTGTTGAAAGCTGAGCAAAGTGTTCTGGAGATGTTTCATGGACTCAGAGTATCAAAACACACTATCCGGATATACTTCTGAGCATTACTTGATCCATCTGGAATTAAATGCAAGTTGCCCATTTTCTCTCTTATGGGCTTACCATGTTGAGAGGTGGGAGTCTGAAAGCAATTACACACAGAATAAACTGAAGTAGGACAGGGACATTAGACATTGTCACAAGGTTTTAGTAATTAAAACTGTAGGTTTAGTAGTTAAATGGATGTATTCCTGATCATCAAACAGCAAGAGCAACATGCTCATATATGAGCATTGTAATTGCTAAATTGTTTGTTTTAAAATCTATACAACTAGAAGCGTGCAGGTGCACTGTGTAATGTACTGTATTTGAGCTTTCAAAATCTTGAGGCTGATTTTCATTTAAGGTAACCGCCAGAATGCATGTTTGTGCTAAAAATACTTGCTTTCTAGCAGGCTCCTTTCCTATAAAGGAGCAATGTGGAAAAAATTCTAGCACCAACACTGGTGGAGAAATTATAGGTAAGCCAGGCAATTTTATTATAACAACCTTCACAAAATAAAAGACACACATCCAGAGCCTCTTTATTGTTTTTAACTTCATCACTGACGTTTTTTTCCACTGAATGTGGGAATACCTTTAAATTCTACGTCCTTGCCAATATGTAGATATTTGGTATTTTGCCTTATTCTCCCATCTCTTCTGTCCAGTTGCAGTTTAGCTGTTCAAAGAATCACAGAATGGTTGAGGCTGGAAGGGACCTCTGGAGATCATCCAGTCCAACCCTCCTGCTCAGAGTCACCTAGAGCAGTTGTCCAGAACAGTGTCCAGATGATTTGTGAATATCTTCAAGGATGGAGACTCCACAACCTCTCCTGGCAACCTGTTCCAGTGTTCAGTCACCCTCACAGTAAAAAAAAAAAAAAACCCAACCAAACAAAAAAACCACTTAATTCCTTGTATTCAAAGAGAATTTTCTGTATTTCAGTTTGCTCATTAACTTTTGTCCTGTCGCTGACCACCACGGAGAAGAGTCTGGCTTTGTCATCTTTACCCCCTTCCTTCAGATATTTATATGCATTGATAAGATCCCCCCGAGCCTTCTCTTCTCTAGGCTGAACAATTCCAGCTTCCTCATATGAGAGTTGCTTCACCTTAGTGGCCCTTCACTGGACTTCCTCCAGTAGGTCCATGTTTCTCTTGCACTGGGGAGCCCAGCCCTGGGCACAGCACTCCAGGCATGGCCTTACCAGGACTGAGTAGAGGGGAAGGATCACCTCCTTGACCTGCTGGCAATGCTGGTTATCCCAGGAGAAAATCAACGTTTTCCTTGGATAATGTTCTTACTCAAGTTGCTGTTTCCTTGCAGCAATGAATACTTAGTTGATGGTGAGAAAAAAGTTGGGAAAGAAGATTTCAAAAGCCTCTACATGTGTATTCTGTCCCCTGAAGGATATTACTGCTTTACTATAGGTATCTGACAGTGTTCATGTAACTCTAGAAGAGGAGTTAACAGCTGTTTCTTCTGTCAGTGTCCTTGACCACATGCAGCTTCCACATGTTTGTACCTCCAACTTCTGACCTTGTTCAAGATGGGTTTTTTTTGTTTTGTTTTGTGAAAAATTGTGCAGCTATTTTGCCAGGAGAACTCAGTAGGATTCTGTTCCCTTTATCACAGCCATGTCCAACTTACTTTCCTTTTTCCTTTAGTTCTGGCATTGGGGCCACTGAAACACTTGTTCCTCTGTTAGCTTCATCCTCTCTAGTAATCATCTGGAGAAACTCTGTATTTGGACTTGCTTCAGCTGGTCCAATGTTTAAATAAGAGAGAGATGCGAGCTTCGTGTGTGTGTGTGTGTTTGTTTTTCTTTCTTGGAGCTATCAACCTGGACTTAGTTTTTCCAGTTCTTTTAGAACTTGCGGATCTCCTTGGCTTTGTCTGAGACTGCATGCTTGTGTATAATACCACTTTCTACCAGGTTCAACAAAATGAGTTCTGGCTGCTATAATGGCTTTTCTAAAACCCAGCTTTCTCTTTCTCTGTTCTCCTCAATGGCTTCACAATTTTAAAATTTTCTTCCAACTGTTTTATGCCTGCTGCTATTAACCAATAGGACCAATACCAATAAGGGTAACTCTTTCCTGCAGTGATGTGTTTTCAGAGAGCACATTTAGGGAAACAAACAGCTTTTAGTTAATGACTAGCTTACTGTCGTCATCTTAAAGGGAAAATCAGAACTAGTCTCTGCAACTCTGTCACTCAAAACACTTGGCTGTGGTCAGAGGTGAGAGGCTAGAAGAACAAGATGCGTTCGTCAGGGACACTGAGCCCTAGCTAGGTTTTCAACCATCAAGCAGGAAAGGCTGCTATCTTTGAAAAGCTGCATCTTTGTTTCCCTACAGTATGTGACCGCCATCAAGTATGTGGGGAAAGACTCCACCTGCATTGCTTGTTAGCAGCTGGATCCTGACTGCTTTGCAAAAGCAAAGTAAAGCCTCGGTTTATTCCCAACTGCTTTCAAGAAAGAGTTTTTTGTGTGCATTCACAAATTCATGTGCCTGTGTCTAGTATCTGTAATAAATACTGTGGCAGAGAAGTAGATAGGCTCTTCTTTCAGAGGGCAAACTGTTCTCTAATAAACAAGTTTGGAGCCCCTTCTTTGTGTGTTCTGGCTATTTGCTCACTGGTGGAGTAGTTTGTATAGACTGTTTGGTATCTGTCTCTTTGTGTGTATCCATTCAATGCTAGCATTACTGGAGAGAGCCTTGTGGTATAATCTGTATGGAGTCTTGTAGTGCAGTGGGAAAAGAAAAGGCTAAAACGTGATGTTGCTGTGTGCTTTTTTCCCTTTCTGAAACTAGTTATTCTAGGCCACTCCACTTTTTCTTCTGAAAAATTAATTTTCTGTCCTTCACTTTCTGAAGACAGTGTTTGTCGAAACAAGACCCATCTCATGGTGTACACACTGATAATGATAGTTGTGCGTTTTCAGTTTTCCACCTTAGTTCATTCATTGGGATTAAGATGTCTGTCTGCTGGTATTTTTTTCAGGGGATGTATGTGTGGATTTCATCATGTAGAATCCAACATCTCGAGAATAAAAATGAGGAGCCAAGACACCTGCTGATTATTCTGTGTTGCAATATGCTGCATAATGTAGTATATAGATCTCCTGATAATTTAGATGGAAATCTTGTTTTTGCTGGAAAGGGATGTTTACTGCATGACCTGTGGCTAATGCAGTTTTGTCAGTAAGAGTTGTTGAAATGTAACAGTCCATTTCAACATCTTCTGTATGGAAACAGCTTGTTGAGGCAGGTGAAGAATATGTAAGTAGAAATTGTTGCACTCATACCAGAGTAAATCTATATTGCTGCTAGAAAACTAGCTGATCACATGTACTGTCTGGGGCAAGTTCTTACCCCAAAGTAAATGGCTTTTTTCCTATGATCCGTAAAGTTTCTGATAGTACTGCTGAGTCATTTGACCTAGTTAAGATTCACTTTTTGTCCTGTGAAGAAACGGTTCTGAGGAGGGTTTGTGGCATTTCTAGGAATTTGTGACTGCCTGATATGGAAAGTTTGATATCTGACACTTGCAGCATAAAGTATTGCCGTTGGCCTGTTTTGATGCCTTTTGTGCAGAATGTGCACTTGGGTCTCCTAAGAAAACTGCAGGTTTTTGTATAACTTCCTAAAACTCGTTCACATCATTCCAAAATAAAAGATCATTCAAAACATCATTCAAAATTTAGATGTCTGTTAGGGGTGTTAAAACATGGATAAAGAAACGAGTTTTATCTCAGTCTTGTACATCTTGTACCTCTTAGACATCTGTGGTCACGTTTCTGTGGTCATGTTACTGAATGTGAAGTAGATCTGAAGCAGAAGAAAGTCAGTACTGCCATTGCATCGTTCGGTATTTCTGTGCATAAAATGACTTGTGCAGTAATGGATATTACAGTTAAAGAAAATGCATGCCAGGTCTAGAACACGACTAGATATGTTAAGGCCGTAACATTTTATAGGTAAGTGCTATTGTAGGCCTGACTTGGGCTGCTGCTATTGCCTCTTCTTAAAAACTGCCTCTTCTACTTACAGCCCATGAACTGGTATCAAGACAGTGTTAAAATCATTAAATACAAGATCAGTTGTTCTTCTCCAGAAAGTGCATGCTTTTAGTCAAAATGGAAGAACGTGTTGATTCTTAAATTAACATTCTTTCTTTACTTTTAGGATCACTCAGGTACCATGAAGAATAGTCTTCTCCAGGTGGATCAGAACTGTGTTCGTAACTCTTATGATGTCTTCTCTTTGCTTAGGTAAGGTGTTTGAGAATTTTCTGTGTAGCTATTTTAATTTCTTTAGCATATGCAGAGGTAGCCTTTCAAAATATAAAATATTTCTAGACTGGAATTTGCAAGGAAGATGTTTAAGTAGCATTGACTTATCCCTGGTAGCAAGGAGATGGGGCTTGACATCTCCTCCTTGGTATGCTCTGGACTTCTGCCACATGGATGCTTGAGCCACTCTGATGTAGAGCTGGCTGTGGAGCTTACCCCATGGATTAGCTTGTGAATGTTGAAACCATGAAACTTCATTACTGGGGAAATTCTGTGGAAAGCCCCTACTCCATTCTCCTCAGCAGAATGAAAATAGATTTAAGTGCATTAGAACAACAGCTGAAAATACCTCCCTGCCAAAACCTAACCTGCCTGAAAGTGATCTTTTTTTTAAAGAAATTATGCATCTAAGATTTTTGTTAAACTGTTGAATTGAGCTTACCTTTTGCATAATCCTCCCTTGGAATCCAGAAAAGCTACGCTGTGTAGTCAGGACCCAGTTACTCCAGTGCCTTTGTGGTGTAAGAAAGACATTGTAATTGCACTTTTGGGTAGGTGCTTAGCTGTCTGCCTGTTGGTTATAAAAAAACATGAAATGCTAGTAGGAAGGTAAGCAAGAAGGCATTTTTCAGATCTGCTTTAATTATAATAGTTTGAGAATGTTAGCTGTGAGAAGTACAATAGAGGGTTAAACACTGTTAGTGGGTTGGGTTTTGGGGAATTTGTGTAAAATGTATTTTACAAGATGCTTTTAAGTTGCTAACTTCGGCTGTGTAGTAATAACAGTAGACATGCTATAAAGAAAACTCTTGAAGGAAATGTTTAATATGCTTTCAAAAGTCATTGGAAAAACACATTTATCAGTTGTATAAATCTAATTCATTTAGTAACCTTAACAGTAGATGTCACTGTTGCCTGTACAAAGTGTTAGCCATATTTTCTATACTGAAGACAGTGCGGTAGGAGAAGTTAACTCTAGGTTGCTTATTCGGAAGCCATTATTTTATAAACTCTCTTAAAATACGTTGTTTCTTGATTCTGTAAAACATACTTAAGGTAAAGACTGCCTTCTAAATGTCTGTCTTCTCTACCTCTAGTGGAAAACAACCAGGGGGCATAATATGTAGTCTGGCTACTTTCAGATACAGTCCATTAGAAACGAACTTTTATATTACCTAGAATTTATTCTTCGTTAAATGGAACCAAGGAAGTGTTTGCCAGTCATCCTGATTGCTTTTTTCTTGCATTTTTTTTATTTTTCAATTTCCTTTGCACTTTGTAGTGTGACGCACATTCCAGAAAAATATTCACTATTATACCAGCTAGTCATAGACTTGACTGACTGGAGCCCTGTCTAACTCTGTCTAATCTGAACTTATGGCCCTTCTCCTGAAAGTGACTATCATAAAGCTGACAAGAATTGAAGACGTCAGCTTTGATAAAGCTCCTCTTGCTGGATGCTCACCATTGCTGTTTTGAAACCCGATTACTGGAGCCATGCACTTTGCTCAGTCTTGGGAAGGTGAGAGTCCAGGCACTATCTCTTATAGTTTTTAGGTATGCTGTTGTGCAGAGATCCTGTTTACCACTGCCTCTGAGCTGAGGCTTCCTGCTTTCTTTTGCTTTGTCCCAGAAAGAGTGAGCTTTTCCCAGTCCTCAGCACCAGGACTGCTGCTGACTGTATTTCAGTTGACTTTACCTGCCCTTTCAAGGAATATGTACTGTGTTGTCTGGTTCCAACAAAAGTTAAAATCTGTGACCGCACCTATGTGCTTTTTTTGCACATTTTCCTCCGAGCTGGGAGTGTTCTTTGGGAACTGAGGCAAGGTCCTCCATGTAGTCTTGAATCCTTTCTCTTCCCTTCTACATCAACTCAGCTTTGGACAGATAAACTTTCACTACCGCTGCTTTCTCTTGGTTTCTAGCTCAAAAGACTTGTGATAGCTTTTATTTCTTTCTAATGATTTCTGGTCCTTTTGGCAGGTGCCTCTTTCTCCTGTCAGGCAGTCTGTGGGTTTGTCACATCCTCCTGGAGTCCAGAATTGAGTAATTAGCCTGTGGAAATCTTCCCAGAGATATTTTTTATGAGAAAGTTTGACTTATAACCAAAAGAGGGGCATAATTTGAATTGTAATTCATTTGACAGGACATTTACACTGGGAGGAAATGAATTGCTGTCTGCCTGCTTCTGTCCATTGACTATAAAGAGAATAGGGAAGTGTCTACACTGTAAAGGTTTGCATCTGGTCACATAAATCCCACATTTTAAAGACTTTTTTTCAGGATATGGTATTTGTGTTTGCAGTAAAAATTCACAAGCTGCACGTGTGGTTTCCTAGTGTTTTCATGGGATATTATGAATAGCAAGAGCAGCTTGTACTGGTTTGATTTTAAACTTCTCAGAGGAAGCAAGTCTTGGTGATGGTGGTGTCTGCATCTGAGTTATACTGGTGGTGCCATGCTGCATGGCTACTGGGATTGGCTGTACAGCACAAGGATTTAGAGAGCAGGTTCTATTTTAACCATTACCTCCTGAAGCTGCAAAATGAGGATTTCTGTGATTGGCTTCAGTCAGCTGCCAAAACTGCTTTTTGGGGAAGGAAAAATGGTGTGTGTGTGTGTGTGTGTATATATATATATAATATATATATTTTTCTTCTCAGATGAAGTGAATAGCTAAAACTTTAAGCTTATGAATAGGCCTTAATGAAAAGCACGTGCTTGACTGCATTTATGTTTATTAAAAAAGTCAATTAGCAATGCTAGAGAATGTGAATAGTAGAAATTTTTTTTCAAGTGTTAGATTAAAATGGTGCATGTGTGCTCAGATGCTTAATTACATGGTTTTACAATTTAATTAAGTAGGAGGAAAAGTTTAAGTACCCAGACAGCTTAGTTCTACATAAGGAAGTCTTCAGCACCTTGTGAACCTTCTTGTTCTGGGGCAGAGACAAGATTCTCAGGCAAACATTGTGCTGCTAGTAAGTTGTTCGTGCCATATGGAAATGACGAATGTTCTTACAGCCATTTGTTTTAAAAAGGCTAACCGACAAATTAACCAGCCCAACTGGAAAGCCAAATTTTTGAGGCTTTTCTCTCCCCTTGGCCGTATGCTCATATTTCCTGAGAAGAGGTCGCTTCAAGGCTTTCTATGTATTATGTAGCTGGTAGTAATAGGTTGTACAGTAACACATTTCACCTTTCACATAACACACAGGATGGGCCAAATACATCTGAGGTCATGTTCTGGACATGTCTCCGTAATCAGACTCTCAGCACGTTTGCAGCACTGATGGGAATAGGTTTATATTTAGTATTCTGTTAGTTTCCTATTCTTTCTTTTCTTTAAAATTTGAAAAATAGACCTTTCAGTATTGAGTGATATTGGGAAGATGGGATATGCTGGCAATCACTAAAGACTTAAAGCCCGTTATATTAAACTTTATATTTTTGTATTTAGGAACTGAAGCAATATGCCTTGTATTCTACAACTGTTTTATTATAGCACTTAAACCAATTGGGCCTCTGATAGCATTTTCACCTCTTCAGTGCAGGAAGTCCTCCTGAATTCTGCCTGGAGACAAACGGTACATAAGAACTAATGAAACCTGGCTCTTTGCGGTTTTGTTTCCTACATGCTTAATCTCTCCAGTCACAACCTCTTTCTTTATGATTTAACCCTTGCTTTAGCAGATGCGATGGCATGTTTGTGCTATTTGGTCAGCCAGTATAAATTGAAAGCGTTTTGGTTGTATTATTGCTAAGATTTAAATAAATAAATAAAATCTGATATTGGTACAGTTCCAGCACTGGAGATGCTAGTAGAAGAGCAGCTCCAGGTAACTACCATGATATTACTAGTCCCATCTATCCTAGGTGAAGTTGATTTAAATAATACTGCTGGGTGTTAGAGTGTTTCCACTGCTGCTACCACATGTGAATCTGATGTAGTGGAATAGTCTTAACCACTAGAGCAGCTGCAGAGAACACACAGGGCATGTCTTTATCAAAGAAAACAGGTCCTTACAGTTCTGGTGACAAGCAAATAAATACGGTTGCAGTGCCTTGAACAGATAAACAGGACTTTTGTAACCAGATCGTAAAATTAAGTGAACAATTCCCCTGTATTTCACTTCTCAGAAATGATGGCCCAGCTTGCAATTTAGTAACTTAAATGGCCTAAGATGCCAATGACAAGACACTCCTCTGAAGAGGACCAAGGCCCGAATTTCTGAACTAGTGACTAATTACTGCATTCTAGGTTAGGGGCTCAGAAAAACTTGTATGAGCCACATTTTTCTTGAAATGAGTCACATGCCCATTTATCAATATTACAGAATCACAGGATAGTTGGTGTTGAAAAGGACCTCTGGAGATCGTCTGGTCCAACATCCCTGGTCAAGCAGTGTCACCTAGAGCAGGTTGTCCAGGACCATGTTTAGGTTTTGAATGTCTCCAGGGATGGAGAGTCCACAAGCTTTCTGGGCAACCTGTGCCAGTGTTCAATATCGTTGAACATGGGCATGCTCATACATGACAAGTAGAAATATAGTTACTACAAATTGTCTTAAGTCTCACTGCCTCAAATATTCCTGTTGTTTTACCTTTCGTAATCTCACAGGCCAGAGACATCCTTAAAGTTACAGACTTTGTTTCAGGATTTATACTTTATTATAGCGTTGTTCATTTAAAGAAAAATGCATGTTTATGATTGAGGAGAATTTATTTGAGAATAAAAATTTAGGTAGTGCTTGTCCACAGTCTGACTTTGAGCTGTTGTTAGCAACCAACTGTCTTAAGACACCAAGTCTGAAATATGGAGACATCATATAAAACCACTGTTTTGTTTAGCTTTGCTTATGCTAGGAAGGAAGCTTTGTGGCAACTATAGCCTGTGTGTTTAAATTCTTCCATCTTTAGGAACAGTTTTAATTAACAAACAGAAGCCTTACGTAAGTAACTAATAACTAAGTAACTAAACTTCTCTGAAACTAATAAAAGACAAACTAACGGGTCAGTATAAGCAGTTGTAGCGGTGAAGTTATTAGCTCAGAGTAGTTTCTCTGAGACTAGTGGAAACGCATGTGCAAAATGTAGTAACTGCTTTTGGGCAGCTATTTTTATCACATTAAAATTATGCTAAACTTGAAGCTGTTTTTCATAAGCTTCCTGAGTGGGGAGCGATGCAATGAGCAAGGTCTTTCTGTGCTCGTACCACTTTGAGCGAAGGTTTGTTACTGGGGTACGTTGGCCTGTTTCCAGCTAGGGAGGCAGTGCAGGACAAGTCAGTCTTTGACCATGGAGTGGTCCGCTGTCTTGACAGCCACTAGCTCGGTAAGATTTTTCTGTTGTAGAATAACTATAAGCAGCAATTCCGAACTTAAGGCTAAAATTAGTTTAGCTTTATGGAGAATAAGACCCCTGGATGATCTAGCCTAATTAATTTCTAAATCACCCAATTATTCATTAAAGTTGGTAACTGTGTTTCAGTTCTCAGCTAAAAACTATCCCCCCAGATGGAAAATAGAAGTGATAGATGTCAGTGATATGGAGAATAGAGGTGAAGTGATATGAGTGAGGTGTCTAAATGATCCTATTACAGCTAAGGTTGTACTTATGAAATTTAATGGAGCAATGCAAATAATCCAGTATGTCCTACCTTTTGTTAAGGGAAATGAGGCATATTTTTAAAATATGCACTAACAGTCTTTGGTTTCTAGCTTTTTCCTTTGCTGTCCTTTCCTCAGAGAAGGATCTCAAGTCACGTCCCTGAGCAAGACCTCTCTATGTTGTATTTATGGATATTTATGTAGCCCTGTTCCTGTTGCACCTTGAGAGGGTGGCATGTGTGTGGCAGGAAAATGCTGTTCAGCTAGCCTGATGCTCTTCCTGTGTCTTATCCTAGCTTTTCCTGTGATTATCTCTCTTAATCAAATTGTTGGCTCATATTGCAGACTCGCAGATTTTAATGTTGCTACCGCTGTTGCCATCACTCTCTCCCAGCAGATGTGGGAATATAATATGCCAAGTATGGAATGCCTAGTGTTCCCCTTAGCCTGACTTGTGTTCCTAAATCAGTAGGTTCCTCAGCTAAAAATTCCCTTTGCTTGTGATAAGTGTAGCTGTTTTTCTGTGATGATCAGATTTGATGTTTCTAACTAGGAAAGACTTTCACCTGGAAGGCTTGGCTTTCCTTACTGTACAGGCAGCCAAGACAAGGCAGGGCAGCCCTTTGGCTTTGGACATGAAACCCCAGGTGTCCTAAGGCCAATATAAATAAATATGAACTGTAATCTGACCTCATGAGTGCCCCTGTGTATTTTAATAAGCAGCACTAAAATGGATGAACAATATAACAAGCGTGATCTGTCTTGGCCTAAAAATCAGATGGCTTGGAATCGTGGGGTGACGTATTCCTGGGAAGTGGCGACGGAGGTGGAAACTGGGATTTGAATTTTTCTTGAGGCTCCTTGGGGCTTTTGATCTGTAGGATCAGACTTCTAAACAAATCTGTTCCCAGGCATTTCACTCTTATAGTGCTAAGCTTTATGGAAACTGAGGCTAATCAGTCATCAGAAGAGTCAATTTCCAAGCTTGACTTTTGCCAAAAATCAGTAGAAGAGAGCACAGGTCATAGTAAGTTGAAACAGTCCATGAAGCATAAGAAGTATTTTTCTGTACACTGAAGTAAGTGCAGTGTTGGTAGTCTTCCTCTGCTGCTAGTCTTATCTTCAGTTTTCCCAATAGCCACCATATTGAATAAAACATTTATGTAGTAACAGATTTTTGGTGCGAATGCAGCAGGGATGCTGTTAACTCTGATCAAATTCAGTTTGAAAACGCTGTTTAGGAGAGACACTGCACAAGTCTTGTGCAGAACTTCAAAAGTAGCTTTATTCTGCTTCATTATTTGTGACAGCAGTCAAAAGACCATATTGATGAAGTAGTGTTCTGTTTTGGATTATATTAGAAATCATAAACCAGTCCTCATCCTTTCTGTAGCTTGATTACAGTAGATGAAAAACAGCATGTTACTCAAACCAATTTCTAACAGGTACCTGGAAGTGTTTAAAAAGCAGGATTTGGAGAGGAATTACACTGGGACACTTTTCCCTATCTTTGTGATGACTTTGTCCTGGATATGGTCATAGTGTTTCTAGAACAGTGCTACTAATTGCTCTATCTTTTGGCCTGGGCAAAGACTTCAGTCGTGTCTCAAAAATACCTAACAGCGTCAGGGAAAGTCAATGTTGTATTTTGACTGAGAATTAATACAGTGGATTAGACCATTCTCCTGATGAGAAATCTTTATTTATTTGTTTATTTTTTGAAGATTAAAAATGGGCGTGTGTGGGAGAAGTGGTCTTTCTATAAACTAAAGCTTACAAAGGTATGCATGTATGATTGAGGAGCTGCAGAATACTCACGTAATAGTTATGACCATCTCCTTTGCCTTTTGCTAGTCTAGTGCTAGGTCTCTATTCTCTAGTTCTACAACTGTGAATTACAACTAGTTCTCTTAGAAGGAAATTTTGATTTGAGTTTGGGGACGGGCTCCAGGAAAAAGTGCAGCAGTATGCAGCTCAAAAAAAATGAGTTACCTGAATATTGACTAGTGTTTCTCCCCCTTCTCCCTCTAGAGGGTGGTAAGACCTGTTCTCAGGTGTCAAAAACATCTTATCAGTTGTGTGGACTGCAAATAGAAGAACACAATCAACTTGACAGCAGCTGTTTCCCTTTTTGGGTGGAGCCTGAAATCCTTTCAGCCTGAATTTATGCATCTTCTTTTTCAGTTATGCAGTGAACTCCAGCCTTACGCTGGAGAATTAAAAGAAGAATTAAACAAGAATTAAAATGTATATGAAAATTTGTTGGCAGGCTACATGGCAGCAAAGGGCAATCAATCTACCATCGTCACTGCCATGCTTCTGGTAGAAGTTGTCTTCATGTATTTATGCCCACAGGAAACTTGTATGTAATTTATCTTCCTACTATACAAAACATCTCCAGTGTGATCCTGTTTGTTGCACTGGCAAGGATTTCTATAATAGCAAATCTATGAATGCTAGTGTGAAGAACAAAAATAAACTTAATTCGTATTTGCCACAAATATTTGTTTTTTGAATAAAAATCAAGCTATAAGTCTATGCTAGCCTGGGGGCGTATCACAGAATCATACAGAATCACAGAACGGTTGAAGTTGGAAGGGACCTCTGGAGATCATCTAGTCCAACTCCCCTGCTCAAGCAGGGTCATCTAGAGCACGTTGCACAGCATCGTGTCCAGGCGGGTTTTGAATATCTCCAGAGAAGGAGACTCCACAACCTCTCTGGGCAACATGTCCCAGTGCTCTGTCACCCTCACAGCGAAGAAGTTTTTCCTCATGTTCAGGTGGAACTTCCTGTGTCGATCTGTAAATATCTGTAAATTGGAATACAAGAGGACTAGAGACATATCAGGAAAACTTCATTTCCGAAAAAAATGTTCATGATTCATTTTAAGACCTCCTCTTCTCTCTGTGCCCCATATGTTTTTAAAGTGATCTGTATACTAGCTAACTCCTTTAAACGATCCTCTAGGCGGTGTCCAGGATATTCACTGCTGCTAGTTTGATAGACATATTTTTCCTTTTCTTCTGCAGGGTGCAAATAGCTCAAAGCATCCACTGTTGCAGTGTCCTCATGGATTTGATTATTCAGAAACTTGTTTATTCAAGTCTTGTTCACTTGTCACAGTCAAAAACTGTTTGAAAAGATGACAGAAGGTATCTGTGCTTCGACAGCATTGTGTTGTGAGACTTCCTTAAGCTTCTACAAGTCAGTGCTGTAATACCACAAGTGAGCAAGACAGGAGACTTAAATTTTATTCTACCCTCACTCCCTAGCGTCTTTTCTTGCCCTCCATCAGCTTTTGACAAATTGTAGGAATAGGTTTCTGAAGAAATTGAGAAAGGGAGTATATGATCATAAATCAGAAAAACCTTTCTTGTGGGGAAAGTGGATGTAGCAAGTGATGGTTAAAGGGGCTATGTGAAATACATGTGTCTTATAGCTGGCTGGCACTCTCCATAATCTACTCTCTGGGCTGAAATAAAGAAGTGTGTGTTCTGTTTTCTGTATTTAATAGGAAAGTCTTGGATTTTTTTAGTGCGACTGGGTATTGTACTTTCAGGAGCCTACATCTCTCTTACTGCCAGACGAGTTCTGTTCTATTTTCTAAATCCCCAGTAGTAATCCTCAGTTTAAATTTAGGCTTACTGTAAACTAAGATTGTTCTGGCAAATATGAACATAGGCACTTATTTTTCCTGTGAGAAGTAGCTGTAGTATGTGACTGCTGTAATTAATTGATGTAATTATGGCTTAAAGTTTTGTTCATGAAAAATCCAGATGTGTCTGTTAGAAACAAATAGATATTTGGAATATGTGATAGAACTACAGTCGTTTGTCAAATGTCTAATAAAGTTGACGCTTTTTCATTAATATAAGCATATGTTAGCTAATAGGCACAACTGTGAATACACTCCAGCTTTCAATTCCTTTACTACATGAAGTATTTAGCATGATCTGTCACAGTTGGCAACCTATTATTATTATTTCTAAAGATGACAGCCAGGGACGTACTTACTACATGAAGTAGTAAATCACTGGAATAATTCATGATCAAGAGGTGACACCTCAGTTGCAGGATGCTGCAGTGCCTCTTAAAGGAAAGCAGTTCAGCTGAACCTTCAAATGTTACCTCAAACTTACTGCAAGCTGAAAGAGAGCAAATGCGTTGTTACAGCATGTTCCCAAGTTGTGAAGTCAAGTTATTTCAGACTATTGCATTCCATAGCCTTTGAGAAGTTTGGAAGAATGCTTGATCTTGCAAACAAGACAAGGAGGTTATTGCTAAGAAGTCGTGTAATGAAGTCCGAAACTTGGCACCTCTTTTTTCAAATTGGTATCTGTGTTTAATTGATTGCAAAACCAAATCCAGCTGTAAAGATGTGCAAAGATACAAAGTTACTCAGCTTTTTCTTGGCCAAACATTGTGTGGTAGAATTGTCAAATCTTACAGCCAAGGTAGAAAGTCAGTTTTTGGGGAGGGATTTTAGTTCAGACTTGAAAAGCCATTCTTACTGTTTAGAAGGAATCCCCCAAATAGTTCCTGAGTTGCTGAGATGTGGGCTAGTAAGTGAAGAGGAGAGAGATGTTGAATTTCTGTCTGCAGGTTCTTGCTAGATCATTTAGGGGTGAAGCTTTTTTGGTCCTGGATTGATACATGGCTAAAGCTTTTGTATAAATCCCATTGTCTTTCAAACTTCCTTTGTGCAGAAAAGTGTTTTGTTACCTCTTAGTCTCCCTTGTCTTCAAAAGCAAGTGATTTGAGGGTGGAGGTAGGACAATAGCTTCATAGATCCCCACCTCCTAAGTATTGTAAGATGGCCTTCTGTAAAGAAATTTGAATGTATGCTTTGTTTTTCAGTGCTTTCCCAGGCAGCAGCATGGCACTCACCTGATCTTGGACAGTTGCACAGCGGCTCTTAGGGGGGCCCCAAGCCACAGCAGTAAATCTTGTCACAGTTATGTTCATTTACCCTACTGCTGGCTTACAATGGCTATGAGCTGCTGCAGAGACACTACAACAGCCTGCAGATGCTGCATGACAACACTATTGGCTAAGTTATCTCTTTAAAGCCTTAGGTTTCTGCTGTAATTGGCTTGGCTTTCCTTACTGCTGAAGGAAACTTGGTAGCAGGCCAATGGCCTCTTAAAGCCACGAATTAATTCTGAAAGTGCTCTGTAAGTGCTAATTTTAATTAAAAAAAACAAAACAAAACACAACACCCTTAAATTATGTAGGAAGAGTTCTGTATTGGCTGATAGCGTGTAGATTATGCCATCAGTTGGCTCGTAATTGTCAATTACTAAACTGAGGCGAATTGTACTCAAAGCACGAATTGTGCTATATTTAGGCTGTAGCTTTGGACGTTCAAGCTAGCAATGGAAACAGTATGCAGTCAATTAGTGTTGAAACTTCTGCCCATTAGTTGTATCCAAACTTTAATTCAAGTTTATAGCCTGGATTTGCTGATCTCCATTCATTGGTGTAATCATAATTGATTCCACTGAAGTCTGTCTTGTGCATGCAGAAGTGGTACACAAAATTTCCAGGCTGATGTTCTTACAGTTTAGTTTGTGTTCCCTTTGGATGTCCAGAGACTGCCAGGTGGGTACAGTGGGGAATCTTTGGGTGGGAGAGGGAAATTTTTGTTGACAGTTGCTGCTTTTGTGACAGGATGTCCCTAAATTTTTAATTTTGGAAGGCTTAACTTCAGGCGTGGATATGACCTTACTGTTACCATTTTCAAGTTCTCAGGAGAACAGTTAACATACTGGCTTGCAAGAATGAAGACTTATTGATACTGGTTGACTCAATGTAAATGGCACTATTGTTTGGCATCAAGAGAGCCTCGTTTAACTGTAGGCTTTTTCTGTACTGAAAGGAATGACTGGATGATATTTGGCTTAGAAGGACATTTCTTAGTGAAAACAGTCTTGATTATTGAATTGTTCCGTACAACAGTCCCTATAGATTAGGGATATACCTTTAGAGAGAGAGATTCACCAAACTGAAGAAATATCCTAAGGAATGTCCTGGTTTAAGAAGAAAGTCTGAATAGATACCTGTGCCTTATGCTTGGGCATGGGTAGAAGTACTTGAATTTGTTGTAAAATTTGTTGTAGGTTGTTAGCTGAGTATTGATCAAACCACTGTGAAGAACTGGCATAACAAATGAACCTATAATGATTATATCGGTTATGTAAATGCTCTTTCACTGGGCTTTCAACTTTTTTCACTTTTTTTTGCTGCTGAAGTGGCATGACTCAAAGACTCTACTGAGCCTCTTCCTTAATTGCTTGACAGACTAAATAAAGAATACTCTTCCAGAACAAAATTAGATGAAGGGGAGAGAAAGGGAAGGGGAATTTCACTCCGTTATTGCTCTTTCCCTATAAGTCTTAGCTATTTGAGCTTTGAGTTGGACTTTGTAATGTCTGGAAAGAAAATGTTCCAGACCTTCAGGAAAGAGCAAGCTGGAAACTGTTGAAGTAGAAAACTTAAGAGCTTGTTCTATGATGTGACAGCAGAACTTTCAATGACGTTCAGGAAAGGTGGCAAACCTTGACACTGACCTGTGTACTATATGCTACACAGCTGAAAACCTCAAGAGGTATTGCTGAAGGTGGGAGGTATTGGAAGTAGTTCTCAGTAGGACATCAGCATTTTCATGAGTTCTTGTTACTCCAGAGGTGATGTGAGACCGAGCCCTTGGGTGACGCAGCTATGTTGGCCTCAGCAGTCCTTTTCTGCTGTAACAGCCAGCAGAGCCATGCTGCTTGATTTAGATGGTGGGGTGTGTGTGGTGTTGTGGGGTGTGTGTGTGTGTTTGGTGTGTGTGTGGCTTTTTTTTTTTTTTTTTTTTTTTTTGCTATTTCTGGATGTACTTAATGCGCTAAACTACAGAAAGTTTGGAAAACCTCTTACAGGTAATAAGATTTTTGGACCAGTTCAAGGAAAGAGGTGGAGGGAAATTTTGAAGGCCTCAAATGACTTGAAATGGTGGAGTGTCAAGTCTGCGTTGCTATGAGCAGTCCGAGGAGCTGTAAAGAAACTGAAGGCACCATTTAGTATAATTTGAAACAAGATTCTTGTTTCTATTCTATTACAGAGAATGGAAAGTAGAAAGAGTACAGGAGAAGCAATAGTGTGAAGGAACTAAAGGCGTCTATTCTAAATGCATTCACCTTGAGTTTATAACATGGAAAAGTCCTAAGTGATAGTGACCTTGCTTAATATTCCTAGTATTAGTTTTTTTTCTCTGTCCATGTATTATCTCATCTTCCTTTATTGGTTTGATGGGCTAGATGGTTTAAGTACTCTCCTCATACTGGTTGCAGTATGATGTTAATATGTAATATGTGTGCTGTTGAACAGAGATGGGACGCCAAAAGGGGATGATATGAGAAGGAATAAGGCTTTGTTGTTACTCATAGGCAAAGCATGATGCCTAGTTATCTTCCAGCTGCATGCAGGGCATTACAAATAGCGATACTTCCATTACTTGGATAAAACTGGAAGAGATTATGCCATGTAAAAGAAGGAGCTGAGCCACCCCTTCTGTATGCTATAATGCTTTGGTCCTTGGTTCTTAGCAAATTCTTAGCCTTGCTTTAGTAACCTTAACCATTCTTATGAATAGGTAGAGATTTTAATTTTCACTAACAGAAATGGTCATTGAACCATACTCAGAGGCTTGGTCTGCTAGGTAGGTGTTTGCCCAGCGAAACACGCATTTCATGCCGTAGGTTATCCGTTGACCACTTATTGCTGTTCTGACTAGACCTTCAGTTGGGTTAAATATTTACTCTAGTAGCAAAGCTGCCTGAAGAAAGTTTTTACAAAAGGAGAAGACATTAACAAGTAAGAAACTTAAAAGCCAATTCTACATCTTTAGATCACTTCCTATTCTTCCAAATAATACATTAAGTTCTAGGTTCCACTGCAGTACTCACTAGTCCTAAGAGATGCATTAATGCTTTTCTAGATGTGCTTTGCCATTGCTGTCCTCTGAGTATCTTTTTCTTTTGACAGATATGGTAACTGCACAATTCTTTCTTCACCCCAAAGCCAAACTAAGTGATCAGAAACACCTAATCATTTTTTTCCCCTACTCCAAATCTGATTTAAGAAGTTTATATTTTCATTACAGAGGGAACCATAGTGTATTTGGAGATCCTAAAGATGGCTCATGTTCTTGGCTAGAGTGGCTGTATGTTATTTAAAAGATACCTACTTTTTTTGTCTGGCTGGTGTCAGCAGTGCTCACTGTAACTTCCATATATTTATCCTTATGTCTTGATGTTATCAACCATGCTATAACTTAATAGTTACTTCATGAGAACCCTATAATTATCTATGATCTCACCTGTAGCTCTGAATCTTTGGCCTCTGTTGAATTTAGTGGATAAAAAGGGCATCTGGTACTTGGTAGATTTTAGACTTGCTGCTTCACTTTGGGTACTCATTTATAAGCTGTGCAATTTATGGTTCCACTTTGTTTCACTTCAAACTGGATGATAATCTGAATTCATACTACCTCTGCTCTTTTTGAGGTAACTGGTACATTTGTTGTTAGGAAGCATGCGGGGAATCCTTAGTACAGCTGTAACTTCTCTTCTCTTTACAGGCTTCACAGAGCCCAGTGTGCAATTAAACAGACTCAGGTAACTGTTCAGAAAATAGGAAGGGAGATTGAAGAAAAGCTGAGATGTACATCTACAAGCAATGAACTGGTAGGTTTGTTATCTGAAAACTTATTCTCCAGGCTTGCTGAAGCGCAAAGCTGATGTGCCTTGACCATAAGCTTGCTTTTTTCTTTTTTTTTGTATAATTATTTTTATGCTATAAAAGCATAGATATTGCACAATGAATAAAAGATGTTTACCAGGAAAGACAAACTTTTAATGATTTGAATTAATCTTGAAGAGAATCTGTGGTGGATTTAGGGGGGTGAGTCTACTAGCTCTACCTTCTTGCACCCTACTTCCTTTGGGATTCATGCAAAAGCTTTCACTGAAGTGAATGTTAATTGTATTTGATCTTGCAATGGCTTTTTACGTTCTGTTCCACTTGTCTGCCTCCCCCTCTCCTTCCCTCCACATCCCCAAAAGAGAACAAAACCAAAAAAATACAGTGGCACTAGTTTCTGCACAGAAGAGCTGAGCTCAGTTCAAAGTAATGAGTTGATAGAGCTGAATTGCTCATGTGACTTCATTTAGAAATTTATATTAGCACCCACTAACATGCATCTTGTGCCTTGTATAGTAAAGGGCAAACTTCTTGTGATGTGAATGTCTCTTACTGCTATAAGGTAGACTCTGGGTTGGGAGTACTTGAATAATTCCCTGCAGTTTTGAACTGGGTTAAGGGATTGTCAAATTGAAAAGTGAGAGTTTATTTACCCACTGCAATCACAGGGTTGCCTTGTAGACAGAAAAGTCAACTCCCTTAAGGGGCAGTTTAACATCTCATTTGAGTAACTCCAACCTAGAGCTTATTTGACTTTTGCTGGTATCTTGCTTGTTTAAAAGGTGTTTAACTATCTTTTCTCACAATTATGGGTATCCTTGCCACTCTAAGTAAAGGGATTCCTTTATAAATATGCATAAGCAAAACTATATGAAGAATCCAAAGTGACAAAGATCAAACATGTGATGCAACTTCTTAGTAAAATGCTCTGTGGTATAAAGCAATGATTACCTATTTTTCTTTTCCTTTGTTTAATAGTGGAAAGTCTTGTTGGACTACCAATGCTCTTTATAAATGTGTGAACTGGAGTTTCATTCCTTAATACTGAGTCATGTTTCCTGCTGGGGACTTGAACTAGAATGCTGAATGTACATGTGGAATTGAAGTAAATATGAAGTGGAGGGGAAAGTTCAGCAAAAGCTCACTTTTCTTCATGCAGCTAGTGTTGAAGTAACAATATCTCCATTAACTGCTTGAAAAAGGAAAAGCTAGCTGAGTTACACAAAGTGATAGTGTCTGTTAGTACTTACACAAGACATGATGACAAGTATGTCTGATTGATTGCCCCTTCAGATTTTAGATTGTATCAGAGGCATGACTGGACTGAATGGATGTAATTTCTTGTCCATTTTGAATCTATCTTCAGTTATTCAATAAATATCTGGAAAACATGGTACATATTCCTCCTTTAAAAAAAAAAAAAAAACCCTATAATTAAAGAAAATTCTACTTCATTACATGCATAGCAACACAATTTCCTAATGAACAAAATGCATCAAAGAACAGAGCTGCTTCTTTTTAAACACTCAGGAATAAATTTAGAGTAGATACAGGAGCTATCCGAAAACTTGTAAAGGAAAGGTTCCTTCAAATATTATTGTGCGTAATGATATAGTCTGTTCCCTGCTGTGTGTGCTCCTTTCTTCTGTAGCCTTTTCTCATCACTCTGAAGTTGGGAAGCGAAAGCTCAGATACGCCTTTTTCCAGCTCCCTGCTTCAATTTAGTATAGACTCCTCATTGCTCTCTCCCTCTTGCTACCAAACCCTTTGTCAATGAATGCTTGATGTGCTGCTAGCTCTCTGCTATTAGTCTCTATCCTTGTCCTGCAAAAGCTTCCTTCCAGCTCTCCTCCTGATTTCTGCTGTGGGCCAGGTTGCATCAGTGAGCATGAGAGAGGAGATGCACCTCATGGGAGGAACAAGTCTTTCAGGACAGAGTTGAATTTCTCTTCTTCCAGAGCAGTGAACTGATTAGGGTTCTTGGTAATCTATTGCTTGTGGTAACTTATTCAGTTCAGTTTTGCTTTTGCAGATGCTATTGTTGTCCTATTTTTCCCCTTCCATTCTATCATCCCTGTTGTAGAAAAGCTTGTGTGCAAAAAGCTTTTAAAAAAATTAATCTTCAGTTTTCCTTCTGATAGAAAAAGGAGAGTGAATGTTTACAGTTGAAGATCCTGGTGCTACGTAATGAACTGGAGAGGCAGAAGAAGGCCCTGGGTCAAGAAGTAGCCTTATTGTATAAGGAGCAAAATAATTTGCGTGAAAGAGGTGGGTGTAGAAATATTACTACTTCTACTGCTGATATTCATAATCCACCGATCAGAAGAGTAGTAGCCTGCCTTACAGTAGTGGTGATCAAAACAAAGGTGGTGATTTGGTTTTTGATCTGTAACGTGCTTGTGCTTTCCTTTATCTGAAGCTTTCAGTCAGATGTAATCTCTTCATCTGTGCCATACTGAATTCTTGACAAAAATTTCTGGTATCATGTCTCTAGATAACTTCTTAGTATGATACCTGTATAAAGCAATTTTAAATCTGTGCTTAATTAAAATTGCATGAGAGACTCAGAAAAGCTGCAGTGTAATGCAGCGAATGGTGGTGTGATGCAGGCACGTTTTAATGTCATGAGGAATGTTGCTGTACCTCTGATTAGGATCCCATTTTAAGTTCTAGATGACAACTGTCCTTCTTAATGGCTTAGTATGTAAGTGAAAGGTGAGATGCTCAGTTTCCTTCGTGTTTTGTTTTACTGGGGAAGCATCCTATAGTAGAATGCTGTGCTTTAGTCTACATTGTCCCTTTAGAGCTCACCAGCAGCAGAGCTACTCAGATGTTTGATCTTGTCGCAGGACATTTTTGAATTTTCCAGTTGAATCCAAAATACATAATTGTTACTAAAGATTAAATGTTTGCTGTGCAAGTACTTGAGCTGCCTTAACTGAATTGCTCTATTACTAGAGACATGAGGGGAACAGGTGTTAAAGGAGAAGGAGGTTTTGTTGGTGGTATTTGGCTGGTGAATGGTGCATGAAGACAGATGTTTCTCCTGCACTGTCATTTCCCAGTTTGGCACCATAACACGGAAAAGGGGCACCTAAGAATAGTTGGAGGGTTAGTGCCAAAATTTATGTCAGTATCTGCTTTTGGAATGTCGGATAATTAAGAAAATACTTGATAATAATTTTTTTTGCCTGACTCCTTATGTTGCACAGAAAATGTATTTGAGATGGAATACCAGAAGCTTCAAGAGCATAATGAATCCCTGCATGAATTAAGAAAGGAATGCACTGCTAAGAGGTAAAAGGACCCATGGGTTTTTTCCACTTGTCTGCGGTTGGAAAGGAAATATAGGCTTGTAAATAAGGCATTTGGCTTGGACTTGTATTGCACCAAATTCTCCATATTGTCACCCTAACACTTCTGTTAAGAAATCTCTGCTGTAATTTCTTGATATCTAAAGTGGGAATTAACAATGGTAAGCCTGGAAGAGAAGAAAACAGATGCTCTGTTGCACCTGTAGACTATGATAGGACTTCTAGTTCTGTTTTATGGTTCACTGCTTTGTAATGCTTAATTGTCTTCGTCAGAATATGCCTATAATATGACATACAACCAACCAAAAATGAAAAAATAGCTGTGTCTTCTGTAATTACCCTTGTGAAATTACCTAGCTTTCTGGAGGGAGGGGAAATGATGCTTGGGATGATGCAGAAGGGTTGCAAGGGCTTGATTCGTTCACTGAAAACTTTGAAGAAACTAATGGTTTTGGATTCTCTTTCCCTGAAGAGAACTGTTTTTGAAGACAAATGCCCAGCTGACTATTCGGTGCAAGCAATTGCTGTCGGAGCTATCCTATATCTACCCTATTGATTTGGTACGTCTCAGATTTTCCAAAAACCAGCCTCAAGTGAAATGAATTTCCTGTTTCTTACAGCTAAAGCAAATCTCTCTTCTCTTCTTGATGAAATATGCTCTCTGCTCATGCCACTTTTCCATCGTTCTTGGATGTGGTACTTTGTAAACCTCATAAGGAGAGAACTATCTTATACTAGCATCTCTCAGATAGTCTCCACTATAAGAGTAGAATGCATGTGGGTGTGTATGTGTGTATAGCTACAACTTAATGCATACTTGCCATCTCATATGTAATTATTTAAAGTAAAGCTGACAGTATGTTAGCTAAACTTTAAAAGACTGCACGAAAATGCTTGCCAAAAGATTGAGCTCCTGAGCCCTTTATATAATGAGTTGATTAAAAGGAAGCTCTTCCTTTTTTTTTAAAAAAAAATATATATTTCTGTATTATTACTATTTCTGAATTAAATGTAGAATAAAACATCATCTCAGTGTCACTCTGGATTTCATTGACTATTTAGTTCTGTTTTACAAAAATGCTTGCTTTGTTGCCATAGGGTTTTGTACAAGTTTCTATTTTCTGGGAGTCATCTCAGTGTCACTTTACTGTTGGTTTTAAATTTACAGAATGATCAAAAGGATTACTTTGTTTGTGGAGTCAAGCTTCCCAATTCTGAAGACTTTCAAGGTAGCTGGATATTCTTAATTTAGTGCTTACAGTTGACACTGATCTAAACTTGATAAAATTAAGTAAACGGAGCAATAGCTTAGGATACAAATCTATGACTGGAAAAGATCTAGACTAGAATATAATTTTGACATTATTCTAGTTACTAGCTAGCCCAAAGGATTTTACTGTTGATTCGTACAGAAGTACCTCTGTATTTTAATATTATATAATCAGACACTGGAACAGATCAACCAGATCTTGATCAGCTGATGTGCAAGAATCACTGTGTAATTTGCTGTAGTTGCTTGTAAACTTACCAAATAAGTAACTTGCTAAAGTATGACTTTAAAGCTGCCTCAAGGTAATTCCTACCTTGATATGGCAGTATTTCACTAGTCAACTTCTGTTGTAACAGTCTACATTATCCTGTTGCAGAAACAAATATGTATGCCTGTCTGTATAACAGTTGTACAGGTAACTGCATGCATGCATTTGTCTACAAATGTTTGATATGAGCTGGAATTCATTAAATTCCGCTTGTGAATGTCTTGCTCCCAGTAGTTGTTCACTCTGCCAGGCATGCGGTTTCTCAAGCAAAAAAAACCTCCGTCAAATATCTAACTCTTCTTTAAAAAATAAAAAAATCCATAATAATTAACTTCTGCTAATAACATGTATATTGAATGCTAGAATAGTGCAGGTATGAACTTTAATACAAATTAATTTGACAGTATGACAAAGGTCAGTTTATTGCATTGTTTTGCTGATTGCACTAAGTCTGGTAATGAACTCAGTTTTGTAATTCTTGAGAACCAGTAGTATGCATCGTTTTGGTCCATTGGCAGTTTACTGCTGTTAAGTGGTTTTAAAAGAATTTCTAAAGGCTCTAAAGAATTAATAATATTGTATTACAGGAAAGAAAGACCTAGCATTCAGTTCAGTGAACTACGGAGTTAAACTTGAAAAGCAGTTATCTGACTTCCTGTGTGTAAGTTCAGACTGCTAGTAGAAAATTATACTAAAAAAATCGAGCATCAAAAAGAACAAGTTTTCCTGCAAGTGTTAAACATCTTTTACTGGAGCATCCTTTTAGAAAAGGGTGCCATTTTTAAATCCATATACCATGTCTTGTTCTAGAGCTCAGTATGATTTCATAGATGTTAAGTATCGTTAAATGCTTTGCTTAAAGAGGACCTCAGTTTAGTTGATTGCCCCAGACTCTCCCTTGTGTCTGAAAAGGAGATGTCTCTGTTGTGTCTGTGTTAAGGCGTTCACTTTTAAAAGATGCTGAGGAAAAATGAGAAGTCTTTATATGGGTAACATATGGATTGTAGAAAAGGGTGTGATTTGAATCAGAAGACCTGTGTATATTCCCAGCAGAGGAAACTTCAAGGTGGAACATTAAATGCCGATTTGATAATGATACTTCAAAACAATGGGTTAATCTAAGTTCTTCTGGTTATTGGCAGAGAACAGAGATCAGACCCTGGGGTTCAGTGTCTCTCCAGCTGAACTCATTAATGAATAAAGTTATGGAGGAATGCAGCTTTTCTCTGACCTCAGCAACATGTCAGCTACATCTAGAAAAATGCAGAAAGCTTAAGACTTGAATTTTGGCTTAGAAGTGTTCTTTCACTTCTCCCTCTCTTCTTCCCCTTCCCTGTCCTCCAGACTTTAAAAGGAGTAACTTCTAATTTTGAAAGTGTAAAACTGGAAGGAGGACTTGGTCGTAACCCATTTTATGTTGTCTCTTAATGAAAGATGCAAACACTTGTAAAGCAGTTTAAATTGTTTCAGATTTAAGTCTGTTAAGTTACAACTTCTGATAATTTCATTAGCTTTATCATGCTTTCACTGTGCAATAAGGATGAAATTTTGAGTTTTCATTGAGATTCAGTTGGTTAAATAATGGATTTTTATTATTGACAGCAAAAGATGACGGAAGCATTGCTGTTGCTCTGGGCTACACTGCTCATTTGGTTTCAATGATATCCTACTTCTTACAAGTGCCACTCAGGTATCCTATAATTCACAAGGGCTCCAGATCTACAATCAAAGATAATATCAATGACAAACTGACAGAGAAGGAGCGAGAGTAAGTATGCTATAGATGCACTTAGGCACTTTATTTTTTTTAAAAGAAAAACCACAAGCAATCCCCCACCGCCGCCCCCCCCCCCAACTTGAACAATTTTGGGTAATCTGAAGTGATATGAAGTTTGAAGTTATTTGTTACTATCTTTAGTAGTTATGGGATGGCAGTTTCTGGTCTGATGTTGAAATCCTGTTTTCTAACAGACTAGTCAGTCCAGCTTCATCGTTCTAGGTCTCTTGGCAGGCATAAGCTTTTGAGTACCCTTGTAATAATGATATAAAAATGTAAATAGTGCCTTTAAATGTAAGTTGTGGCTGCAGTTTGGAAAACTTGCCTTCTGTGTGTAGCTACTGGTTATGGGAATAAACTGCAGATGCCAGATACCAGTGTAGCCTTCACTGAAGAGTTACTACCAGTGGGGCAACAGTGGTTGATAAACATGACAAAATAAATAGCTTTCTTAGTTTCAGGGGATTTTAACCAATTAAACAAGAATAATGTAAATCATCTACTAATAAATCAATGTAATATTCAATGAAGAGTTTTTTTACATCTTGTCTAAAATCATTTTGTCCTTTAACATGTAGCTAGGCTATTGCTTTTGTGCTACTAGGAAACTATCTTGCTGTCCTTAAATCCACTCTGTGAATGCCTTCCCCTGCCTTTTGGCCCTTTGCCAGTTTTCCCACTGTCATTGCACCTGCGTGCTCTAATGTGAAAATAATGGCAATTATTGGTTAAGCTTCGCTTTGCAGCCTGCAACCACAGAACTCAAAGGAATGCAACGCTGGCCAGCTGTGGGAAGCCAGCTGTTCCGCTCTCGTTCTGCGTGCGTACTGTCGGCTGCAAAGTCAGGCTTGGGGCACCAGTAATTCTGTTGCTCTTTCTGCGTTCATAGGCAACATTTGAAAAAGGAGCAAGGGAAATGCTCTTTGTGGCTGGAGGGAATGAATTTGTGGAAAACAGCTGTCTTTATTGTCACGAAGATTGTAGCTAACTTTTTGCTTTGGAGGTACACGATCAAAGCATTTAGCAGTATTTCCTAATAGTCCCCATCAAGATGAAAGGGCCTTTTCATGCTGAGCATAGCTGAGAGGATTTGGATCTTTAGAAGCGTCTGATTTCTGTTTGAAGTTTAGTGACTTTCGGCAGGGCAGGGCTGGGAATTTGCCCTAAGAGTTAAACTATCACTGAGATCTTGCTGTTTAGACATGATGAAATAGGGACTACAATAACTGTCTTGCAAATGACTTTTGATACTATTTTAATAACTTGTCCAAATACTCCCTGAGTAATTTAATAGAATATCAATCTATTTTTGCTTCACTTTAGAGCTCTAAGCACATGATCATCCTCCTTCCTGTACATCACTTTCAGGAGGGTAGCAAACTAGAACATGTATATCTGGAGAAGAAATTTCTGAGGAATAGAACTGCCTGTGTGTGGGGGTGTATAAAGATTAAACCAATTTCCTGTTGTCTGAGATGGATTGGAAGGTCTAGTCCTACAGACTGTAGCCTTCCAAGCCCTCATGACTTAATACTTTATTTCACAATACATTTTTGAAAGGGAGAAAGTTTAGCTAAGTATATTAGTCCCTATTGGGCCGTTTACCTGTGTTCTGCAAGATTTTTTCAGGATTAGCTCCTGCCTGAGATCTTCTATTCCCAGATATTGGAGAGTCAGTCCTACAAACTCTCAAAGGACTTCAGTTGCTATAGAAAAGCTCAAATATCTTAACTAGTAGTTTTCTTTCTAAACTAATAGCTTATGTTTCTCATCTGCTCCTAAATGAATTGAACATAGCAATTAATATGCATTATTGAAATTCTTTATTTCAGTAACCTGTTCTTAAACAGCTTTTCTAACTCCAGTGTAAACAGTTGAATAATTATGGTGAGGTTTTCTCCATACTCAATCTTTATTAAAATACATGGCATCATGATTACTAATTATGTTAAACATTTTTCTTGGCTTCATACTTTTTTTTCTGGACTACAAGTTTGCCTCTCCAACATCCATATTAAGAGCTTCTAAAAATCGTGCATTGGGGGATTAGCTGATGTTTTTCACTCAAGTAGTTTAAGTACGTGTTTGGTTTTAATGTTATACTACATAGAAGTATTACTTCCTTCATCATCTTTCAAGCTGCCGTGCGAGATTTTTAAACCCCTCACCCTATGCTGCTTTATTTTCAGAGCTGTTTTTCTGCATAAATAATGCAGACACCTTTCAGAATGCAAATTCTGTTTTGGGAATATTTTGTGCACTTTAGATTTGCTTGCTTGGGTTATCCAGGCCACTTAAATCTCAAATTTCTAGCAGAAGTATTCCATTCAGTGTGCTGTAATTACTATTATGTTGCAATTAGAGTCTATAAAAGAAGTAGGAGGCTGTGGTGAGAACTTATTGCTAGTGTCTGGCCCCATTGCTAAAGCAGAATGAGACAGAAGATACCTGCCAGTAGCATACAATGTACAGCCAGCTTTATCATTGTAGAAACATTAGTGTTTGTAGTCTGTTCAATAACTGTTCCCTTCTTATATTTCATAAAAACTTTTTGGCACTATTAAAAGGTTGTAAGTTTTCTACCATAAATCTGCTTTTATGACTTTCTGAACTACCAAGGTAAGGCAAGAGTATCATTTTCCGTTAGTATCTCATTAATGTTTCTCCAATGGTGCCTTTCAGCATCTCCAGAGTGCATCATATCTTTAAGAGGAAAGAGTACTATTCCACTGGAAGTTTTGGAGTCTGAAAGAATCCAATGCAAATGATGGATGTATAACTTCAGAATTTAGGCTGTTTGGGACAGTAGCATGTACTTCTGCTCCAGTGTTAAACAAACATGCTTGCTGAATAAACCCCCTAAATTCCTTGGCACTGTTCTTGAGAAACAGAAATGTAGCACTTTATCCTGTTCTTGTAAACAAGTAAGGAAGCTAAAATTAAAAAACATGTATGATATGTTCTGACATTGTCTTTCATGCCGTGCATTGAACTGCCTCCAGTTTATAGCAAAATAAAGAACATTAAGTCTGGAACTAGACATACGTTATGTAATTATTTGCTTGTGTTAGCGTTGCCATTGTCATAGTATTTTTAGGTAGTCTTTGCTTGAGTTTTTATTTAAATGCTGGTAAAAGCTGCATGTAGTGCAAAGTAAGTACCTGCTTTTTGCTAGCTGGAAACTACTGAATCTTTTGGAATAGTATCAATCTCCCTGTTCATTTTAATGTGTAGTAAAGTACAGTAAAGTACACTTATGCCATCTGTTTGGCAGTCTTTTGGCTTGTGTTGACTCAAAGCTATGTTCAGCTGCTACATTTATAATTGAAACTTCACATGGCACTTCTACCGCCTGTCAGTTGGATCTTTAAGAATAGAATAGTAGTTGCATCAACCTACATTAGACAGCTTGCAACTATGCATACTTCCCTAAGAAAAATAATGTTCTTCAGAGGGGTTAATCACCTTCTTGGTACCTTATATGTATCTGGAGAAGTAAAATGCATGTTTAGAGCAATTACTTCTGTTGAATTTTTTGTATGCACATTCATACTGTATCTTTGGGGAAAAAAAAAATATATATTTTCTGAGGAACTTCCCAGCTATAGATCTGTGTAACAGGTAATTTGTAAGGGAGAATAGTTTCAAGAATAATTTTGCTGACATTGTTTCTTTGTAGTAGTAGTAAATAGTTGTTGAATACTACATGCAGTCTGGCCTGATTCATGCTATACCTACTTCCTACCAAGATGTGTTAAAGGAAGATTAGAAAAGTAACAACAGGAGAAAGTAATGATCTCAAAATCAATACTTCGGGTTAGGAAAAAATAAAATAAATGGGTGCAATACGTGTTTTATATAGGTTTTGCATTAAAAAGGCAGAAAACATTCTAGTTTGCTCAAGCACACCTACTGGGGCATGTATTGGTGTCTTAGAATCATCAAAAAGAGGTGCTTTTTTAATGCAAGATATGTTTAAGTATCAAACTTGTTGCAGCCTTATGCTGTAAAGGTCAAAAATATGTTTAAGATTAAAAAAAAAACAAAAAAAACCCAAAACAAAAAAAAACCCAAGCCCTAGACAGTGATGGGAGAAACAACTCTCAAATGTTATAGCCATGTGTAGGTATAACCTAAGAAAGCTCCTAAGCCTTGTTTGTTGCCAGGAGCTGGAAGAGGTGTCCCTGGGGAAGGGCTGATCTAGCCTTGCCATGTTGTGTGTTCTTGCCTGTACCTTCCCTGATAATCATGGTTAGAGACATGTGGGAAGATCCTTTGGGATGATCTAGCCTTATTTTCTTATGTGTCAGTAAACTCTTCACAGTTTATGTCATTCTTCTAGTTTTGCAGGAATATTTGGCATTAGCTGATCTAAGATAATAGTAACCTACTCTAAGGGTTTCTTTGACTTCTTACCATTTTAGAAGGTTTAAGGTCTTTTCTTCCACTGTGCTTGACATATACAGACACCATCAGACTTAAGGATTCACAAACAGCTGTGATAGTATCTTAGACATGCGCTCAAAGGCATTCTTACCTTTTTTGCAGTTATGATCTATGGCTTATATAATTTAGGAACCAAGCAGTTATGCAAAACAGCATAAGGAGAAGTGAAGTTGAGCATGCTGTCATATACACATTGCCCTAAGGGCTTGGCTTTGCCATTAAGGGCACTGAGAAATCGGATTAGACCGCTGTCATTATCAGACCTCCATCTTGGGAGCTGAAACTGAACTTCAGAAAAATAAAATGTTGAGGCCAGTTAATGATTATTAATTTTTTTTAATGGACAAATAGCTGTAAGAGCTTGAATTTTAATATAAAGCACGATTGAGCAACAATTGAAGTGCTTAATTAAAAAAAAAAAAGTCTGTACAAGCTACTTGCATTTTTTGATGAAATCACTCTAAGAGTAGGAATGGCATAACTGGAAACAGTAGTTTCATGGTTAGTTTACTGACTTGCCTAGTTGGAATTGCTTCTGTTCTAAATGACTTTGTAAATTATGCTAATGCCAGTCCTGCCTGAATGCTTTCTGTTGCCATTAAACATGGGAAACATCTGTTATGTTCACTAATGTCTGTTTGTCTGCTCTACTGCTCTCATAGAAAGCAGGATCAAAATTATATGCTGTTTGCAGTCAAAGGTGTTACATCAGATCTAGAAGTAATTCTCTGGAAATAATTTCTGCGATGGATTATACCTCAAGCTGCCTTTTTCTGAAGCTCAGCTTCACCATTATTGTAAACTTCAGTTGTGCTAGAAGATTGTAATTCACAGTCAGTTTTCATATTGTTGTTTAGGTAAGCATTCAAAAATCGGCTATGACGAGCCCTTGTCATAGAGAACTGCTGGGTTTGGACTTGATCTGGAATAAGGGCCTGAGTGCATCCAACCTCTGATATCACAGAGGCACCGCGGCACTCTGAACTGGCAGTAATTCTCTGAGTGCCGAAAGCTTGTAGCCCGTGTGGGAAGTGACAAAGGTACGAATAATAATCAGGTCATCTTTTACCGGGTTGAGGCAGTCTTCTGCAACTGAAGAGTGCATCAAACATGAAACGCAGATGCTGTTGTCAGATCGTCGGAGTACTCTTGGATTTCTCAGTGATGTTAAATTGTGAATAGAATTATTTTAAGACTGCTTCTGTTCAGCTAAATCCAACATGCAAATGCTGCATCAAAGAGCTGCAGCACGGTGTGATATGTGGTGAATGTTAACATATTTATGTTGCTTGTTGATTGACTCTTGAATTCAAACCAGCAGATAGGTTTAGCCTAGTTTGAGATGTTTTTAATTAGTTTAAGGGCCCAAATTTCTGAGTAGACAGAAAAATTGAGAATAGTCAGGACAGATGTACTTCTAATCTGCACATGTTTAAGCAACACATTAAATATGCTAGTGTTACATTTAAGGTGTTCATTTGCACTGAAAAGACACATTTCAATTGTACAGTGTATATATATTTCATGAAGTACTATGTCATAAAAACTGGCATATTGGTAGCATGATTACAACAAAGCTTGTATCAAAGCCAGTTCTCTTCCTTCATTTCTTCTAAGTGTGAAAAGCTATCTTTGCAAATGAGGGGAGCTAAGTGTTATTGAGCAGGCCTATGGGTAACTTTGGAGCTACTTGTTGAATGAGCTTCGTCTAAAAGTTGTCCTCGCTAATGTGTTCTAGCTCCTGTTTCAAGGAACATGAAATCTGAATGTCGGAGTTGTAGTAGACCTACTACAACTGGAGATGGTTACTGCTTTGGGTCGCGAGTGACTTATCTGCTACCACTCTGAAAAATCATGGCACTAAGCAAGTGAAGAGTAACTTTTCACTGACATGCTAACATCTTTCAACCAGATAGAGAAATCTTTAATCGTGTTTGGTACTTTGTCTGAGATGATAAAATGGCAGCTTTGGGAAGAAATCTTGGCAAACTTAAATCAGATGGAGGGAGATGCCTTGTTGAGAAACCTAATAGCTGTCAAAGCAAAGTTGATTCTTTGTGGTAGATTGAGTGTGTGTTAAGTGTCCAACTATATTGCTTAAAGAATGCTTTTTGCCATGAACTTGTCTTGAACTGTGTTTTTATGTTCTGCATTCTTGAGGATATTTATCTAGAAAGCAGGCTTATTTTATTCTTGATCACAGAAATAATCGACGCTTTTTACCTTCATCGAGTCAGCAAATATTACTGTGCATGGATTAAAAATTAAGATGTCCTTTAATAAATTTAGATACTACTTACAGAACTGTGTTTCTGGAAGCTAACAGTTTTTTGCATGCTTCTGGCCAGTCTGAGAAAAGCTGAGTTTGTTTATTGCAGTAGAAGAGACCACTGACCCCAGACATCTACAGCTGAGAAATGTTTCTGTGAAGAAATGCTAGCCTGCCTTACTCCCATTGGAACACTATACTCCTGATGAGACTATTTTTCAAAACATTACTTCATTTTTCAATAAGGGGGGACTTGACCTGTGTAAAGTGTCTTCTAGTTAAAAATGATCCTTCAGTGGCAGGAAGATTTAAAGTTCTGATAGCAAAGTTGTCTGCTTTGTCCTTACAAATAGTCCTTGCATTGTGTTATCCATCACAGCATGTGTGTAGCAAGCCTTGAATTCAAGCTTGAATTCATGGATATGCACAATCTGCAGAAAACCATCAATGTCACTTGTTCCAGAGACTGCTAACTATGCTTTTTACGTGTCTGAAAGCGTTACTTGCTGAACTAGTAGAATGCTCTTTTTGTATAAATTGGTGACTATCTTATCAAGAACTGTCTAACTTTCATAATCTGAGTCTTTGAATGTTTGTTTTTTTCTGTATGCAGCCTATACATACTGAAGCTATTGTACATTCTCCAAGAGCAAGGTCGCAACAGTTACACTTCTTAATAGAAAGAGGGCAGTGCCTCTGTTTTTGATTATCTTATTGTTGAGCTATTCACAGACATTTTGGAAATATGCTTCATAAAGTTAAACGGCTGATGTGTTTTAGTTTCCCAGTAAACTAATTATCTCTGTATTGTGTAAAGTTTGCATGAGGATATGCTTTTTTCCCTTGGCAGTTGGTATTTTTGTCACCAAGTTTGTTTCACAAATTTAGCTTTTTTTCTCGAGTAGAAACCGAAACCATACAGTAATTGAATCTGAAGTCACTTGTGATTTGTGATTCATATCCGTGTTTTAATTTCATATCTAGCAAAATGTACATGTCTTGTACTTTTTTCCCTGCAATTTTGTTTGATTTCAGCTTTGCTCGCCAGGTGGGGGTCTTACGTTTTTGTTTAACACTTCTTAAATCTTGTTGACCATTGGCAGACTAGTTAACTGTTCCTTGTAGGCTAATAGTCACCCTAAGGTCAGTTTGTGGCCTCCACCATCAACTGGTAGCCTGATATAAAAAGGATCTGCAGTGCTTTGTGCTGCATCTCTAATTAAGAAGTCTGGTGTTGAAGGTGGTTTCGCACTGCTGAGTTTTAGCCGTGTTCCTTCCCACAAGGACCTGGCTCCTTGGGTATGTCACTGAAGACCTATGCCAGTTTGCTCTGAAGCTGCTACGACTTCAGCACAGCTTATCTGGGAAGGAAATGGGTTTTAAATGGATTTCTGGTCATCTTCTCTGTTTTGGCACTTCATCTTGCTGCAAATGCCTCAGCTGTGCAGCCAAAGCTTCTTGCACTGTGACCTTCTGTTGGGCTGCCAGGAGGTCAAAGTGCTGGGTATTGTGGTGGCTGTGGCTCTTGAGCAACCTATTCTTCCTAATATTTGCATCAGGAAGTGTCGTGGGGAATAGGGGTCTCGAGCAAGCTCATTGGAGAATGGGAACCCTTCTCACTTTAGGCTTTTAAGGTTTGGTTTATTCTGGTTCAGAAAAGTCCCAGCAGTTTGAAGTAATGCAAGCTTTCTCCTCTTGATACAACATTCCTTTACAGTGAGCGAACAGGATGTGGTTGGGTTGAAGGGAAAACACTAGCTCCTTCCTCTCTGTCCCTCCTGTCCCCCCAAAAGGAGGTGAGGTTGAAATAACTTAACTTCAGTAAATACTTAAACCTAGTTCTTATACACTCCTCATACTTCAGAATCATATCAAGCAAGAACTTGTGACTTTTCCAGGGCATTATCTTATCTGGTTTGGGCCATTTAGTTCTATCGTCATACAAGGTGTTCTGTCAATGGGTTTAAGCCTGAAATTCTTCATTTCCAAAACTGCCCTATCTTTTGGTACTGTTGTGTGAGGCACAGTTGTTCCGTAGATCTGATGGATGGTTCTCCGCTATCAGACCAGCGACTGTTGTAGTCACAGAAATTACATCAGTTCTTTATCTGTATAATAGTGAATAATTGGGTTTCAGCTGCATTCTGCCAAGTCTGCTGTACACTCGTCTCGCTGCGGCCATTCTGCTTACTGTCTTTGAAAATAAGTAGTGAAGGGGGGAAAAAAAGCCATGTCAAGATTGTGTTCTGTGACAAATTCAGTGGGTACGCTCAGACAGGAAGTAGTCAAAGGTGCATTAATTATGATGATGTGAAAAGTCTAGTGGTATTGGCTTCATGTGCTTGCTCAACTGCCTTTCCAACGTTCAGTTAACTTACAGGTAAACAAATGTTATCTGTGAAATGCATTCAGCATCCTTCTGGTTAATTGGACATGAGCTTTTTATTCTGTTCCGAAAGCTTATTCTGCTTTGTCTCATGTGATGTTTCTGTCAGAGGGAGACAAAGACCCGTAAATCTGCTGGTTTCTGACACCAGAACTATAACTTCAAAAACATTCATAATACTTACAAAAGTGAAGGTTCAATAGTTATTCAATGCTGAGAAACATCCAGAAACAGTTTTTAAAGACAAAAATTGTCTCCTATCTTGAACCGATGAATACCTTGCTTTTGTCAAGTGTATCATGTCTCTGATGATAGACTCTCCTTAGGGTTTATTGAGGTGAGCTTTGTATGGGGGCATTTGTTCAGTCTGTTGAAAAATATAGGTCACTGCTTTTACCTTAGTTTGCAAAACTATAAATATTAGTGGTCTTCAAACTTTTGCATTACTTTGAAAATTTAGCTTATCTAACACAATTCCAAAGTAATTTTCCTAGGTTTGCCAAACGATGTAATGCTCTATTTAAATTGTGCCACACTTTAGCTTGTGGAAAACAATGTAAAAGGTGATGAGTAAAATCATTACTTCACTGAATTCTTGCCCAAAGAGCTTTCTAAAGTGGAGATTAAGCTTTCAGGTATTAATGTAATTTGTGATATGGCAAAAGAACTGAACAGAAGAGAGAATAAAAGATCTAAAACATATGATGTAATGCCAAAGTAGAAGCAGGTGAAAGCAGTTAAAAAGAAACAATTTCTTAAACTTTTGAAATAGTTTGTATTAAAGACAGGTGGCTATAGACAATAAAAATGATCCACCAATATGTTGGTACATATGTGATTTTTCAGGGTACAAACAGAGGAGTTCGTAAATCACAAAACTCAACTCTAAAGATATTTGGACTTGAATTCATAAGAAATCTTTGAGGTCTGGAATAAAGGCATGGAATAGGAATCCTATCAGCTTTTCTTAACAGTTAACATCTGACTGAACCGAGAGTCCTGTGGTGGTGTACTGCAAGTTCATCAAACATTTAAGTTACTCTGCTGTAGAACAGCATATCGATATAAGATATAAAATTAAATGAGATCATGTTGCCTGGTAAGTACTTATCTAAGGTCAGCTCAAAAAGGTGGATCAGTGAAGAGAAGTTCTTAGTGGTTATGGTAGAAAGATTATGACAGTTTCATTATTTGAGTTATAAGAATGGTGATCCTAATGCTTAAAACAGACTTCTGGTCTGGTCCAAAATTGATAGCTGTGGGTGACATAAGCACCCTTTAAAAGACCTTTTCTGTAGTCTTTGGGTTTTTTTTTTTGACTTTTAGAAACATCAGTGTTAGTAAGCAGTTTTGGAGACACTGTAGTAACAAACTTTCTGCCCATGCTGTTTAACAAAACTAGTGGGTTTAGTCCATATATTCAGAGTTTAGTAAGAGGATGCGGGAGGAGGGAGAAACAAAGACTTCCCTACAGGAGAAGATAACTTTCTTTTTTGAAAAAGTAACTTTTAAAAAGAAGCAAAACTGATTGATCCAACCATAGGCATCTCACCTTGAAATACAATTCTGAAAAATGTTTGCAAGATTTCTTTCTCTACCATCTAGCCCTGGAATTTCTCAAACTTGCTTTCAGCAGCACAGATGCAGAGTTGTCTCCATCATCATGCCTTGAATCATAGAAAATAAAGCTGAAATGAACCTTGCAAAGTAACTTAGACAGTACTCTACCCCGAGGAGAGGGATGAAGTTTATTTAGAGGGAAGTGTTACACAACCTTATACCTCAGCTATGGTTACATTACATGGTCTCTAAGGTAAGTTCAGGTTTCCTTGTGCTTGTAGCTTAATCATTATAAGATCTGCTTGTGTCTGTGAGTAAACAGGTAGTTACAACAACATGGAGCAACAGCTGGTGGTCTGATGGGGCTCTCTGCAACTTCAGGATGAGATTACTGCAAAGACACGTCTTAGAGCCACAGAGTCTATTGCCAAAATAAATGGCTTCGGTCCCCTGGGCAGTCGCAGCTGGTAAAAGCGTGTGTTGGCACTCCTGTCTGCAGATCCTATACTGCTCTTAGACCACAAGAGTTCTTAGACGTGAGCAGGAATACATCTTGAACTGAAAATTGAAATCTGCCTCGATTTAGCTCAGCTGGGGTGGAAGTGGTAGTCAGCCTCCATTAGTTTTCTCCATTGACTGGAAATGCATGCATTGTTTTCTTTCTTTTTTCTTTTCAAGACTTTTAAACCTGAGTTGACAATTGTCGTGTCTACATTCTTTGTAACCTTAAAAATGTGACCTACTGTAGTAAGATTATACTTTTCACTTCTTTTTATTTCTTAGGGATATAGCTGCATACCTACGTCTCAGATGTATGCTTCTTGATCAAATGCCATGTTAGAAAAAATCTTAAAATGAAGACTGATTCCAAAGTAATGGCCTAAGAGTCCCGTTGATGGTGTATTTGGGTACCTGTAAACCTAATACGTTTCAGAATGGTATTTCTTTGTGCAAATGTTCAGACTGACTTTTTATTTTAAGATCTTATTAATTGTGAAATGTTGCAAGATCTTTAAAAATACGGAATTTAAGTCTGTCTTCATGGTAAGGTGCTGGTTCTGTGGTTTGAACTTGGAGAAAGAGCAGACTCTCAGCCCTGTTTTTTTTTTTTATTTAAAAGACTGACTTGGCGTTACTTTCCCCCTCAGAGTTATAGTGAACAAAGCATTGTAACCTTGGCCTCGCCTTTTCCTTTTCACAGGTCTTTTGGGAGGATTTAATGAGACTTAGTACTCTAGAAACTTTCACATCAGTGTTACTTTACACTGTAGACTCAATGTTGACACTCCACTTAGGCATTCCTCTTTCAGCCAAGACTTTTTTACTTTTTATACTCCTGTTTGTCTGGGCATTTTACAAGGAAATGAGAGATTCTTCCTCCTACTCTGAGGCTTGAGTGTAAGTTTTGATTTGGTTTGTCTGTCTCACCTGGGTTTCTTGGGAGCCAATATGTTTGGTCATGTAGATGAGCAGAACTTTAAGCCTTGACCTACTAATACTTCCTTGTTTACTTATTGCCTATCAGCAAAACCTCCTTGTGTGCAAAACTGAAACTAAGCTTACCTAGTATACTTTGAAAAGCCAGCATTTCTTTGTTCTTAAAACTGCTTAGTGGCTAGTGGCACCCTGTGTTAAACATAGGATTTCATGCTAAGAAATAGGCTTTGACTGTTAGGTGCTTCAGTAGAAAAGGGGACTTTCTTGGGTAGTTGTTAATATGCGTTGCCTTCCGATTTCCGTGACGGTCTTTTAGAAAGAGTTTAAGCAGGTTTGTTCTTTATCCAGCACTTGAGCTGTGCTTAGGAAATGTGGCAGTAATCAATAGGGGATAGGGTGAAAGAAAGCAGTTGTTGTTGGCTTGTTGGAATTAAGATTCCAGGAAGAGAAGATCTCTATCCTTGGGAACCCCACAAACAGGGGAGATGGGAGAGAGGTAAGCTGGAGGCAGATTAGTTGCCTTTTCTAGTCTAAGCTCTACGAAAATGAAATTACTTGGAGCTGACTAAAAGTGCCTTCTAACCTTCTCCATGAATGTTTTCATTGGCTCCCAGGAGGAACAGAAATGAAAAACTTTTCGTGGGACTGGAAAGCTTGGGTCTTAGGGATATTAGTGGTGTTATAAGCTTTGAGCGTGCTTTGTGGCTGTAAGCATGATCTTGTACTAGTTCGCTATGGAAGAAACTGTTCTATCATTGTGGTATCACAAGCAGAAGAATAACACTTTTGTCCAAAGCAACATGCCATGAGAGGGGAAGTGAGAGGGAGGTGAGCTAAGTGTCTAAAAATGTAATGCATGTGTATTTTCTGAAACTTGTTATGGGATTGCCTCTGTTCCTGCAGCTGGGTAACACTTGTCATCTGACTTGCATCCCAGTGATTCCTATGAAAGAGAACACAGATGACTCAAAGGAATCAAAAAAAAAAAAAAAAAAAACCCTTTGCTTTTGTCACTGTGCTTTGGGATTAAACAGGTAAGCATTAAACTTGGGGGAAAAAAACCCTAAGCTTTTAAGACTGAGAATCTTCTTCATGTTATCTTAAATCTTAAATGCATATATTGAATATCTTGTTAAAATCAGTCTTGTGTGCAATTTGGATCATTCCTGTACAGTACCCTCCACCTTCTGAATTTGGAGTGAGACATTTTTAATTTAGCATCTTTGGTACAATTATGATAGGTCCTAAAGCTGCCTTTCCACATACCTGTCAGCTTGTTATTCACTTCATCACTACAGGCTCTTATCTTTGCTGACATATCAAATGCCTTGGGTGGAGCAAGAACATCAGTGATTTTTAGGAATTAATGTAGTGGAAACACGTGAGGTGCAGAGACAACTCCCACTTGGACTAACTTGTTACAAGTTATTAAATGTTCTTTTTTTTCTTCTGTCAAGTTAATGTTCTCTGAACTAAGATCTTTGGCATGAGCCACAGTTAATTATTGTCAGTTATGCTATATGTCAGTTGAGCGGTGTGCTCTTTGTACGTTAAAATAAATACAACCAGAGTTTACAGCAGATACTCTATTAGGCCTGTCCCTTGTGAATCTTACACATTGATGAAAGGTAATATTCCATAGTTGCAAGACAAATGTCAACCTGTTTTTACAAGGACACGCTTTGAACTGCACAGGGTAGAAGCTGCTTTCTTAATTATTGCCTGCTAGTATGGTAGCTTTGCCAGGACAGTGTCACAGGGATCACAGAATAGTTGAGGTTGGAAAGGACGTCTAGAGATCATCTAGCCCAACCCCCTTGCTCAGAGCAGGGTCAACTATAGCAGGCTGCTCAGGATCGTGTCCAGTCAAGTTTTGAATATGTCCAAGGATGGAGACTCAGTAAGCTTTCTGGGCAACCTGTTCCAGTGTTTGACCACCCAGTAAGAGGAAATTTTCTTATGTTAAATAGAATTTCCTATATTTCAATTTGTGCCCATTGCCTCTTGTCCTTTCACTGGGCATCACTGAGAAGAGTCTGGCTCCATTTTCTTTATATACATTCAGATTCCCCCTGAGCCTTCTCTTCTCCAGGCTAAAGAATCTCGGTTCTCTCAGCCTTTCCTCATGTGACAGATACTCTAATCCCTTAATCATCTTTGTGACCCTTTGCTGCACTTGCTCCAGTGTGTCAGTGTCTGTCTTGTACTGGGAGCTCAGCATTGGATATAGCACTCCAGATGTGGCCTCACCAGTGCTGAGTAGAGGGGAAGCATCACACCCTTGGTAAGTCTTCCTAATCCAGCCCAGGATACTGTTGGCCACCTTTGCTGTGAGGGCACATTTCTGGGTCATGTCCAACTTGTTGTTGACCAGGACGCCCAGGTCCTTCTCTGCAAAGCTGCTTTCCAGCTGGTAGTCCCCCAGCCTGTCCTGGTGCCTGAGCTTATTCTTCCCCAGGTGCGGGACTTGGCATTTCCCTTTGGGCTTCATGAGGTTTCTCTAGGCTCCTTTCTCCAGCCAGTCGAGGTCCCTTTGAATGGTGGCACACCCATGGGGTCTATAAACCGCTCCCTTCAGTTTTGTATTATCTACAAACTTTCTGAGGGTGTACTCTGCCCCATCGTCCAGGTCATTAATGACTATTAAGCAGTAATGGCCTTAATATCAACCCCTGAGGTACAGCACTAGTGACTGGCCTCCAGCTGGACTTTGTGCTGCTGATCACAGCCCTTTGAGCCTGGCAATTCAGACGGTTTTCAGTCCACCTCTATTGTCTATCTGTCTAGCCTCTACTTACCAGTTTTTCTAGGAGGATGCTGTGAGAGACAGCATTGGAAGCCTCACTAAAGTAGAGATAAACATCATTTGCTGCTCTCCCCTCATTCACCAGGCTAGTCATTTCTTTGTAGAAGGCTGTCAGACTGGTCAAGCGCAACTTCCCCTTCGTAAATTTATGATGACTATTCCCAATCAACTTGTCCGTAACAGATTTGGAAATGGCTTGTTTAATATAGTATTTGCTTCATCACCTTTCCAGGGATTGAGGTGAGGCTGACCAGCCTGTAGCTTTCTGGATTCTCCTTCTTGCCCTTCTTGAAGATTTGCTTTCTTCCAGTTCTTGGGAACCTCCTCCAATAGCCATCACCTTTCAGAAGATAACTGAGAGGACCCTAGAACAGAAGCAGAAGAAATGCTTCTTGTATGTCAGGGAATGACTTTTCCCCCCCCCCCTCTTTTCATCTTCATGGTTAGAAATGCCTTTAAACAGACATAATTTACCCTACTACTTGTTAACTTCTCTCAGACAGTCTGTTCTGGTGCTTACTCAACCAATGGTATTTGTGGCTTGTGTGGTTTCTGACTCCCACCCCTCCCAAATATATCAGATTTGTTCCTTTGGATTCATCATCTTAGAGCAAGGGTCTGTATTTCCTGCTTTAAAGGAGCTTAATGAGATTTTGGATTTTGGGGGCGGAGGGAGGTGTTGGAGTTTTCAAACAAATGAGCAAGAATGGATACAAGGAAGGTAGATATTGGAGTAGAATGGGCAGGCAGGTTCTGTTTTGCATTTTATCAAGTGTTCTGTGACTATAAAATACTAAAATAGTTTTTGAATGTAATTTTTGAGCAAATGTAACTAAAACTTTACACTACAAACTTTGTGCAGCATGCCAAAGTGAGAATTAGCTTATAGTCATGCAGGCAAAAAGAAGAATTTCACATAGGGAGCCAACAGTTACAAAGTTGCATTCAATTATACTCGGTGAAGCAATATATAAAATGTCATGGTTCCCATCCCTTAAATTTATTGCTTGTGACCAGGCCTAACAGGCAAGCAAGATAACACGCAAAGAAAGGAACATCAAAGTTAGTAATATTTTTCCGTGTGTCATAAATGTGCATGTACAGACATCCACTGATATTTTTCAAGACTTTCATGTAACTCACTGTATTATAAAAGCTGACATGAAGATGTATGTAGTTTAGATTCTTTCAAGATTAATTAGTGGAAGTTAGAGGAGAGAACTGCGAATGTTAGCCAAAAAGCAGAACAAACTTGATGAGCAGAAAAGCTTAATCTTCACCACTTACAAGAAATTGTGTGTGGGAGATGGTAGCAAGCACTTTTAAACGGTTTTTATCCTTTATTCTAGACTGCACATATTGAAGAGCTCTGTGTCCAATAATAGAGAATACATGGTTCCCATTACTAATACCTTAATGAAATACTATCTTATAGTAAAACTTGGTTTGTGTTTCTAATGGTGCTTTTATTGTCAAGCCTGAGTGAGCTTTATACTTGTAAAGGTATCCTTTAAATCTAAATCCTGCTCCATTTGGGTAGAGTAATTGTAGATACTGAGATGAATTCCTTTTGATTTGTATTTTACACTTAGGATAGCATGTGATGGAATTCTTGTGGGATGTGTTCATTTTGAAAGGTTTATTTTCTTACATGGGAACAAGCTGGATTTATAGATCTATTAAGCAAGGTGAGCTAGATATATGCTATTCACAGTAATTTTTATATTCCTCAACTTGAAGTGACCTAGTGAGTTTGAAAGTAGCATAAAACTTGGAGCTGACATCTTAATATTTGATTTGCTGTGATGATGACCCATTAACCTTTAGCTCTAATGGCTCTATAGAATTATCCTTAAATGTTGCAAATGTTCCCCACAGTGGGGCTGCAGTAAAGATTTTCTGTCTGATGCTAAAATACACAGTGTAATCGCGTCTCCAGAATGTGTGGTGTTTCTAGTAGATATTGATCTCTTATTTGTTATCCTAATTTTGAGATAAGCTTTGGTTTCTGATGTAATGTAGGTTTTGTGCAGATAATACCCTCAGCGTCTTGATTAGGAACTATAAAACATACAGTTCTTTAGAGACACAAAAGCTTGTTTCATGATGTAGTTGCCATAAACATAAGTTTTAGATTGTTCTGAAATTACTTTATTAACCCTTGTGACCTCATAACATTTGGGGGTAAAGAAGAGTCAAAAGATGAACCTAAGAAATGTAGCTTACAAATATTAAGACTGTTCATGGTAACTGCTTCTCTCAAGAAGCAAAGATTCCTAGAACAGATTAATAAAACTATTTATTGTAATGCAAAATGCTAAACAACCTTTGCTACTTTACGGGCTGAAATGATGGTTCGTTCATCTCAAGCAGCAGTTGAGAGAGAAATAAGCTGTGCTACTTTCCTATAAGCAAGTAACTAATGTATTAATGTATTAAGAATTCTGAAAAATGGTTTGTTTATTATAGAACAGAAATAAACATTAGGAATATAATATTTTTGAGGGCTGTAGTGAGCTAGGATGCAATAGTTGATTTGAGCCTTTGGTGCATATTTGAAACTTGTCAAAAGGAGGGGTTTTCAGAAGAGAATGGTAATATGACAGCAGGAAAAGTGGGGAAGGTTCCAGGGATAGATGTCCAAGAGGGCTGGAGGGTTTAAATGGGATGGGGAGCGCACAAAGATGAGGAATTACCTGTGACCTCTAAGTGTTTTTTCTGGTGGGTTGGTCTGTGGGCCTGCAAATGCCTTCTGCGTGTAAATGGATTTGTACTCCTTTTCAATCTCAAAATAGTTTAGTGAAAAGGGGACATCTTTCTCTTTCATATAAAATTATTTGTATTTGGAAATGAGCTAACCAAATGAAAATGGCTGAATACAAAGATATGCTGGGGTCTGATACTATGTTTCATGCTTCTTAAAACATGCTTCATTTAGTGAGAGAAATAATGCACCGTTAGCAGGATCATAAAGCATCTTTTAAAAACCTGAAATAGTACTTTGGAAAACAGAATCAATTGACTGAATTTTGGTGTCAGTTTTAAGAGGCTGATCTACTAGAGCAACAGAGGGTTCCCAAGGATATCCTGGTGGGGATTTGTTGGGAAAAGTCAGCAAAGGAGTCAAGTGTTTTTAGTGGATCTGTTTTTCTAAGAGCTCTTTAAACCTTTGCCTTTTCAGAAAGAGTCTGGGTTTTTAAAGTTTACTTATGCATTTGGATAACTTCGCCTTAAATATAATTTTTTTCCTTTCCCATCAGATTTCCTTTATATCCAAAAGGAGGAGAGAAGCTTCAGTTTGAATATGGAGTATATCTTCTCAACAAAAATATAGCACAGGTTGGTACATCTTGAGATTTTTTTTTTCTTTTTTCTAATACACTATCTACCATCTGCTTCATGTCAGTGTGGCATGAATATGCATCTCTTTGGATGTTGTTTCAGCTACAGTGCTGTTCTGTGTAGAGAACATCTGTGAACTCTTGGAGGTGTTCTTCAGCTTATTGGCTTCACTTACCTTACGGCTTTGTGCTTGAAATTTATCTCCTGTGGTGCTTAGAGAAGGGCTTGCCAGCTAACCATGAATTTCTTCCTTTTCAAAATGTAAATGCTATGAGTGTATATTGCACTGTTTTGAAAATTGTAAATGTCTTCTGATATTTCTGTTGTTCTGTTATACTCAAAGATCCATTCATCTCATTCTCATTGCTCTGTCTTTAATTTTTCTATATTACTACTCTGACTAGCTTTCTGTTCCTATACTTAAATGATAAGATTTTTAGCTTGTTGCATTTTCTCAGGTCTTGCAGGTGCATGACTTGAAAAAAAAATCCTCTAATCGTCCTGACTTCCTTGCTCTGATGTGTTTTAAAAATCATCCTTTACTCTGGCAAACACATGAGAAATCTTTTTTTAGCTTTTAGGAGTTTATGAGCTTTTACTTGAGGTAGTGCTGATGCCTGCTGCTAGTGAGTTTGATATGGAATTCAGAAAATGTTTAAAAGCTAATCTGTAAGAGAACTTGAGAGGTCATCATGACTGATGACCCTGCCCTAGGGCAGTCAGCTGTTCTTATTCCATCCCTGACAGATGCTTGTTTAGCATCCTGCGAAGGAAAGCTTGTGATTGAAGTACTCTATCCCAGTACTTGGCTTTTCTTGGTTCTATTTAAGCACAGAACCACTTATTCCCATAGTCTACAAAGAGGAAGAGAATTAAATGAACAAACTTCTATGCATTGAAAGATATCTCTGTTTAAGTGTTATCTCATGGACCATGTTTCTTAATTTCTGAGCATTCTTGTTGCTCACCAGTCCTCCATCGATCCACATCTTTCTTGAAGTGCAGTGCCCAAAACTGGATACAATGTTCAGCTGAGTTGCCTTCAAAGTGCTGAGTGGGATGAGAGAAGTGCTTCATGGGTCTTGCTGTTTTCCTCAGTTCATATGTCCCAGTAGGTTTGTATGGTCTAACGCTGCTAATTTCCTGTGATTCACTGCAACCTGCAATCCCCAAGCCTCTTCTGTGTGGCAACAAAATAGCCCGTTCTATATTTATGCACTCCTTTAATACATGTTTTACATGCTGTGCCTTGAAAGTATCCTTAAAGTTGTACCTTTCATGTTTTTAATCATGTATCTGATTTCATAAAATGAATCTTGGGAAAGGCAGAGTGAGAGCTTGGCTTTAACCTCGTGCTATCTGCATGTAAGCCTCTACTGTATTTATTCAGGTCACCTAAAGAAAATACTGGAGATTTGGATAAATCATAGACCCAAGTAGAGCCCCACTTAATTAACATTTTCATTTTGGCAGTGAGCCATTGGTTAACTACACCGAGGAAGTACTTACTAGCTTTGCACTCATTCTGTGGAATACTTCATCAAGATCCCATTCCCCCAGCCTGCTTGTGAGCATTTCATGCCTTAAAGTGTCAAAAGGTTTCTTTAAATTCATCTCAGTTTCTAGCCTGTTCGTGAGGCTTGGAATAAGATTGGTTTGGCAGTTTTATTTTTGACGTGGCATTTGGTGGTGTTTTTTGTTTGCTTAATTTCTAGTTTTTCAGTTTGATCCTTTCTTCCCAGTTCTCTCTTCCTCCACTCTCTGCCTTTCTCCATCTCCTATGCCACAACTGAAATAAAGCTTCTGGATCTTTTCATTTAGTTTATTTAAAGTTTGGATTGCATTTACCTTTTTCCAGACTTCTGGTGTCTTGCGTGTGCTCAGTGTGTTTTGGAAGATAACCTCCAATAGTTCTGAAATTACTTAAAGGCTGAAATATCGTAGGATTAAGTTAATCAAGTCCTGCCAGTCTTCAAAATTCACTTAACTAAGCTGTTAATATAACTTAGACTGTGACTCTCTGTTGCTGGTATTGATAATGGTAGCCAGCTGTTCACACTTGACTTTCATAGGGAAGACTAGTGCAAAAAAGGGATTAAATACTCTTTCCTTCAAATGATTCGATAGCTTTCTCTCTGTTACCATCAAATGAATGCTTTCCTTAATCTCTACTTCTGTAAATGTATTAGTTCATTCTGTAACTTACTTGTCATGCTGCTGCTGCTTGCTTTGCTTTTCAGCCTTTCATATTTTTGTTCCTATGTAATTTTGCAGTTTGTCCTTCAGTAATATGATGCAAGTGTTTTGTGCTTTTTTCTTGATCGAAATTACTAACTTGTCATTGAGCCAGGTTGGTTGGATCTTTCCATTTCTTGTAGTCTCAGTTAGTTGGTATTTGTGCCTGTGGTATCTCTTTTATAGTAACCATCACTTGTTTCCTTTTTTCCCTTTGACTTGTCTCTGAGGTGTTACAATGGCTAGACCTGCTGAAATCTGCTGTTTTGATTCTATTCTTGTCCTATTTTCAAAATACTATGAACTGTTCAAATCATGGTTATTCAGCCGTGTTCCCTTCCAAGTCCTTGCATTTGGTTCCTGAAATCACTGGCATATGCTCAAATTCAGAAAAGTAATCAAAGACTTAATTTAACCATGTATTTGTATAAAAAAGGGTTTCCAAATTTACATGGGGTCACTGGTGCTAGCTGGACTCTGTTTAAAGTGGTTAGTACAACACCAGTGGTTCACATGTTACTGCTTGAGAATGTATGCTGTTGAATATAAAAACATAAAAGTAAATCAGAATTTTGGGGGCTTTTACTACTTAATCAGGGAAGTGTTACTGAAGTCTGTATAAATCGTTGTAGTCACCTTTGCTTTGATATTCTTGGTCAAATATTACAGCTTTTTATAGGTCTGCCACAAGAAATTCCATTGTGAAAAATCTAGCAGAGTAGGTAGATAACATGCAGAAGTATATCACAGTGCTAGAGGTTCTCTATCCAGGGGCTGACTTGATTAAAAACCTGGGACTGTTTGAATCCTTTACATGCTCTTTTGGAGGGTGGAGTCCAGAACTGTTGAATTTAAGTAGCTTTTAGAAGATCTTAAGACTGCTCTGAGGAAAAACTTCCAGGTATGCTTGGTTCATGTGGGTACAGAAGAAAATGTTTGAAAACAGTACATAATCAAAAAGATTAAATTTGAATGGAGAGTAAGCAGCTGCCTCCTCCCTGTCTGAAGAACCTCACAACCTCTGAGGGGTCCTTTTAAGGCCCAAAGGTGTTGGCTTTGCTTCATGCAACCAGTCCTACAAACTAAGTGGTTTTTCTGTCAGTGGTTTTTAATGCAGAACAGTTGATTAATTTGCTCTGGCTGCTTTGTGAAGATTGGAGAGTATCTAGGAAGAACCCTGTAATCAGGAGGACACTAAATCTGCTGGAGTGTTAGAGGAGGAACTTGGGTCTCTGTTGCCTTATTTGAATCCTTCATGTGAATCTTGTGATCAGAGTGGGTGAGAAGCCAAGAGTCCAGAAAGACCTGCATCAACTTAAATATGCTTGTGAAAGGATTCCTATAAGCTTCCACAGTTTCACAGAGGTTTTTCTTGATTTTCCAACACCTTCTCCCCCCCCCCAACCATGGAGTTTTGAGAGCAAGGAGAGGCGTGAGAGTGTGAGTGGGAAAGAAGTGAGACCAGGCTGATATTAAGTAAAATTACCGAAATCAAAACTCTTCTAGAGATAAAGTGGAACTTTTTAGTAAAACAGCAGGACAATAACAATGAAAACCACATCCTGCACTCAGGAGAATTCGGTTGGAATTAGAAGCAGTTCAGTGCTAGCTTGTTAGAGCATATATTTGGAGAAACTTGCTTTGCTGTTACATTCCAAAGTCAAAACAATGTGTGTTAATTCTGAGAGTTCATAATAACTTCCATCTGTATGTGAGCACAAATTGTTTCAGGCCCCATATTTTCTATTTGTAGAATCAAAGTCCTCGCTAAGTTCAGAGTAGCTTTTCATTAGATAATATTAGGTTTGACCATAAATTTCCAGTTAAGATTTCAGCTCTGATTGTAACGTAGACACAAGTGTGATATTTTTAAAGGGAAATTAATGACTTATGTCTAATAGCAACAACAGTCACAAGAACAAAAAAAATCACTGTCATTCCAGAGCATTATAAATGGTGAAGTAGAATACAGTTGCTAAAAGTGGAAGTACGTGGCTCAGTTCTCATAAATATCAGGGGTTGGAAGATCATTCAGCAGGCAGCTGACCCCACAAGCTCTCTAGCTGCTAAGTTATTGATGTGTGTAGAGTATCTGAGGAAGGTGAGGCTTTAGCAGGAAATGACATGGACTCTTACGTTGGTGCTCACAGTAGAGGAGTTTAGATTGCCTATGAAAATCTGCCTTTATAGCAGACAGCTTTGAGGAACCTGCTGAATTGTCATGGGATTTTTGTGTGCGATAAGCAAATGTGTTTCCAGCATGTAGGAGAATTTTGTAGCATTTGTAGGAGAATCTTCATGTCTCTGAATATCATATATGTAATGCACAGCTCAGATGAACCATGGACGTGGTCCCTGATAAGTTGAGCTGTCACAAGTCCTTGAGCAGTAGTACTGGTGCTCCACTTTTTTTTCCCCTAGTTGTTCAGGGGGTGGTTTGTTTTTGTTTAGAGGTTATCTCGTATGTCCTGCAGGTGATTTATTCTCTCAGTTGTTGGTTATGCAGGATGTCTGTGCTGCCTTGGGGAGGAACATATCTGGGGAAAGTGCAGTGTCTTTGAGTTTCAAACCCCAGGCCTGTAAAACTAAAGGAGAAACTCTATTGCTGCTTATCAGCAACTTTTTCTCTCTTTCCTGGACTCTTAGAGCCTTGATTGCTTGGCCCTGACTTTAATGTAGCTACATCATTAGGTATGGAGAGATGACATTAACTATGACTTTACTGGACATTCCTATCAAGACTACCTCCATATGGCTTTAGTGGATATGGCCTCAGAAATGATGGTTTCCTATTCTTGCTTCAACTACTGGCTGTTGAAAAGCGACTTACGAAACTGGGTATCGAGTGAATTTGGACTGTTCCGTAACCCTTTGATTCCCTAAGGAAGTTAACTAAGTCAGTGTGTGTAGTCTTACCCCAGTTAATTGCTGGTGTTAGTCAGTGAGACTCTGCAGTTGGTGACAGTCAGAGTGTACCTTCTCAGACATCGTTTCCGTGTTTTGTGAAATCTCTTTACTGACTTGTCCCACTGCATCCGTTAAGGTTTTTCTGATTGTGTTGAATGCATGGTCACATTCACCGCAACACGAGACTTCCCTTCTGATCCAGTTTTGTCTGACAGCTATTGAGTGATGTTAGTTTGATATTACTATTCATACTGGCATGATTTGCTCAGCCGTGGCCAAAGAATGGTCCTGCCTTCATCTGTCAGTCACGAGTAACAGATGAACCTTGCTATTTGACAGGAAAAGTCATTTGAGCAATCCTCTGTCAGTTCTCCAAAGGATGTTTATTTTCACATCAGTGCATTAGAGATGCAAGCAATAAACTTTTTGTCTAGCCACCCTTTCATGTGTCCAGAGTCACTGTGTCCACGTGCTGGCAGACAACATTTACGTGCTTTATATAACTTGGTAGAGATGTTGGATCAATCCTCCTTTGTCGCAGCACTGCTGTCCTGGGAATGGCGTTCTTTGTTTCAGTTTATCTAATGTATGAGGAGCATAACATTCACAGAAACATGGAAGTAAAGCAAAGTACTTAATGTTAGCTGCAGTCAAACTGGTGTCTTTCTAATAGCTGCGTGAAAAAGTTGAATGCTTAAGGTATGTACTAGTGCCATGTGTAAGAAACTACGCTGAAATTCTGCTCTTAAACGTGAAATGGGGCAAGATGTCCAGTTCCTGGCTCTATTAGACTATCTAACATGGGAGCAAATCAGCTTTATATTTTAAACTATTAAACTTTTCCATGGGAAACGGCAGAAATGTTAGGAGTAGAAATTTGTTTTGGCAATAAACACTGCTGAGTGGAAGCGTCTTTAAGAGTTCTGTGGGTATCGGCGTAGATGCCGTGGTTACGACCCTTTGAGCGCAGGATACTGTGACTTGTACACTACATCTTTTACGAGGCCCCTAAACTAAGTTCATAAAACATACGGCTCAGAAAGAATGCACTGTCTGAATCTGCGGCCAATTTAACTGCATAGGGAAAAGTGTTCTTGAAAGAGCACAGGTTGAAGCCAGAGCCGAGTCCTTGTCTTGCAAAGTGCTGAGTGTTCATCTTAATGTTAAGAGGAAGAGGCTGCACCTGAAAAACCACAAAGTACCTTCTTCAGCTGCATGGAGCCAAAGGCTTTTAGGAGAGATTTCATTCCTGAAAGTCTCCTAGGGTAGTAATGGGCTTGATACCTAGCCAGATCACTAAGAATTGGGGAATTTACATATGTTTTTCTGCAAACTTGTTGGAAGGCTTTCTTTTTTCCTTTCCTATCGCCCATGCCAAGATAAAATAGGTTGAAATGAGACTGGATTAGCTGTAACTGCAGTCACTTTTTATTCGGATGAAAGCCTGCTTATCCTTGCCCGTAGGCAATCCATACAGATGAGTGAGGGTAACTTGCTTTATGGAGGAGCAGATCGGGGCTCCCCGGGCTGTAGTGATCCCAGCACCTGCAGTATGAGCCTGGACAGTGCTGGAAGCTGTGCTGCTTGCTTAGGTCGCAGGGGAGTGCGGAGGTGGTGAGATGGGGTGAACGACACGGGTGGAACAGGAAACAAAATTTGAAGTAGGAGACAAGCTGGGGGGACTGGATTTCTACCAGGATGATGGACATTTTTCTAACTCTTCCTTGAGCGTCTGTCTCTTTGCAAGTGGCTGGCCCTCAAGAAAGCTGGCACTGCCTGCGGTGCCTAGAGCCATTTCCCCAAATTAATTTTGGGAGCCGCCTTGCATGCTCTGTATTTTAGGTCACTTAAGTATATTATGTAGTTGTCACTGTCTCTGTGCATTAACTCTTCAGCTTGTTCAGTCAGGTTTTAAGAAGTGTGTGTTTAAAATGGAACCAAGTTTTAGTAATCAAAGGGAGAATGGATTCCTGATACAGTTAAGCTGACATGCACGCTTATTATTTGCCAACTTAAACTGCTTTGTAGTTCATATAAACACTGCTTTTTTCAAATTGGAAGAGATAGGAAAGCGGGAAGTCAGTTATCAAACTGTGGCATATTGTATGAGTCTAGGAAAAATATTCAGTGTATGATTTTTTTTTTTCTAACTAGTGGTGTATGCCCTGGAGACAAAGCTTGACTTTTGGGTATCATAATTTGTTAGCATCTGTGAAATAATGGATCTCATTTGTCTGCTTGTCTTTTCCTTCAGGAACCTTCTTGTTTTCTGCTATGTTGCTGTCTCTTCATGGAAAAAATCCATATTAAAATGCATAAAACTACCAGTTTGTCGCTTCCTGAAACTTTTTTTTTTTGCTCAGCTTCTGTTATTTTTCCCTTTTCCATCCCGCCATATGCTTTATTTTGCTGTTGTATAGTTTAATATGCATGCAGCGAGCTCTGTTAGGCAGGGTCTGTCTGTTACTTCTCTGCGTAGAATTTGGCACAACAGGGCTCAGACCCTGTTTTGAAGGCTTTGGGTATGACAGCTGCTTAATCAGCCATAAATCTTTCAGGCTTTTTATATACTATGGATAAAGTTTAGAGCAAGCTGTTTTCCAACAGAAGGAATACAAGTCTGCTACGTGTTGGCTGATTTAATTTTGTTCAGTCCAGAATGCTTGGAAACCCAAAGCTTGAAAGCGTTTTATTTTTCAAGAGACTGAAAATACTAAGGAAGTATAACATCTTTCTTTGCTGGCCATGCGCATAATTTATATGAATGTTTCTCAAGCTGATATTGTGTAAATAGGAAAAAACAAGCTCCATTTCAAACATAGCCACTAATTGTCTTCAGGAAGGTCGTTGCTTAATAGATTTTTGTTTAAAGCTCCACTTTACTAATTTTGCCAAAACTATGTAACTCTTTGAAACAAGGGTTTTCCCCAACGTAGCCTAAAAGAACAAATAGCTAAAATACTAACCCTTTTCAGCTAGAGCTCTAGTCTTTTGCCATTGCCCATACACTACTGACAGGAGCGCCTTGTTGTGTCGTATTGAAATAATTCTGCAAAGTCCTTTCCTGCAAGATGTTAAGGTAAAGCTAGACTGATACCCAGTGGGGAAATTGTCTGTTAGTTTGGTGGGGGGTTGTTTATTTATTTAATTTTTTTTGGGGGGGGGGAAAGCAACTCCAAAATGTGCTTATATAGAGCAAAATTATGCTTGGGGTGCTAAACACATCAAGAAAACTTTTTTTTTTTTTTTTAAGACTTAAGTACAAAATGCTACTTGTCTTTCTCCTTTTGGCTTCTGCACGTCTGACCTTTTGTTCTCTGCCTGATGTAATGATTTTTAATACAAATGTTTGGGATGAGGTCATAGGAAGTGAGTGTGCCCGTGTCTCATAATCCGATAAACATTGCTTTGTGATGCTGAGGAGTTTTAAGGAGGTCTGATCTGAACCTGGAAAGGTTATACCGTATAGCTCATCAAGCTATAATGTAGCAAGACTACAGCCTAACAGTAAACATGGTTTCAGTTATTTGAGTGCTTCACGGGCTGGGGGAAGGAGGGGGAAAGCTTTTCTGAGGCCAGTAACTGTTGTATCTTCTAAATTGCTTTTTTAATGTGTTTTCTGTAAAATAGTCGTGGTATATGAGAGGCACCTTTATGGGCAAGGGGACCCATATGTGTTGTTTTCATAACAGGGTCCACTAACCACGGGATTTTACAGGAATAGCTTACTTAAGTGGCTCTTTCCCCCAGTCTCTCTTTCACAATGGTTTCCCATATCCTTACTGGGAGACCAGACTTGAACCGTGAAGGCTAATGTTTGCAACCTCTCCGGAGGGGTATTGTGTTTACTCTCAGGAAGGGCTTCACTAATATGAGTGAGAGTCCTGGAGGAAAAACAGCTTTTGGCTCATCTAGATGTTTAGTCGTACGGTGTGTTCTGCATGTACTCAAAACACATACTCCTATTTCCCGTAACCTTGTTTTTCTTGTGGTCCATCTCCAATAAACGCTATTACTGTGAAACTAGAATACATCATTAAATATTGCCTGTTATCAAACTTCAGTTTAAAAATTGCAGGAAAGCTATTTCAGAAATGTTTGGCAGAATATTACAGACTGAGCATTGGTGTCCAGGTTGCTGCTGTATTTGAATGCTGTATTTAGTATTTTTTTAGGTTTGAGGGCAAGATGCAGCTTAATATGATTCTAAGGCAGATCAAAGAAAGAATTAGATATGCTGTCAGTGGAGAACATAGTTTCCCTCCTCCCCGCTGAATCACTTCTGTTCTCTAAACTCCACGCTTGAATTTCCTTTCACTCTGCAGGATTTTAATTCCTCTCCATCTGAAAGGCAGGGGAAAGGTAAGAAAACAAGTTGTCCATGGGATAACAAGAATCACTGGTGATAAGTTATCATATGAATTCAATACAGTTTGAGAGCTGGATTAGTTAGAGCTCCACGCTAACCTAATGCGTGCAGACACTTAGCCGTAACATAGAGATCAACGTCGTCTTACTGTAGCATTAAGTGTCTCGGACCAGTGACTTTGCGCTATGTTGGCCGTTAGGTATCACTGTTACAGGTCAAAGTAAGAGAAGAAGAGGTTATTTTATTGATAGCAGCTTGTATCTCATAAGTGTGTGTGTGTGTGTGTATGGGGAGGAATCAGCCTGTGAAAGATAGTTTTAGACTAAGCATGTTTCAAAAACAAGTTGAATGTAAGCAGTCTGAAGGGACAGCGTTAAATGCAGTGGTTATCTCCCATTACTGCTTTGATTTCTGTTTGTGTGCCTTATTTGTTACTGCTAAATCAAAATAGTGATGGGAGTCCTTTTAAGAGGGTTTTAATAAAAGGCTTTGGGTTTTTTTTGTTTGTTTGTTTAAGCTCACTGGGTCAGCTTGAGGAGTTTTAATGCTTGTGCTCTATGGATTAGTGAAGGACATGGGTTTTCAATGTTGTTGACATAACTTGTTTTTCTTGTTAATTCAGTACTCTTAAAAGAATTGCCAAGTAAACATCTGCTCTTCAGGGTGGACCTCTGAACAGCATTGACATCCACTTGGGAGAGGGAGGCAGCTCTTGGCGTATCAAGATACAAGCCAACGTTTCCTTAAAAATAGCTTTGTATTTGAATGCTTCCTCTCGCTTCAATGAGCACTGTCACTACTGTTGCAGTCCAGTTTGTTCCTTCTGAAAACAAGGTTGAAGAGTGCTTGAAGACTTATCTTTCTATTTTCCTATATACTTCCTATATTGCTTTCTTTTCCCAAGAAACTTCAAAAAAAAAAAAAAAAAGAAAGAAAGAAAAAGCTTGGCTGTATTTGCTTCCAAACTGATTAGATTGTAATACAGTAACAGTCTTTTAAATATGAAATATGAATTTAAATATGAAAAATGAATTTTAAAGGTTTGGTTCCAACATATGCTACCTAAAGTGCTAATTGATACCAAGATGTGTTTCACTGATGTTAGAGCGTAAGGGTTTTTCAGCAAACCCATCTAGTTCAGAGCTAGAACAGACTTGATAACATAAGCGAGCAACACGTTAGAGTGCAAATAATCTCAAACTTTATAATTTCCCCCAAAAGGTATAAACACACACAACTGTTTATATAGCAGCAGGCATTATTTCAGTGATCCCCCCAAGGCTGTTTATATAGCAACAGGCATTATAACAACACTTTGTTTTCATTATTGCAGTGCTTAGTCATCTGAATCCCAGCCAGTGCTCCTTCGTACTATGAAAAGTCATCCAGGATCTTGTAAAACAATTAACTATGTCATTTCATTAAAACTTGCGTTTTATATTTGAGTCCCAGAATTTGACATCCTCTGAAAACCTTGTGTAAAGGCTTGGCTCCTAGCCAATACTCTGAACTTGATTAAGAGAACACATTTGCTTCTATTTTGTTTGTGTGTTTTCACATTTGGGGAGCAGATGTCCTCTGAAATTATTGATGCTGTCAAGGAAAAAGAAGATTGTTTAACTGAAAATAATTCAAAATTGCTCTTGACTGCCCTAACAATACGTGAGCATGCATGGTGTACACCTCTTGAACTGATACAAATGCCGGTAGAGTAGCATGCTGCAGTGTTGAGTAGCTGTTGTCTGAGGTATCTTAGTCTGAGACTAAGGGAAACAAAAAAAAATGCTGCAGGCTTCAGTGTAAACTCTGGCATTATGCACAATAAGTAGTGAAATGACTGGTAATATAGACTTTGTTAACATAGTCTGAGCTGTAAGTCTGCTCCCATGCGTCTTTGAACAGGATCAACATAGCTGGGGAAACAAAATATGGTAAATGATAAACAGATTATTTCAAAACTGGAGTCATTCTGAGCTCCCAGTAAAGGATATAGTAATCCAGGTACTCCGTGGTTTCTGGTTGGAAGTAAATATTTATGCTCATATACCATTAATCATTAAATGCTGTTAAGGGAATTAGAAGGGATAGGAAGGAGCTATTTTTCTTTGCGCTTAAATTCAGGGTATCATTTTTTGCAGGAGCCCCAGCATCATTAGTGGCATAATCCTGAATTTTAATCTGAGATACAATCTGCTATTAGCCAGAAATAAGATAGCAGTAAAGATTTTTTGGATTTTTGCTTTTTTAAGCCAACTTAATTGAAAAACTTTAATTCTAGTGCTTGTCATCTCATGGGCTTTATAAGAGAGTAACCGGACCTATGCAAGTTTGTATTTTTAATTTCTTAATAAACAAGATAGCTACACTTTTCATAATCTGGTGACCAAATGTTTTATCTTCCCAGTGTTATCGTTAGAAAGGTGATAAACTTTTGTGCTGTCTGACATTACCTAATCAGCATAATTCCAATTATATCTGTCTGGTTGACAGAATAAATTTCCTTTAAAGTGCTTGGATACCAGTAATAGTTTGGAGATGCTCAAGGTGGATGAGCATGGAGTGGATTCACTGTTGAGGGACAGAACTTCTGTTCCAGCAGAAGTTGAAACTGTATGGAAGGAACTTCAGATAGAAGCTGGAACAAGTGAACAGTTTTCCTGAGGAGTTAAGTTTAAACCAGTTATGACCCTGTTGGTTGCAGTTAACTTGTTTGTCATGCCTTACCTACTGTGAATACTGCTACTGTGTTAGCTGGAATAATTTTATTAGCCTTCAAGTGAAATTAAGAATATAAACCTATATATATTAAAAAGCAAGTTTAAGAATAGATCTACCTTTGTCTCTGAGAATCATTGCTTTAAATGCAGCTTGCTTCAACATTTATGATTATCCGTAATCTTGGAATAAATAGCAAGCATGCTATAAAACATGTACCAGTATGATAGGCTGGTCTTCTATAAAGTCAGGGTTGTTCTGAATCTCCCATGTCCTCGAACTTGTTTGTATAGGTCCTTCCTGAAATTGTCTTAGGGCAAATCAAAATTCATATTTTACAAAAGCAGTCTCTCTAGACAGTTACTTACTGACAGTTGCAAATACTGTCTGCCTGCTTTGCACTGTCTTTTCATAGCGTTGAAATCCTCAGTGTTATCACACTGGATTTAGTGTCGGAAGCCTGGGATAAAAGTTTTCTGAAAAAGGGATCAAATTGGGTGAATCTAGATTTATTTTCTAAAAAATTTCAGAAACACAAACATTAGATTTTTTTTTTTTTGTTTTTACCCCCACAGTTACATTTTATTAACTTATTTGCATCTCTAAATAACTTGGAATGATGTCGGTTAACATGGAAGCAAAAGTAACCAAGCATAGTAAACGTTGAAGCTTTCCCCATTTTTGAGATGAGTAAAAAGAATTAATCTAAATCTTTGTGTAACTGAAAGCCATTGTAAAATGAGTGTTTTTGTGTGTTTTTTTTTTTTTAATATCAGTACCCTTAAGTTCTTGTGTCTTGAACTGTTTGTAAAATATGATGCACTTTGTTTGCTGTATCCTGCTGCTGTGGAGTAAGAGCGTTGCTAGTAACTGGTGCAAGAGCAGATTCAAACGCCTGTCTAAAGTGTCTGATGTCTTTGGCTTATTTATTTCTCAGTTTGTTTACTGTGCTTTTTTTGGTCAATGAGGCAATGTTTTATACAGCAGTGAGAAAACAAAGCTCTACATAGGAGATAAATATTAGTGAGGGAATGGCAATTAACATTTTATTACTGGAACATCATCAGTGACTTGCAGTCCTTGTGGCTCTGATCTGTTGAGGATACATGATGATTAATGTGAACACAAATCTTGGGCACTTGTTCGCCAAAGTTACAGGCACATTTTCTTTTGGTAGCCAGGATGGCCAGGTCCGTAATACCCTGAAGGATCAATCTAATTTAATTTTGAAACAATATGCTGCTTTTGCAACTGGTTTGCAATTTCGACTGATTTTTCTGTTATTAGAAGGCAAAAAAAAATTTTCTACAGCTTCTGAGATTACTTTTTTTAAGCAGAAACTGTTTTGTTCATGTTTGATACAAGCATCTCATGCATTCTTCTGATCTTGGCTGTTTGAAACAGAGATCCCTTAATCCAGTCCTTTTTATGCTAGGAAACCTTAGAATTTAAGGATGACTATTAAAAAAGGGTATTCTATAAACATTTGATTGTAGTAGAAGAAACAAATGTAATGTCTTTGATTTTTATTCTTTTTTTTTTTTCTTTTGCCCCAGGCCAGTTCTCTGGTTAACCAAATCCACTGTAATCTCATCAGGAGAATGTGGTGATCGTTTAGTAATTTATATTGTATGGTTGTCTTAATCCAGGTTCTGTCATTGTAGCAGAAAATATGAAACCAAGCCCACCAGATGACTTAGTTTATTATTTCCATATGGACATAGCCATGTAATAAATAGCCTCCTGTTGTACAATGCAGTACTGAGGATGATTTTCTTCCAAAGCAATTTTTCTTTCTAAAACTCAGACAAGCATAGAAATAGTTCCTGATTTCAAGATTCCTTTTTTTTGGTGGAAAAACTGATTGGCCTATTGTTTAAGAAAAATCAGGTGAGCTCTTGGTTGAAGTCAGAAATCTTTCTTACTTACGCCCTACTTCTGTAAATTACAGAAACAGGTGTGTAGCTCAAAAAACATTTAACTTTAAATAGGACTGTTCCATATGTTTCAGCAGCTAGCTTTATCAGCATCAAATTTGTGTAGTCACTGTAAATGTATCTTGGGCCAGCTGTGACTTTGAGGGCTTTAATGTAACATCTGTTGACAGCTGTGTATCAGTTTGGCACTGCTTCATTCCAATAGCATCCCTTAGAAATACTGGAATTTAGGAATATTTTCCATATTTTAACCATACGAGCGATAAATTTCACTGCAAAGTTTCCTTGAAGTTTTTGGCTCAGAACAAAACTTTTTTTTCCCTTCCATGTTTCCATTTCATAAGAGGTGTTTTTAATTTGACGATGTTGCAAATGAGTAGTTTTTAATTACCAGCAGTGACACTGACAGCTGTGTCACATATACTTCATTTGATAATCTGAGGCTAGAAGTATGTTACATTCCCATGGAGTCAATGTATGGAACTTTTTAATTTCTGTTTGCCCCCACATATGAATTAATACTTGAGTTATAGTAAATCAGTGTTAAAAGCCTTTTTGCTTTAGCTGCACTGCATTGTATTTGAGTGCTGGGTTTAATTATGGGAAGAACGGCCATCAGCTTAAATGTTGATGTAAACTGTTAGGAGAACACAGATTTAGCTCAGTTGTGTGACAGTATGTTTCTGCTAGTTGATGTTACTGTGATAATTTCACTGCTACGCTGATATGTTCAGGATGACAGATGACACTTGCACACATAAATTTTCAGAATCAGCGAATGTAGGACATTGTGTTGAAATTTGGTCTGTTCACTTAATAGCTACCTTTTTTATTAAGCTGTGAGGCTACTCTTCTGTTACAGATAAGAAATAGGGAAAAATGTTACGAGGTTTAACAGTCGAATTGACTGATTATTTTATCCCTGTTCTTGGGTGGGTTTTGCTAATGTGAGGTCATGAGAGTATTAAATAAAACATTTCCTGCAAGGTAATAAATCTGTTGGAATTGCTTGATTATCCTGCACTTTCTTTGAAAAGCTAGTAAATTAACTGATCATAATATTATATCCATTGGAATCTGGGACTTGGAAAGCCTTGCTAATTTAAATTTTTCTGTCCTTGTAGCTTAGATATCAACATGGACTGAGTACTCCAGATCTAAGGCAAACTCTTCCTAACCTGAAAAACTTCATGGAGCTTGGGCTAATGGTTAGATGGTAAGTATTTTCTATAGCGTCTCACAGGTGTTAAAAAGAGAAAGTAAAAGGAGATGGATGCTTAAAAACAAAACTAAACTGTAGAGTGAAGGTCTTCCCAAACTAGCAGCTCTTCACAAGAGTTAAGGATGCTTGGTGAAGATTGTTACTCTCAAATGCAGGCCACATAAGATGTCCACAAGTTTCTGCTGTTTTCTTCTGTTTTTGTAATCTCATCTTCCATGTGATGGGCCCACACTGCTTCTGGGAGAGGTGTGGAAGGGAAAGACTGATTTAAAACTCCAAGGTGAATAAAACTCCAAGGTGAATTAATCATTGTCTTAGGGTTGTGTCTAAGGGCTTCTAGCAGTTGCACCTTCTGTATTGTTATAGCCTGGGAGGATAGGAGAGTAGAAGAGCATCAAGACCTTCATAGAACAGGTCTCAGCTTGGTCTGTATCTAGCCTCCTATTTGCTTTACAGTATGATTCAAGTGACCTGCATGGGAATCTGAATTATACTTGATGCAGTTCATGCTGAGTATATTTGCTGCTAGTGAATACAGTTGTTGCATGTTATGTGTAGTTGCTAAATGGGAAGCTATGTTAACTAGTAACTGAAGGTCATGGTGGCCTACCAGGGGAGTTTTGATTGTTCTTGCTCTGATTCACTCTGGCGGATGCAGAATCCCTCTCCACTGTCCGTAGAAAATCAAATTAGACTGGCTTCTGAGTTAGAAGACTGAAGTTAGTGTAGGCGGCTTTTGCAGAAGCTGTTTGAGCATGATGCTTGACCAATTTTCCTTAATGAATAGTCTCCACACTTACTAAAATTAATCTCAGTGGGTTTAACAAGTGTATTTCTGTGTGTATTAGAGGCTACTTATCTTTTTCTTATATATAGTATTTGAGTTATGCACACTCATGCAGCCTCTTATGTTAAGCAATTATTTTGCCCTGTGTTCTCATCTTCATTTTTTAGAGCACCTGAACCCACCCAAACATATGTACTGTGCCATTTTTAGGAACCCTACTTTAATTGGTTGCTGCTCCAAAGTTGCACATGATTTGTGTGGTCCCTGTGTAGTATCTGGCCCTGTGCAGATGCCCTGAATACTCCAGGGTGTTTAAAATATCGTCCAGGTGGTTAGGTAACCTCACCAAACTTTGCTGACAGATTACTCGGTGGTGCTGTTGATAGACATGGACTCCCTCAGTGCTCCAGCTGATCTGAGAAATAATTTCTCTTTTGGCACATATTATGCTGAGTGGGAGTGGAGGGAAACTTCCAGTCCTTCTAAAGAAAACCAGTTGTTCCTAATAGGATAGCAAAATACTAAGCACCAATAGCCAAACCTTCATATTTTGGAACTGCTATATGGCATTTAGCAGACTCAAAATTAATTGAAGCTTATTTTTAAATCTGATGTGAAATGACACTAAATACTATGGTACTGACTCTTCTTTTTAACAGTCTGGTTATTAGCTTTCCAGTGCTATTCATATAATATCTGAATTCCTTCCATGTTAAACAAATAGAAGTAGCAAAATCTCTATTAGAAGTGTAACGCAAGCTATTCTCTTGTCATGCTCTGCATGACAAGAATAGAGACACAGTATATAATGAGGTAGACTTTTTTGGTGATGGGAATACATGTCTTAAATTCATGCAGAAAGTTATACTGCTTTAAGTATTATGTGAAAAATCTTCTCAGCCTAAAACTATGTCCAAGCTCTGCTGATATACAGCTTTCTAGAACTTTAAAGGACCTTACTTTTCCAGAAAGGTTCCTATTACTATATTGTTTGATTTTAGTAGGCTCCTAAAATGTCACTAAGCTCTAAAAACATCTCTTTTTTTTTCCCCTGCAATATAGATTGTGAGAAGGAGAACAGTTCTGAAACAGTGTGTGTGATCACATATGCTTTTATGCACAAAACAAGCATTTTATTGCTGCTCCAGTTAAATTATAAGAGCGGGCTTCAAACACGGTTAGTGCCTCAGAGTAGCACAGCTCAATATATTGGACCTTCGGGCCAAAAATTCTACTGCAGTGGGTAACAGCAACTAAAATCCTATGGGACATAGTTGTGTCATAACTTTTTCCAGCCCTTCTTTCTATGTGAAAGAAAGTCACTCTTTGCCTTTGTATTATCCTTCATTCCTTGCATTGAAATGCTGATCCAAGTGAACTAAGCTAGTTTCCAAAGTGCTTGGTGTGATTTGAAAAAGTCTTGACATAGGAAAACAAATACAGGAGTAGAAAAAATACCATCCCTGACTAACTAATGTTGCCTGATGGAAATTCAACTGAACCAACAAAACACTGGAAGTAAATAGTTCCTGAGAAAAGGAAGCCCAGTCCCTTGTGTAGCCTTCTACCATCAGTAACTTTAACCACCACTGAGAAGATTTCCCCCCCCTCCCCTTTCTTTTTCCCCCCTACCAGCACTGGGTAAGCGATTCCTAAATGTGCGGTCCTGTAAGCAAATCTGAAAATGGCCTATCTGTGCATTGGGGAAGGGCCAAAATACTTAAACTGTAGTGGAAATGCATCATAGCTTCTTCTGTAACACTTGTGTACTTATCAGTAGAGTGGGGGGGGTGCAGGTGGTGGGTATCTCTTTCAGTCTTGAGTAAGATTGGGTTGCAGAGATGGGCGACTCTGGGATTTGTTACGTGGGAATCGCTTTCAGAGTGTAGGTATCTGTTCTGCCTTCTGGCGCACGCTAGCTTTGAAGTGCTGATAATGGAAGTTTTAGCTAGGCCATAGAGATTTTGGCTTCCTACAGCCTTCCCCCCCCCCCCCCCCGATGATATACACTCATTAGCAAGACAAAACACGCTTTTGGCTGGGCAATAGTTCAGAACATATAGGAATACTAGGCTCAGTTCTCTGGGAGTATCGCATTCCCCGTCCCCACCCCACCCCAATATCTACACCTCATTTCCTTCTCACCTCCAGGACTTGCATGGGTAGTTGTTCATTTTTAACTTTGTTTAGAATCATTAGCCTTTAAAAAAAAAAAAAAGTTTCTTAGTTTCTTAGTACTTCCTAATAATATAAATGGAAATGAGCCTTTACAGGGAGTCTAGCTCAAGGTTAAGATTGACTAGACTTTCATAATGGGGCATTGCAGTTGGGCGCAGATGTAGTGGAGTACAGATGCCCACTGTCTTGCGGATAATATCTGATTACATATATTTAAGTAAGTATAAAAGCCACCAGCTGTTAAAATGAAGATTTGAAGGAATTTTGCCTTTTTCAGGATATAGCAGGTGAGTAATCTGATACCCTTTGCTACAGACCATAGTCAGCAAAGTATTTCCAGGATATCCTTTGTTTGCAGGATGAGAGCAAGAGCATTTGAGGTAGGGATGGGTTTTTCTTATTTACATATTCACTTGCACTGCCTGGTTTGTATTTTGTTGTTCATTTGCTGTTCTTCATCTTCCTTTATCAGCACTCTGGATGGGTCTTGCTGAAGTTAGGTTCTCTCAAGTCAGAGTTAAACTGGTAAACATCAACATTTATGCTGTCCTTGATTTTTCTTTGAACAGGATTGTTTTGCAGAAACATATCTGTTCTTTGAAATAAAGGAAAATGCTTTTGAGGAGCTGTGATCTCTGTGCATGGCGGTGTTATGATTTGAAAATGTGGCCTTTTGTCCTTACAAGGTGTTGCTTATGGACTTGAGAGAGTGCAAAATAATTTCCTCAAACAAAAGCCTGTTTATTCTCATTAAAAGTCAAGTTCATGCTTAAATACCTATTTAAAAAAATGTTGTCTTATAAAGTCAACTTATACCTGGTGATTTAATCCGAAAGCTTTAATGCACAACTGACTCTTCATTGCTTGTAGAAACACTATGCTGAGACTTAATGCACATGTTGCATCCCCCTGTATTTATAACCCACTTACACATGTATGGGTAAATGTAAGTGTAAATGGGTTATAAATGGCTGCGTTAGTACCCCGTGTATCGGTGCACTCCAGTTGTGCTAAAAGGGCTTGCATTGATTTTGCTTTGCTTGTTGAATTGTGCCAATCTGAAACAAATGATGTGAGGCCTCCTGACTAGAGATCAGTTTGTCCCTTTCATAAAAAAAAAAAATAAAAATATTAGAGCCCTGACTTAATAGGTCAGATCTGTGCTGCTTTTTAACCAAACAATTTACAATCCACTACATGCTATAGGTATGCTGTAAATGTTGGACACCTTGTTTAAAGCCTTTTTTCTGTGCCTGTAGACTCCTTAGGCCAAAGAAGGTCCTGTGTTTTTATGGGTCCGTTGTTGGGCAAGCTGTCCTTATTTCTGTGTGGGTCTGCTTAAGGAAGAACCTGAGGGAAACCTTCAGAAATGACACTGACTCGATGTCTTTATCACCTGAACTCCTTCCTGGCCCATGCATACTCTTCACATGTGGCTTTTGTCGAGTTATCTGCATTTCTCTGCAGTCTGGAACTGAATCGAACCCCCTAGATACTGAGGGTAACTTAAATCCTTATTTATTTGTTAATCTTTTTTATCTCTAAGCATCAGTTCAGATTCAAAACAAAATACGTTCTTTACTCCTTAAGATAAAAAGTCTTACTTCCACAGAAGAGCCCCCTTTTTCACATTTCCATCAGAACAAATTTGGTGGTAGTCCTTAAAGTATCTACTAGGACTTAAGGCTTTCATGAATTCTGTTGTTCTGCCTGTAGCTCTGAGGCAACCTTTGGCCCTGTTGTAGGTCTGCAGAATTCAGTGTCTTTGCATCAAGGTTTAATTACGTTGTGGCTGAATCCCTCTGCCTGGTGAGATTTGTGTTGTTTTGGTTTCTCAGGCCTGACACTTAAATGATTAATATGTGTTTTCACATCGCAACATGTATGATTTATTGCATCAAGCTTGCAGGTCTACAAGCTCTGCTTCCCTCTTCATATCTCTCCTGGCACCTATATTCTGCTGAGTTTACTTTTCTTCCCCCTTCCTCCTACTGCAAAATGTTATTTGTACTATACACAGACAAAATCAAGATAGCTCTATTGGTTCCTGTGGACAGTGTTATGGAAGCTACAGAACTGCGAAAACTTAACTCTTCTGATATCAAGGCTGGATGTTGACTTCTTTTCTTAAGGTGAAAGGTGATGAGTCAAAGTTGTTGTTGATTAGACTGTCCTAGTTGTGGTCCCCCAAATCTTTTCTGTTTCCTTTTGGGAATAATTTTGTTTCCATTTTTTTTTAGTCTTGGAGTCTCACTGGCTTCCAGAAAAGCAGCTCATTTTTAAGATTAGCTTTCGCTCATGCAAAAAGCCGTGCATAGCTTTTCTCTTAAATTCTTTCTCATGGGTATGCAGTTTATTTGAACTTTTTTAAAAGAGACCTAAACGTTGCTTATATTTAGACTGGACATCTTGTACATGAACATTTGTTTTATATTCTTTTTTGCCTCATTTGTGACAAATATCTGAATATGCTCTTTGGGTCATGCTTGCATTAAATCAAATGAAGGTTGTTTCAATTTCTCTCCTGGTCTTCAGTTTAATTTCATTTATTCTGTGTAATTTCTGAGGGATAGTATTTGTGATTACTAATAGTAGGTAAAGAGCACACAGAGGGAGGTTTTTGAATGAATAGATTAGGTAGTAGGTTTATCTAATGCTTACAAATATGAGATACTCCTTTAAAGTTCTTGTCTATAGTAGGAGGATCTCATTTTGAGCCCTCATTTAAAAGCTCTACCCCAAAATACTTGCATGCCCAGCTTAATTGTTAAATTTGTTTCTAAGGTATTTCTTGCTTCATATACTTAATCTTTGAATTAAACTCTAGTAGCATAATTTATGAAGACTTTTTTTAAAGTGCACGTCAGAATTTTTAGCTGCCAAAAGGCACAATTTCACCTTAACTTCATCCTGGCAGCCTCTTTTTGCAGCCATGTCACTATTGTGCGTTATTTAACCAGTAATTTCTAAGAAGGTGAGAAACTATTACTGCTTTTTAGCACAGTTGACATGATATTGGCTCAGAGCTGTGCTTGGAGCTTCAAACATTTCAGATGGCTATAAACCAACTTAAACACCTTCATTTAGCGTTCTTACTGCCATGAGGTCATAGTTTGCAACAAAAAAGATCAAATGGTGTTTAAGTTATTTTTTTAAAGTATTCTCATACCAAAGAGCTGTCGTTGTGGATTTTGGCTTTTGGCCAGACAATCAAGATTTAGTATTTTGACCAGCTGTGATCCAGTAATGTTCCTCAGAGGAAACATTTTGTGGGGAGGAAAAGATACATATTTGAGCCTGTGAATTGTATTCTGTCTTTCATACTGCTTTACAGTTTCTGTGAGCCCCTTGCAGGGAGATTAAATAATCACAAGTGAATCCGACTGAAGAAACTTATTAAAACTGCAAACAGATTACAACTGGAATCTCTTCACTAGGAAAATAGCTTTAGAAATATTTATGCATCATATTTCAATCACTTTCTAAACTCTCATATTTACCATGTAGAGTTTGTCTTGCGCTTCAGGTTAAGACTACCCAAACAGACTAGTTATTGACTAGCGAACAATGAATAATTTTAGGAGAAAACTGCCAAGGTGCTATAGATAGCTGCATTGCAGTTGTGCTGCCAGTAAAACTTAGAACCAAAGTTGGACTATTTATGAATTGGCTTTTGAGATTTGGATGCAACTGAAACAGTGAGATTGATGTAATTTTCTTATCCATAATGTCCAATAAATCTGAGGTTCTCTTCAATTTTTTTTTTTAATCTGGAAATCCTGCTTCCTAATAGCAATTCAGTTTACTCCTGTACGTAACTAGCTCTAGTCCAATCCAACTTGATGACTAAAAGCCTTTATGGCCTGATGACAGTTCATCAGGTCTTTTTTATACTCCACTAGTCACAGGCTGTTCCTTTTGGACATGTGTCCGCATCTGTTTGGTATCTCAGAAGACTGACCAAGTAATTGCAGCTAGAAGCTGAACCAGCTCACCCTTGGTAATTCAGGTCAAAGTTGTACCTTGGAATGGAGCAAGCCAAACTTTTTTTCACTATTGAGGATACCTTGCAGCTTCTAAAGCTTCTAGACAATCGGATGTTAGTTTTCTAGTGTGACATGCTTTTTTTTTTTTTTTTGTTAATTCCATGAGCCATGAGGCTAATAAAGCATGTCTTTCTCTAGAGTTTGCCTTGATGCAGTGCTATGAGTTCTGGTAACAATATAGCCTTTTCCGGGGAAAACACTAATAGAACAGAGACCCTCTGTCAGTTGCTTGTTTTCATGGAAAATTAATAGCAGCCTAGTATTTTTGAACACTATTTCTCTGTATATGTTACCTCTTAACCAAAAGTTTAGTTTTTATTTCTCATTGACACCTCCAGGGAGGTGAGGGACCAGGAAAAGAGCCCTTGACTTAACTGCCTAATCCATTGTAGCTAGACACGTTCTGTTTTCATCTTGCTGGCCTGCAGTAGTGATCAGTGTCCTGCTTAGAAAGCACCCAGAGTGCTTTTCATCTTATGTCATGTTGCCTTCTAAACATTTGTCATCCAGCCTAAACTAGTTGCCTAGGTTGCCCTTGTGCTCAGGAAGAGACATCTTGAGAGGGTGACTGTCCCGCTGACCATGAACAGCTGTCCATATGGTGTTACCCACCCTTCTGCAGGCACCGTCTCTCCCCGATGGCTGTAGAAGGGGTCGAGGCAATGACCTGTTAGGCTGATGTCCAACATCCTAGATGCGTATCTATTTGTATCTAAATGCCTTAGCTAATATTTGATAAGCAGTCAAGCCATTCTGTTGACTTCATTCCTGATTTCTCAGCATTGGGTTATCATCTCCATATTTATTCATGACTGAAACTAAACCTAATCCTATTCATGTTTATTGGCTGCAATAGATGATTTCAGAAATCTGCTTACATATTTCCTATAGCTTAAAGCCTGATCTTGCAGCCTTAGGTAAGGTACATTTAATTATATGAAGCTTAAGGAGCCTGGCTGCAAGTGCTTTTGCTTAAATTCATTAGTTTGAATGCATGCATGATAAATGAAGATGACTTCTCCTATATTGCCCTTTGGGGCAGCCCTTATATACTCTATTTTAAAGAACTGGGAAGTTATTTCGTAGATGGGGGAGATGAGCTTTGTATTGCTGCTATCTTTAGCCTGTTGGATCACTTAGTATAGATTATTCTGCCAATTCAACTTACTAAGGGAAGATTTTTTTTTGGGTCCTGGACTAAAGAGGTATTGTTCAGTCATACATAACGTGTTAGCTTGAATAGCCTTGTCATAACAAGCTTTTCAAAAACACTCCTGCTTCTGCAAACTAATTAATTTCTCACTCCTTAGCCTGAAAGGCCAAGGCTTGCAAAGGAATTTAGGCATATATGTTTCCCTTTAGGAAGAACTTAAATTTACATGCCCACTGGAACAATTTGTAAGGCTGCTTCTCTTGAGCTAATTAGACACCGTTTTCACATTGGTTTACTCGGTCACTTAAGCTGCTGCTCCACCTTCATAGAAAAGTTGCCGTTGTGCCTAAATTAGCTTGACTGCTGATTAGGCAGTCTGGTGCCATCCTGATGTCTTAATCCTCCAAAGAGTCTGATCTAAGAAATTGAAATTTAAGCATGTCAAAAGCACAGTCCACTGCAACAAATAAAAATGGCAGGTATTATCATTCAGATGGTGAAGAGTTTTGCCTGGGTTTTGGTCTCTCCAAGGGCGACTTATATTTTGCATGTTAGTTAGTGTGACTTTGCAGCTTCAGGAGCTAGGAACAAATTTAGGATTGCTTCCTGCTCTCCTTTTCCTGAGCATCCTCCTCATCTGAGATAGCTCTTATTCTTCTGAAATCTTGTATTTTTTGCTACAAGTTGGTATATTCAACAGGAAGACTCATTCCAAACGTGTCTGTAGGCTGGTGTTTTGGCCACTCTCTGTTGTGTGACTTGTCTAGACCCTTTTCTGGCTGCTTACAATCCAGGCAAGAGCTTTTATCATATCATTAGAATATTCTTTCAAAGACTAGATATCCCTGTGTAATCCAATTCCTGGATTACATTTTAATCTCTTAAATGCCTCTCTCAGGTCTGTGGATGGCTGATTAAAATCCAGAGAAAAGGCAGAATTTGCCACAACCCCTTTTTGTCATTGTCCCTAGATTAGGTAATAGGAAACCCTTATTAGTATACTGACTGTTGTGGATTTGATGTTTAGGTACCAAACTCTTTTCTCACTCTGCAAAGAATGTCTCTTGTACCATAATTCCTGCACCTAGCTTTTAGACTCTTCTGACCAGCACTGCTGAGGTGCTTTGGTGAATCCAGATCTGAATTGTCTACAGAACAATTATCATGATGCGTAGATGCATCTGTGACCTGTTGTACCTTTAAAACAAAATAAACAAAAAAGCTCAGAATGTTTATCTCTTTTAAAATGTACATCTTGTATTATTCTATCTGTGCTAATCTTGCTTTTCTTATTTTAAATGGGGGAATTTGCAGTCCTCCTGGTTCCAGTTCAGCAGGAATGAATTCACATTTGACTCATCCCTGACATCTTGATAGAAACCATGAAGAATGATTTCATTATTTTTGCAGGGATGTTAATGTTGGAATCAGTTTGGGGAACTGGAAAGGGATGACAATATATGGCTTTTGAATTTGAAAAGGAGTCTATATGAGAATGGCTGAAGCAAGGCTGAAAGAATTAAGCCAGAGGGAAGGGAAGGGCAAAACAGACCATCCCCAGTATATATGTCTGCTGTGCGTGTTGTCTGATTAAAGTTTGCAAGTGTCCTGACTCAGGTTTTTCTGTTAATCATATTACATCATTTTAAAAAATAAGTTGACTATGTAGCAGTTGGTTAAAATATTCAGGAGTCATATATAAAGGTCTCTTAAGCTACTGAGGGCTAATTTCCAAGACTGCTTGTACAACGTTTATGAGCATCTGTGGCACACACTGCTTTGTCTTGTCACCTCCATTAAGAATGCTCCAAACCTTTGCAAACAGAGCTATGAAATGTTATGCAGACAAAGGTTGCGCTAAAAAGGTCTGAAACTGCAGTTGAAATCTAAGAAAAAGGTGGTGATGTTTTTGCTGCCAGCTCTGTATATGGCACACGTATCTCTACCTCATTGTCCTCAACTGAATTCTGAACAGATTCTGAAAAGCAGCTTTTCCTTAAGGTAATTTGGGGTTGTTATAGGAGAGAAGAAAGCACTGTATGTGTGTAAAGGATGAGGCTGGGAGGAAGTAATGTGGGAGAGGATGTTAAAGCTCAGTAGTACTCCACACGCCCTCCCGTGGGGATGCTTATTTTGCACAAAGGGACTTTTTGCAATATAGTTTATCCTATTTTACAAAGGGGAGCACAAAAAAAAAAAAAAAGTTAGGGTGGAAAAGGACCCACGCTAGGGGCTACTCAGAACTGGTATTCCAAAATTTTTCCCTGCAAGACAGATCCCAAAATGTATCAGGCCTTGAGTAAAAAGGGGAGTGTTTCTTTCAAATGAAGCTAGTGAAGGAGACTCATACTGACAGCAACTCAATCTTGGAGTGATGTATTCAGGAGTTTGGTAATAGCTGGTTTTTTTTTTTTTTTAATTGGAAGTAAAATGAACTGGTTACCTAAGTTAATGTACCACATACTATTTGCATATACTATGGTGGTTATATTTGGGTAAGGATTAAGCCTATGAGGGGAAAAGTCACATAACACACCCCAGATGACGTAAAGCGGATATTCCAAATTATAGACTGTGAGACAGTGTAAGTGGTCTGTGGAACTATATTAAGTAGTAAAATTGAACTTGTAAATTAAGCTTGATTAGTTCATGTTCCACAAGAAACTGAGGTTGACATTTGTCCAAAAACCTTTGGAACCATTGGCATAGAAAAGCAAAAGTTTTGGCAAAAATAATCCTCTGCAAATAGCAAAAATTAATGTGGCTTTTCTCCTTTGTGCAGCTGTCAGGGAAAGTCCACTGCTGGAAGAACTTGCTCTTGGAGGATTCAGCCATTATTACTAACTCTTTGAAGAGTTTATGATGGCCCAGTACAGGCCATAAATACATAAATATATGGTCAACAGTAATAATTCATAAAGTACAGCTTGGTCCTATAAAATGGTGTTAACAGTATGAATTAACATAATGCAGTGGTTTCTTGGGTGATTGACTCTTCAAACCATGGAGTTCTGTAAATGTCCCCTCCATGATCTTAGGGGTTTTCAGTAAAGTTGTCCTCTGGGGTGTCTTCTGTAGTTCATATGGCACTAAACACATTTGAGGTTTTAGCACTTTAGGATACAAGTGGTTGGCCAAATGGAGCTCCGAGTTGTGATAAAATAATTGCTTCAGTGTTTGGTTGAACATCTGTATTGCTTGTGAACATGCCCAACAGCTGCGGTTTATCCTTTTCCTTTTTTTATAGTGATCGACACCATATATCCAGTGCAATTCCAGTTCCAAAGAGACAGAGCTCTAGCTTCGGCAGATTGGATATTGGCTTTTCCGGTGGGCTTCCTTCTCCGGATAAAGGACTCCGAAAACGAGCCAGCACAGGGAATGAAAGACTACAGTACAAAACTCCTCCTCCTAGCTACAATTCTGCTTTAACACAGCCTGTTGCCGTTGCAGCCTGTGTAGGAGAGTTAGATAAAAAACCTGGATCAATATCTTCTTCCTTAGATACCTCTATGGACTCCTCAAAAGAAAATATCAAGAAAGGAGGGGATTTATGCAGAAGTTTAAACGGAGAAAACGGGAGCCTAAACAATACCCAAGACCATCAGGAGTCTTTCCTGGGACATACTAGTGCAATAAATGGGGCGCTTCTGCCTGGTGAGTGTTCTGGCATGGCAAGCAATGAGCAGCCCTGCGAGTACCGGCCCTCGGTTGGCCCTGTTCTTTGCTGCACTGTGGAGCAAGCCGAGGAGATCATTGGGATGGAAGCCACGGGATTCAGCACGGGAGACCAGCTCGAAGACTTTAACTCCATCCCGGTGGAGCACGCCGTGGCAGTAGAATGTGACGAACAAGTCCTAGGGGAGTTTGAGGAGTTCTCTCGAAGGATCTATGCACTGAACGAAAACATGTCCAGTTTCCGCAGGCCGCGAAAAAGTTCGGACAAATGAGCTTGGACAGGGATTTTGGTAGCAGACATTGAGGTGAAATCAGTGATCTGGAATAGAGATAAAATTGCACTTATTCTTTATATTAATTATGAAAAAAAAAAAAGAGATAAAGCTATTCCTATGGTGTTAGACAAATGGACTTGTAACTGAGCACGATAACACAGGATCATGGTATATTCACAGCCCAGGTAAATCTTGATTCTGCTTCCAGTCCTCTTATGTCTGGTATTTATAATCTGTTGGGTTTTCTTTTTGGTATTGGAGTCCATTTTTAAATGCTTTCCTGAAAAGAACTTCTAGTGCTGATCAGGCCCTTCTGTGAATATTTGTTTACTTAATTATTATTTAGAGTTAAAGTTTATTTTAATCTTTTCAGAAGAAAAAAGAAGTTAATTTAAAAATACATTTACGGTAAGACCAGCAGACACCTCTTTACTTTCTCCCATGTACTCCTGTGTTTTTTTGAGCAATGTAGTCAGTGTTACAGAAATACCATGAATTTGCTATAATTGAGCAGCTTTCTCTTGGCTGTGCTCTGTAGTCTTTGAAGTTCTAGTTTGCACTGATGGGTCTTCAGTTGGTGGTGTAAACTTGCCAGAGAACGAGCACCTGTATGTTATCTCCAGTTCCCTTGCACCTGATTAATCAGACAGTTTCCTTTTTCCTCCTTTCCTCTGTACTCACAGTTCCTACCAGTGGACACTTTTCAAGTAGCGGTCTTGAGGACTAAATCATCTCTAGTGTTTCTTATTTAAAAAAAAAAAAAAAAAATCTCAGCCTGACCATTCCACACTTAGGTACAGTATTTCCAGCCTAATCAGCGGAGGCCTAACAAATGCACTACGTAAGTGGGGTTCACCTGCCACGTTCCAAGGTGTCTTAGGCAATGCGCTGTGAGGCATTTCAGACACGTTCATAAAAATCCAGACTTAAAATGCAGTCAGCACTCTGGAATTAGGTGAACTTGTTGAATCACTCCACCCTCCGTAGAAAGGAGGCACTTAGTATTATTCATCTAAATTAATATCCTTTTAACAGTACCATCTGTACTTTAAAGGAAGAAACTTTCAGCAGTTTGCTAGAGATGCAGTTTGGTTTTTAGGTAGGTTACCACTGGCACGTGTTCAGCTGCACTAATGGGAAAGCAATTTGCAGCCCGCTTTGCGATTCCTGGTATTTGTTTGAGTTTGGATTTCATTGCTCTTGCTTTCTATATTGTATACCCAAGAATCTGGGCTCAGTTGTGAGCTCTCAAATATAAAAATATATAGCAGAATAAAAAACACTTCATCATGCCTGACTTTTTTTTTTTTCCTCCCTGGTCTATGCTTTCTCTTGAACCAGTGACCTAGGCTGTTTCCTAGCTTCACCATAAGGCTTAGCCTAAATTAACTTTTTAAAATGTGGATATGTATAATCTCAACTCTCCGTTGTCAAAGCAAGATGTGTGTGTGAAAACTGATATACATAATAGCACTGTTTTAGAATATGTGTTTTCCAGGTAACACCTTAATGATTGTACTGAAATTATATTCACATTTCTTCTCTTTAGCTTTTAACGGTTGTGTCTACAGTTGAGTTATTGGATTGAGCCTTTCTACAGTGATTCATTCTTTTTGGTCTGTCTCAATAAGATGTACTAGACGGAAGCAGTCAGAAGTAGAGGCCCCAGCTCTGTAAGACACTGAACATGATTCCAGTTGCAAACTTGGATGTGAAGTTAGACATGTTCTTGAGTACTTTATGGAACTGAAATCTCTTCTTCCCTAGAATAAACGTTTCTGTTCCCACCTCATGAAAAAATTCCCTAAGGAAATGGTGCAGCAGCTCAAAGCACTGGCATCATTCTTGAGAAAAGACAGGTGGGAAATTTTCATTAATTCTCTCACTGGCATGTTGAGAGCCAAAAACGAATACCCGAAGCAAGCACAGCACTTACTGATGAAATGGGCGTAGAAATAAGATACTCTGTCCTGTGACTTTGTCCTCTGATAGCAGAGAATAATGAGGATCCAATATAATTCCAGACACAGTCCAAAAACATTGAGTCAGTTGTGCTCATGGAAGGGTGGAATCTGGCACGCTCAAAACAGCACAAAACTTCTGTTTTTATGCACGCTAATTGTCCTTTATAAAGAAGAGGCATTAGCTTGTGTGTGGTGGTGACTTTTCAAACCAACCCAAAGAGTAGCTGTGGAGTTGCTATGTTCCTTAGACAAACACAGAGCATCTCAGTGCAATTAAGCAACCCATGAGATTAGGTTCACAGAACATCAGCAGAACTTCAAATTTTTTCATTAGTTGCACATTTTCTCAGGTTGCACACAGCCAAATGAAGTCTGGTTTTCTTCCCTAATGTTGTGTTGCTGTTATTGTTTGAGCCCTGTAATTGCTAATGTGTCAAACACAACTGTCGATTTCTGCATTTGTCTCGCAAAGCTTCCTTGATGGGCTTTCCACGGATGTATCTTTAGTAGGCCTTAAAATGTCCCCAGGTTTCTTTTCCATTCTTACGACTTTCTATATAGAAGAAAGTATGAAGGGGGACAACATAGTAGGGCTAATTAAAGCATTGGCAAACTTATTTTTGCTGTGAAGGGTGTGGGGGGGAATTGTACAGATTGCAGCCATCTCTTGTGGCTTTTTTGTGATATTTTTTTCCTTGTAAAAATAGCTTAGTGGGAGGGAAACAAATAGTAAGTTTTTAGGTGAGATGATATATCACAGTGTGCTTTAAACTGTCAGGAGCCCTTCGGTTCCTGCACAGCTGTGACACTGTTAAATGTCTGCAAATGTCTTCAAGTGGAGAAAACATTTCATTGCAATCTTTTCCCCTCACTAGGAATTCCTAAGATTTTTGAGAATATTAGTTTTGGAAGATCATATCCCACTATATTTTTATAGCAAGCAAGACAGCATTGGCTTATCCTTGCTTGACCAGGTATTTAAAATAGGCAAAAAAAAAGAAAAGAAAAAAAGCATAGTAAATGACACATTAAAGTTACATTGGTAATTGCGGGAAAGCTCATCTGTATTTATAAAATAAAACTGATTAGTATCTCTCAGAAGTTGTGTGTCTTCTGTTAATGGTTCCATCTGTGTTGCTTTGCTTACAAGCCCGATTTGGACTGCAATGTCCTCCCCAAGGTCCTGAACTCTGTGGCTTAAAACTCATCAAGCCTGAAGTGATCCCAATGTGGTGAATATTCCGACAAGTGTGTTTACTTGAAGACCACCTTCGTGGCTCCAATTTCTATGTCACGCGAGATGGCACTGCAGTTGCTTTTCGTTCTCCTTCCAAAAAGATGGTCCGCAGCTGGAAAAACAGCTCTGGTGCCTCGTGTGGCTGGGAGGCAGCTGCATTTGCAAAACTTTGTGGATAGCGGGAATGCCATGTCCCCTCGTCAGGGAGGCATTGCTGCTCATCCAGCACCTTATGCGATCTGAACTAATAAGCAACATATGGCTGCCTAAAAACCTTATGTTCCTGTTGAAAAGGAGACAACTGCTCAAGGCTTAGGAGGAGGCTGTGCACAACACAGGGAGTTGCTGGTGGGAAGCAGCGCAATATGAAGAGCCAAAGGGCCTCTCCAGGCTTCATCAATAAAAGTGTTGGCTTTTTTTTCTTTCTTCTCTCCCACCCAATCTGTCTGTCATCAGAGAGCGAGATGCCAAGACACCAACTGTACTGCTCTAAAGCTGAAGTGGGAAGATACAGGAGAGAAGTTTTACTTTAAGCTGTTTCGCAACGTTGAACAGCTTTAATACAACTGCATCTCAAAGTGAATAATAAGCTGTGAATGGAGAAGCTTTGTATTGAAACGTAACTGGAGGTGCCGCTCAAAAGACTTGCCCGCAGTCAATCTAGAGCAAGTCATTTTCTGCAGCTCAGTTCATCACCTTTCAAAGGGACAAAGAAAGTATTTCTTCTTGGCTTATGGGTTTTGCCCCTTTTCAGGAGGGAAGTGTTCGTACGGGCTGTGCTTTGGTCTGGTTTAGTTGGTATCTCTGGGCCGTAGCGAGCAACTGCTGTTTGCATGTAAGTTCCCATCCTGCGCCTAGTTGCTTTCACATGCTGGTGCATGGAAACCTCGCATCCCGACTCGATTAACTTGGGTTTTGATCTGTGAACTTCCCTGAAGGAGCGCTGTGCTTTTGGGCAGAGAGATTGGGTACAGAGAGTGCTTCTGAAAGAGATGAAGCAAATCTAAACTGCCCAGCTTTGGGAAAATTGCCGCAGTATCCATCTGATCGTCACCTTGGGAAAACTGCAGAGGCTTTTTCTTTATAAAAACAGTGTTTTGAGTAAGTGTGAAGGGATGCCTGCATCAAAGCTGAAAGCCTTGAAGAAGAAAAAGTCAGTTCTTACCTTAATGAATGCTACTAGTGACTTCTTTTAATCCCAATTGAAAATTCTATAATTTGCCCCAAAAGCCAAACTTCTAATAAGATAAACTACTGCATGTAATTGTAAGAGATTTCTTTTAATTGATGGCTATTTTGCTATCAGCTTATTTGGTATATAGCAAAAAATGCAGCATTATTTTGCAGTTTTTTTCATGAAATAATATGGAAACTTTTTTTTTCCTGCTAAGTAATTGGTTGTCAGATGTCACCTCTGCTAGAGATGAAATTTGTCCTGTATGTGTTACATTGACCAGCTTGCAATTTAATCTCTTGGACTCTTTCAATCTAACTTCATTAAGCTGGGCTTAATGATTTTTTGTTTGTTTGTTTGTTTTGATAAAAACTGTACTTGAATTTCTGAATTGGGTGTCTTTCCCTTGACTGACTTGTGGAACAGCAGTGTCCGTTCCAGTCTGGATTGTCTGGGTTTTAACAGGAGGAAAATCTCTCTATTCCACTTTGTTAAACAAAACCAATCTGCTGCCCGCCAAAAAATCCTCACCCCCAAAAAATCCCTTCCCCCCCAAAAATCCCTCCCCCCCAACAAAAGAAAAGCAAAAAACCCCCAAGGTGAACAAATTACCTTCCGATAGTCAGGTATTGTAAAGTTTCTATTGACATAGGTCCATGAAACATTCAGCTGTCTTGAGTAACCCGTACGAAGTGGCACTGCCTCCCCCAGCTACCGAAAACGGGTGCTTTCTGCTCTTGCGCAGAGGAAATGTTTTCCTGAGATGATTAGCGGATGGAGAAGGTAACTTGGTTGTTGCTCTGCCGTGAAGCCTGGGCAGCTAGTCTGCTTCTGGGGGGAGACGAGAGGTGTTTTGGAGCAGGGGTCCTCAGCCTGACGCTGAGCGCTCATATCGATTATCGACTGTAACTGAAACACGTTCAGACTGTTGCTTTAGGCAAACCTAAACGTGATTTCCTTGGCTGGGGAAAGGCGAAGTGGGGAATAAATCTAACACATGCTCTGATTATTGATTTTTGGCCCTTTGGCAGTAGCACTCCGGCTTTCCGTCATGCGTCCACCTGCCAGCAGCGGTGCACGTGCTGCCCGTGGATGCCAAAGGAAGCGTGTGACTGCAGTGACTGGCCACCAGCTCCTGCAAGGTCCCTGTCGCAAGGGGTCTATGCTGTTAACTAGGGTGCAGGCAGAGCCTGTAAGACCTTCAGCTCCGTTCTGGGAGGGGGATAGTACTCCAGCAAACGTCACTGAGGTTAGCTAATGCCTTTCAGTGGCGTCGCTTGAAAGGCAAGCTAAACGGTAACTGCTAAGTCAGTCTTCTCCGCGGTCTTTTATGGTGTCTTTTTCATGCTGCTGTTAAAAGTGATTGCAGATCGGTTGCGTGGTTGCATCTCAAATGTTAAAGTGAAATTGTGGATGACTCCTCATGGGCGCCTCCTTCAGAAGTGCTGCGGGTTAGTGCGGGTATGAACAGATCTGCAGATCTAGAATGCTTCTAGCTGCATAGAAACTTTGCAAAAAAATGCCTGTATCTTCAAAATAGTAATAATAATAAGATCAGTTAATTAAGCTGCATAGCTATGAGAAGCTGTTAACCTTGGATGTGCGATTGGTGCAGATGGAAAACCTGTCGGTTGACTAGCTGTGCTTTTGCCAAGTGTGTTTGGCTGCGGCATGGGAAGGGAGTTCCCCCGATAAAACAGGGTGGTGCGGTGGAGAGGAAACAGCAGCCATCGAGATGTTTTTCTCTTAATCTTCCTCCGTTATTATTGCAAGTGGTAGATCGAGGCGGTGTGGTGCAATGGTTAGGTTTCCTGTATGTACCTGGGTTCTGCTCCTAGCTCTACCCCTTAGGCGCCCCAAGCAAACTGTTCTGCTCACCAGTCTCCATTGGCTTCTCTGGGAAGGCAAGATCCCTCCAGCTGGCCAGTGCGGTGCTGTGAACGTTGCCAACACTGAGGACTTCTGTTTTCAGTTAAGACTCTCATGTGCCTGCAGCAGCTTCTCCTTGCCTGGTGCCTCCCGGGGCACCCCATTCAGCAGCGGGCCCACATTTTCCTGGGTCTTCCCTTTGCTCCTGCTGTATTGGAGGAAGCCCTTCTTGTTGTCCTTGACATCCCTTGCCAGATTCAATTGCAAGGATGGGAAGCAGCAGCTGGCATAAGATCAGTGCTGGCTTCAGAGGCTCCTGTGCTGGGAGTGAGAGGGCAGGCAGGGCAGATGCTTCCAGCGGGAGCTTCCCAGCCCTCCCTGCCATCAAGGCTGCAGGTGCAGGGCCCCAGCACAGAGAAGCCTGCATCCGCTCGGGGCAGCGTGGCAGCAAGGCGGCAGCACGTGCCCTCGGCCGTGCCTCCTCCTGCGAGCCCCACGCCCAGCAGCCAGAGCAGACACAGGCACCTCCAGCATGGGACGGCAGCGAAGGAGAAGCAGGCAGCCAGCTGGGCTGAGCTGGAGGCAAGCTGAAGGAAGCGAGAGTGGGAAGCCAAGCAGCAGGCGGTGCCAGCCGATGGCTCTGCGGCACAGAGCACATGTCTGCACAAAGGAGATGGCACCGCCAGGCCAGACCAAGACACGGGCTGCTGGGAGATGTCCCTGACGCTGCTGGTGCTCTGTTGTGCACACCAGTGACCCTGGCCAGGCCCCTGGGACACCCCCGTTGGGGTGCTTGTGGGTCTGCGGGCAGGAGATTGAGGGAGAGTGACATTGTGGTGGGAATGAGGGGGAGCGGGTCACATCCACGTGCTTCAGGTTGAGTTTTGTGAATGACTCTGAGCCTCCTCTTCCAGAAGCTCCGCAACTAAGGCTTATTACGCTGCTTTCCTGCACGCCCAGCACTACGGAGCTGAAGGACACTTGTCCCTGAGGCTGGGGAGGGAGCAGCAGCTGCTGCTGCTCTGCTGCAGAGGTGTCAGTGGCTGCCCAACCCTCTGCAATCCCAAGCTGCCTCCTGGCACCTGGGGCAGCTCTTCCTTCTCAGCCTGCAGCACCACCTGCTAAGGCACTGCCAAAGGCCTCTCAGCAGCCCAGAACAGCCCAGCACAGCCCAGAACAGCCCAGCACAGCACAGCACAGCACTGCCCGCGGAGGCAAGGAGAGGCTGCAAGAGAGCTCCGCGGCCCCGGGCTGCACTGGGCGCGCAGGGTGTCTGTGCTGGCAGCGGCGGGGCAGCGTGGGGGCGGCGGTGGGTGGGTGGGAGAAAGCGCCTGTGCGCAGCCCTGCGCTGAGCTGTGCCCGGGTGGAGAGAGCCCGTGCGCCGGGCTGCTTTGCGCGAGGAGCCCTGCGGCCCTGCTCTGCCCGTCTGCCACGCCTGCCCTGCCTGCCTGCCTCCCTGCCTCCCTCCCTCTCGCCGCCTCGGTGCGCGCTGCGTGCCCTGGGCTCCTTGCTGGGCCGTGGCCAGCACAGCGGTGCCCTCCTTGCCTCAGCCACGGCCAGGGCTGCCGGTGGCTCCTTGACTCCGGCCCGGGCCTTTGCCCACCTGCTGCAGCTCCAAGGGCTCCGGGCAAGAGCAGCGGTGCACGTTGCTCCGTGCCTGTGCTCGCCGCCTGCCTGGCTGGGTGGCTTTGGGGAAGAAGGATGGCTCTCGACGCCCGCCGACTGGTGCCCAGAGGTTTATTTGCAGCGGCCGGGAGGGGAGCAGGGCGTCGAGCTCAGCGGGGCGCTCGCTAACGGCGCCTGCGGCCCAGCGCCGAGCTCCCTGCTTGCGCGCGGCAGCGGCTCCTCGCCTGGCGCCTCGCGGGCGCTCGCGGCCTCCTCCCGAGGAGGGCGGCGCATCTGCGCACGGCCTTGCGCAGCGCTCGGAAGGCGCCGCAAGTGCAGCCCGGGCACAGCAGGGAGCCCAGCGGCGCTCTGCAGCCGGCAGCGGCGGCAGCGCGGGCGGCGGGAGGGGAGGGCGGCCGCGCTGGCGGGGGCCAGAGCTGCGCGGTGGGCCAGCGCGTCAGGGCCGGGGGAGCCGAGGGCCGCGCTCGGCTTGGGCCGCGGGGCTGCGCGGGGGGCGCGAGACGCCGAGCTGCGCCTTGGCCTGCGAGCGGGACGGGCGCCCAGGCCCCCAGCAGGATGGACCTGCGCTCCACGTGCGCTGGCCAGTCCACGTGTGGGGTTTTGGGCACGCAGTCGAGCAGCTCGTGGCCCTCCTCGCTGAGGAACACGGTCTGGTTGGGCCCGAAGCGCACACGCCGGCCTGTTGGGATTGCCGGTGGGGCTGTGGGGTTGACCAGCTGTGCCAGGTCTCCTGCAGCCGTGGGGGCAGTGGGCAGCAGCACCACGTGTGGCTCCAGTGGGACAGGGATGAGCAGGTCAGCGGTGTGCGTGTCCTGCAGGCAGGGCTCGTGAGGCTGTGGGGCTGTGGGGTTGACCAGCTGTGCCAGGTCTCCTGCAGCCGTGGGGGCAGTGGGCAGCAGCAGCAGCGTGTGCTGGGCGACAGGGAAGAGCAGGTCAGCGGTGTCCGTGTGCTGCAGGCAGGGCTCGTGAGGCTGTGCAGTGGGCGAGGCGTCCTTGCTCGCGAGGCTGGGAGGGAGAAAGGAGGTGAGGAGGGAGCGCAGGGCTGCGTGTTGTCGCCCAGCAGGAAGCCCTGGTGCCCGCCGTGGGTCTCCCCGTGGCCGTGGGGCAGCCCCCCTGCAGGCAAGGGCTCCGCTTACCCTGCCTGCCAGCTGCCTGCCGGCTCCTGCACGTCTGCCGTGGGGAGGAAGGAGGCTGCTGGAAGAGGAGGCAGAGAGGCAGTGAGCGAGGGCAGCCCCTGCGCACAGCCCCAGCCGGGGCAGAGGGTGGTGGGTGCAGGCAGCAGGGGTTTGTGGGCAGGAGGTGCTGCGGAGCGCGGCTGCGCTCTGGCACGGGACTGCTCACCTCCGGGCTCCTGCACGCTGCCATTGCCCAGGCTGCCAGCGTCGCCCCGGGGCCCCTACAGAGGCCAAGCAAGCGGTGGTCAGTGGTGAGCATGCAAGCTGCGCCCAGGTGCCCCCTGCTCGCGGAAGGGCTGCGCTGGGAAGGCAGAGCTGAGGGTGGAGGCAGCTCTGGGGCAGGCCAGCGCGGGTGCCCTTGCTGCAGGCGCTGCCGGAGGGCAGAGCGGGCAAAAGCAGGGCTCTCTGCCTGCCTCCTACCTTGGGCCAGCGGCTCCTCACGCCCGGCACGAAGAGCACCGCCGCGCACAGCGCCACGACGACGTTCCAGGCCGAGGGCACGTTGAGCAGGCACAGCAGCAGCAGCAGGCTCAGGGCCACGAGCTCGCACGCGGCTCTCGCGCGAGGCTCCATGCCGCCAAAGCGAGGGCGCCTCGAGCGTGCAGCCGGCACAGCGCTCTGCGCCCACGTCCTGTTTGCAGAGGGTGAGCCGAAACGCGGCACGCGGCTCTTAGCGGGGCTGCCCCGACAGCGACCCTCAGCCTCCCGGCACAAGGCAGGGCAGCGGCACCCAAACTGCTCCGCAGCAGCTCCCTTCCCGTGCCCGTTCACCAGCCTCCCCGGCCCCGAGCCTCTGCTCTGCTCCTGGGCTCACCCTGCGCCCGATGCTCCGCGCCCCGAGATTGACGGCGTCAACCTGCACCGGGAGAAGAGGCCGAGGCCGCCGGGAGCAACCCTGGAGGAAGAAGGGCGCAGTGCGCTCGCTGCACGGGCCTTGCCAAAGGCAAGCAGAGCGCCGCGAGGGCAGCAGAGCCTGGGCAGAGAGCCGAGGAGGCAGCTCTTACCCCGCTGCCTCGCTCCTGGGTCGCAGCGCAAAGCCGCGCTCTTCACCCGCTCGCTCGCTCGCTCGCTCGCTCACGCACTCGCTCGCTCGCTCGCTCGCAGGCAAAGTGACCCCGGAGGTGCCCCAGCCCCAGCGCCAGAAAGAACCCGCGTTGTGATGCGATGGCGACACCACGGCGACACCCCTGGGGCGCGATGGCACCGCCAGGCCTCGGCTGACACCGCTGTCCCCCAAACGCCAGCAGTTCCCGGCACTGCCAGAACAAGCCCCGCGCGGCTGCGGCCAGCAGAAACCCCAACACCACCCGAGAGCCGTCACCTTTGCCAAGCCCATAGGAAGGCGGTGGCCTTTTCCTGGCGGTGCCAGACCCCTGTGTCCTGGCCATGCAGGCAATGCCAGCAGCGACGTCTCCCCGAACACGGCGCCCAGTGCCAGCGCACCGCGTGCTGCCCCAGGCTCGCCCGCGAGCGGGCTCTCGTGGCACGCCTGGGTCGCGGCGAGGCTCTGCTCTGCATCCGTGTGCAGCTGAGGAGCTGCCAGGGCCCTGGGCTGGCATGGGGAGTCAGGCCCTTTCCCCAGGGGGAAAGAGCCCAGCATCGCTCAACCACCACTCTGCAGCCGACGTCGGCTTCGGCATCAGCAGCGGGAGGGAAGGGCGACGCTGCTGGTGGGGGCCCACGCTGCTCTACTGTACTGGCTCCTGTACTAGCAGGAAATGCTCTCGTGCTGGAGTAGGCAGAGAGCCCCGGTTGGCTTGGCTCTGGGTTGCTTTTAAAATGATAATTTTGTCACGCTGCGCACTGTTGACAATGTGAAGCGGTCGATTGGCTGCCCCTTAGTCCATGGAGGAGACTTGCTAAATTGGGATAGGATTTCTCCTGGGTGAGAAGTCCAAGATGCTGTCAGCTTTGCTGGGACCTGCAGACGATCGAAGAGGGAAGCTTTAATCCTCACTGCCCTGATGTTATCCAGATATCAGGCAAAGGAATACGCTAACCCACGCTTATTAGCGCGGGCTAGCTCTGTGCAGCAAAACTTCCAGCTTTACTGAGAAGTTTGAAAAATGTTACTGCCTCGCGCTCGTGCTTGTAAAGCTGTGGGCAAGCGGAGCAGACCAGCCTTTTTCATGCTCTTTGGCTGAGTGTCCCTGGAGCCTGTAATCTCAGCTGCCTCTGTGACTCTCAGCACGAAGAAAATGAGTGAAACGGATTCCTCTCCTCAAGTGGTCAAGCCATCCCTACTTGCTAAAGCAGAGGAGACCAAGGCTTTTAATTCGTCTCCCTCCCCTAGGAAACCAGTGTAAACAGATGGCATTTTTTATTCTGATCCAAAAAGCCTGCCTTTCCTGTTGGTGCTGGTGCAGTTTGTGAGAATTTGTGAGTGAATTAGAGACTCTGTAGGCAAACCACGCAAGCAATCTTTGAAAGAGGAGAGGTAATCACCAGTTTCACCTGAGGGGAAGGAGAACAGTGAGCAGTCTCCAAAGCAGGTTCCCAATTATCTGGCTGCAGCCAAGTCCTCTGCTCTGGATTGTTCTCAATGACTGGAGACCAAAGGGATCAAGGGGACAAGCTCGTTATGTGGCTGAGCATTTCCTGCGAGGAGAGGAGATTGCAAGTGCCTTGCAAACCTGGTCTCAAGCAAAGGTGCCTGTGCTCCTCGGTTCCTGTGTTGAGGCTCAGGGCTGCGGTCTTGCAGCTACGTGTGTGTGCACATGCAAGGGGAAGGAAACTCCTGCCACAAACTGCCTGCTTTCTCCAAGGAAATAAAGGTCAAGAATCAGTGCCAGCATCACAAAAAACTGGTTAGAGAGTTATGGGACAGAAAGGGAAGATCTGGGCTTGTGAATGAAGTCCTCTTGAAGACTTCATCCCGATGACCTTTGGTTGGAGGAACCAAATTTGACTTTCCTTGTCTCCAAGATGCTTTTCCATCCAGCTAGCCATAACTGGTTGTAGGGTCTCCATGGGAAGGATTTAGGAGGAAATCTCAGGGAAGGTGCCGTTAACTGGGGAGAACACATGTAAGGAAGCTGCAGAAGGCAACTCTTGCCACTGTTTAATGGAGACTTTAGCAAAACATTTATTTGGAGAAGATGGTCGCATTCTGATTTGATATGATGCTGATTCTTGAGTTCTGTTTTGGAATGACTTTAAAATCCAGCCCATGGACTGTACCTGGTATTTAAACTTTCTGATCTGCCTTCCATCAACCATCGCCATGGTCTGGTAGCTGTTATCGTCCCTACATGACGGCATTACCTAATTCCACAGAGACAAGCCTGTGCTGCCCCTTCTGCACGTCCCATGAGTGCTGCTCGGTCATCGCAGTGAACAACAGAAAAAAAGATCAGCCTGGGTTCTCCTCATTACCGAGTGCCTGAGGTGGAGCTTGAGGAATGAACAGAGGTTCCCAGTGTCCTGTGCTCCTGGTGGATTCCTGTGAGGACCGAAGGCTGGGTCGCAAGGACTGTCTTCACATATATATTAGGTCTCTGGGAGAATGGGAATCCTGATTTTGCCTGGGACTCTGGGATCCCAGAATGACACAAGCAGCAGTGATTTAGATGTGTGCTAATGGAGGGTTTAGCCTCCCAATGCATCTGACTAGTCCTGAGCTGTTTGGACAGTTTCTAATGAAGCATCTCCAGCCAAGGAAACCCTGCAGAAGGTGGAAGAAAGCACAGGGGAGAAGAAGAGGGGTCTCATCTCCAGGACGCAGTAGGTTCCTTTAGTTCCTAGCTGTTATATTTGCACATGGACAAAATAAATCAAGGCTGTGCTGGTCTATATCTGGCCAATTTCAGTCTGGAGTTCCTGACAGGTGACCCCAGGGTATGGTTGCATGCTCTCGGTGCTTATTTTTGACATCGTAATCCAAATTGACGTTCAGAGCTTGAATATACAATAAGTTCATTACAGCTAAACCCTCCGGCTCAGGGATTTCCTGTTGGTAAGTCTTGGAAAATCAGGATCCCCAGTGGTATCGGGCTGAAAACGTTTGCAGATAAAATTCAAGTTAACAAGTTACGCCAAAATGTTTTTGGAGCCTAAGTGGAGCTGTATTTTCTGTTGAGTGCAGCAATGCCTTATCCTTCACTGTTGCAGGACTGGAGGCTGAGGCCCCTAGTCCGCGTAGCTCCCAAACAGGGTCTCAGGGCAGATCTCAAGAGATGTTCATTAAAAACAGTGGAAGAATCCACAGTCTCACGGCTAAGCATGTCTGAGTGCTTATGTGTGTATATATATATATATGTATGTATGTATTTTTGAATCTAAACTATTGCCACCCATCTGAATTTCTGAAGAACAAGAGAAAAAAATTTGCAGGGCGTATAGCTAAAACAGCCTGTGACCAGTCATGATAAACTTAAACAGATAAGACTTTAGATATCCTCATTGCTTCCATACGTGGGACACATCTCCCTAACTTCCCACGGCTGCATGAGGGTGTTGCGACACAGCTGGGTTGCTGCACTAGCCCTTGACCTGCAGGTTAATAAGCTGTTGTGATGAGCTGTGAACTTGGCCTGGGAGCTGTCCGTGCCCATCTGGGATGTGAACAGCATCTCTTCTACTGCTGCCATACAGTATAAAAATCATATGGAAAACAATTACATGAATATGAATAAATTTTTTGTATCATCTCTAGCTGATCTCTTCTGAAGCCTTGTTTTGGGGTAAGAAATAAGGTTTGGGTTTGACTTTCCTACCGTTGCATGAGGACAGAGTGATCAAGGGAAAGCAGATGCTCTGGTACAGCGCTAATTATTTTCAGACTCCTGGCCTTGTCTTTTGGGAAGGAATGTGACAGAAATGGCCTGGAGGAAACCAGTGTGTGGTGACTGCACGACTTGGGAAAGGCAGCTATTTGCTTTTCACTGTCAGACCGCCAGCTTGTCTTGAGGAAAGCCCATGGGGCTGCTTGATACTTGAGGGAACTTGGAACAGGGAGAACCAGTGGAATTTGAAGCTGGTTTTCCAATGAGACGAGTGGAAAACTTGAGCGTTTCCAGCAAGGGGAAACGTGAAACAGCTCTGAGCAGGAGCTGACTGCCCGGAAAGCGGCATGGCAGGAAAGGACCTGGAAGGTTACCGATCACAAGTGGAGCAAGACTCAGAGGTGAGGCCGTCACGAAAGACGCGTCTCCCACAAAGCATTAACCAGATGGGCTACATAAGATGTAGGAATAATTCTTCTTTTCCACCTGGCCTTGGTGAAGCTTTACCTGCCAGCAGTGCCCGGTTTCAGGCACCATGTGCTGAGAAAGCTGTAGATGTACCTGAGTGTCCTGTGAAGAGGGAGGAAAACAGGGCAAGAGGTTTGGAAACCATGAGCTCCAACAAGGGGTAAGGAAGGCTTAGCTTAGAGAATAGACGAGATAGTGAGGACATGATACTGCTTGGCAGTCTGCAAAAGGCTGTTCCCAAAGAGGAACAACAAATGTCTTATTTTGCAATATCCACTGCCGTGGGGCAAGAAGGAATGGGCACATTCACAGCAAATACTCCCTTGGGTATATTTTAGGAAAATCTTCAGAACTCTAGAATTAGAAAACGTTAGAGAATATGATTCAAGGATACTGTAAGTCCTGCTACTGGAGGGTTTGAGGACAGGCAAATTTTTACAGAGTAAGTGAGGTTGGAAGGACCAGGTTTGAAGTTGAATGACTAGATCTGAGGTTGGTCAGGGTCTTGTGATGAGTTTTAAATATCTTCAACAATGGAGATCCCACAACCTGGACCCCTGCTCCAGTGTGTGACCACCATCATAGGGAAAAATTTTTCCTAATATCTCAAGGGGATTTCTTATGTTCTAACTTGTGCTTTTGCCTCTTGTCCTGTCATTATGCACCTCCAAGGAGAGTCCAGCTCTGGCTCCTCTGCACTGTCCCAACAAGGAGTTGCAGATGGTAATGAGATCCCCCTTGGTCTCTTCCTCTCCTGCTGCACAACCCCAGCTCTCAGGCTGTCTCGTATGTCCTGTGCTCCAGCTCTGAGCAGCTTGGGGCTGTGCTGGGCTCACTCCAGTCTGTCACTGTCTGCCTCTTACTGGGGAGCCCCAAATGGACCCAGAGCCCTGTTGTGGCCTCACCAGTGCCAAACAAAGGGATGGAATCATGCCTGGCCTCCTAACACCACCCAGGGCATGGTGACCTTTGTTGTCACGAGGGCTCTGGGACCCCAGGTCCTTTCCACACAGCTGTTTTCTAGCCAGTGAGGCCCCAGCATGTGCTTTCCATCCCTGAGGGACATCCCATGCAGCTGTGATCCTGTCTCAGCAGCAGACGGTGGTCTACATGGTCCCCTGAAGTCTTTTCCAGCTCAGTGTTTTTGTTCATCCAAACTGTACATATCTGTAACTTCCTAAGAATTCAATAAAAATCTTGGGAAAATGTTGCTATTCTTTCCTCCCCTGGTAGTTTTTAAATTTTACACATCTTAAACACAATTAATTTGCTAGTCACTGTAAGTGTAGCATCCTATATGACTCTTGTGAGAAGAACACATGACAAAAGCAGGATTATCATGTGTAAGAGCAGTGCAATGGCAAAAGACCAGATATGGTAATTTTTTTCCTTCTGAAGTGTGGGGCCTTCTATAAAGGTTCAGCCGTGAACTCTGAAAAGAAAGTTGTTCAGTGCTGGACTTGAAAACAATTCTTCGCTTTTGCCTGTTTCTGTTGATAACTTTTTTACTATGACAAACGACAAACAATTGTTTTTCCTATAGACTTTTATTTATGTTGCAGATGTATCTGAGATGGAGAGTTCCTTCAGGCACTGCCCAGTCCCCTAGCAGGTGATGGGGCTCTTCCTGGTGGCCACATCTGGCCTGCCTAGAGGATTTGGGGAGCAGGAGCTGCTGTGGGGTTTGGCAGTAAATCCACAGGGGAGAGAGTCCTGCAGCGTTTGCTCTTTGCAAATGCCCTGACGGAGGGATCACTTGCTGCCTGAGTTGCTGCTCCCCATCTCTGAGGGGATGGGTGAGCTCAGTCAGGGACTGTGCAGTGACTGGTGGGATTTCTGGTGTGCCAGAGGATGATGATGTTCGGCGTCAGCTACCTCCCTGCCTTGGGCCTCTCAGCCCAAGTGGGAAGAAAGACACGTAGGTTAGTTGTGGTGTTGCAGGGTTTTCAATTCTGGGCACATTGATCCTCCCTCCCACATAACCAGCACGTACCTCTCTGCAGAGATGGAAAACTAAGGCTAAACGTCCTTCCTGTTGTATTCCTCAACAAAAGCCTTGGAGCCCTTTGGAGAGCAGAGCTATTCCCTATCAGACTTAGCCAGGCTTCCTCCTTGTGTGGGCAGCATACTAACATCCTCGCCTTGCTGAAGACCACCATGCATATACCTTGGGGAATCTCGGTCCTTCTTTTCCTCCAAAGGGTGAGGTTTGTGCACTCAGCTATATTGTAAACCATAACGCTCGGGAGGTGGAAGCCAAGGATCCTGGCTGGTGCCACATTGCTCGTGTGACAGGCTGTGGGGAGAGAGATAGGTTGGAAACAGGAATCTGGTTCAGCTTCATCGTGTTTCCATTGGGTCTCAGTTTATAAATAGCTCAGGTCACCCATGTGCCTCTTACTTTGACACTTCTGTAAAGCTGAAGACACTTTGAATTTTATATTTAGAAATTTTCCTTTTCTGGCTTCCCTTGTCTTCCTGCCTGCCAGGAAAGTCCAGCAAGAGAGTCAAAAAGTTGCCTGTCTGGATTAACTATGAGTCTGCTGCTGCCAGCACTGAGCTTTGCCCAGGCGCGGCCCGGAAGATACTGAGGTGCTGGTAACCTGACGTGAGTGCTGGGTGCTGAGCAGCTCCAAGGGTTGGTCCCTGAATGATGGGCAGGATGAGAACGGGGTCCCCCCCCAGCCAACATGATCTTCCTCAGCAAAGGGGAAGCAAGCTGGAAACTCAGACTGGGGTGATGCTTGCAAAGGACAGTTAAGCATATGGAAAAGATTACCTGCAAAGCCACCAAAGCAGATAATTGACCCATGAGGCCTTTCTCCTCCTATCAGGAGGGGAAGGACTGAGGATTGTGGTGCCAGAGCAGGAAGATGAAATGAGACCCCATGAAGGAAAAGCGTGTTGGCTTGCAGAGCCATCTTCCTGTGCTGAAAACAAATGGTTTTTTTGCATGCTGTTCTTGTGCGTTTCTCTGCTGAACCAATGGGCATGCAGTGTCTGGCTGGCTGAATGGTGGCTGCTTGGCCAGACTCCTTGGCCATTTGCTCCTTTAGCAGGAGTACTTGGGATGCTGAGGAACCAGCTCACATTTTGCCATCATCTGGATGAAACAAGGATCACACAGGCCATCTCCTGAGGGTGGGTGAGGATCTTAATGCTAGCACAGACTGAGAAGGAGCTCACTTACAGAGATGTCTGCAGTGCAGACTCCTGAAGCTTACCTAGTCATCCTAGACACCATTTAGAGCTAATGGAGAAAAATGAGTGCTGGTTTGTGCACTTGGAATGCCTGCTTCGGGGTGAGGTAAGTCTTGCTGTGAAAGGTATATTTTTTCCCTACTAACAATAAAAAGGAGCTTGGGAGGAGCAGCACATATGGAGCTGTTCATGTAGAGCCGTGTCCCTAGCCAGACCTTTGGACTGCGCTTTACCTAGGGGACTCATTTTCCTTCTTTTTCCAGCATTATACTGTGACTTCACGTGTCAGATAGCTCCCCCAAACCAGCCTCCAAATCCCAATGCAGGTAATGCACAGGCAGAACCTGGAAGACAGGGTTTGATGGCTGAGGAGCAAAGCTGCGTGAACACCTCTCCATTTCTCCTGCGTCAAACCAGGTGGACCTCCACGGGGATTGGAGCTAGCTCAGTGACCAGCACTGTTCCATAATGCTGGATAGACTTGCCCATGTTAAGCATCCAGACTTGTCCTGCCTTTTTGTAGTGTTTATTAAGATCACCTCCTTATATTCCAGGAGGGTCTGAAGATCTGTGCTCCACAGCTTGTTTTAGCACTTGCTGAGACTTCGGGCCAATTTCCTCCCCTCTGCACAACCCCATTCCTCCTCTCATCTTGGATATTCAGACTGCAGATTCTCCAGGGCAGGAAGCCGTTCTTCACTAGGTTATGCTACAGTTACCTGGAGCAGTGCTGACAGACTTATGTTGTTGGCTTGTTCCAGGCTAATCCTGCATTGGCTATTTCAAGGTAGAGCGTGAGCATCTCTGCTCAGCACAATGTTGCATGATTAGGTGTTTCATACTTGTTAATGGACTGTGTCTCTAAAATCTGTGCAGCTCATTCTCTCGGCTGTCCTTCAGTCAAAGCAAGTTCTTTCCTCTGGATGGTGGGAAGTTCTGGGACAGTGACATCCAGTCCCTTTCTTATGGCAGCTGTGTAGGCAGAGTCCTGTCTTCAACGTTGTTGCAAGGACAGTTCAAGCACTAGAATAGACCTGGGATTGTTCTCTTCATTTCTAGGTTTAAAACCCTCTTTCACTGAAGGAAGCGTCTTTCTCCAGTGAATTTTTAGGTAGTAGTTTTCAATCTGCCTTACGATAATGAGATGAAATATCACCAACGAATACATTTCTCTCTTTTCAGAATGACTGTCCTCTCTCAATACTTGCTTGGGTTGTCTATCATCTCTTGTTAGGTTCCCAACACGCGGGAGTGGGTCTTGTCTTCACCAATACTCTGGTATTTGGGACAGGCTGCGTCCCTCTAAAGAGACAAAAAAAATAATAAAGTGACTTCAAGCTAATTTCATGGCTTGGAGAGTGACAGGGACAGTCTATCTCCAGGCTGGCAGTATGACTAATGGCAGTCTAGCAACACAGGATGTGGAAGTCGAGAGGAAAGCGTGAGTGAGGTGCGGACCGATTTTGCCAGTGCGTGGCTTCCCCAGGAGGGCTGTACCCACCCAAATTTCCTCTCCAGCCAGATCAGCTCTCTGGTACTTCTATACAAGCCTGTATTCTCTAGAAAGCTCTGTATCTCCTGGGATATCAATCTGTCAGGTTGAAGAGATTATTACTACATTAAAATCATGCAGTGGAAAGCTATAACCTTGGCCTGTTATTATTACAGGTGTGCATCTGCATGTGGAAAGGATTTAGGAATTGAAGAAGGTAACGTTGCTGAACAATGTGGAAGTTGTTGCAGCCACAATGTGGAACAAGTAGATTAAACAGTAGATTTAACCACAGAGTACGTGGTGAACTGGTATGTCTTTCCCTGTTTTCACAGCTTAGGGCTGGGTGGTATGGGCTGATCTGCCATTTTTTTGGTGCACTTTGCTGTGGAGGGCACAGTTTGTTCCCTCCAAATGAAAACAGGGAGAAGAGCAGCATTTTGTGGTAGAGCAAGACTGAGCTGGAGTGGCAGAATAAAGGCAAGGCTGAGCAACCTGACACGTCAATGGAGCAGGCCATGCACTGAGGAGAGGTTAGACCAGTAACCTCCAGAGGTCCTTCCAACATCAATTATTCTATGATTCATTTCTCACTGTGAAAGTGAAGGGAGCCATGAGTGCCTCAGGGAGTTGTGATCACTGGTGCAGAGTCCAGCTGGCGGCCAATAACTAGCGGCATCCCTCAGGAATCAATACTGGGATCAATGCTGTTTGTCTTTATTAATGACCTGGATGATGGGCTGGAGTACATTCTCAGCAAGTTTGTGGATGACACCAAATCAGGTGGTGGAGCAGCTGATATGCTGGAGGGCATGACTGCTATTCAGAAGATCCTGGACAGGCTGCAGAAATGGCAGGAACTTCATGAAGTTTAACAAGGGCAGGTGCAAGATCTTGCATCTAGGATGGCGGTCAAGACTCGCCTGAACACGGCCCAGAGCAACCTGATCTTACTACACCTGTTTTGAGCAGGGAATTTGGCTATATGATCTCTGGAGGTCCCTTCCAACCTAAATTATTATTCTGTGATCTACACCATGGTTAATGTTGTTGGATAGATTTCACTCTATAGTGGATAATCCTCTCCATATGATTATTGTGCTCCATCCTTGAAACAAGTGCTGTTTTATGTCCCCAGGCCCTTTGAGAAGCCTAATCTAGAACATTTTTGCTTAGGGGTGTCCTCATTTCCACCTTAGTTGTAATGGGATGAAATGGCGAGAACATGTAGAGGTGAAAGCAGAAGGAGAAGGCTCTCCTTGTGGTCATGTTGCCATGGATATCTGAGCATCACAGACTCTTCTTGCCACAAAGAAGTGGTGCAGTTCTCATGATGCAGAAGTTTTAAAACCGACTTGGATAAAACACCAAGAAATGTGCCATAGGGAGCAACTGGAGAGGCTGGATTGCAAAGGAGAGAAGGACTCTTCCCATCTTTTCCATGTGTTTGAGTCCTGGAGCTTTCTCTAAGAATCGTTTCTTCCAGACCCTGCCTTTTCTCCCTCCAAAGTAACAGAATAAATAAGACACTTGGGAAGGAGATGAAGCTCTCCACTTAACATGTTTGTCTTTGCCTGTGATTATTCCTCTTACGTGCTGAAGCAAGAAGACCAAGCTTGCTAGTCACTTGCAAGCCCTGGGTTCAAATCCCTGTTTTGCCACAAAATTGCTCTCTATTAAACCTCCCCTTATGGGGATTGTCTATGGGAGTCCTTCACAGGAACATCACGGTCCCAGATACATCAGAGATGGCAAAGCATGGAGCTTTCTGGGGATGTGGGTGCTTAATGGCAGTGGGGCAGGGTGTGTTATGTCTAAAACTGGGATAAACACATGTATCTGGGTTGCTGCTAACCTTCAGAGCAGGCCGAGGTGTTTGCCAGCTTTCAGTGCTCTGCAGAGATGCTGAGCTGTTTGCAGAGGGGTCGGCTGGAGTGGTCGTGCTGCTGAAATGCACGAGTTGCCTTCTCGGTGCCAGCCAAAATAACGGCCTTGGCTTCTTTTCTGTGGCGGCTGCCGGCTCTGCGACCCCTCTGGGAACAGCGCTGAAAGAGCCGGCTTGCACTGCCCACCAATGACAGTCCTGGTGAACGCCTCCTTGGGTTGAAGAAGTGAAAAATGACAGTAATTTCCTGCCCATGCCAAACAAACAGAAACATTCTCCCATGAAGTTTTACGAGGTTGCAGGCCCTGGAAATGTATGAAAGGCAGAAAGAACTGATCATTGGAGAGGGAAAAACTGATGGAAAGCAAATTAATGCTGTTGAAACCTTATGGAAAAGTTAAGTCTTCTGAAGACCTGGGCCTGATTCTGACCTGGCCCAGTGAGGAGACAAAACCTCACTGAAGCCAACGGGTTTGCAGAGCCTTCCATAGGAACCTCATGTGGTAAAAGTGTGCAGGAACTGCTACAAGGTATGGACACGAAGTGCAAGGAGCACCTGGAGGTTGAGGTTTCCATGCCCTTTTCCTAGAAATGATCTGTTGCAACTCGTACAAGTTTTGTAGTGTCCCATGATATCTTCAGGAACAACCCAGCCACCTTAGCTCCTTACACGCTGCCCTTCAGTGAGTGCTAGAGGGCACAGAGCAGAGAGGGACAACTCGCTGAGCCCAAGTGTATGTGTAAGCATCTAATTTCAGGTGTTCTGGCTCCAACCCAGAGGCTGAGGAGTGTGTGGGGACACCTCAGAGCGCTGGCTCCTACTTGCAGCTTCCATCCTCAGCAGCCAAAGCTGATGGCTTTCCAGGGGCTGAGTCTGTTTCCAGCTGTACGAGGTGTCAGGACCCAGCTTTTCCAGGCCTGGCTTCCATTCCAGAGTCCTGTTTCTGTGCTGCAGACCCCAAAGCAGTAGGCTATAGCTTAGTGCAACCTCGAGGCACCAGTCACTTCAAATTGGCTGGACAGAATGAGCAGAAGCAGCATCCTCAGACCCTGAGTGGTGGTGCAAGAGTCACCGGAGTGATACCTGTGCTGGGGCTATTGCTGCCTCGTTTTGCACTTGCGCCATGCACTGCGAGGGATTGCATTGCTGCTGGGGAGTCCTAGGCAGAAGGGCAAGTAAGAATGCAAATGTGAAAAAAAATGCAAAATGAAAAAAAAGATTTTATTTTATGTGTGGTTTTTGGTATTTGTTACGTTCAATTTTGCAGAATGCTGGAAAATATGATAACCCTATTGACTCCATCCAGGCAATTTTTGAGAACCATCAAAAGAGTGACTTGAGCACTGGAACAGATTGCTCAGGGAGGTTGTGGAGTCTCCATCCTTGGAGATATTCAAAAGCCATCTGGACAGGGTCCTGGGCAACGTGTTCTAGGTGACCCTGCGAGTGAAGAGGATTGAACTAGATGATCTCCCGAGGTCCCTTCCAACCTCAACCATTCTGTGATTCTGCGACTTTTAGAAATAAGCAACTTTTTTCTTTAATAATGTTTCACTTGAAAATTACTGCGTTCTGATAGAAACGTAATACTTTTTGAAGGATCCAGTTTGAGCTACTGGGAAAATACAGGCATGATTTTCCAAATGGATGGCAGCCTGGGCTTTTTGCAGTCCTACAGCAAGTTTTACACCTGAACCGAAATGCATTCCTGCATGGTGGTGAAGTCCATGGACAAATCTCAGCCACAAATCAATCTCTCTTCATTATTTACTCTGCTGTTAATGTTAATGTTGCTATTTCTTGGACAGCATACCTGTGTCTTGAATGCCTTTCCCCTCAGGATCTCTGAGTACTTTTGAGAGAAAGGCAGGTTTATTCTCTCTGCTTCAGAGATGGGAAAAACGAGACACATAGATGGTATTGGTCTGGCTTAGCAAAGATGTTAACGCCTGCGCTAATTGCTTGAGACTCCCTTTATTATCGTTGAAGAAAAGCAGACACTTTTATTCATTTCATCCTAATATAGATGCTTAAAATAGGTAAGATGACCAGCTTCAATGTATTTATGCAATGTTTGTGATAGTCACCTAAAGGGAAAGAGAGGGTGTAGACACAGCCATGCATCTATGCAAGTATTTTTTCTCTCTTTAACTACACATGCAAGATATAAATGTCTAAATACTCACAGGCTTTTTCCTGTACTAGTATGTGGTGATGGATGGATAGATAACCTTTTTCCATAAAAATATACACAGTTAAGGGTAAATTTTTCATTGTCATCTCTAGCTTGTGTTTAACAATTTCTTTTCCTCATTTTTTTGGGGGGGAGGGGGATTACTGTGGGTGGAGAGAACTGACCTGTGTCTAACATAATATTCTTGGATGGGTTTTTTTGAGTAATGGCACTGTTATTGTACAACCTCCAGCAAGAACAATTTGCAAAGTGTTGCAAACTTTTCAAAATGACCTGACAACAGCTCTCCAGCCAAAGTGGTTTTGCAGGGATCTGTTCCAGCATTACAGGACTTGGAACGAGGAAGGCGAAAAGGCATCAGAGACCTGTGCAAGCTTCCCTAAGCTTCAAGTTTTAGCGTCGGTAAAAGGGGCTTGAGGTCTGATCCTGCAGCCCCACACATAGGAAAGTCCTTCCCTTTGGGGCAAGAAAAGTTAAATGTGCTCGGTGCTCCTGCAAGTGCCGAAGCTCGGTGTTACAGGCTCACCTTTACGATTAGCTTTGAGAGTTTCTGTTTATCCATGGCCATCTACTATACGAGTACAGAGCAGGGGTGTGAAATTGGAGAGGGCAGATGTGTGCTCAGATCCTGCAGGGACCCTACAGAGCAGAAGATGGTCACACAAATGTACATATTGATGCCTCCTTAGTGGGCACAGTGTTCCCCTAGGCTACCAGCCAGTCCTGCCTCCAGGCCTTACCCCCAGTCTGTTTTCTTCAAAGCTGCTCACTGCAAAATACAGCCCGGAAGGAGGCCAAGCCCAGACACTTCTCTGTCAGAGCAATGCCTGCAAGGGTGCAAAGTGAGCTCCAAGTGTCAGTGTCCAGGGAGAAGCAGCCGCTTGAAGCTGCCTTTGATGACTCTCTGCAATGCCTTGGCATTGAGTGTTATTTAATCTTAGTAGCATTAAAGCTGCTCCATTTTCATCATCAGAGAAAGTGTGTCAGAGAGGCAAGCTTGGTTCCCTCATGTGCCTGCCTCACACGACTCTCTAGCAGAGGTGGCCCTAGCAGAGGACACACTCTCGGAGGGCCTTCTGCTCAGCAAGATGTTTGCTCACATCTTTTTTCCTCTTCGGCACCTTCATGTATCTAGGGGTATCCTGATCCAAGTTGCTGCTGTGGGAACCAAGGTCTTAATGATGTTGCATGGGCTGACCTAAGACACCAAGAAGCCACTGTGTTATCTTTGTTATCCGAGGTCTTCATAAATTCATTTCTTCCTCCTTTGGAGTTCTAGGACTTTATGGGATTCAAGTCCTTTGAGGAATTGAACAGAGAGGGTAGCGGGTGAACGTTCACGTGAAGAAGCCGAATGTCCTGAGTGTGGAGACTCAGTTCACAATCAGGCTTTAAATCTGTTGAAAGTTAATTGTGAAGATTTATTGCAAAAGCCTCTAGCAGACAGACAGATCTAATGTGTAAGTCACGCCAATACTGACAGCGACGGGAGAAATTGGATATGCTGTTTCAGCGAGCCGGAGTGGAACCCTAATGTTACACTAAGGCACTTTGACGGTTATTGAAGGATTTAAGAGGGGTTTTGCTATGTGGGTGGGAAGAGGAGACTGTAGGGGAGAGGAAGAGCAGGTATGTGGTGAGCCAGTGCGGAGAGCGCTGGCACCACAGGAGTACTGGTGGGCAGATGATAGACATGTGTTTTTCATCTATAATGAAGTGGTGATTAAAAAAGCCAGTCAGAGACCTGTGCTTGCATGTGCTGGGTGCTGTGCATATGCACTCTGGTGTCCACTACAAGCTGTCTCAGACCTCGAGAGAGGTCTGGATCTCCCTCCAGATGACTATGGCGTGCTGTGGATCCCTCCCTGTGCCAGTTAGCAGGAGCTGGCCTCCTCTCCCACCCACCCAATCCAGTGTCAAGCATTTCTCTTCCATGTGATGACTCTGTGGGGCCTCAGCCAGGCTCCGTGACCATAGTGCCGGGTGCTGCACAAACACGCAGTAAGACACAGACCTGGCCTCTTCTGCTGGCAATGCCAAGACAACCACAACATGGGAAAAAGGCTGACATTATTTGCAGCTGGGGAACCAAGGCAGAGACGAAACAAACAGCCGGGCAGGGAGGAGACTGGATGCTTATAAGAAAGCCAGAAAATCTACCTAGATCACCTGAATCCTCATTGCTGTCTTACCCATGAGCACCACCCCCCCCCCCCCCGGGCTGATGTCCTGCTCACAACAACCTCTGCTGTGACATTGCTCCATCCAGTGAGATGAAAAGCTGAGAAGCCAGCGAGAAACCAAATTTACCTGGACCCATGTGGTTGTTTAAGCAACATCACCTTGCTCTCCACAAAGCAACGCTGCAGACAGCCAGATCTTCTGCCAGTTTCCCTTGTGATGAGAACTTCCTCCTTTTTGCTAGTGGGCTCCTCTCATTGCTTTTTTCCTCTGGAAGCAGTAAAGCTGGCTTGAACCGTTATTAAAATAATAGGGAGACCCAAGAGGATCTTTAACCAAGAGATCTTTAATGACTACTGCCTCCAAGACTCTTGCTACTCCACTTGAACCAGGGTTTCTCATGCTATCTGAGGGCTAGAGCAGAGCTCAAGTCTGTTCCCACAAGGCTAGAAGTGCCATTTGACTTAATTGTCCTCGATATTTTTCTAGTCACGTCAAGGGCTTCCTTGGAAATGTTATATAGCTGAGAAAGAGTTTATTATTTGCTGTCAGGGGGCAAATAACACCAGGGCATCTCTAAAGACGTCTATAACGTATCTGTGTAATGTGGAGGTTAAAATAAATCAGTAAAAAAGTTACTCTCCTGAGGACAATATACTGTAAAATATTTCATCACAAGGCCTGGATATTATTGTGCTTGTAATTAATCTTCCTGGTAATAGCACGGCTTGCTTTTTCCTGTCGTGCTATCTTGCTCAGTGTCTATGCTGGCCACTAGATGTCGGGGGAAACCCTCTCCGGCATCAGTTTTGCCAACGGGAAGTTTTTCTCGAAGTTGGAGGTTACTGAGTTTCTTCATTCATTTGAGGTCCAAGAAAATGCCTGGTGCATTTGGGAATCATAGGTCTCTCGGCCGCTTCCTGCAGCCATCGGTGTTCAAGCTGTAAAGCTGACCTTTTTCCCCACTTCTGCCCCCTGACGTGCAGCCACAGATGACTTGGTACATCCGAAGGGCTGACAAAATTGCACTCACAGCACTGATTACCTTTCACCCACCACATGCAAATCATCTTTATCTCTACCCCTTCCGAATTTTACCTGGGTTTTAAAACTAGTCTTTCCTGAGCATTTGTAACACTTCTGTTCTCAGATCATCATATTGCAAATGTGCTGAGACCTGATTTTGATGGCCAGAGGGAGTAGTTTGTGTCTGTAAAATGAGTGATAGGGATAAATCTTGTGCAACAAATATAAGCCCTCAGGAGCCAGGGGTCAAAATGGACTTTGGGAGTCTGTGGTCAGGGAAAGATGATGGGAGAAGAGACTTGGTGGATGGTTCCTGCATACAAGGAGGCAGTCTTCATGCAGCTGTTCCCTTCCTGTCCACCCACATGCACACCCAGTCCAAGCATGAACCCCCTCCTCGGGAAGGTTCGGATTCCTTTATTAAAAGAATTTGTCAGGAAGGTGCTAGAGATCCAAATGTCACTCCGGGTCTGTGAGAGTCATTGCAACACATTTTCTTCACACAGGGGAAGGGGCAACAAATGCAAAACGTGAGTACCACTAAACGGAAATGCTATTGAAATGTTTTCTTCTTAATTAGCCTCTTCAACAGTGAGTTTCCTGACTCTTGAGCAAGAGCTGATTGCTACAAATAGCGCTGCCACTCAAAGCAACGACCTGCTGGAGAGTGCTAGTGCTCTTGTGAAGGGCCGTGTTTGGAAAGAGGATGCTTGAAGGTAAAAGGTTAATGCAGGAGGACAGAGAGGGGCTCTCTGACATTTGGAGCTGATATAAGTGCTCTGCCTGCAGCGTCTCCCGGGAATCCTCCCTGCCCTTGGTCTGCCTTTACTGTTAGCCCAGCCTGCTGCAACCTGAAAGTGGGCTTTGTTCCCTGCATTAACAGCAGGTTAGAGAAACCTTCTCCCTGGGTCACAACGCATCTGGATTCGTATGTTTCCTCCCGATGTGCAGAGTCTTTCCAGTGGAGGCCAAGAAATGTGTGGCTCATTCTCCTTTGGTCCGAGCCAATACGGTGCATGCGAGCATTGCTGCAACCAAGAGAGGCTGCGGTGATGGACGTTGCGCTGGTTGCTAGAGATGCTTTTTATAAACATGACTTGCAACTGTGACTCATGTTTCTTTCTTGCCAGGGTGTTTGCTGCAAGCAGGGACCCTGATTCATCCAACCCTACCTGAGGCAATGCTTATCAGTCTCCTGCATCCAGCTGGGAAGACTTCAGTGTATTTCAATATTGTGAAATGCTGATCATTTATCACAAGGGGGGGGGGGGAACCCACATTGTTTGCTCTTTTCTGTCTTCTTTTCTACTGTTCTTGCTGGAATTCCCTCAACAAGGATAAAATCTCATGTAAGCCACTCACAGAAAGGCTTTATACTTAAGTAACTAAAACCAGGGTTTGATTCACCACCTCCATACTCAATCATACCTGTTGTCCTGCGGTCATATCTGTTGTCCAGCTTTTTCCTTTTTAACCATAGACAGTCCTTGTAAAACATCAGTATCAAGAGCTAGAGCTGTGTGGCTGAATGGGTGTCTCTGGCTACTAAAACCTGTTTTGCAGACAAGATAGATATTCCCCTGCTACTCTGCCTTCCCTTGTGATATAAGTCTCAGTGTTGGAGCTATAGTGTTCCTTTTTCGGGACGTGTATGCAAGGCCTAGAAAAGCCATGATCTTGGGCATGGAGAGAGCTTCAGGTTAGAAGAAAGCTCAGGAGACCACCGAGTCCAACCCTCTACAGAAAGGCATAAGCAGGTGTATAAGGACTGTGCTGCCAGTTTATAAAACCCCAGAGCAGAAATGAGCCCAGGCTTTCACAGTGCTCCTCTCCCATCAAGTTAGTAAGTTTTCCTTGGAGCCAACCTAAATTTGCTTTGCTGCAAATTATGCAAAGACAATTAGCATGTTCCCTCTGTGGTCGTCTTTTCTTTAGGCAGAACAGTTGCCACTCCACCAATCTTCCTTAATAAGTCATGTTTTGTTGGTATTTTAGCATTCTTGTTCTTCTGTAAGCTTTTTCTGTGTTTGCTAACCATTTTTACTGTCTTTTTTCACAGTGCCGTTGGCTTTTAAAAGTGTTATGGCTCAAAGGTATGGTTGGATCATTAAGATAAAGCTAAGATGAAATGAGAGAGGCTAAAGATGACTCTTTTCCAAGGCTAAAATAATTCAGGTCTGCCCTTCTGTTCCTTTCTTTCACCTGATAGGTATGAACTAAAGTCACAGAATTCAGTTAAAAAGATGCTTAGCTTTTTTTTCTTTCTTTTTTTTAACCTGAGACACAGGATAGTGACTGTGTCTGTTAACTGGCTTACAAGGTACAGCTGATTTCTTGCCCAAGCATGAAATGTCTTCCCCAGAGAAGCCTCATTGCTCGGATCTTCTATACCTTTCCTTAAAACAAAATGAAAATCACAGTCCAGCAGAGGCTGGGAGGCTGTCGTGACAAAATGAATTGGAGCAAAAGATAATCACCCATTGTTATGCTGCAGAACTCCTTGACCAGTTGGGATTTCTCCAAGAGCCAATTGGACTTGATGAATAGCAGTAATTTCAGAGCCAGGCGTAGTCTCAGGATTTACAGTTTTCCACATCTTCCACATGAAGGAGAAGGAAAAAAAGAAGTTTGTAATCAGCTCCAAGTCAGCAGCCTAGACTATCTCCTGCAGCTACCAGCTGGTGAGGTGTTTGCGAAGGAACGACTCATGTCTGCAACAAACATAAGCCACTATCCAGTTTCCAGAATGCTCATTCATTTATTCATTTGACTGTCCAGAATTGTAATTTATACAGTCTATGCTAGAGATGTTGGAAAGCAGGTGACTCTTTCAGCTGGATTGAAAGAAGTTCTGTTTTTGCTTTATCTTCCTTACAGAACTGTTTCCTTTAAGGAAACTGTCTTTGCATGTGGCATCCTTACCATGGGGAGTTTCTTTGCTGTTATTTCTCCTGTTCTAGAGCTAATATACAAAGGCAGCCAGTTGCACCCGTATCCCATACTGCAATCTCCCCTGTAATGTAATGATTAATGCCCTCAATATAATTCCCTGTCCTCATAGAAGAAATATGTTGGTCATTGGATCCCACCGTGACCAAATCCTATTCAGACAGACTCCATGCTAGCGTCAGACACGTGAGAATTAATGTAAAAGTGCCCTCTTGTGGCAGATGGATGAGGAATCATTAATCATTATTTTGGGGAAACTGATAACATCACTGGGTTTGTGATTTCTGTATAGTTTCTGGTCTTGATACACCTTAGTGAGAGGGACAGCGTGACTGTGAGGTCTTTGAGCTGTCCTAACAGTCAATCTATTCAATGGTTCTCATTGTATCTCTGTTGCTGCTTGGAGCCCTGGTCGCCAGTCGGGATCCCATTGAGCTCTGACCCAAAGGTAGTCCTTCATCACCAGGAATTATGTCCTCTGCATGTGCCATAAGGAACATTCTCTAAAAAACCAGAGCATGGGACCAGTCCCACTTCTCCTGGCCCCAGAGAAGCCCCCCGAAACCCAGACTCGTCTCTGTGAGCGGGGAGGGAAGGGGACAGCTGTGGCTGCCACTGACCTCCCATCCACGAGGGAGTGATGCGTCCAGGTAATGCATCCCTAGAGCCCATAAGGAGGGAAAGCTGATTTTCTGTTCACTGCTGTTTCTTGCTACTTTGTCGGTAGTGGGATCTTGCAATAATTTCCTTTGTTTAATAACACCTTCACCTGGTTAGTGGTGATTTCAGAGTAACCTGCAAACACCATGGTGTTCTGTTCCTTCAGGAGATGTCCTTAAAACTAATGCCCTAGGAGAGACCCGCTCTGCCCAGCTCTCCAGATTACTCCTCAAGGCATCCAGAGGATTTCAAGGTCGGCTTCCCTCAGCCATACATATCTGGGAGCTGGCAATGGAGGGCTCAGGGAGGAACAAATATCTTCTGGGCTCTAGAGTTAACCAGGAAAGGTTTGGGGCTGGCGGCAGTGCGGTGGGGAGCGTGCCTGGCTCTCGGCCGTCTCAGGGAGCACGCAGCCAACAGCCAGCTGTCACGGTTTGGGGTTTCCTTTGCTTCAGGTAGATCTGCTGGGAATGAAGTGTTTGCAGCTGCAGAGCAGAAACCAGACTGGGGCAACCCACGTGCCTGAAACCATGAGCCTGCTTAAAACAACACCCTCTCCAGAAGAGATGATTTAATAACAATAACGTAATAAAGCAATCTGGGGGTTTTGTTCTGCCTGTTCTCAGGGCTGTGATTCAGTGCTGCTCGCCCTATTAGCCGTTCCTGCACATTGTCTGAAGCAGTCACCCATTAAGTACCTAATTAATCAGAAGCCTGGGCGGACCTGTGTCCCTATGATGATAGCCGTAAAAGGGGAGTTTTATAGACCCTTTTCTTTTGTTCCTTCTTTATTTTGAAAAAGGATGTGGGGTTTTCTTTGCACTAATGATTATTCTGTAGCACCCACGACATGTTCCCTCCTCCAGCTTTCTCTATCACTTTCCTTGCTCCAAAGAAGACAGATTTATGACTGGGCTAGATGGTCCTGCTTCTAAGGAATTGACTAAGAGAAGACAAAAAGCAGAACAGGAATGGGATTTAGGTCTTTCTGTCCAGATCAGCCATACAAGTTAGGCAGGTAGATGAATGCTACAGGCACTTTGGGATACCTGTCGCTCTTCAGTCAAGAGGAAGTCAATGTGTCCCAGGTGGCAGGGTTGCTACAAGCTAGCTTGATTTGCTGGTGTTACCATGCAGCATCACATTCTCCATGCTTTATCTTCACTTTCATGCCACACTGGTGGGTACCGCTGGGATCTCAGCTTCTTTTGTGCTCTGGTATCTAAAAATCTTAAATCAAAATGTGACCAAAGGTGACTAAAAGTTCCCACCTGAAGACACGTCTCTGGTGGGGGAGGATAGATGAGGTGGGGTCAAACCAAGGTACTGTTGGGGGGGTGTTACAGATCAGAGGCACTGTGGAGGTATGTGGCACATCTGAGGTTAGTGCTTTAGGACAGGAATGAGGTCCTGGACTCCTCTTGGTGTCATATAGTGCCTGTTTGAGGAAGGACTGTCTTTTTTAGGACACGGCTACAGAGCATCTAGCACAAGGCACACTTGACCTAGCTCTGGGCTCTTAAATACTTCTGGAATACAAATGACAGCAATGCCAATAATGTCAACAGGCATGCATTTTGCTGGCTGACAAGAAGCAGCATTGTAAATGCCTGTCAGCTCTACAGAGGTTAAAAATAAAAATAAAAAAGAAATCCTGAGCATTGTGATTGCTTCCATGCACTAGTGGTAAAAGGGAGGAACCAAAAATGACATGAAATACCCAGGCCAGGAAGCATGGGAGGAAAAGCCAGTACAGCAGAGGCTGGACCAGTCAAAATCATGAGTCGGCTCCTGCCCCAGTTCTTGGCTTGATATCTATGAGATTATAGAAACAGCATACAGCTGTGATGGTCCCATTTTCAGATCCTCACTTTCAATTTGTTGCTGTTATAACCGTGCAAACTAGTGACTTGCTCTTTTTGGATGGAAGCTCGTGGTGGTCCGGCTCTGAGCAGGAGGTTGGGCTGGAGACCTCTAGAGATCCCTACCAGCAGGCCCTGCTATAATTGCAGGATGTTCACAATTCAAAGAACAGCTCGGTTTGGTCCTACTCCCGGCTGGGAGGCCTTGAACAACTCATTTCACCTCTGTGGACCTTTCCCTTCCGCAAGGGTCCTGTGAGTCCTTCAGGACAGCAAATGCCTCTCCCTGTGCAATGAGCTCCTGCCTCTCCCTTTGAGGGTACTGATCTCTGTGGGAGCCTAGGTGCTACTGAAGTATTCATGATTGATAATAACACTATGTTGGGGGGCCAGTTTATCAGGAAACACCATGACGGGAATTATGATCATCATTTAAAGGCATTTTTCTCCTACCTCTGGTGGGTGATCAGATTTCAGGAAACAAGAACAGTCTTGCTGCCTTATTATGAGAGATGGATGCTACTGTTTGGAGCATTTGCCCATCGATCTACTTCCCCGCCACCCTCTCTCATTGAGGGATGCTCTGCTCATTTGTGTGGAAAAGCTTCCCAAAGCTTTCTAATTTACTTTGCTTCCTTCATGGTGGTGGATTTATCTCTGCTTTGCAAAGCACCATTATTTATTCCGCTGCTTCCCTGAGCTTTCCCCTCCCAGCGGCAGGCCCTCTTGCATGGAAAGATGGATCTCTATTTTCTTAAATGCTCAGGCAATTATGTTCATTCTGCAAGTGATCCCAGAGGGGAGTCTTCTAGTCAGCCCTGCCTTTGGCTGCAAATCCTTTTTCAATATGGCAAGCGCCTGTAGCTGACCCCTCTTCAACCCGAACTGTATGGTTATCGCTCCCTGACCCTGTCGGCCACACTTCAGCAGTTTCCAAATGGGTCTCTGCAGGGTTTCCAGCCCTCTCCCTGTGCCTTCTCTGTCCCTCCCTTGGGTGAGATGCATCCCACCGTGGCCCTGGATAGACACAACCTCTTGTGTCCATGCTGAACATGTGAAGAGGAGCGCTAAGAAAACCTCAGATGAGACTTGCTAAGGCACTTGTTTGGTTTCTCCTCCTCTTTATAGTCATGTTCCCCCTCCCTGGTCTATTATCAGCACAAGTGTGTTGCAATTTGGGGTCCCTTTCCTGCAGAACAGATGTACCCAGGCTGATCTACCCTGAACTACCAGTACCAATTTTATTCATATAAGGTCACACTATCCTCAGCATGCAAATGCCTTGGCAGGAACTCTGCAATCCTTATGGCTGATATCAGCTGGATCTACATCTCTGTTTATTTTAATTTACCCAAGAGTCACAACTATCCTCATAGCCTGTGTTTCCTTGCACCCCCTTAATCCTCATCGCTGTGGTCATCTTCACAAGAGTTTCTTTCCTGAGTACATTTTGGGTTTAAGTCATCTGGCTTGCTTTTAACTTGGCTCTCTTCAGAAACCTTTAAGCCTGTTGGCCACTTTAAGCCAGCAAGAGGGAACTGCTTATATGTTTTGTGAACACAAGCAAGCGAGTAAAAGAAATCCTAGTTCTCCGTGGAAGGAAAGGCTGAGGGTGGAGCAGTGTTAGGTTACGTGATAAGAAGCTCATCTGCACGCACACAAAAGAGCACCAAGGAACAAGGGCAGGTGGGGGAACCCAAATCACTTGCTCAGAGGAGCAGACACCCTGTCCGGACTCCTCTGGGGCTGTCCCAGGAAACCATCAGCCCCATGTCCAGCTGTGAAATCCAGCAAGATGAGTCAAGGGGAGCAGCTCTCTGGAGCACCTTTTGGACTGTCTGTCGATTTCGGTGACATGTCCGTGTTGACCTGTGTGGGCGGCTGTGTATATGTGTACTGTATATGTGATTTTGTGCGGGTGCCTACTGGAAAACATGCTCAGCCTCGCTGCTGGTTGGATACGGAGCTGCAGCAGCATCCCCTCTGTTGGGCTACCAGATTCAGCCCCTGCTAAGAAGCACAACCCTTGTTAGACATCAGAAGATCCAAGCGTAGTTGTGGGGCACCAGACTCATTCAGGCCCACTGCTCATGGAAACAACTTGCAGCATTTATAGGATTTGCTGTTCAAACATTACAGCATCCAGAGATGCGACCAATTAACCTTAAAGTAAGCTGAGGCAGGATACGGTTGTTTCAAGGGTAAATAACACAACTGTCTCGTAGTGTTTCCCGTCTATGTTTTATATCTGAGAAGACTGGCGTGAAGTCACCGGGCAGGTTTTTTAAATTATTATTATTATTATTAAAAGGCCGGCTGCCATGGTAGACATAAAAGAGATATCATGTTCATTGCTCATTCCTTGGACTGCGACGCACATGTTCCAGAGCGAACAGATCCCACCGCAAAGGAATTTCCAGTCTAGTTAGATTGATAAATTGGCGCTTCCCCACAGAGACTCCTGTTACACGTTTCGGCTTAGTGACAGCCTGGTATCGTTACGAGGGATGCTTTCCATAGCCGGCGCGAGGCACAGAGCCGGCTCATCCCACGAGAGTAGTTAGTTTGGGTGTCTTGGCTGTGTGCCGGGGGGGGCTGCATGGTTTACTGAAATATATGTGTCTTGCCCTGCTGGGTGAGGGTGCGGGAAGGCACGGCCGAGGATGCTCTGCTGTCGCGGCCCGTGCCTGGCTGCGCGTCCCCGTGCTCTATAGGAAGGATGTGCTCCTTTCGCTTGCCCTGGCAAGCAGCATCCTGTGTGTTTTCCTCCTGCATCCCTGCACTATCCCGGCTGCTTTGGCCTGACGCGAATTAATTGGGTATCACAGTGACGAGGACAGAAACTGCTGCCGCTGGCGTTGTGTTTTGCATCCGATGGAGTCCGACAAAAGGTTTCTGGTCCTCACCCCCTTGCTGAAGCCTTGGGTGGTGTTACCGTGCTATCAGAGAGCTGCTGCCTCCCTCCCCCAGCAGTGGTGGCTTTTCTGTGCAATCCAGGTCCAGGGCTGAACACGGCCTCCACAGTGCGGTCCTTGTTTGTGCACTGTGCATTAAACAGGACTGGGTTTCATGCTGAGCTTTTGCGAAAGGAGAAAGGCCTTCCGTGGAAGGATGGAGATTCATGTTTTGCAGTCAGTTAAAAAGCATTAGTTTAAGAGCATTGACAGCAGCTTTAAGGAGATGGCAGATGTAGGTAAAGGTTTTGGTTGCACAGGCACCCATTTCTCAGCTCAATGAAAGGAGTAATTAACATCTCTCATGTCCTAGGACAGTGAAGCACAATGTGGTTACCTGAACGAAACACTCCTAGCAAGTGAACAAAGTTTCTGCTGTTTTTTTCCCAGTGGAGTTATACTTGGAAGCCAGCTATACGGATAATACGGTCTTCATGTGGCTATCAGAAAGCCTGTGACTTTTACCATGTGGTATTATCCCTTCCCACAGGTAAAAATGTGCCAGCATGACAATTCAGTTGTGTCTATATATTTTTGTTTCAGAATTTCTGCTTTTTTTTTTTTTTCCTACCAGTCCTATTTCAACTCCTCCCTTGTTTTCCCCAGCTGATGGAGATGTGTTGGGGATACAGACTAAAAGAAGGCTGAGAAACAGGATGTTTTGGGCACAAAACACAAAAGAATGAAGCAACTTTTGCTTCTGTTTGATTGTTCACATCATCTCGGGAAGCAGGATTTTTGTGAATGTTTGCTACAAACAGACATTCTACCAAAAAAAAAAAAAAATTGATTTGTGTCCCCTGTTTCTTCACCTAGCTGACATGATCCTTTGATGTCCCAAACACTAGCAGCCTCTCAATGGCATGGTATGGGGATGTTTTTCTGGTGGATCAGTGGTTAGTATGCTTACGGAGCAGAGGAAAGAGTTAAAAATATTAAAAACTGGGAGAGAAGAAGCCAAAAACCTCGGGGTAAAGATATGTGGAAACCAGGGGGATTGAGAATCTGACCTTGTAGACACACATGACACAAATCTTCCCTGTCCCTCCACGAGGCAAGCATGACTTGGACACCATGGCTGGGATGGGACCAGAAAAGCTTACAGCACTCCAAGGGGGGAAAAAGAGCAGGACACATGGATTCGCTCATCTACAAAGGCTTGGCTGGAAATGTAAGAATTTAAATGAACTCTCCAGCAGGCAAAATACGCCAGGCCATCATAACAAACAGCAGGAGATACAAGTGCAAATTCACTCCAGCATTGTCCCGCCAGACTCCAGCGATAAAGTCGAGATCAGCACGAGGATGGTGGATATCGGAGGAGGCAGAGCAGTCCTGGGGAGGGAAGCGCAGACAAGGCGAGGTCAAAATGTCTGCGACACGTAAAGGGGAAGCAGAAGAGTAAGAGAAGATATGATAAACGATGATAAAGATATGATAATACCTGTCCCCTGTTGTGAAGCCAAGGAGACACTTAGGACTTGCTCAATCCTTTGCAACTAGCACTGGGGGCTCCTGGCCTCTGTGAGGATTGCCGTCCTGTGAGCAATGGTAGCAGTGCACCCTAATATCAAAGGATCTGTGTTTCCTATTTGGATTCCCTGGTGTCTACTAACCATGAACCTTACTGAAGCTTTTTCAGTGGTTAAGATGTTCACAGCTGTCTCCCATGTGGATCTGCTGTCTAATAAGGACAGAAACCACTCTACCTGCTTTTCCTCAGTGGAGGCATTTATATTGTCTCTCTCTGTCTCTCTCTCTCTCTCTCTCTCTCCTTTCCTACCTTCTTTTCACAAAACATGTTGGAACTTAAGTACTTCAGAGACTGCTGCTTTTCTGTCAAATTAACTGGAAATTGGTGAAGTGGCTCAAAAATTGCTAGAGGAAAAGCAGACAGTCAGTCAGACAGATACATACTTCCTCCCACACACTCAGAGAGTGATTATACAAATCTCGTCTTCCTAGGATGTAGCAATTCACTCCCTCTTCTGTCAAACCCTGGCAGCAAAGAGAAATTGCAACCCTCGGACCTGCGGCGTATTTCTCAGCAGTGGAGTTGCTATAGTTCTATTTTCCTTTCTAATACTCTTTTTCTGCAGAAGAAAGCCCACGAGCCTGTTTATTACCTGTAATTCCCTTTCTGTTTGCTTCGGTGGGGTGGTGGGGAATTGTGTGAAAAATGTAGATATGGAAGACTCCACGTTGTGAAGGAAGTAGGTAGGAGATACTGTGGATGCCTGTAATCTCTGGTGTGACTGCTAGGGCAAAACAGAGAGCCTCACAAGAAGGTTTACTATTTTTGCAGCAGATACTCAGGTACAATTGGCTGTAGGAGAATGAAGAGATGGGTTTATGCACATTGGATGGCCTTGGACCAGCTTAGACGCCTGGGAGAGTCAGGGTGCTTGGCCTGTGAACAGTCCCACAGATGGAAGAAGTCACAGAGACCTGCTCTGCCAACAAGTTCAGTAGGCACTTATCAATGGCAACAGACTCCTAAGGGTTAAATAAAACCCCCAAACTGTGGGCTTTAGCTGCTGTCCCCTCAGTTGTCACCTTGTGCTCCTGCAGTGCCAGAGCTCTCCTCTATCTGTCCCCATAGCCCTGTCCTCAGGCTTGGAGCAACCTTGTCCCCTTATCCGCAGGGCACCGAAACTCAACATGGCCTGGACCACTGGGAAACTCTGACCCAGCTGTGCCTGTGCACCAGGAATAAAGGATCCATGGTCCCGCAGCGTAAGATGATGCTCTACCAAGTTGTGATACAGCAGAATAAACCCAGAGTCTCACTGGGGAAGAGGTGGGCTCCCACAGAGATTGATATAGCTGGGCGTCTCCACTCCAGACTGGGCATAGACCAAGATGCAGAACAGACTAGCCTGTCGGAGTGGGACCCCTCTGATTTCCCTGTTCCATATGTTTTCTGCTGTGCAAATTAAAAATGGCATTGTTAATTTTCCCCCCACGCTCTCTGGACTTCAAAAAGACATAAACTGCCATGACCCACCCTTTGGTGCCTGCCTCATTGTGCCTTTTCCCACCATTCAGAGTGGGAAAATCCCACCACTGGATTTAAGCAGTAGCCTGGGGGAATAGGGGGAGGCAGGGAAGTATGTGTGAGTCCGTTTACACCCTCAGTGAACTTAGCCTGAAGAAAAGGCTCTTGGATACCCCAGTTTGCACCCTCTTTGAACAGAAATGGATCCAGCTGCCCTACTCTGGGAGAGCCCTGTCATCAGGATTTCAGCTAAAACACAGCTGTCTCTCTTTAGCTGTGCCATGTTTAAATGTAAAAACCATCATATTGCTTTCTATGATATTCTTAATTCACATTCCTGCATTTGTTGTTTGTAGCTGATAATGCACTTGAGCGTTTCTGTTGGTACATAAGACCCAGGGAGCTGGTGGGGACATGGCAAGGTGAGGCACGTTCCCAAGGAGGCCCAGCAGTGCCACTGTGAGATCTTCCTCCCCCATGGCTTGCTTTGAGCCTGCCCGTAGATTAGATTCGAAGCATCCCCCGCTGTTGCTGAAGAAGAGACAACTTTGGGATGCGTTTTGGGGCACAGGGATATGGAGTGCTTAGTGCCGCTCAGGTCCTCTTTGATCAGACCACACAAGGAGGTGAGCAAGCCATAGCCTCTCTCCTCCTGGAGCTCCTGAGTCCAGCCTGAGACTTCATCCGCATGTGTGCAGGTGAGCGAGACTTTGAGAGCAGGGTTTGCCTTATGCCTGGCTGGCAGGGTAGGCAGATCTTTGGTCCTTAGTTACAGCAGGAGCGGGGCCAGGCAATAGAGGTAACGTCAGCAGAGAACTTGGGCAAGACTCTGAAACAGAGACCAAATTCCTGTGAGGATGGGGAAGCCATGTCCTGCCTTCCATGCACTGTATTCTCTTGTCCTTTGCCTGTGACATTTACTTAAACGATAAACCTTTCAAGACAGAAACCACATCTTACCGTGTCCACATATTTCTTAGAACCTCAATATCAGCTGTGGCTTCTACACTCTACCACTGCAAAGCAATAAAGAGCACATACATTAAAGGAACATTTGGGTGCTGTGTCATGGCGTAGCACTGTAGGCTTCCTATTATGGTGCAAGTGAGCATTGCAAAATGGCATCTCTTTCCAGGTGGGGAACAGGCCCAATCTCCCCTTCGGATCTGGAAAGTGTGCATGTAGACTTTATCCACAAAGAATATGAGTGCTCTCCGCAGGGCTGCTTTCATGTCACTGCATAATTAATTTATTGGCAGAGACCCTGTCCATATGGTGCAGAAAATATCAATTGCAAGTGAAACCATGGAGCCCTGGTTGTTCTGCTGCAGTGGAAGTGTCTGAAAAAACAGACTATTAGCAAGTCTTGTCATGTGTCTCACTCCTTTTCTTCATGTCCAGGCTCATCAGGCTTGCTCAGGGGAAGTTCCCACTGAAGGCCTATTGATGGCAGTGGGTACCTTGGGAGGAGATATGCAGCAAATATGTCCCTCACAGTGGTAGTGGAGGCCAGGGAAACTTGGGACTGGAGCATGAAACTTGGAAAGCAGCATTGCTGAATTCAGTCCCCTGCACTCATGGGCAACATTAGTATGTTGCCAGAGAGGTTGCGGCGTCTCCATCCTTGGAGATATTCAAAAGACGTCTGGACAGGGTCCTGGGCAACCTGTTGCAGGTGACCCTGCTTGAGCAGAGGGGTTGGACTAGCTGATCTCCAGAGCTCTCTGCCAACCTCAACTATTCTGTAACTCTGTGATTCTAACTTTATAATGGGGTCAAGTACACAGAACACTTACTCCTTTCCCTCTCCCACAACACACTACAGCCCTTATCACTCTATAGCACGTGTCAGTACCAACACACTAACTGTAATGTGCCATGGGAAAAGAATAAGAGAGACCAGGACATTTGCTAGTTTCTGAGGTTCCCACAGCAGGAAAGAGTCCTTAAGCATGCGTGCCTGATGCCTCTGGTGAAAACGTGCTCTCAGAGAAGCCTGCTGCGCAAATACTCTGGTTCTGCAGTGCTCCCGAGGGAGAGAATTTTACTGCTCAAAGACACCAGCAGCCATAGGAATGCTTGATCCACAGGGAGAAGGACCACAGCTTTTTACGGGTTTATGCAGCACTAGTGGCAGGTCCTGCTTGCGGTGTCTGTTGTAATGCAGTCGTGGTGGTCCTGGGGTCTAGGAAAGGAGTTTGGTGGTTCACTCCAGCTGGGAATGGGAAGATCATCCGTAATGTCTTGACTCTCCCAGGCAGGCTTGGCACACTACCCAGGGATGTTATTCTACCTTGGAATGGGAGAAGAGGGCTTCCTTCTGCATGGACCAAGCAGAGGCAGTGCTGGAGCTGCCTTGTCCTGCTGCATCCCGGGGCTCTGAGTCTGTCCTTGAGCCCATGCTGCAGCCTGGGAGACAGGAGGTCTGACTGGACTGGATTCACTGTCAGCATTATGGGGCCTTTTATGGTAGCTCCCCAGCCTCTCTGCTTTTGCACTGCACGGAGGAGTCCTCTGTGGTGTCTGGCAGGCTGGACATAATCTGTGCGCTGCCAAATCAAAAACCCAGTCCCAAAGAACAGAAGTAAACTCCAAGAAGTGGGAATCATCCAGAAGAGAAGGATGGAGACGACCGGATGAGCTCTTGGAGTTTTCTTACTTCCTTAATTTCTATAAACTTAAAAAGAAGTTGGACAAGGCCACAGGTTTATAACTTAGTCTTGAAAGGGCTGATATCCATTGTTTGGGGTTTTTTTTTGGTATTACAATCATTTCTCAGTAGGAGACATTCCCATAAAGCTCCCCCGGACTTGGACATGGATATCATTAAAGCAGGTGTCTTTGTTTTTAAGAGATGCCGGAGCTCTGATGTTTCTTTTGTGTCTGAACTGAGTGTAAAATTGTCAGTAGGGCTCCTCTGGGCTATTTGACTCCTCTCGATACAGACAGGCCAGCCTCCACCGGGCAGTGCCTCCCTGGAGGGGCGAGTGTAGGGGGAGCTGAACAGTCCCTGAAGACTCAATCCATACTATTTAGTAGCAAAGGGGTGGGGGGGGAAGCCCACTTCGATTCCCAAGTAAATCTGCATCTGTATGCACACGGACACGCACCACTCTCCTCTTTTCTCCTTCTCTGCCTTCGGGCAGAGTTTGCCCAAAGAAACCTCTATCCGCTGTCTTTTACTGCTTGATTTAGAGCGCGCAGTGATGGGTCATTGCATCCTGGGGAGATGACCGTCTGTTCCTCTCACACCTCAGTCCCTCCTCCCTCGCGGCCCCTGAAGGAGCCGCTTTGAAGAATACACCCCCCCGGCATGTGCAGAATAGACCGGCTCCAAGCATGCAGAGAGAGGCAGACTCGTCTTTCGGGGCTGGGGCCCTGCAGGGCAGTTTGTTGTTCAGTCAGTATATCACTCCACATGGACCGCAACATGACAACCCCATCATAATATTTGTGAGGAATCGCTTCCTCAGCGTCTTATGTTACATTAACATCAACGCTTTAGCGTTGCAAAGGGAGACCAAGGGTTACATGTTGCTAGCTATAGGTCAGAAAACATAACAATCTGAATTCTTCTTTTTTTTTCATTAAAAAAATAACAACTTGCATTTAACAGACTGTTTCATTACAGTGGGGGCTTGGGAGGGGATGACTACCTTTGCTTTGAAACAGATGGACTGGTATTCATAGGTCTTCACTCACTCCACTCCTGGCATTGCTTTTAGATGATGGCAAGGGTTGTCTCTCATGGATGGGCCTTATCCTAAGAGCTGGAAAGAGTGTCGCTCGATTCCTGATAATCTCTGTGGAAGCAAAGGATGCTCCACAGCTCTCAGAGAGGAATCATAGCTGTTTACTACAGGTCTTGACATTGTCACAAACTGGTGCCATCCTACTGCTCTGTCCCACAGTATCCAAGCTGTGGACCCTTGACTATAGGTTTGAGGTGTTCAGGCACCCACTGCGTTTGGAGACACCTTTATGAAGGCACCACAATTACATCACTGAATCCAGGAATAAGTCTTGGTTGCTTTAACACAGGTGTCTGGAGTCATCTTATGTATTGCAGAACATCCCAGCAAGCCTCCAGTTCTCCAGAAAGGTTCAGTGCTCCCCGTGTACTGTATCACAGTTGCCAGCCACACATCCTATGGGATCTCACCAGATGCCTGAGTTCAGGCACGTGGATCCACCCATGTGGATTAACACTTTTGAGAATTTAGACATGCAGCCTCAAGAGAAAGAGAAAGACAACATCCTTATCAAGAGAATCAGTATCAAGAGAAAGTATCAAGAGAAAGACAACATCCTTAGGAGGTAGGGGATTATCTCCATATCACAAGTGAGAGGCTAACCACAGAGTAAACCAAGTGACTTGCCCAAGAAAAACAAGATGCCTGTAGCAAAGCCAGGAATTTAATCCGGGTCTGCTGCACCCTCCTTTGATTTTCTTGCCTTTGGCCATCCTTCTTTCCTGCTATATTTGGGATGTAACGAATTGCACAAAAGCATAGATCAGCAAAGGCGCGTAAATGCTTCCCTTTCAAGACTTAGGTGCTTCAGTATGTTGGAGAGTATAATCCTGAATGACTGATTGGCTTTCTGTAGTATCTCCTGTTCTAAAATAATAGTTCCTAAACCATCAGGTAGTTCACATAGGTGCTAGCTGATTGGGAATTAAGATGTCACCTTGAACTAGGTCTCTCCTTGCTTCTAGCTGTGAAGTCCCTTTTTAAGACAACAACAAATACTACTGCAAACTTTCCCAGTATTGCATCTCCCAAGAAGTGACTGCTGTGGTTTCCTTTGGGACATTTCCTGTGCAATAGTGAAGAATGGAGCGGAAAACTCAGGGAACAAATCCACTGTTCAACTGTGCTCTGTCATCTGAAAATGTGAAAAGGCCTGCTTTTCTACCAAGACCTGGTGCACAACACTCAACTCTTACCTAAGTCTAGCTGTTGTACGGTGGAAGTTTGCTCTGCTAAAAGAGCACCTGTTGTTCTAGGTACTAGACTCTTTTGTCACACACATTTTTGTCCAAAAGACTAAGTACATGTGATTTTCAGATGTGGTCTGAGCCTATATTTTTTTCTATATGTCGGCACTTATCAGGATCCAATAGTAAATCCCTCATGGTGTACTTCACAAGTGCAAGACTTCAGTACGCTCAGAAGCCAACAGTGGTGTGTTGCAATGCGTCATGCGTGCAATAACACTAGCTAGAGATGTTAACCCGTTCATTTCACACCCAGCCAGAGATCACTCCATAGAAATTAATGCTGACTCTCCCCTACATCTCCCTCGTGTTTGCCCCTGTATCTGATGTTATTTTTGTTCCTTGTCCCAGCCTGTGGGGTATGCACAGATCTAAAGGACAGGCATCCCCTAATCGCAGTCCTGCGTCTGCTGTGAAAGGTAAGAGTCATCTGTCCAAATTTAGATGTCTTCAGGATAGCTGTTGACATGTGACTTCACCATCTAGACACCTGTTACGGTCAGTGGAAAGGATTAACCTCACCCTGGTGTTATTCATCTGATCCCAGGGCAGACAGCTAACCTAGGTCGGATGACCCATGCTCTCGAACTGCCTCTTCTTTCCTTGCGTATAGCAGAGTCTGGACCTGAAGGGCCTGTTCAGACCTAGTTCAGACCCAAAGGGCTCAGTCTGGTTTTCTGCACGTAGGCATCTAGTGCAAGCTGATGCCCTAGGGATTCCCCCACTGTCTCCAGCTTCTGACATGGGAGGATGCTTGCGTCCAGCAGGTCTGAGATCATATTCACCAGCCTCATGGAGTTGTCCCAGATGCCTTCCAAGGGTGTTTTTAAGAGACTGAAGTGAGCTCTGAAAGTGAAGTGAAAGAAATGCCTCCAAAATTGCCATGTGGATGTATTTTCCCCTTCTATGAAATGAAGAGGGCAATTCTTCCATAGGTATAAGACAGTCTGAGACATGATAAAGTGGTGGAGTCAAAGGCCTTTGGCTAGCCTTCAAGATTTCAGCTATCTCAGCTTTTATGAATGTATCTTTCTTTGAGCAGTACACGCTTCCTCATTACAATTTCCTCATTTTGTCTCCTAACATCTTCCATTTTTCCCTGTGTTGTAGTTTGACTCAGCCCGACCGGAGGAACAAAGCAAGCTTCTGAAGGGGCGCCCCTTTGTCTGAGAATGGGCTTACCACAGACTCAGATTTCCATTTCAATTTTGTTTTTTATCGTTCTCATGGGGAGAAGGGAATGGGTGGCAGGACTCTTGGCTTTTGCTCTGGCCGATGTCACAAGCTCCTGGAAATAACGTAGCCTCAATTTCCTTATCTGCCACACAGCAAAGATACTGCCACTTTGCCTGAGGCTAGCGGCAGTTCTAACAGATGTTTGTACAGTGTTTGGAGATATTTGGATGAAAGGCACTACAGAACTATTAAGTAGTCGTGTTATTTATTGTACCTTCCAAGTGGGTCTCCTTAGCAATGTAGTGTGCAAGTAGAGTTATTATAGCACCCCTCCCCCTTGACATGCAATCTACTGCGCTCCCCGTGTCCTTCTGGAACTGAACATCTTCCGCGTAACTTCATGGCACCTCAAGGAAAGCACTCATGCTCCTCTTGTTTCATGAAATACATTGGGCCTGCTTTTCCACTCTCCTAGGCTGCTTTTTCCCCAGTAAATCCTTCGTTTGACTTACTGAGGAAGTCTAGGTTGAGATGACTTGTGTTCTAAATATGCTATTGATGACATCATTAAGCAATTTGAACCTCTAGTCCAGAGGATGGTATCCTACATATTTTTGACAGAGATCACCATTAGAAGAGGTGGTGGTCTTGAATGTCACCACCAGTTTTAACACAGTTGGCACTGGTTGTTCTGACCTCTGTGCTGGGTCAAGTACCATTTTGAAGTGTTTTACCTCCTGATTGTGATACACACTGCCTCTAGGGGTAAAAGTATGAAAAACACAACTCAAAAACATGTGAAAATGTGCTTTCTGGAAGAATTTCCAATGCTTTCTACTCAGATATTTCTAGACAGACTAGAAATCCCAAATGGTATCATCTTTCTAGCAGGGTTTCAGCAGATTCAGACAGAAACTGGAAGAACAAAGAATGGCAACAAGAGTGGGCTGGTCTTTATAGATTTATGTATCAAAGTTGATTGCTTTTTAACTGATTTTTTAAAGATATTCTGTTGCCTTCTGTTGCACCTCTAGAATTCACTTTTTTTTTATACAATTCCTCTACTGTGATCTGCTATATAGGACATCTGCCACATAGCAATCAGCAAATAGGATAAAAATTATTAAAATAAAACTATAACTCTCTAAACCAAAATCACTCCTTTCCTTGGATCCTTATTTTGAAAATAGGAACGTAATTTCTTTGGAGACGTTCAGCTCCCTGTCAAAACTGGTTGAAAAGTCAACATGTGCAGAAGTCTGTGGGGGACAAATAGATGACAGACAGACTGAATATTCAAATAAATCTAATTTCCAGAAAAAAAGGCTATACAATGAAATCTTGCAATGAAATCACGAATGTCTCCATCACTGTATTTCCTGTATTGAACAGAGGAGAACAGAATTGTGGAAGACCTTAAACCAAATCTGGATTTTGGGATCCAAGGCTATCTTTAGAATGAAGTTAATTAAAAAAAAAAAAGAGAGAAAAAACTATTGTTTAGACAAACATTTCATAACTTTCAAAGCAGTTCCGTTAGTGCCAAGTGTATCTAATTTGTCCATCATGTGCTCATCGCTGGAAGACATTTGAGTGAGTTGTCCAAGTGGTGAGGGAAGGGAGGATATTACAAATCCTAATCATCAAGTCCTTAGTGAATATCTTAAAGCAAAAGAATAATGACCCCAGTGCAGAGAAGGAGTTATTCTGGCAGAAGATATTGACAGATTTTAACTTACAAAGCAGGATTTTAGCAAGGAATCAATGTTCTTGGAGGACTGGGGCATGAGACTAACTACAGAAACCATCAGTCCAGACATTTTAGTGGTGTGTCCCAGCGCCTGGCAAAACGAGAAAAGGCACAATTTAGGGTTTGTCATTTGGCCAGTAGGACCAGTGTGTGCTATCACAGGTTGTTTCATTACAAGGAGGAAGGTATCAAGCTAGGAGGCAACCTGGGGGGGTGGGAGAATCAAACAGCATCAGCTCAGATTTACTGCAGCAAAGAGACACCTGAGACCTTTGTGTTTGAAGTCACCTTCAAGAAGACCTTGAAGGAAATGCAGTTTCAGCCCAAGGCTAATCACCCAGAGGCGTTTCAAACTTTTGAGGGCCAGATGTTTTAGATATGGAGGCATGCCCCAGAGCAGTGCCTGTACAGAAGAGGTTTGACCCATCCACCCTCTCTCCTCAGACCAGAGACTTAATCTGTAATGCAATGGAAAATGTACTGGATGCAGGGAGCTCCACACAGGGTTCAGCAAAACAATGTTTGGACAGATAGAATTACCTTGTTGCTCCTGGTATGCAAAGTTCATACCTTGTGTGGCACATTTATCACCCTCTTTTCCCTCACAGAGGGAGAAGGGAACAGTAGGAGGGAAAAGAAAGTGGAAGGCAGAAGAAGGGGGACCCAGACAAGGGAGGAGGTTGTGTGGGGCACATCTTCCCAGCTTGAGTGATTTATTTTTCTCTTGGGAAGCATTGAAACTTCCAAGTCAAAATTAATGGGACAAAAACACTTTCCAGGTGCTTAGGAGTGCAAAAATACAATAAATCAAAGTGGTAGTCTACAGGAGGAAGCTTGCAGCCAAGAGAGAGAAAAACAGGCAGGAGAGCAACCTCCTGAAGCAGCATCTCCTCTGACCTGCCAGACTGCGGTGTCTCAGGTCACCTGAGGCAGCCGGTGCCTCTGCTCCCATGGCTGAGCAAGGGTTGCTTTTTGGGCTGTCGACTGCACGACGGGCTTTCTGGGTGGCTCCTCGGAGGTGACAGCAAGCACAGCTCAGTGGCTGTGGCCGCGCTGAGTGCCAGGTGGACCTGGCCAGCAGATCAATGGTGGGAGAGAGGGGGAAAAGCTGCACTGGAAGCACAGGAGATACTGGGCTGACAGTGGAGGAACCTGCTATAGGAGCCCATTGCGTGGATCTGAAGCTCAGTGTGCCAGACATGATGCCTCTGGAGAAGGCCAGAAGAATCAATAAGGATTGAGAGGAAAAAGCGACTGACAGATTCACAGATTCTCTCCCCGTTTTCACCTTAGGACCCCAGAGCTGTAGGCCAGCTCTCTGCTGACATCCTGCTGTCCTCCCAGATTGCATGTATTTGACTCTTCCTGAAGAGGGATAAAGCCAGTCTTAGGGAGAGAGGCTCCCAAAGTGAGGTCTGGCTCAGACTTTCAAATGGTCATCCTCCTGACGTTGAGGAGGATGAGGAGTTGCATTAGGTTTAGGCTTTTTCCTCTTCTGCAGGGAAGCATAGGTCCATCCTCGCTGATGAACCTGTGTCAGGGCTACTGCTACTGCTGACTTTTGGGCTGTGCAATTAGTTCATTTGCAGTTATTGATCATCAAAGAAACTCCTGGCCCAGGGCAACATTGGCCTTTTCAATTCATAGCATTAACTTCAGAAGAGTTCTGGCAATGCCGATCACCCCAATAATATTGACCTTTTCCTGATATCTCAATAAATGATTTTTTTTTTTTTAATAGTGAATGTGGTTCCCAAAGACAACTGGTATTTTCATTAGAAGACTTTGCAATATCATATGAAAAAGGGTCATCTGAAAACTTGGAAAAGGGAAGCAGCTAGACTGTGCCTTTGTGGAAACATTTCCTCATCTTTTTCATACATCTCCACAATTTATTATTATTTCTATTGTGGTAATACCTAGCAACCTCTGGCCTGTACTGTGCTAGGTGCTGTGCAAACATATAGAAGAAAACCAGTCTTGACTTCCTTTCCTATCTCTCAAGCTGTGCTGGGCTTGGCCCCAGTGAGTGTATCATCAATTAGTTGACTTGCTGACAGCTGTGGTGCACCATGAGCCAGTTCCCTACTTGAGATGAGCCATCGGTCAATTAAACTAATAGTGAAAATCTCTGGGCATAAGAAAGGAAACATTTATGAGCTAATGTTAAGTGTGCAAGGGCTAAGGGAAATAAAAGCCGTCTACAATTATAACAGGGGAAAATGAGAACCTAGGCTCATTAACAAACAAAGAGCAGGATGTAATTAATAATCGCCCCTAAAACCACCAGAATATGGAATTCCTTTCCAAATATGTCATTAGTAAGAAAAATAAAGAGAAAAATTAAGCTGATAAGGACGCTCTTGGAGACTTTGAACATATACAAATCACAGGATCTGGCTGACATTCATCCTGATTATTAAAGGAATTTAACTAAGGAGTTAAGAATTCACTATGGAGTGGTGGAAATATGGCTACAGGCTGTATAAGCAAATAAGTGGTAGCTTGTTTTTTATATGGCAGAAGTTGTCCACTGTGCTAGTTGCAATATGAACACAGTACAGGAAGATGGTCCCTGGCCAGAGGGTGACATACTCCTGTTTCTGGTCCATGACACAATCCCAGAGTGAAATCTGTAATGTGCAAGGAAAAAGAAAAAAAAGTTCCTTGATTTTCCAACCTTTGGAAAAAAAACCTGTTACAAAACAGCCATACTGGTCAAATTTGTGGTGGAGAGTAATGTTACACAGAAAGGAAGCACATTAAATGTCTTACAGTTTAAAACTGCTTCTAAATATCTGCAGGTCAGTTGCTTCACAACTTTTTCATGTCTTGGGCCTCATGTTCACACTCACTTATGGTGCCGCTTTGCTGCATGGGCCCCAAAAGCTCCAGGTTTTGTCTCCTTGAGATTCAACCCACAAGGGACATGCGTGGATCTTAATGGCCAGATGTCAAAGCGCTCGAGCATTGCCGTCTCTTGAACTTTCTGTGCTCATGTGCCTTGATGAATCCTGGTTCTGGCCAAGAGCATGGACACATATGTTTGAGAAACCTGAAATGGGCAGCAGATGCAAAACCTGGCATGGGGGGATGCCGGATGCTGATGGAGGGAGAACAGGCTTTGAAACTGAAGAGCTTTGGCTTGCTCTGGATGCTGTACAGATGGGGGAATCCGTGGAGAGCTGCTCGGGGAGGATGAGACGTGATCAAAGCAAGACTTGCTCAGGATGAATATCAGTGGGACAAGATAGCATTTGTCAAGATCAGAGAAAAAGCGATTCCCACATCAGGGTTCAGTTGTGCAGATGGATAGGAAAGGGCAGACTGCAGAGACAGTATGTGTAAGGCAGTGAGCCAGAACTGGACATAAATCCAGGGGATGATCTGGCTTTCCACTAGTTAATGTACTTAAATCAGGCAGTTATTTTTTTCCTTTAAAAGACATGCCCTTGCTTGATCATGAATTATCAGTCAATAGCGTGGAGGTCTGCAGTAAGATTACATGATCCGAAAAGTCCACCTCTGGACTGAAAATCTATGCGTCTGCTGTAGGTTAATATTCTGCTTTAGTCCTTCCTGGTTTTTCTCATTTTTTCCACCGGGAGCAGAATCAGCCCCACAACTGTCTAGTCCAGCTTTTTCCCAGCACACAACACAAGTGACAATATTTTGGCAACCTATCTGGGATATTTTTTAGCAGTCTTGTTCTCTTTCTTTTCTGGACTGTAGTATGTGCTTCAAGTCTTCACTGCAAAATGCAAAAAGTAAATAAAGAGACAATTTAGACGGGTAATATACGGACCTAACAGGGGATGGAGAAGAGAAACAATAACAAATAAACCTAAATAAAGAGTCAAACTCTTAATAAATTACGTCCGACCACCAGACAACTGAAGCAAAGCAGCCAAATTAGCTGCCATACCCTGATCCTAATAGCCTAGATAAAATATTAAAATAAATCCTGACCAAAGAGAGGCTCTCAGCAATGGTACAACAGTTTGCTTTCTAGCTGAGGTAAAAATAACATGTAATCATTTAATACAATTTCTTCAAATAAACTTCATTTTGAGATAATGACTTCCAGATGGATTAAGGTTTATAAACATCTCCGCCACATGATATGTTCCCACTGGGTAATGAAGGGAGCAAGAGAGCGATTCAGTCACTAGGTCTATACTAGTAAATTAAGCATGCCCGGCACTGATCTTCAGCCCTGAAGCCAAATGGCAAGGAAGGGCTTGTCTCCATACTGCTGTTCTTTTTTGCTGTCCAAAACCAGGTGGTTGCCTGCAGACTATCTGTTGGGAACAATCCTGGCTTGTGGTGTCTCCTGAACCATGCCTGGGACTTGTCCATGAAGCGGTCCAGTGGTTCAATCCCCAAAATTAAAGTGTGGAACACTGATTTCCAGTGCCTGGGAACACTCCCAGGTGCTGTTTGATTTACCAGTATAGACCAAGCCTAAGGAGAACATTTCAGAGTACTCCACACCCCTTTCTGTATCAACCGATATCCTCCTGGAATCTATTTTGGAAGCTCATCTAAAGCATCAGGGCTAGACTGTTATAGTCTGCTTCGAAATTATGGAAGCACACGTAGAGCTTCAAGTCACAGATGGTCATATCCAGGGTTGATTTTGTGCCTGACTGGCCCAGCGTGGTAAGCAGGAACCTATTCGAGATGTCCATACAGTTCATCAGCTAATAGCCCAGCACCTTTTTGGATGAAATACTAGCCTTGAGCTCATTGGAGCCAAAGCTGCTAGTCAGGCTGTCAGTGTTACACATGTATTTGATTGTTTTGCTGGATTGGGGCCCTGAAGATCAGCGCTAGGAATGTGAAAGGAACAATGGCATTTCGCGTTTAGTGTGGAGAATTTTGAATGTTATTAATTATTTTTCGTTTTGCTGGTTAGCATTAAGAGACAGAGGGCTGAAACAAATCCAGGCAGAAATCAGCCACAGTTATTAGTGTCTCAAATCTTTGTCTTGTAGGCTTCAGTCTGGTAAAAAAAAACAAAAGAAGAGAAAAAAAAGAGCTAGACAATGTTTCAGATGAAGTCCCCCAAGGTATGTGGGATTTTAGATAAATGACCCAGGCTGGGTCCAGGGTTATTTATTTCCCTTTAAATACTCAGATTTTTTTTCCCTGTTTACAAGGGACTGTTGGTTTGTTGTTTCTTTTTTGCCTCAGTTTTATCCATACCTCCCACTATGACAGTCTCTCCATAGATCTGGGTAGAATGTAACATATCCATAGCTAAAATTGAAACGAACCATAGGGGCAGTTGGATTTCATGGAGGATCTGATGGAAAGTTGGCATGTTTCTAGCTCATCTTGCTTGGTTTTTCACCTACCAGGTTGGGTGGGGAGTCCTCAGCTCCCAGGTCCCCACATCTTGGGCAAATTGACCATTGTGGAGCTGAGATCAGAGGAGCCCTGATTTCTAGACTTCTCCTCCCCAGAAGTCCCTTCAGTCTATGGATGTCTATGAGGATCCCCAGCTTACCAGGTCCTTTGCAGCTCAGCATGCAGGCTGCTCTCCACCTTTTGAGCCAGGAAATGTGGAAGAGCTGGAGTGATGACCCAAGTGAGTTTCCATGTCTCATGGGGTTGCACATTTCAGTAGCTCCAGAGGGGTAGAGGGCCTCAGGGGGTCCTTTGCTCTGCTCCACGTCGAAGTGTGAAACCAAGCACATTTTCAAGTCATTCAGGTAATCACAGGAAGAGGACATAGGCCTTGGGATGTTATTTTTAACTTTGCGAAGAGAGGTGAATGGAAGATCTTGATTATGAAGGGCGTCATGGTTTGAAAACATCCCTATCTAGGTGGGAAGACATGGTGATACTCAGTCTGACCCCCCTTGCCATGATTCTGAGCAACAGATGATGACAGAAGATGGGGTCAGCACAGAGGTTTGCTGAGAGAAGATCAGAAACTTATTTTAATATCTTTAATGTAAGCAGGAAACAAAGTGAAAGACAAGAAATGACAAACTTATAGTTAAAGGCCCTGCACAGTCTAATGGACTGTAAGGTTGCTGAATGCAACAGTCTCTGGGCAGGGCTGACTTTATACCTAATGAAATGGAGCTAGACATGAAGTTACACTATCTCCTTGCGTAGAATTATGAATACCATGGGCTTCATAGGAACTTGATGCAAAATGTACAGGTACCATGGTGGGTGCCATATTTCTAATTTAGCTATCTCACCTCCAAACCTGAAGTTAGGTGGGCCTGAGAGCAAAGGAAAGGGAGATAATGTTGCTTAGAGTCATCAACATTTCCCTATTCCACTGCCACAAGGAGTCAGTTCAAAGGGAGCTGGAGGCTTTTGTTTGCCTGAAATGGGACTCTGATGAAGCTTTTCAAGGGTTGAACACCCTCTCTCCCCCATTTCAAGAGCAGTTCCACAGGCTGCAGGGCTGGAGCACCTAGCAAATATCTACTGTTTTCTCCTCCTTCTCAACTGAAGAGAGAACAGAGGCTAGGCCAGTTGACCTGGGACAAGGTGGCAGCCCCGTTGCCAGTCTGGACAACAGAACATCACCTGTATCCTGTCTGCCCCCATGCTGAAATTCAGGACCATGCACAGATTGTTTCTCAAAACTTCCTTCTTGAATTTAAGAACAACCGTGGATGAGTCTCTGTTGCTGGTTAGACACCAATGTGTTTCTCATCAGTTTGTATTCCAGTAACATTTAACAACCATCTTATTAAATGTTAAACCCTGTGTGTTTTGGTCTCAAATCCTTTGTGAAAGTATCAGCTCCGCTGCTGCCAAGCTGAGTGCCAGGTCTTAGCCAGGTGGGAGAAGCCACAAGCATATTCTGCTCTCCCTGAACTGTATATCCCAGCAGCACTGTGGAAGTCTTGCTCAACCAGCTTCACATGCCAAAGTCTCCCCATAAGCCTCCTCCTTCACCCTCCACTTACACAGCAGATGCTTTTGGATGCCTTCCCAGTTTCATCAGGTCAGTCCTCAGAAGGCTAGAAATCTCTGTTTCCCATATAGTCTCCCCAAAAAATAAATAAATATCATCTGTGTTGGAGCTGAGCAGTGTATGTGTGTATGTCCTGTGATAGGTTCATGTTTACATTATTACTGGGAGCAGATTAGGTGGTTTCATCGCTTTATAGTTTTTTACAGTTTTCTTGCAAGTCCCATGGTTTTGCAACACAGAGAGAGTCAATACGGGGACTCCTTTTGAAAAGGAGAAGGGGCATAAATGGACATCAAACTTGTTCTACTCTGTCTGGATTTTGCAAGCCAAAGGTTATCTATCTTCTACCGCAATATCTCTTGCATGACAAGGACTCCTTTTCATGGTCTTTCCTCCAGCCCATCCTATGCTGGCGTTGCAAGAGGAGTGAGCATTAAGGCTCACTGTTGCAAATGCATTCAATGAACTCTGTCTTACATGTCTTATGTTGCTCCTCTCTGTCACTAGAGGCTTTACTCTCCCCTGAGTGACAGCATGCGTATGAAGACATTGCTTAATGAATATACAACCTGCCCAAAGTACTTACTAAGGAAGCCAGAGCTGGCAGAAGAACTGAATGCTCTTGCTGAGTCAGTATGTGGGCCATGATTATTACTTTTCATTGAATGCATGCTTCCTACTGCCAGGTCTGGGCCAACTCTCTAGCATCGCTGAAGCCAGACAAATAGACAAATATCTGGACTGAGGTTCCAGATAGGGGAGAGACTCCTGCAGAGCTTCTTGCTTGCTTGCTTTGTTTTTCACCAGTGAACCACTAAGCCCCAGCAATGAACTTTCCAGTTGGAAAAGGACTCAGCTGATCCAGTTTGTGCAAGAATCTTTCAACCCAGGAACTGGTGCGTTTCCTGTCTGTCAAGTCAGCCTTATTAGAGAACGGAGCCTGTTGTGCTGTTGCAGAGGTGGTGGAAGGGGGAGAGTTAAACTCTGCAAGACTGCCTGTGACCTTCGGAGAGACCGGGAGTGGGGAACCGCGGGTGCTGCTTTTTGTTTTGTTTTCATTGGAGAGGGTGGGAGTTGATTTCGGTCTTGACACTCACCGTGCTACCGAAAGGGTCAGAAAGTCACCAGCCAAACTTCACTGGAGATCAGAAGAAAAGGCAGCTTCTGAAACATAGATCAGCCGTGTGAGATCCACTGCCGGGAGCCAGGTGACAGAGCTCGCAGGGAGGGTGTGCATGGCAGAGGCGGCATGACCAGGTCATGCTCTGAGACAGACTTTTATGGCTGTCAACTAATCTCCCTCTCTTTGGGCAGCTCGAGCTCATGTTACCAGCAGTAGGAGGTGAGAATGACCTGTAACTGGAGGCTGACAATGGCCCATAAACCGGCTCTCCTGACAGCTTCCTGGAGTCAGCTCCTCGCCTTTTGAAGGGAGGCAAGTCCAGGGCAGCTCTTTCTTTAAACAAGAGCCCAATGCCTTTATCTCCTCTTTGGAAGAGAGAAGCACCCACAGCTGCTGGGTCTGCAGTTTATGGACCTGCTGTGTGTTTCTCAAGCAAGAGCTAAATGTTTTTCATTAGGAAGTTCTAATGTGTCCAAAATATTCCCTCAAATGAACCCCCAAACTCAACTTTTTTGATGAAAAATTGCTCCTTTTGATGAAACTTCAGAGGGAAAGATTTCTTAGCTCTACAAGAGAATATATGCTCAAAACCAAAGACAGACAAATATCCCTACAGTAGGTGATCACCAAAAGTCTGGGGAGGGTAGGGAGGGGGTAATCCTGTTTTACCAGCTTCTAATGGGTTTTCAGTTTCCCACAGTGCAGATGGTTACCATTCCCACTAATCCAGGGTAGCTTTTCTTGTTCCCTTACTAATGGTGTTTCATAATGTATGTGGAAATCTTCACTGGAGCAGGACAAATGGAAAATTTCAGGAATGATCAGATAAATTCTCAGCGAAAAATTATCACAGAGAATGTTAACGAGGTGAAATTTCATGTAAAAAGTTTCATTTGGGGGGAAAAGGTCATTTTCTAAGTAAAAGCTTTTAGTGTAAACTATTCCTGTGCCTTTCCCTGTCTCTGTTGCTGGTGCTCCTGCATAAGCCCATCAGCATCTATTCATCCCAAATGTCCTCTTGCTTCTTAACTGTGCACATCCACCATCAGGATCAGCAAGACTGGCACCTTTGAAGTCACCTTTCCCTGTGCTTTGCTGACTCTCTACAGCCTTAATCTGCTTCAGCAGACATATTCTTCCCCTCTTCCAACTCCAAAGATTCACCACTATCACAGCAGCACAGAAAAAGCCCATCTCAGCCCTACTTTAATGCCAACAAAGTGTTTCTTTTTAGCACTTTCATTTCTTTTGTATTCCTCACAACTTTCTTCTCCCACCAGAAATTATTGGGATGGGGGAGGTGTATTTTGTCCATGAAAGTTACCCCATTAATTATGCTGGGAGCTGTGAGGACCACATTCGAAGTCCAGTAGAGTAAATGGAAAGTTTCACCTAATTTGGTATGTCTACATCTGATTTAGTTACCCTAGGGTCCCACTGGGCACTTTTAGGGACTAGTTCATCTCGTCTCATTTAAGATGGACAGAAGGGAGCCTGTGCTTTTCACTGACTCAGAAAGGAGCCAAGCTCAGATGAAAGTGTCTTCCCAGTAGACATCCCCTTTGGTCAGAGGAGGACATCTTCTGGAAGAAGGAGGGCATCATAAGTGGGTGGGGATGACTTGAGATGATCCCTTCCCATGGGGATGTACAACTCTATGGATGCTGCCATGCCTTAGCATGAGGTGAGGGGAGCGTGTGCCCATAGACCTTGGAGCACTGCTGCACTTGCCAGCTGTTCTTGATGAGGCCCATGCTGTACCTTGAGCCCAGACTGCTCCTAGTAAGCCATAGAACAGATAGGGGGTTTAGCTGAGCTTTGAGGTGCGCTGGGGAGCAAGTCTGGTGCATACTCTCCCTTCATATCCTTCTCGTATGGGGTGACTCACTGCGTCCAACCACCATCATTTAACTCCCTGGTCCTGGGGCATCACGCAGCTGCTGCCTGTCAGGTGAGTTGGCCATGAGGTCCTTCTTGGAAGTGGTCTAACATTGCACACATGGCAGAGATGATGAAATAGCAAGGGTATCTCAGTCTGTGCTGTCCTTACAGACTGTACCCGCTAAGTTACATGAATACGGTGGTAAAGGGAGCACATTGCAGTTTGGTCTGCACGTCGGCATGGGCTCTGTCAGGAACACAGGATGCAGCCCTTGCTTCTGTCCCAGTGTTGACATTAGCTTTCTGTGCGACCCTGGGCTACTCAACTTCAGCTTCTTTATCTGTCAGATTGGGACAATAATGACTGGCTACCTCACAAGTGGAGTTTATGAGTTCTCCTCCGGACCCATCGTCCCAGAAGAGTGTTATGGGGCAGCTGGGGTCATTAAAGATCTGATGGAGTTGTTTTTGTGTTTTTCCTTTGCAAGAGTATGGGGCATTATCCCAGGCGTCCTGGCAAATGTTCCAACTTCCTTTCTGCTGTCGTGATGAAAGGGGACATGTCAGCCCTAGAAAATGCATGTTAAGCAAGAAAGAGGAGACTTCTGGGAAAGCACTTCTTTTCTGCAAAATTAGTTTTGCTGAGTTTACAAGGTGTCGAAGGCTATTAATACTGCACGCTTTGGTACCATGAGATTGTAAACAAAGTTTCAATATGCCTTTCTACAGAGCAATTTATCAGCCTCCATCTTTCTCCCTCTGGCTTTTTTCCACTTTTTTTTTTTTTCCCTCCCTCTCATTCTTTTGCTTTGTCTCCTGGATTTATTCCCATTCACTAGGTTGTCTTATTAATTTTCCTCTTTCTCAAAGAAAAAAACAGGCTTGTGGGCTGGAGACTTTACAACATTCTCTCATAGTCCTGGATTTAAAACGCCTAGCCGGGGGTCTATAATGTACTGACATGGAAAGACTAGACTTATTATTAAACTAATAATCTTGGAATTTTTATGAACTACAGAGCTCTGCAGTCATTTGTAACCACATGGCACGGGTTGCTGAGTATTAGCAGCCATTGGTGAAAAGCTACTGTGGCTGGACACGCCAGCTTTGTCAACACCTGGGAGCACGGCTGCGAAGATGAATGAGCGAGCCGAGGAGGTGGATGGAGAAAAACGGGATGTGATCAACAGCCCAAGGCGCAACCTGCCCGCTTCCTCTCAGGCTGGTACCTGGCACATTTGTCAGGTTATATTCCCCAAACTATAACTTGAGGTTTCAACAAGTGTCTTGAATAAAAAGTGATTGCTAGGAGTTAGGAGGATACACTGGGAGTAACTTCACTGTATGCTTGGCTTATTCTCCACGTTGGCCACTGCCAGATATCAATTTAGACTGATGGTTGTCCCATCCCGGTATAACTATGCTTATGTTCTTATAACAGGCTGAGCTGGTTAAAATGGGATGGCTGCTCTACCTCTTATTTTAACATCTTTTCTCATGATAAAGACTAAAAGCTAGAATTTTCAGATGTGACTAATCATTTCGAGTACATGCCTTTGAAGGCCTTAAAAGACTTGGTCTTTTAAGGGTGTTTGTGCAGTATTTTGCAGCAATTGCAACATTTGAAGATGCCTTGCTGCTTATGAACATCTTTGCCAGGCATTTTACATTTGATACAACCTGTATCCAGCCAGCATTCAGAACCACGGAACTGCTCACTTTGCTACCTAGCAAAATGCAATCCCTCAGCTTGATCCTGCTCATTACATTCCCAGAGCATAATTTTAAATGGTGTGTGAAACATTTCACTTCTTTCTCCAGACACCTGGGCAACCGTGTTGTTTGGTGCTAGACAGCCACATGTCTCATCCCGGAGGTGGAGGTACCTTCATGGTGATCTGCGCCCCATTCTGCAAACTCATTAATGTCCTTCAGGGCGCAAGATGCCAGAATGAAAGCAAGATACACAGTTATTCCAGTCGCAGTTTCAGGCAGACAGTTGATCATCTGTATATGATTTATATGTGATTTATATTACTGTGTGAGCTGCTATCTTATGAGATGGTTCTTTCCACTGAGATGCATTTGTGAGCCCTCCACCCCTTGCATTTTTTGCCTTTCTGTCAGTCTCCTTATCTTTACATTTTCTTTAATTAGAAACACTGGTTTTGATGGTGCCTCTTCTTGGAGACTGAACACACTAGGCCACAGTCTCCATCTGCTTCAGGTGGTAGAAATATGTTGGCTTCAATGAGCTCACCTGGGGGAAAAGAAGAAGAAAAGCTCACTATCTCCCTGTGATGGATTACTAACCCATCCCTGGGATATTCCAGGGGGAACAGACATGCAGCCCATGCTGAAGATGAATTACTGGATTCTATTATGAAGGGAGGAATTAAAAAAAAAAAAAGAAAGAAAAAAATGAGAACTTCTCAGGATAATCAGCACCAGCTGCCACTTGTGGGGTACCCTCATCCTCCAGGCAAGCCGCAGCTGTGACTCATGCCACGTCCCACAGTGTTGCCTGCCCTTAACATCTAAACAATATGACATGTTCTGCCTTAGTACATGCATATTTCTTCCTTACGCGTGAGGTTCCGGCTGCTCACCAAAGCAGGCGGCTGAGGGAGACGCAGACGTTTTCTTTTCTTTTTACTGTAACTCATCCGAGAGGAGGACAATGAATGAGGGTGTCGAGGGGGGCAGTTTCCGGTGAGTCTCTGAATGGGAGAGATGGATCTTCTTTTCCGCATCAGCTACATGTCAGGATAATTGGAAGCAACAAGGCAGTGTTGGAAAACACTGTCATGGATCTCGAGCGCAAAGCCTTTGTGGGAGTCACTCCTCATAATATATAGAGTGCTTGCAAGAAGCTGTGACAACTGCAGCACATGGCTGACATGCCGAGGCTTTCACCTAAGCCAGGAAAAGAAGCTGAAAAGTTTCATGCGGTCATAGGGCGAGAAGTCCCAGGATTTTCCTGGAGTAGAAGAGGGCAGAGGGGGTAATGGAGTCAGGGTAGTTTTTACCTGGAGAGGCCAAAATTCGACAGAGAGCCTGTGTTTCATTTGTGAAAGGCACTGCAGGATGTGCTTGCTAAAATAGCAGTAGACTGGATTCAGGAGGTCTTTTCTAGTCTGATATTCCTAAGACACTTCCCACTGCTGGCACGAGGAAAATAGGCGAAATAAACAGGAACTGCAGGACAGTCATGTCTCTGTAGGGCCAGAGCAAAGCTTCTAGAGAAATACAACATACCCATGGCTCATACCATGATGTGTTAGGTACACAGGCTATTACTCTGCAGATATCCTCATAGGCTGTGATTATTCCCCCTTCAACACCCCACTGACCAATGCTAACCTTGCCAGGCTTTGGTGAGGGTCTCTTTCCCATTCCCTTTTCCTTTCTGGAAGTTTTGTCTGTGCTAATATGTGGCTTTTCTATGTTTCCAGTAGTCTCAGGTGCTTGGTAGCCATCAGCCTGGACCCTACTGCAGCCTGCCGCACTTCTAGAAATCTCATAAGGTCCCAGGTGTGTAGTGAACGTGACCCTTTCAGGAAAGGATGGGCTCATGAAAAGTGTTTTTTTTTTTCTGCCAAGGAAATCCCTCCTGCAGACACAGAAGCCCTAAACTCAGTCCAGGGAGCCACTCCTGCCAACCCAGTATACATAAGGGCAGCCATATGGGACCAGCGCCTGGTGTCCTCCTGCCTGTCATCCAGGACCATTAAACACAAAGCTGTGGCATGTGAGATGTCATGAGACAGAAGTAGCATGTGATCGTTTTAATAGGCCTAAAGGGTTTTTTTCTCATGTGAATTATTCTGAATGCTATTTGGTCTCACCTCAGTTTTAACATGCTAAGGGACCTTGTTAAGAGCATGGCACCTGAATATTTCATCTGATACGCTTGTTCCTGTATAAGGACAGCCACTTGCACCCCATCAGATTTCTGCAGGCTTTTGGGCTGCTAGAAGTTGCACTACCGCTGTGATCCCAACAGATCTGTGTCCTCTTTTTGTGCCAAAAAAGGGCCCATTGTGATCCTTTCTGCTTCTGGGTACTGGGCAGGGAGGGAGGGGAATTAAAACCAACCTGCTCCAGAGGGAAAACAGCAAAAGCTCTCAAACGGAGTGTTGCATGTCCCGGCTGGCCTGTAATCCCATCCGGGGACGCTCATGCTGTTCCAGATCTCAGCCCTTTGATCACTTCTGGAAAGGCAGTGGATCTGGGGCCTCAGCCGATGACCTGCCGCCTGGGCCCAGCAGGGCAGATGGACAATGATGGATTGGTCTGAGGTAAGATGTCCTATTGCAAAACACATGTGTTACACATCTTCCCTCCCTCCTGCTCCTTGAAATCTGCTGCAGAAACTGTGTTTCTTCTTTTTTGGCTTGGAAGCAATAAAAAAAAAAAAAAAAAAAACAGAGCGGGGCGTGATTGTGCCTGTGCTCAGCAGAATCGCGGCGCACGGCAGGTGGGTCGTGCATCAGGAATTGCAGCTATGCCGCTCCTGTCTGAGACTGGCTCTTGGACGCTGTGAGGAACGGAAATTTTTTTCCTGACTGCTGCTAAGTAACTCCATTTGTGTAGGGAAGGAGGAGTATTTGTGGCTTCACTCATTTACTTCAATGCTACGGTGCTGTAACACTGACTCCAGAGGATTGCGTCTCCTCGCCAGAGGTAGAGGTGTGAGAAGTCCATACCAAGGGACGCGGTGTAAAGACGCTTTTGTCTGATCAAATATGTGCTCCAAAGAGACGCTATTTTTACTGCGATAATGCCTAGAAGCTCTAAGGAAGGTCAGGATGTCATTGTGTTAAGCATTAAACATGTAGGCAGAGACCTACTGAGTTTGTTATCTAGACAGATATGACAGACGAGAGTGAGGACAGGAAATATTACCATGGGAAAACAAGACCCAAAGAAATTGAATTCCTTGGATAAAAGCTTAAAGATTTGAAAAATCTAGGTCTCCAGTGTCATGCCAGTACCTTCCCCTGCAACATGCTGGGCTAACATTATTTTTTTATATTAGCATGTTTCTGTAATCTCTTGTGTTATTGCTACTAGACACATTCTCCCATGCAGAACATGGAGATTTCTGCTGCGGAGTCCTGAAAATGAGCAAGGAAGGTTGGAAACAGATAGAGGAGCCGAGGAAATTCCCTTTGGGGAATAAGGAGAATTGAGTTGAGTCTGAATTTATGCAGGAGTCTGAAAACACTGGGTCCTGGTGGGAAAGTGCTGCAGTCATGGACGGCAGTAACCCAAAAGCACGGTGCAAAGCTCAGAGGTGCAGATGCAGCAGTTCGTAGCAGAAGGGCAGTGAGGAACTGGGCACCCTTTCTGAACCCTGAATGCTGCCAGCTCTCGTGGAAAAGCAGCCTCAACAGCCCCCATGCAGATGCCTTTCTGACAGGCAGATGTTTCTATCATGTGTTCGGCAACCACCGAGCACTCCGGGTTTGGGGGGAGACGAAAGGAAAGAAAGAGGCAGAAGGAGAGCAGGAGATGAAGACAAGGACCTGGTGAGGCTCAAGTGTCCACGTGCACTTTGGACATGTGAATCCCACTTAGGAGCATACAACTATAACACAATCAGCAAGCATGCATGCACAAACATACACCCCTCAACTCCCAAGGGCACACTCTGCTCGCCATGAGCAGAAGTTCTGGGGATAGTAACCCCTTGGTGGCACTTAATTGATAGATATTATACTATTGATGTTACAGTTATTCTCTTCCATTTATCCTCCACAAACTTCAGTGACGTTAAGCAGGACTGTAAAAGTACTTCAGGGAAAGGGCTGTCACTTCCTTATGTGCCTGCTCTTTGTCACATATTGTGGGACCTGGAGTCACAACTGAGGCCTTTGAAGGGTGGCCACTGTCTTCACGAGTCTTTGAAAGGGTGGGGATAAGTCAGAAAATCCTGACCAGTGATATGGCTTGTGCCCTCCCAGGGGAATGCAACTGCCCCAGGTCAAAATGAAGTTCACTGTCAGAAGAACAATGCTTTTTTATCATCTAAACTCTGCTGGAAAGCTGCATTAATACAAGTGAGAAAACGAACACATCAGTTTTGCTACAACATGGTCAAGACAAAGCTGAATAGAATAAACTTGTATGATGGCATTAAGCTAAATGTAAGAATAAGAAGTAAGAAGCTCTCTGCATCTAAGGTTTTCTTGCCTGTGATGTCTTTCTTCTATAATCCTTCCTTATGTTTTTTCTTCTTGAACCAGCTTACTCTATTTTTTTTTCTAGAAAGGACTCTAAGGACTACTAAGAAGTCTACAGGAACTTAACCAGTCAACCACTGTTTTCATGGAAACCTCAGCCTGTTGAACCAGTATATTTCTGAGAAAGATTGTATGACATGGTGCCTGAGATAGCAAGGAATCAACTTGATGCCTGTGTCCATGCAAATAAATTAAACGTGCTGAAGATTGTCCTATGACTCTGAGGCCATCTGGCTTTGAAGAGCCTGCATCCATGCTTTTAAATCTTAGTTGCCTTCAACCCTAGGTAGCTTCATCCACATTGCTTGTTGGAAAAGGTTCTTGGCCTGTGTTAGATCCCAAACCATACCTAGAATTTGTTTGAAAGAGACCAAAAGTGTAGCAAGGACTGATCTGCCACAGAAGAATGTGATTTAGTGCCAAGGAATAGCCTCTAACACTCTTTAATGAACTGAGGTAGACATATGTGTTGACTCCAGATGCCCCTTAATGTATTATGCCCTATCTAAGGTCCACAGTGGTTGAACTCCTGGGTAATGCTCGTTAGCATGGTGACCACTTCCTTGGCTGGGAGAGTCTCTACTGCTTACAGCACAAGGCACCATGTGTGCCCTGCCTTGGTGCATAGGGTGGTGTGTCAGTTCAGCACAGAGCATCACAGGGGGCATTTATTAACCCAGCTCCACAGAGTGGGCTCCATGGGAATGTACTGGCTTCCTGTACGAGCAGGAACAAAACCTTCATCTACTGTAAGCCAGAAGGAAGTGTGAGAGAGCCAATGGCAGTGGGAAAGGGGCTGTGATGGAGTGAAGTAATGACTCACTTCACCACCTTTCTCACTTCAGTCTGCTCTGAGAAAATCACCCATTGCACCTCCAGTCTTCCTGTTAGGTTACTTCCAGAGCTCTGAAATGAATCACAGTTGCACCAGTTGGACCCTAAAGCAAGTAATTAGAAAGCACTGCCTCTTTCAGCTATGAGCTCAAGAAGAAGCACAGATGCCTCACGGACAGACAAGAACACACACAGCCTTGGTCCTTGCAAAAGGGGAAGAAATCTTTCTTATCTTCATAGCATGTTATTCACAGTGAGCTTTCCTGAACTACTGTGGACAAAACAAGATGGCTTCTGTCTCCATCCACTGAGTTGCAATCAAAACAGTTTCCAAGAGGACGGATTATTCCAGTGGCTCAAAAAGAGTGTTTGGGGTGTCATTTTGTCCTAGGTTTGCATTCAGGTCTTGTGGGTTTTTAAACTCATACCGAGGTCTTGGGATTTTCCCATTCCCCGCACTTTGCAGGAACACTAGGCTTGGACCTCACCTCAGATCAGATCATCCCAGACGCACTGCTGAACAGGGGTACAGACATAACCCAAGATAGATGTGACAGGCTTTTAATTCCTACTAAAGAGAGAAGCAGACTAAGGCCTACATCTTCACCTAGGTATGACATGCTCTTTTTTTTTCTGTTCTGGAGCCACGGGAATGCTTTGTGTGCCCAAGAGCAAAATGAAGCCTTGGAGGGAGCTGCCGGTACCTCTGACAGGGAAAACTGAGTGAGGCAACCGGGCTGCAAGGCAAATAAATTGCAGGAATGTGGCCTCTGCTGTGCTTCCCACTCCCTGCTGGCCTTTGAAGTGAAAAAACAGTCTGGGAGCTGGATGGAAGCCTCCTGCCCAGCAATGTGGGCTGATACTGAAAGGCTACCAAACTCATACAGACCTTGATAGACGAGGAGGGGGGGCCAAAAGGGGTTACATTCACTGCGAGACAATACTCCATGGCTGCTCTGAAAGATGACAGCTACAGAAAGTCATTTATAATTTGTCGGAAATGTCTCCTTCTGACTACCCTTGCAGAGAGGAGGAACGGGAGCAGCTGTTGGCCTCAACCCATCTCATATATTATTATCTGTCTTCGGGACCTGCTAGCAAGGCTTGGTTGTTTTTCCAGCATGAAATGTAATGGGATTCCTCGAGGTTTTACTAACTCAGTCTTTCATCATAGAAGGAGACGTGGCTATGGGCAAATGAGCAGGAATTTTGTCAAGGGAATTTGTATGTTCTCGGAGAGACAGGACAAGGGCTGAAATGATAGATACAGGAAGCTGCCTCATGAGGGTCAAATTATGGCCACTCCAGACTGAGTACTGAGGGTAGGAGGAGAAAGAGGGCACTGTGGGAGCATCTGCTCTGTGACTTCAGTGCAGGTTCAAGCCAGTTCTACAGACCGAACTTGCCTACCAGCCGTGCTGCAAGCCTGCAGGCCTTTAGACCACCTCAGCTGAGCTCTTCTAGTGGAGGAGACTTTGAGTGGGTTCGTAACCTAGCTGGAGCTCAGCTCATATTTATGCAGGCTAAGCAAATCTGGTGTGGGTGAAGTGAAACCCCCTGGACAATGCAGGTCGCCAGCGGACATCGCTCAGATCTGTAGTGGTGCAATGGGCTGGTGGGCAGGGATGTGGGCAGGAAGCAGGCAGGCTGTGTTAAACCCTGCTCTTCAACGCATGCAGTAGACGTAGCTGATAAACACATCCTTCACAGGGCATCAGTTCAGAAAGAAGTCGGAATATGGCTTCAAGAATCAGGGATCTTGAAAGTCACTGAGGCAGCATATGGATAATATTAGTAGTGACGTAGGCTGGCAAGGCAGAACTGAGATCAGCATCACCCATCCCCAGGAGACCATTTGCATCAGTACACTTGCACAGGCCTTTCAAAAGCACCATGCCCCATTGCCACAAGCCCTCAGGCAGCAAGACTTCCCTGCTTCCCTTGTGCTGCTTGGGCTCTGCAGAGCCCTAACAGCTTTTGTGTCACCATTAACGGCCAGGAGCGAGACAATGGAAGGACTGAATTTAGCAGTGCCATAAGTGAGTATAAACCCCACTGGAAGACATGGAAGCTCATTGCACAGCTGAGTTTAGGCAACAGCATGGACATGAAATGTACAGTAAGAGGGGATTATGCAAGGTTCCCCACAGCAGTTTTGGACTACATAAAAAAGGTTGTAAAGAAGAAAGGAATAAGTTGTTCTCCGTATCCTTAGGGGACAAGACATGAAGTCACAGTCTTAAACTGAGTGCTGGGAGATTTCCATTAAACGTGAGCAGAAGGTTGCTAACAGTAAGGCCAGTTAAGCACTGGGAATAGATTGCCTGGGAAGGCTGTGATTCTTGAACCAATTGAGATCTTTTTATTATTATACAAACATCTGTCAGGAATGGTTTAGGAACAGCTGATCCTGCCTTGAGGCAAAGGAAAGACCTTGATGACCTCTCTTCATCCTTCCAGACCTCTTTTTAATGATTCTGCGACTAGACTTTCCTGCTAATCTGCACCATATTTCACGCTTGAGCACTATATCACTCTCTCAGGACTGAAGTGATGAGTCTCTCACAGCACAGGTGGACACCACAGTCATTCCTTGAGAAAATGGCAGCACAAACCTTCTGCGGAAGTTCCTGTACCACCAACATGCTCTTTGCAGTGTTGCACAAAAGAACCATCTTGATGCTTTGGCATTGCTAGAACGATGTTTCAGTAAAGTCAATTGTGCAGTGTTGTGATATCAGCATCCCTTTATGAAGACAAGAGAATGACCCAAACTGTTTCACTTCTTTCCAGTTTTCTGAGACAGCATCCTCCTTGAGATCTACCAGGAACAGTTAAGAGTGTTCCCAAAAGCTCCTCACCGCATACTGGCTGTAGCTTGCAGAAACTACACTCTATTTTCAGTCACTGTTAGCTCAAATCGCCTTTGTTGGCTGTTCAGGAGAAGCTGGATGAAGGCAGGCCAAGGCACTGCTATGCATTAGAAGACATATCTTCCACCAGAATTGTTTTTGCAAAGGAACAGTCTTAGAGGAGAGCTTGGTAACCTGAACCAAGACTGAGGCTGTGGTGTGCAAGGTGCTGTACACTCAACACAGGGAGAGAAAATCTCCAGCACAGATAGACACATCAGGCAGGAGAGAGCAGAAACAAAGTGTTACTAGTCTTGTTTTACAAATGGGCCCTTATCCACAGCAGGCTTTCTTGTTACCCAGCCTTCTCTTTTAATTGCAGTGGATCTCAGGAAGACCTTGGGCACTAAGGGTAGCATTAATGTCAAGTAAGCTTCAAAGCATAAAAGGTATTTTGCAGTCTGAACTACTCCCAGGAAACTCCCTTCATTGTCCATGGAGAGAAACAGGCAATTCCAGAGTGAAGTCATCTGACTGTTTTCACAGACTTATATTAACAAACTAAGAGTAAACTATTTTAGTCGTCTACTTTGGGTAGCCATAAGGTACCTATTCATGACCATTGACCTTAGAAAAGGTGATCTACAAATGTATAGATACTTTGGCAGATTTATTTGTCCCATGGTTTCTATTTCCACAGATTGAGGAACTCCTGAAAATGAATAGTTGCTTATGTGGAGGTACCTGGCATCCAAAATCCAAGGGAAAAGGAGAAAAAAGATGAAGTGTAGGAAAATGGTAGTTATCAGTCTCATTTTACAGATGGTGTGCCCCACACATGGGTGATTCATGGTGAGGATAACTTATACAATTTAGTAGCTGTGGATCTTGGACTCAGCTATCCCAGGCCCACTGACAAGGCAGAAGACTGTCCTTGCTTGTTTTCTTCCTTCCCTTGATGGTGATACTTTCCAGGCTAGGACTAAGAACACTTAAAACCAGGATGTTTTCAGGAATGGTGTCAGACAGTCATCTCCAGGGGTGCAGGACTGTTTGGTACCAAAGGATATTGTGAGAAGAAGGTATCTAATTCCAGAAGGTAAAGAAGAAGCACCCAAGAACTGCCAGACCAACCCAGACCAGAGCCATTCTTCACCAAGTCTGGTGTCATGTCTCTGCCTGTGACCAGTTCCAGATGCCATGAAAAGAGCTGTAAGAAACTCTGGCGTAGGAAATTATGAAAAAAGAGACATCTGAAGAAAGTTATCGCATCATGCTGTTAGAGCTTGAACTTGAAAAAAAGGAGACTGAAAGAAGGTGAGACAGAATCAACGTTTTACGATTTTTGAGTGCCCCACCTGAGACATCGCAAAGGGATGGAGCTAATAATGTGAAGTTTAAACATCTTTTAAGTTATCTCAGCTTGGGCACCCCAAAACTCTGAGGTACCCAAAATCACTCTTCATTCTTACAAATTGTGGCCAGTACTCTTTAATCCCAAGGATCTAGTTCTCTTTCTACTTCCTCACACATTCTCTTAATTTAACAAACAAGAAGAAAACTAGCAGGGCAATCAGAGCATAAGCAGACCACTGGCTGATAAAAGATATTTTTGGTGTATTCAGTTTCTGTATACACTAGATAAGCTTTTTTTTTTTTTTAACTGAGTTTGTCCAATATGAAGGAAAACATTAGAAACCCCTCCCTGATGTATATCTCAGTGAGTTTGAAGCGGCAGGTCCCATTTCATATGTTTAGTGTTGCTTTTGATGTTACTAATGGACATAGATCTTCTGAAAGATTCTATTTAGGGGTCTTAAACCTGGAAACCATCTGACAATTAAGCCAGAAGACATGACAGGGTGTTTTTTATGGGCCCCATTAATATGTGGCCTGGAGGTGTACTGCAGTGTGGCCTCTGCCTTCACCCAACCATTCTGTGTATTAACAGTCTGACAAAATTCACTCCAGAGTGCTTTATTGCTATAATATCATGTAAAAAAGGGGGAAGGGACAACAGTTTATTGTTCTTCTAAGAGAAAACACAGCCAAGATTAAAATACAAAAACAATTTACAACAAACAAGCTTCCCTCTGATGGTTTTCTTAACATGCGTAGTAAATACAGGCTCTTCCACTTTGGTGTGACCAAATCCCCCTGAGGAAAATACTTTGCAGCATGAGCTATCTTCATGGTGACAGCAGGGCTTCCTCTGCTTGCGCTGCAGGTATAACATGCCCGAGGATCAGCAGTGTCGAGACCATGCTTAGTGTTCATGAGGATTTTGACTTACATCTTCTCCGAGTGCACCTCTGTCTCACCTTGACCTTGGCTACTCCATCTTTGACCATGGCACAAATGTTTTCAAGTTTTCAAGGCTTTCAAATTGGTGGTTTTGGGACTACTCTGCTGCAAGGTAGTCAGTAGTCTCCATTTCTACTGCAGTAGGTGCTGAGGGCACTGGGTACTATGCAGGCCTGAGGTCTTTGCTAAGCTGCTCACTGTCATGGACCAGTGCCTGGAATGGAGGCCTACATCAGCTGACGGACACATTTACCAGAGACAGACCACATGTGAAAATTAGAAGGCCATGCAATATTTCTGAGAGACATCCTACACACAAGGACAAGATGGTTAAGGTAAACAGTTCCAGGACTTGTTAGGTTACTGTACTACCCTATTTTGGCATAAAGGTAGCAATCACCTCTGCTGCTCTATGTTGAAGAGAGAAACTTCAGAGTCTGGACTTACTTCTTGGAGTAAATTACATATTTTAAAGGTGTTATTTCCCATGAAACAATTTACTATTCCTCTCTACAGAACAGTGTCAAAACTGGAGGCTTCACTCTGATATACAAGTCTCTGATATACAAGAAGTTTGGCTTTGCTGTCCTCTACAGCTGGCCAAAGCATCATTTAAAACAGCATGGACCCATTGCCTAGACTCCTCTTTGCTGCACCATGCCTGCTTTGGCCACATGTGATCTTATACTAATACACCACCCTGTACCCAGGTGGTCCAGCCCCACTGGAGTCATGCAGGACTTTGAATAAGGGGGCAATGTTTAAATTTGATCCAGCCAGTTATTTAGCACTGTACACGCAAGGGCAGGCCTTCTGTGCCAAACCACTCCAGAGAGCCCAGCTCTCCAGGTGAAATCGCTGTTAGTGGTCTGCAGAGCCTTGAATGTGCTCTGGACTCAGCTCATGATGTGGGTAATGAAGCATCTCCATAGCAAAAGCAATAAGACGTCCAGGCTGATGCTGCCAAATTCAGAGATGGGAGGACTTGGCTCTCCAGGGCCCTTCTCCTGGCATTGCTTTCAAAACCTGTATTCCTCCAGAACATTATCACCATGAAAAAACACAGTGGGAAGGGGGACAGGAGCTTTTCCAATCCAATCCACTCTGCTTTATGGCTCCTAAGGTACATGGCTGTAGACTGTTACTCATCTCGGAGTTGAGGACATGAATGAGCTTTCTGTTTGGAAAGCTTTCAGAGACGTGCTGAAGCTGGTTCTTATACAGCCAGCAAAGGGAGCCATCAGGGCAAAACATGCCTGAAAGTAGAAATTGAAAACAGCCTTGGAAGAAAATGTGTATACATGTGGCATGACATGTATTTATTATCCTGTGCTGCAGAGCTCTTGCCTGAGCAGAGTTGAAAGCTTCTTAGTGAAAACGGTGGATTTTTCTAAGCTCTGCCAGGATTTAGACCCTCCAGTGAATGTATAAACAAGGAATATTTTCAAAGTCTTTTCCTACTAATGGTTATTCATAACTATTTTAGAGACCTGCCGTTCCATCTGAGTGACAGCACTGAAAAGGAAAAAGATCCCCCAATGCAGTCTTTCTACTCCATGATTTGCCTAACAGCTGGACATAATGCAAAGCCCATTTTCTGCTCCTGCAACAGCTGGTTTGACATCAGTATAATGGAGGAGAAGCAAAGAGGACTGCTTGGTCTTCGGGAGATTGAAGGTAATTGCTTTTGTTTCTCATGGCTTTGAGAAAGAGGGTGAAGAACCTAACATTGTTCTGGGAGATAACCCCATTTCACTGTTCTCATCAGTGCAAATGAAATCCTTGATAGCAAATTAAGAAAAACGCACTGACGCCTGACTTGACAGAAGAAGAGATGTAAGGAGACATATTGGATGCCAGGATTGGCAGTCACCAAACCTGACATCTCTAATCTTGGCTAAGTGTGTGTCTCTGGGGAAAAACAAAAAATCTCTTAATTTTCCTATGCTTCTGTCTCCCTCCTGCCAAATGTGGATGATTGTTCTGTGTCACCCTCAGAGGAACATTGCAATTCCCAGGTCATTGGTATTAGTTAACCAGCTTTCTGGCATGAAGAATAATTGACCTTGCCTTGATCCAGGGGGATGGACTGGGTAAATCTTAATGTTTTCTCCAGCCCTATCTTCTGTGGTACTACGGAAATACTTGGAGGTGGAAATTTTTCCCAGCCTCAAGTTTTGGCCTTTCAGGACTGCATTAAAGCACTTTGAAAGATTGCCATGGGTTTTCCATTTATTCTCTGTGGATTAACAGGGCACTTCAGCTTACCAAGCTCTAAGTCCAGCACATTTTGAGTTGTTCAAGAATTGTTCAGAGCCAAGAGCTATATTTTATATACATAATGAGTCTGGTTTTGAGAATGGGCTCAGGATGCCTCTCCAAAAATATTGTATGGATGTACCATAAAGTCTAACCAAGGTCTGCTTCATTTCTCTTCTAGGTCCTAAAAGCTCACCACTATGTAGCCAGAGCCTCACCACACTGGTACTCTTGCAAAGGAATGCAGTCCCCTATGTTTTTTTTCTTTCTCAGACAAACACAGTGCTGAGGACCTGGAAGGAGGATCTGCAGGTATCTCTTGAGGCACCAGTTCTAGCATTATCAGACTGTGATAAACCCATGAGTCATGAGTGTTTCATGTCCTGATGTTCAGCCATCCCTGTTCCACTGCAATCTGCTGTGGCTGATGTCTTATAGTTGATTCCCGCAGCACATGTGAAATCTATGATATATGAGATTTCTCTTCTTTCCTTCACCTGGCTCCTTACTTCTGGAAAGAAGAGCATGTAGCCCTTTTGCTATCCATGCATTTGCAACTGAGGAACACCTGCTGTCTATTAAAGCTTAGCTTTGACTGGCCAATGTGGTGAACCATCCTCATGTGATGTGCCCCAAATACCTACAAACAAATTTGAGTTCAGTCCCCTCAAAGTTCCCCAGGTCCCCTCACTTCCATGTTGTTTCCCCATTGTTTCCCAGTTGTCTTCCCACCCACCGCTCCAAATTTTATTACCACAGCAGAGGACTCAGTTGCTCTTTCTAGTGAACTCGAAGGGTCTTTGGATACAAAATTTACCTGCTGGCACTCGTTGTCAGCTCTCAACATGAAAACTACTATGACACACGAGGCAAATCTCAGGAAAACAGATTTGGAGAAGCAAGGTAATCATTTCTCAACCTCTCTCCTGACTTTTTTTTTTTTGTTAAAAGCAATCAGTGGGCATCTTACATTTACTTATTTATTTATTTTTAATGGGAAAAAATAAGAACTGCACTGGGAGGGAGAAGAACATTTGAAATGAATTTCACAGAGATTTCATTCTCTGCCCTTGACTCCAACCCAAGAGAATGCCTTGCTGAGATGATGTGAATGAAAGATTTTATTAAAAGTAAACCAGCATTATAGGAAAGGAAGCCACGAGTTGTTGTTAATGCCAACCAAACAGACCTGAGCATTAGGCAATATAAATATAATCTACATGATGATTCACATGTGTTTTCTGTCTATCTGCTATAAACTGCAACACTCCACTTGGGGTATAGAGCAAAGCACCTTTTTCTGTTTATATCTAGCAAATGTTTAGGTCTTTTTTTTTTTTAATCATTATTGCCAAATCAGATGTGCTCATGTGGCTTTCAATGGATGTTTCCATGACTCAATCAAACCTGCTAGGTTGTCAGGCCTAATCCGTCAGCCCCATGAATTGTGCCTGAGGTTTTAGATAAGCACAGTGTATTTTCTGGCTTTCTATAAGAAAGGTATGAATAAGAAATAATGCAGTGACGGCTTAAGAGGGAAAGGCCAATGGCCTAAGACTTTGTGCTGAAATACCTCCAATCTGTTGCTCACATCTGCGGCGTTTGTCCCTTGGAGCTTTGCACGTTCCACACCGTGCTCCTCACCAAATGGACTTTCAGACGAGACTTCACAGCGTCCAAGTGGAAAAGATGCCTTCCACATCAAGAAGAGCAAGAATTCAGCTCGATCCAGCTGTCTAAGCCCATTTGTCTTTGGTGACTCAGGAGCGCGTGACTGCCCAGCCAATGACTTGGAGGTGATGGAGCTGAAAGCAGAAGTGATGCTATCACAAAGCCTTGCCTGAGTCAAGCTCTGGATGGCCAAAAGTTTTCAGTCATGAGATTCAGCCACAGGCTGCATGTGTGGTGCCTGTCCTTTGCAAAGTAGAAGCGGCTTCTTTAAGCCACTGCTTTAGTCACAGTGATCTGAACGAGACTTTTCATTTTGTAATTCACTACCCAGATGGGCAGTTACCACGTCTCAGCTGAAACGAGCTAACTAATATTACAGAGATGCTTTGCCATCGTTTGAAGACATTGTCTGGCCACCAGGACTCACAGAACTGATGCCAAAACCTGTGTACTTTCTAAAATCCCCTTATTCTGATGGGGCCAGATTTTCTAACATCAGTGTTAATACATCAAATCTCCAGGAAATATGAAACTCTGCAAGAACCTGGAACTATCTCTTATCAGCTGCAATACAGCAAAAGCAACCCAGTGTGATGCCCGGTGGTTCTGTACTATTGGAGACATCAATTTTTATCTCCTCTTATTTGGGAGGTAAAATCAGTGTGTGGACCAAGCAGGATCATTAAAACATGGTATGGGAAATAGGAAGTGTTGCTGTGTCCTAAGGGAAAAATGCCATCTCATTGGCATTCATCTCACCCAATATTAGGAATGGGACTAATCTCATATAAGTGGAACTGTTTTCAAGATGGATGTTTATATCTCAGTTGAGCATCTAGGCTTTCATGACAGTCAGTGGGGATCTAATCAGTACAGACAAAAGGGTAACAATAAACAAAGAAAATAAAGTAAAGTAAATATAAAATATTTATATAAAATATAAATAATACAAATAAAATCTGCATCTGCTTGGCTGAGTTGCACCCTAAAACTCCATTGGTTGTATTGACCAGATTTTGTGCCATGTACTACATTGACTTGAGTGGGAACCTAGGTTTCTGCCTCTGAGGAAACCATGTACATTGTAAATATACATTACGTTAGATAAACCCCATCCTGAATGTTTACAGTGCAAGTATCACTATCTAATTAGTCATCTGGACTCTCTTTGTGGATGGAAGCAGGCATTCGCAGGGTACGATTCATCTCATTTCAAGTAGATATCTGAAGTACATTAAATGATTTGCTAAAAGTGCCCATTTCTCTCCTTTGACTATAATGAGAGCTCAGAGTGTCCAGCACAGATGGAGACGACTACACTGCAGACATCCAAACACGGGTGAGATGAATCCCACACAATTTACCTCCTGAAGGTTGGATTGCATTTTTACTAAATTTCAGTCTGAATTTGCATTCCTTCCTGAAAACTGCTGTGTTACTGACATGACTTGGCTACTGCCTTCTTCCCCAGCTGAATTGCAAAAGAAAGTAAGCAATCATAGTTTGAGTCTTAAAGCACTTCAGGACATAAAATGTAGCACAAATTTAAGTTATTAGATGACATCTCCAGAAGCCACCTTAGTTTGACTTGACAGATTTTTCTGTCTTTCAACATCTAAATTTCTTGGATTGTGTCTCATCAACCTCATGATCCAGAAGAATTTTCCAGCTTCCTCTACTTATTCTTTGGCATCGGAGGAGATGCATAAAGTAATGTTAAAAAAGACATTCCTGTGTGAGCATGTGTGTGGGTGTGGGTGTAAGTGTTCGTGTGTGCAATACTTAATAAGCCATTGAAAGACATGGTAAATGAAGACACTTTGCATGCCGGATTTGATTTCTTTCAAGTTTTTTGGGCTTGGCAGTAATAATTACAGAAATCATTGCTTTCAGCTTAAAGGAGAGAGGGAGTCTGAACAGGAAGGAAGGAAATGGAAGGCTTATAATTACACTAATAAGAAAATGAGCTAGTTTTAGATGACATTATGTTAAGAGCTACTGCCAGTGTTGTCAACAATGACCTGTAATTACACATACCTTGATTTTTTAAAATTTTTTATAGGTTTTTTTTTTTCAGTTTTAGACAGTAAAATGGTGTTTCTCAAATTGAATGAAGGGCTGAAGTCCCAACTGGGCTAAATGGGAAAGGTGAGATTTCTATGTTGTGTGTGACAAACTTGAAGGAGGGAGAGGAGATATTGACATTACAGGTCTTTGTTGCCACAAATATAAATGAGTTTAACTTTGGCCATCGCTACTTTTGAAGTGGAAAAAACAGGGAAAGGCTTCAAAGCGTCAGAGAAATTAAGTTCTGGAACAGACTTCTAATAGCGTTAAAGGTATGAATGGGAATATATGATAGGGTACCTGCATCAGCAACATTTTGGTTGGATGACTCAGGAGGTCCCTCAGTCTCCATAGTTTTATTTCATGCACTGAATTATCGTGTAGTGACTTTCCCCTCCTCCTGGCTCCTCTGTTAGCAATTCCAAGGGATTCCATGAAACATAATGCTGAGACTTCAGTTCCTTCCCTGTGCTGGGATCTGAAGTTGCAGATTCATCCCATTTTCTCAGCCTTTGAAGCCAGAAAATGGCTTTTGACATTGTGTAGTCCATCTAATGGCACACTAATCTCCAGAGCATCATGACCCATGAGTTCATCGCTGAGGCCTTGGCATGACCATCTGTACAGACAATGCATCTTGAAGGCGGCCTTGACATGCTCTTACAAAAAGGTACAGATTCTTCCTGTTCCACCCACATCTGGTTAGACTTCCCAGAAGGGCAGCACAGGTCTATGCACTGTTTTAAGAGGGGTCAAGAATTTGTGCTAGCCCCAAAGGTAATTTTTGAAACCATGGAGAAGTGAGACTGAAAGGGATCTCAAAGGATCACTTGGCCTGTCCTTCTGGACCAAGACAGGATCAACTATGCCTTTGTCATTTCCAGCAGAGATCTATCTAGTTGTGCTTAAAGACCTCCAGATAGATGCTTCTAGAGTCCTACTCTCTGTTAGCAAGTTTTTCTTATTATCTAACCTGAATCTTCCTTGAGACAAAGGAACCTCATAAATTCTTGCCATGTGTCCTCAGTATCTTGACAATGCAATAGTAAATGGAAGTTGTTCTCCCTGCTATAAAAAAGCCTTTATTGGTTTATTTGGGCCAGAGTCAGAGGCAATATAGATCCTGGACCAGGGTTACACCTTGGGAAGATATTATAAGTAACTATTAATATCTAGGGAACAAATCACAGCTGCATGGAAGGCAAAGCAGAGAAAGGAAGAGTATCAATGCTGGGCATCAGGGATCAGACTCTGATGGCATTAATGCCACAGATGGGCTCTGTCTCTTGCCCTCTGCAGATGACACAGTTTCTACAATGTCATAAGCTCATAGCAGCTCATGATCTTTTCCTGGATTCTTTCCCATTTTGCCTCAGTGAGGAGGATGCTGGGCACTGGCTTTTGAAGGCATTCTTGCTTGGTAGTTGTTCCAGAAGTCCTGAGGTTTGATTTTGTAGGTCTCATCAGGGATGGCTGGTTAAAGAGAGACACCCCACCCTCTCTTGTTAGAGGTACTTGTGAATGCTGAACACAGCCAGGGCTTAAGACCATTTTAAAATATATTTTAAAATAACATATATCTTTTCTAAAATTTGTCATTTGAACATGTCAAAAGAAATCATGGTGGGGAAGCAGGGTTTTGTCTTGCACTGGGGCTTGTGCAGAAGTTGTGGTTCACCTTTTCCCGTGGGAGACAGGGCAGCAGAACTGGGATTCTTTCCTGCTGGACCAAGACTTTATGTACTTGTTTTTGGGGAAGAGGGCTTTGAAAAACCTGCCTCAGCTTCAGAGAGGGCTCAGGATTCAGTAACTACCTATTTGCCAGACTCCGCTCTGCAGTAATCCCCAGGTTCTGGCAAAACTGTAGACAGAGCAGATGTGAATGCTGATTCCTGGCCCTTGACCACAGTGACCAACGCAAAACAGCAGGAGCATGCTGGGGCTTGGCGCACTGCTCCTGAGATAGCCTCTGGCTCCCTCTCTCCCTCCACCCTCTCCAGACTCCTTTCCAATCCCCTATAGGAAGTGGGGTCCTTTTCACTTTCCCTTCATTCTTTCTGTCCCTTCTTGTTCCACTTGTTTTGGAGCTTGGGAGAGCACATAGCCTCGTTCCGATGACATGGAGGAGGGCGTCCTTAAACAAGCCCAAAACTGATCAGAGGAAAGCACAGTGCAATGAGGGTGAACATGACAAATCGTTAGACAGCGCCTGCTTCTCAGCTGGTGTGAATCTGTACTTTTACTGGTTTCCCAGAAAGTGCCCAGAGAGCCTATGTGTGAAAGATAAGCCAAAAGTCGACACTGGAAGCTTGCAGAGGAATTTTTGGACCGAGTGCAAACAATCTGGTTCACATCAGCCCTCTAACTTATTCATTCCCCCATCAACAACCAGATGTTCAATGCTCAGCGTAAAGGCTGGTGAGTGATTCTGCCTTCCTTGCTTACAGGAGCTGTCTGTTTGTCCTGTGGTAGTGGGTGAAGTGTTGTAGGTCAACTGGGAGGCAATCAGAGTAATGGTGTTTCAGGGACCCTTTGCAAGAGCTATCTTGGCAGTTATCTTACGTGCAGTATCTATCATGTATCCCTGGAGAGGTCAGTTGTAGTCCAGAACAGCCATATCCATGTGGGAGGAAGAGGTGTCAAGCTCCAGACAGTCTAATTAATTAATGGATTTGCAAAGAGATTCAAGAGAGCCTGGCCATGACCCTCAAGCCAGTAAGAAGTTTCAGACTCAAGAGATTGGGCCAGCAAGTTGCGACCCAGCACAGCAGTTGGAAGCATAGGTTAGAGGTGGCTCAACCTACCTGGTGTCTCTGAAAACATCCCCTGTAAGAGGGAGGCCTAAGTCCATGAAAAGACTCCCTTGACCACACAGCTCAGAAGGTCCAGCCAAGCATAAGAGTTCAGAAAGTCCAGCCACAGAGCTGGCAGGAGAGTTTGTCTTAGATGTCATGTTTAGACTCAAGATACTGAAAAGTGCAAGCCATGCTAATGGCATCTCCTCTGGCTCTCTAGTTGTTCATCTTTCATTGTCAGTGAAAGCATTTGGCAGTTTCCCTTCCTTTTGGCATGTTCATCATGAGCCGTTTATAAGAAAGGATAAGCCTTGTCCACCCAGAGAGCCAGTAGAGCATTGCTTTAATTGTTGCTTGGAAAATGCCCTTAATGAGGTGAAAAGGATGGAGGAGGTGACGCAAACATCAGTCGTTAGAATGGCTCTTATAGTTTCACCTCTACCTATCAACTGTGTCTATACTAGTTAGCAAAAAAGAACTGGGATGTGGGCCCCAAAACTGGCATGTGATCGTTCCTACTAGATGTTCCCTGGCACAGTTTTGGCCGCTTTCAAACATCACTCTCCTACACAATTCCTGTGCACCATTCAGGGGCAGCATCAGTCCAGGACTGTTCCCAGGAGACAGTCTGGAGGCACCCTGAGATAGAAGCTAAGAACATGCAGCTGTTTGGGCACAATATGTTGTGCCAGTCATGCTTAGGGCTGGAAAATTGTGCCTAGATTATTTTATGGAACCAAACAGCTGTAGCTATTGCGTTCTTCAGTGTGGACCCATAAATCCTGCAGTATGTGGGTTGTGGAGATGGGATACTGTTAGGATGTGTTTATTCCACAGCTGGTCCTTTGGGTTGAGATAAGACAGTCCTCAGTCAGCATTTAGAAGCAGGTTTCCTACTTTTTTTGAAAGTAAATTTATTTACCTTCTCCCCTCTGCTGAAAGCTCTTTTCAGTGGGCTGTCTGACCCCCTATCTCCAAATGTATTTTGTCCCCTCCTCATCCCTACACCTGTCTCCCAAACCCAGGATATAGCCTTCATGCTTCCAATCTTCCTCTGTTTCCCGGTGCACTCCACCAGCCTCCCAAAGCCCTGAGTCCTTCCTGCCAAACCTCCCTCCCTCTTCTCAGCTGGAAGTCCATGTTCCAGTGCCATCGCAGGCAGAGCACTGTGCTCTCCTGAGTTCACGGGAGCTACAGGTCACCACCTCATGGAGCAGTGGCTCCAGCGTGGCTTTTGTGCATGCTCTTACCTCAAAGTTCGTGGGAATCCTTGGGGTAGCCACTACAGAACAGCTGATGTATAGTAATTTGATGAGTAGAAGGGTAGTACTCCATTTCCCCAAAGCCTTAAAGACATGGACATCCAAGGAGTTGCTTGACTCATTATGCTAAAGGCCAGCACTGTACTGCAGGGACCTGCACAGCTGTGTTGCAGTAGAACAGTCCCAAACCTAATCCAGGATTTTTTTTTGCCAGAGGTTGGTTGCTGAAGAGCTCCTGAGCAGGGGGATGCCAAGGTGGTTCTGCCCACACTCACTCCTGAGTGGCATGAGCCCTAGCTCAGAGGAGGTCAGAAGCTGAGCCTTTGATCTTGAGACAAGTCTAATGAGTAAGAGACATTACCTGGACTCAGGGCTGTGTTAGTGGCCTAAGCCCTTCCCTCTCTGTGCTGGAAAATAACCTGTTTCCTTTCGGAGATGATGATTTTGTCTCTCCTTGGCTTAACAAGCACATTCTCCTGCAGAGAGAGGAATGTCCTTGGAGATTGTGGTTTCTGCTAATGTGTCTGAACTTTCCAAGCAAATATGTGGGAAGACCACAGCCCTCTCTGCTTGCCTCTTGCACTCAGTATACTTGCTTTGGATTGGGACTTTTGCACCAGAAGGTCTAAACCTGCTTCTGAAAAATTGCTGGACTATGTTTTGGGTAACACACAGCAGAGCTGTGAATCCCATAGAAGAAGCAAAGCCTTTCCAGCCAGGTCCTGAGATGCTGCTGTTGACATTGCTGATGTTTTAGCCAGAGTCTAAAAATACAGGGGTGTTGTTTTTTTGCTTGCTTTTTAAGGTTTGTTAAAAAGCACTGGGAATTGGAGAGTGTAGAAAGAGCTGCAAACAGGCAAAGTGCAAGGTAGGTGTAAAGTGAGCTTTCTGCACACTATCCAGATGACTCAGTCTTGCCCCAGCGAGGTCATTCCTGTTAGTTTAACCTCTGTGGGGCTATATAGAACAGCTTACCTACTTCTAAGAGGCTCTTGAAATAGGGAGTTACCATCTGAAATAAGGTACAGAAATAATGCTCCTAGGTATGGAGGAGGTAAACCCATCTCTCAATGATTGCTTGGGAACCACTGGTTGATGGCTCATGTCATGGTCCCCAGTAGATGAGGAAACTGCATCCCCAGCCATCTAGCCAGCACTGTACAACCTCAGCATAGCGTCTCAATCTAAGCCTAGTGCTTTGAACTCTTCATCTCAGCCTTGTGGGCTTTTCAACAGCCATATACTGCGGGAATTACGTATTTGCTTGGCACTGGTCTTTTTGTTCCACAGCTGGGATAGCCAAATATGAAAGCAGTTCTCTCAAGGTGGAATGAAAGTAGCAAGTCATTCCCTGTTGTCCAAACTGCAGTAAATGATAATCACCAACTCTGACTTCGGTTCCCATGTGGTAAACATGATATGAAAGGATGGTGACCAAGTGACCTGAGACACAAAGCTTATTCCCAGATAGGCTGTGTTGGTATACCATGAGAAATCTCTGCTAGTGGGTAGTCTGAATGCTCTGAGACTTCTCTTTGGCATGAAAAGTAGCTTTGAAGACACCTTAATCAAATATCCAAACATCCCTGTGCCAGTCCTGTCCACAGGGGTTTTAGAAAAGCTCTCAGCTCCCAGGGACTCTCTCAGCCTTTATAATCCAGAGGTCTGGAGCACCTCAAACATGCAAATTGCTCCATAGCCAGAGACCATTGCTTTCACAGCTTTGGGACCTGTTGGCTTCAAGGCATGGGGAAAGCAGCTCAGGAAGTCTCTTGGCACTCGCTGATATAGAAACCCTGAATCCAGAACCTATCAAGCTTTTGGTTTCATTGTAGGAAATCTAAGAGTCCAGGAGCACTGGTCCAAGACAGGTCTTGGGAACTCCAGGTTCCTGTCATGGGATTTTCAACTTCTCTTCCATGCACCTGAAGACCTAAGACTCTTCCCACCTTGCCTCAGGGGTAATGCCATCGGAATTTACAGAGTCCCATTTACCTGATTCCTGGGGGAACTAGAAACCTTGACAAGTGGGACAGCAAGAAATTAACTCTAGTCCTGATGTCCTTGGCCCCACAGAATTCATGCTGTGTATCTGCTCTGGAGCTGGAAATCTTGAAGCTGTCTGTCTTCAGGCAGCCCATATGGCTGTATTACCTCAAAGCCAAATGCCTTAATTACCTGGACACTGATGACGTTGAGCAGTTCATGTGGCAGGACTGCCCAGGAGCAATAGAGCTGGAAATGCTATCTCTCAAGTAACTGTTGGCAGGAAAGCAAGAAAAAAATAAATCATCAAAACAGCAAGGAGTGGGTAGAAGAAAGAAACTGGAGTGCAGAAAGAGACGGATGAAGCACATGTTCCACAAGAAGTTGCACCACTGAACACACTATCCCTATTCACAGCACAGCTGTTTCCTGCTCTGGGGCACATGGTGCATGTGCTAATCATTATCATCACCAGCTCTTTTCTCTCTCTTCTGCCCCCTCCCCATAATAAAAAGGGAACACTTAAAAAAAAAATCAATTCACTGAATCATGCTAATAGGTGGACCTGAAAGGCAAGAGTGCTGCAAGGTTGAAATGAGCACTGGAAAGCAAGAAGGACCATTGTGCTCCACAGCTTGGAAACCAGCATGTTCATTAATGTTTTTTCTTCTAGTCTTGTAAGGCGAGCATTTAATGTGTATGTCATCAGATCTTGACTGCAGTTAAACTGAATGCAGCTGAGGCTGAATAGCTCAGAGAAAAGCAACTAGGATGATCAAAGGACACATACATCTGTGTACGTGTGTGCTATGTCTGTTAGCCAAGCAACCATATACAAATATATGTGCTGGGGGGGGGGTGATGTTGTGTGTGTTTCTATATAGTACCCAGTTCAGCGGCTCTCTAATTCTTCCTGGTGCCTGTAATCACTGCTGCAATGCAATTAGTCAGGATTTAGGAGACCACCTCTCATGGAAATCTTGGTCTTAGTCTCTTTTCTCTGTGTGCTGTGACCTAACACCACACCCTGCACAGCCTGCAGTAGGAAGAGGACACTCAATCACTTAGTGGTTCACCGTGTACCAGCTAAGAAGGTCATGCAATATCTTGCCAACCTAGTAGCTCTTTGATCCGTGCCAGAGACTGTCTGAAAAACAAGCAAACAAACAAATAAAACAAAAAAAACCCACAGGCTTATACAGTGGGGGCTGACTGCAGAGTCTTCTGGCTCTGATTGGAGCTGGTTAAGTGGCTCATGGATCCACCAGTTGGCATCTCTACTCTGCCCATCCAGCTGGCTGCCTGCTCGGTCTCATGGCCAGCTGTAGTAGCGGCAACAGAGCCATGTTTCAGAGGGACACGTCATGTGGGCTGTGCAAGTAAGCAAGATTTAAAAACTGTTAACATTATAAATCTCAAATGACGTTCATGGACTTGAGGCAGTTCTCCCTTTTTTTCATTGTATTAACTGGACAAGGAGTTTTTAAGCAAAGAATTTGTTTTGGAGTTTATTATTATTATTTCAAATTTTGATTCTTTCTCTATGTAAGTGTAAATGAAGAGCAGTTTCACTAAAATCAATGGAGTTGCCCTGGTGTAACTGGAGAAAGTCACACTCTCAGGTACAAGACAACGTGTTTTGAAAGAAGGTGTTCCATTGTTCATGCTCACAGAAATAAAGATGAAGAACTGGTTATTGCTGTTGTAAATCAGTGTAGATCCAAAGATTACATCAATTTCAACTGGCTGGGGATCTCTCCCTTGCTCTGAGATAGCATCCTGTAACCTGTGTTCGCTGTGCAAGTGAAAGTTCAGGCACCCAGAGACACTGGGCTGATTGATTTATGTATATTGCTTGTCTAATTCTAGTGGTTGCTCTTCATTGTCTATACTGAGTTTGCAAATACTGTGAAACCAAAGCATCTCTTCTGACCAGTGTAAAGCTACCATGTTTGCCCCCTTGGAAAGCTAGTTATTTGTTCTTGTAACACATGATAAAAAGCTTGGGCAAAAGCCTTCAAATGAAAATTGGTATCACACATATTAGCTAAAGAGCCAGTTTTCAGAAACTAATTTGGAGTTTTGTACAAGCACAGAGAAATTCTTTGAGACTGTGGTTCTCTGCAATTATGTGGGCACAACACCATGCATTATGTCAATCAGTGCTGGAGCCCTGGGATATTGTTATCGTGTTGAAGTCAAAGACACAATAAGCCCAGGCCTGGGAAGGATTTTTCTTGACTTATGTATATGTTGTGACATTGGTTTAAGGCTTGAGCTCACAACCAACCCAGACTCCCTGACTGTCTGTGCTAATTACATGTTGATGCATAGACCTCTTCAAGGATGCAAATGCTGGTAGTGGGCTGCAAGTGCTCCCTGTGTCCCTTCGAAGTCTGCTCCAGAATCTTGCTTCCCTGATGCTTGGAGAATATCTAGGGTGGGACTCATTTTTGCCAGCAGAGATGTCTATAATATAGATGTGTAATTCTCACTAGCGCCCTGAGCTCCCTCTGGTACCAAAGTAGGGAAGTAGGCATTTCCAGAAGGTAACTGTCTCGATGGTGTAACTTAGTCAACATCTGGATGGGCCTACTTCTCTCCAGTACAGTTCAGACATACATATCTAAAGGCAGGAGAGCAAAAACCCACCTTTAATTTCTAGCCCAAGGCTGCTCAGGGCTAGGTTGTAGCTGCTTCTTTGTGTGACAACTCTTCCTTTAGCTTTAATGTTTTTTCTCCTTTTCTGGTATCTCTCTCCTCTAGTAAGCATTGCCAAGGGCACTCAATTATCCAGACTCTGCAGCTGCTGGAATGTCAATGGCATAGTTTCAGCCTGTGCCAAGTAGGACAGCCTCAAGCAATGCTCAGGATGTTCCTGGAGTCAGCATGGAACATGGACTGCCCAGTCCAAACAGTCAACTGTTTCCACAGTTGAACAAGCCAAGCTGTTTAGTTGCCTTTCATAAGATGAACTTTATGGTCCCTTTGCACCTCTTCAAGCTTCAACTCATCTTGCTTGAATTTGTGTGACCAGAATTTCATAGCAGGTTAGACAATGTCTCACCAGCTCTCTGTGCATGATATTAACACGTCCCTGTATCTGCTGGAAACATCTTGCTTGAAATACATTAGGATTGCAGATGTTTTTTTAAAGACATGTTGTATTAGTGGCTCAGATAGATAGATTAATTAATCTTCTTCCTCTACCGTCACCTCCAATCAATGAGATTCTATCTTAGTCTCTAAGCACAGTCTCTTACTCTGTGCTGTTAAAACTCACCCGTTTCTCTCACTCAGTCTTCCTTTAAAGTCATCTAACTCTTAGCATATCATATTCTGATATTCTGATCTATTCTGCAATAGCAGTGCAGTCTCTCAAGTTTGTGTCATCAGCACAACTCATGACCAGGCGCCTACTTCTTTCTGCCAAGTTCATTAAGGAAAATATTTAATAAGATTGGTCCCAGGACTGATTATTAAGAAACATGATGGAGTTTCTCTGGATTTACTCAGAAGTAACAGACAGCAAATGTTGGCCCCAGATGGTATTTTGTTCAAAACAAAATAATAACTTCCATCTGTCTCATCACTTTCCAATCTGAGTTCTGTGGAGCACTTGCTGGTGGTCTGTGGAGTGCTGGCTCTTTGCAAGGTGCTGGCTCCTCGTCGTTATTTCCAGCTGCTAAATTCTACTAAATTAAACTAAAGCTTACAGTAAATGTTTTCCTAATATTATTTTCATATGTAAGTAACGGTGGGAGTTGCTGGTGGGACCATATGTAATTGGAAGGGGAGCTCACCTGTGAGATAATTCCTGGCCTGGAATATAGTCTAAGTGAAAGAACTGGGGAACTTCTTATCTGCTTATTAATAAAGTGTGTTATTTATGTCACAGTAGCCCTAAATGGTCCTGAGCAGGGACACGGCTATAAATTGGCTGAGCCTTGTACAGATTCCTGCAAATGGCAGTCCCCTTCCCAAAAAGATTACAAGCTGGTATATGGAAGGGAGGAAAAGTAGAGGATGGGTGAATGGAGATAGAGGACTCAACTATCTGAGTAGAGGTATCTTGCCACAGTGAGACTTATTGTTTCCCCCACAGCTGCCACATAGTCATCATGCTATAGAGCAGCAGATTGTCCAAATGTGCCTGTCGTGCCCCGTTAGTGAGCATGCACTGGAGGTCTCACATTGGTCTCAGTGTCTTTGACTGCACATCTTGAGGACTGAGTTTACAAACACCCAGGAATTCACTAGAGTCAATCCAGGCACCTGCTGCTATGAGGATAATAACTAGCTTGCCTGGAAAGGATGCAAACTCTGCGTCAAGACTTTTCATACCAGATTAGAAAAATGTTTGACAGAATATAAGGCATGGAGATTAGGCTGGGGTAAGGAACTGAGCAGATGAAGTCTTAGTCCTCTGCCCCCTTTTTTTTTGATTGTAAGGTTGTGGACTAGGTGCTGTGCTGGTGCGGAATCTGTCACGGTTCAATGAAAAAAGATTTCTCCATTTGTGTAGATCTGGCCCTAAATCTACATGTGCAACTGCTTCTCTTGAGCCAAATTCTCTGATGGCTGTTGCTCCAGTGAAGTCTGTGTGCTTTCAGCACCAGCAAAGCCAGCTCCTTGTTGGTTTCTTCTGCAGTGCCAATGAGTGTTCAGCTGTTGGTTATGGACTCAAATTCAACTTGCTGCCTTTACATCCAGTGTGAAATGAAAATGCCATAGTGCCAAGGGAAGCATGTTATTCTCAATACTTCTAACCCATTTGGCAATCCAACGGCAGCATCTGAAAACCTAGAGAAAAGAAAATAAGTCCAAGTGTACCAATTGATTTTGCTACATGTTTTAACAGATTATGAGCAAATGGCAAAGGAACAAAGATATCTGAAAAACAGACAGTCAGGAATATTTGTACAGTTTTTCCCTTCTTCTGCTTTGCCTGTGTCTTTCACTGAGGTCTGATAGAAACGCACAATTGCTTTTTAACATTTGAAGCAAGACTTTGTTGCCGTGAATTCATACTGAGGTATTTCTCAATTGTTGTGCTACTTAGATATCTAAGTTCTTGATTTTCCCATGTCACTGTTATTTAGAAGCATTAGGAAGTGAGATCAGGGCTCACTGACCATTTTACTGACAAGGCTGCTAAGGTCCCATGCAGAAGAGCCAGCCTGATCACTCTGGAGTTGAACCCAAACCATTGACTAACCAGTGGACTGAAATTCTACTAACTTCTCCAGAGCTCTCTCTACCAGCAGCAGCAGAGACAAAGACACCCAGACTTCTGGAAACAGCATTAAAAAAATTACTCCTGAAAAGAAAGATACAAAGAGATCTCCTGGACAGTTCCCTCTGATCAGATAACCCCAAATTTATCTTCCATTCCTTGACAGCAACAGTTTCCATGTGGAAGGAGTCCTAAATTGTCCAGCAATTTCCTAATGGGCAAAGCTGCATGCTCCTGGATCTCTGTGCTTGAGACAGGGGTGATTAACATGACTAAATGCAGGTTACTACTTTTGAACTGGTTCCTTTATAGACAGTGGAGACAAAAAAGCAATTCTTTGACTCAGTTCATCTTCTCCTGAAGCAGAAGTCTAAAAGAAGCCAGACAATTAATGGGCTAAAAGTGCTGGCTGCTCTCCATAGAGCAGGGTGACCAGCTCATCCCAGGCTAGGCATTAAGAACTGATCCAATGACTAACCCTAAACATATTCTTTCCTCTCCATCGTCTCTGGCAACATCCCGGGGTGACTATTCCCACAGTAAGGAGCTGAAGTCAGGTGGGACGAACCCGACTGTGTGTTCCTGTGCAGCTAGAGCAGGGATTGTATTCTGTAGTCACCAGGCAGAAAGGGGTCAGGAAAGATGGACAAAATAAGCTGCTCTGTCAGTCTACAGTACAGTTTTCTTGACTGTATGACAAGGTATCCACTGCGTGCCACCAGCCAGGCTGCTGCCACATCTTCTCCAAATGATGCTGGTCTCCTAACCAAGTTCTTCCCCTGCACAGATCAGCCTCAGTGAATCGCTGTGAAAGTGATCAGGGTGGTATGAGAATGCAGTTGCGCAGCTATATTCAGTATATGTTGAAGGACTTCCTCCTAACATCATCCCTCTTCCAAAGCAGAAGCTTTTCCTATACTGAAGTTGCAATGATTGAATTGGGGGACACTCATGACCTCTGGCAACATGAAAGGTCCGGGAGGATGGCATGAAAAAAGCAAGGGCAGTAAATCTGAAAATGAAAAGTAATGGTAAGAGAGAGATACTGGCTAATAAACCTTCCCTATCCAGAGTTTTTTTGTTTTGTTTTTTTCCCCCCTGAAGTGCTGGCTTAGTGGTGAGCAGATTCATTGAATTGCAGCCAGTGGATCTGAACTGAGCAAAGGTCTGTCCCGCAGTTTCATTGGGAGCAAGGGAGTCCTGCTAAAGCAAAGGGAGCTCATCTGCTCTCTGGGCTGCCGTGGAGCGATTCTGGCAGGATTATTTGAATGCAAGCTGGTTCTGCGAAATGTCTTTAGCTGATGTCCTCTGTCACGGCCCTTCAGGCTATTGTCTGTGCAGGAGACTCAGCATCACTGCAGGAAATATTCCATGGTTAACCTTATGTGAGTAAAACCTGTTTGCAGTTAAGAGGCGAAAAGTGAATCCTGGAGCATCCACTTTGTCTCTGTGCAGTGACAGTGATGGTGTGGAGCACCACGTAGTTTCACAGAATCACAGAACGGCTGAGGTTGGAAGGGACCTCCGGAGATCATCTAGTCCAACCCCCTGCTCAAGCAGGGTCACCTAGAATCTCACCCTGAGAACCTTTCACTGTCCTTACAATGCACAAAGCTAGGCATGCTCACTTTCAGAAGGCCGTCTGGTGGTCTCTGGTAATGGATGGGTCTCCTTGATGTCTGTCATCAGGCCTGAACCTAGAGGCCTCAGGAGTCAGTGTAACTACTCCTGTTCACTTCAGCTTCAGGTTGTGCATCTACTGGACAAGTATCCAGGTCAGAGGAAGCACAAACACACCAACTCGTACATGGTATTTGGCATGCAGGTGCAAACTGGCTTTGCCCACTGTCTGGGCTGGATGGATGTTAAGTCAACTGTGAACCAGAAGCTACTTGGTCCAATTAATGTAGGGTCAAACTTTAGCTAATAAGTCCCCCTGGATGTGTCATCTTGGATTTGGCTATGTGTTCCTGAAGCTGTGTAGCTTCTAGGCAGCTAGAAGAGTCAGCTGGATTTAACCCTGTCTGCTCGCATGAGACTGTGTAAGCTAAGGGCTCCTGAGCAGAGATGCTGGTGCGTCCCACCAGCAGCACGCGACCTGCACCATGGTTCATGAAGGGGTGCACGTTATCAGGGAACTGGACTGGGATGTCGTATATGTACACCAGTCACATTAAGTGTGCCTTTCATCGACATTTGCCTGTTTGCTGTTTCACCATGGAGAGAAGATGAGACCTTTTGCCCCACCAGTCAGACCCACTGGACAAGCAGCACTGCGAGAGATGTACCACTGTCTCCCATGGATAACCAATAACTATCAGTCCCTAGTTTTCTGAATATCAGCCAAGTTCAAAAGAGCTGGATGTCATCCACATTCCCACTCATTCTCTGGCTGTGTTTGAAACTAGACTTCCTCGGCTAATTTCCGTGAGCCAAACTGTTTGCGCTGAACTGGCAAAAGATGAATCCCAGAGCTCCTACTTTGTTTTGACATCTGTGTTAGTAGCGTGGTGGTGTTTTGGTTTGGCACTGTGTGTCTCTGGATTTCACACTGCCTGTGTCTTCTCATCATTCTTTCCTTCCATTTGGTTTTTGCAGTCCACTGGAGATATGTTAAAAGGCCCAGAGCTTCATGGTCCGGGCTTCCAATGTTTGCGTGTTGTCACTACCAAGCTGATGATCGGCAATGCTCAGCAGAGGACACCCAATCCCCAGCATGCATGCAAGCGAAGCAAAGTCTGCCCATTGCCTGTGCATGGCCACACTTACTTAAATAATGCTGCAGCTCTCTGCAGGCATCATCTGCAAAGTGGCTTATCCCTGACCCCACCAGAGCTCCCACACTTGCCACCAGTTGCCAAAGCAGATGCTAAAAGAGTCTGATGCTGTCAAGGTTTATCAAAACTATAGCGGCTTGATGAACCTCTATCTGCATCCTCCCACAGCCATTGTGAGAGAGAGAGAGACAAAGAAAAAAAAATTGCAGGCAATGCTCCAAGATCAAAGCTCTAACGTAAAGTTGGGTGTCCAACTTCCACACAAACTAACTTAAAGGACAAAGTTACTCTCACCTAACATAGGCATCTACAGGATAGAGGCCGCCATCTGAGCTAGTCACCCCAGGCTCTCTTTATAGTCAGTGAAGAGAAACAGAGCATGATTCTGACCTAATAGAAATGTCTACATTAGGCTGAGATGAATTGCACCTCAGAAGTGCCTGTTTTCCTCTCTTGACTCTAATGTTTGGGGAGCACAGGGTGTGCAGCCTGGATGGAGATGTCTGCAGACACGGGGCTGGAAAGCAAAGTAAGATGGATTTCACCATGATGAATTCCCCCAGAGTGACAGTGAATGCGCTTGTCGGCGAAACATGCCAGATCTTTGTTTTAATGTTTTAGGAGTTAAGAGCATTCTTTGCACTAAAAGGAAAAAAGAAAAAAAAAAAAGACTGAGCAGAGAGGGGGCAGCACACATAAAAATAAATTTGGTGCACTCAGAATACACTAGAGGAAAAAGGAAGGCAAATATTGTCCCGCGGTTGAAAGCCAGAAGTACATTGTGTTAATCCAGTCTGACCTTCCCTGGGACATTGGCTGAAGGATCGCCACTCCCCCCCAACTTACTGTATATAAAATCTAGGACAAGCAATGAGTGGGAAGAAGGAGATGCCTTAAGGAAATAGACTGGGCACTGCAGTATCTTGCACTAAATCACTAACATGGTGTATTGCCAATTACATTTTAGAAGTATAAAACTCTTCCCATTTGTAGCTCCCCCTGGACATTTTTAATCAGCTAATTTCTCCCAGGACTACCCAGGCAGGCCAAAGTTCAAGCAGGATTCCCAGTAGAAATAGGAAAGACCTGTCTGATCACTGAGTTTATCCAGCTGTGTAGTTTGCAGTGAATAATGACCACTGGGGCTTTAGTAAATGTTGGGGGCAGTGGGGCAAGGGAGGGAAGTGATGGCTATGAATCATCACAGGGTTATTTTAACCTTGCTGGCTACAGTCTTGATAAGGTATTCTTACTGATATGATTCATCTATACGTGTTTACACATGTATTTACATGTTTATGGCATCTTTTTGCCAGATCCCCCCCATCTACTTTTTCCTGCAGGTAGCGAACACATAGGCAGAGCTGGGTTGTGGGGAGAAGGTCCTTCCCGTGACCAGGGCAGGTGAAACCCCTTCTTAGATAATCCCAGTGTATCTGGGAGTACGTCAGATTCGTTTCGCCTGTGTAGGGAGTCTGCGTGCTCCTGGCTTCCTCTGGAGTCGCTGCAGAGAGAAGGGCATCCTGTGGTCAGCCATCCCAGCTAAGGCCCAAATGTTCTTCTGGAAGGGTGTCCCTTCCCAAGTAAGCCCAGAAGAAACCCTGAGCAAGCCTGTGACTACTCAAGCAACTCAGTAAAGCAGGATGAATCCCCTCTGACAAGTTTTGATTCCTCTCAAAGGTGTCTCACTTTGGGGGCTGCCCTGCAAACTTGGGTTTGAAGGTCTATGTGGAGTAACCATCATCTGATCCTTCAACTGTCTGTGTCTCTGTGTTGTTCTGCAGAACAAGGATAACAGAGTCCTTCATACCATGGAGGGTTTTAAGGTCACATTTCAACGAACATGATGAGCCAGCATGAGCTGTCACTGCCGCAGGAAAACGGCACCTCTCTGCCTCCTCACTGCTGTCCCCAAACAAACGTTTCTAGGGTTGCACCAGCTGAGAGAACCAGGCTGAATTAAAAAGTAAATTTCTTTTCTTGGGTTAATTTTCAGGAATGTCATTCTCCGTGACTACACAAATGGCTATGCTGATTCCAGGGAACCCGTGGAGAAGGGATGGGGAAAACCATGCAGGACAGTGGGAACGCAGGACTGCTGCTTTCCAGGACAGTGTTGGCATAACGTGTTTGCTGAACAGCTAGGGTGTTCCTGTGTTATCTAAAGTCACCATAGCCCTAGAAAAAACAGCCATATATAATATCTCTATCATTATTTTTTTTAATCAAAAGTTCTTTCTTCACTGTTTGCAACTGCAGAGCTTATGTTTGTGGCTTCAATGAGCCAGTCTATGAGAAACTGCAGAAACGAGTTGGAAATTGAATATAAATGAAAGTGAAAGCAACTGGAATCTGGCCAGCATAAAACTGGTGTTGATGAGCCAGTGTTCCTGTTGTGAGCTGAAATATGCAAAACAAGCAAAGTGACACAGAGAATATTCCACTTTAAACAGTTATTTTGTTAGTTTTGCTATGCTGTGGTTGATACATTAAGAGGTACCAATTTTAAAAATACATTTCTGTCATGAGATTGGTCCTTTGAAAGATCTCAAAACTCTGCTAATTAAAAACCATTCCAGGTGTGAGGAGGAGCTGGCAAAAGTGAATACAGAAACGGACATTCAAATGTCTTGGAACAAATGCAGCTGGTATAGATGGCAATAGGGTATTAAAATCAAATAATAAGCTTATGTTACTTTCGTTGTTATGTTCCAATTAAAGAATGAGACGCTGTGCGTAGAGGGGCTTGGTTTTGTCCCTTCTAATAGTTTGTGAGTGTTGTCATGGCTGGTTCTCATGTTTCATGTTTCTGAATTGCAGGACACAGCTAAGGCTGTTGAGCGTAAAGCAGCGGGCCTTGCTTGTTGCTTGTAGTTAGTTCACCGCCATCCTTTGGCCCTCCTGGTGCTTGTGTGGTCCGTTCACATGTTGTTTGAAAGATAAATGACGCAACGTCAGTGGCAGCTAAATATCAAGGAGTCTGTCTCTGCCAGCCTTGCTGTGCCCTTGTGGAGAATCAGTTCCAACTAAGCTATTTATGAGAGTCAACAGTGATTTAATTATTATCTTTTTAACTTTTTTTTTTTCCCCAATGGGCTTCCGGACCAAATTAAATAGTTTGGGTCCCTCAATTGAACTCCAAAGGCCAGTGAGCAGGACAGCTGGATTGAGTGGCCTCTCTGCATTTTGGGAGACTTTTGTTTGTTTGTTTGTTTCCTAGTCTCTTCCTCCACTGGAAAACATGAAAGGAACAGAAGAAGGTGTGAAAGGAAGAAATTGCTATTGGACACTAATGAGGCTGAAAGAGTGGGTGATATTTCAAACAAAGATAGAAAAAAAAAATCATCCTTGAAGAACAAGCCCAGCTGTTGGAGAATTTATTGGATTTCCCCTTCCAAACAAAAGGATTGACTTCAATGACATTCTTCCTCCAGTTCTGATTTGTGTCAGGAAACTTATATGTGAAATGCTTGTGACAGAGGATATTTTGATGGGAAGCCTTCCCCCCTCACACACCTCTCCTGCATTACAGCCCTAGAAAGGAAGGACATAAAAAAATGCCGGGATGGATTCTCTTAGAGCAGTTTAATGTGGCTCTGGAGAAAAGGACCAGCTATGAGGGACTAAGTGCGTGGTGAGACTGCACCTTTAACGACAGAAAGAAGGCAAAAAAGGAACTTAGACAGACAGGAAGGGGGGAGAGCAGCAGCAGTTGTCCAGAGAGCATTTCAGTGTTCACCAGCTGGCCTCCTTTGCACATCTTAAATCCTGGTCAGGGCCATAGATTTCTCTGATGAACTTGGTCCCTTCTATGATTTGTCCATGTTGTTTAGGAAGTGCTGGAGAGAGAGAAAATCATCAGCAAATCAATGGCAAAAATGGCAAGTCATCAGTAATTCTGGAAAGTGCAGAGGTCTGGTAGCACAGTGTGAAATTTTGAGCACAAGCCTCTGCTGGGTAGTGTCAGCAGCAGGTAACCTCTGGGGACCAACCTGTTGGTCTCCCTCTTCAATCAACCCCCTCCGTCCATCCCTGTAAGACGGGATGCCACTGAAGCAAAACTGTCCCTTTGGTGGACACTGAATGTGCAAATAAAGACAAGGGAAATTCCTAAGTCAAGTGGGATATCGACAGCATTTAATAAATTAACCAGATGTTAATGTTCAGAGAAGGTGATATACCTCCTCCCCCCACAGGAGGGTCTTGGGCCTCAGTTTCCCTGCACGAATCTCTGGCTGAAAACTCCTTCTTTCAGTAACCGTTCCCTCCCACTTGCTGTTGACTGACAATGATTAATCAAATCCAACAGGCCAGGAGAGCTCTCAATCCTACCCGTTGCCAGCCCTTGGGAGAAATGCCACCTGGCTACCATGCCATGATGTCTTGTCACATCCATCCCACAATTATTACCTGTGCCGTGGTCTCTGCCCAGAAACTATTGAATTCCTGCACCATTGCCTGCACAGAAAACTCTCCTGATATCTACAGAGCTGGCCCCAGTGGATGAGCTATCAGCTGTCAAACGTCAGCAGCAAATTTAAAGTCCCCTAACATCTCAGCAGCTATTGCCGAGGGACCACAACCCAAGAACTCAGCCGAGCAAGGCAAGAAGATGATCACGTGTGTTACCTTTGAAACGATGCATCTGCTGTAGTTAATTAAGTGCTATCCTGATGCCTGCCTTGGTCTGTATGGAAACTTGATTGCCTGACTATCCCTGCCGAAATCAAGGTGTGAGGTCGCATGTGTGCTCCAGGGGTCTTGCTGTATCAAAACAAAACTTGTGGCAGTGTGAGATGTTTACGAGGTGATATCTATGCCTGGGAGACATGAGGAGAGGAAGAAAGCCAAAGTTCAAGTACACAGGTAAGTAGCCCTTAAAAACTTGCCAAGTTCACCTTAAAGAAATGAAGTCACTGATCTATCACCCCAAATTCCCCCTATATCTGCTACAGGAGTTTCTAGAGTTTTGCAGTACTGCCTTTCAAATACTTGTCCATTTTTTTTTTCAAGGTGACTGTTTTAATGGTGGTAGTGTCATTGTTACCGCAATGGTGTAAGGAGATAAGAAAATGCTGTAACCAAACTACAGGAAAATCACTGTAGGCAAGAAAAAACGTAGGAACGGGGAAAGGTGAGGATGGAAACATATTTTGCATTTGAAGTCAGGTAACTGGCTTCCATCTAAGAGGAAACAGGGACAAGACATGGTTATGGATCTTTAGGGAAAAAGAAGAAAAGAACACCAGAGGATCACCAACAAATAAAAGCTACTGGCTGTGAGCTGAGATAATATCCTCTGGGGGAATTAGGTTATGATTTGCATCTGCTTTGTATTCTGTTTCGCTTTCACTAGTGTCTTCACTAGAGATGGTTAGAAAAGTTGGCTTTTGAGCCGTAAATGTGTGTGGGAGTCAGTGCTCCAATCCAGTGGGTGTCAGCCAGGTGGGTGAAGCCAGATGCGAGGCTCAGATTTACAAGCAATTCCTGTTGCCTTGCAAAGGACAGACCAGCTGTGAGAGAGGTGCGAGTATGCTGCTTTGGCCAGAGAACAGATGCAGGATGCTCTGATCTATGCATCAGCGTGCTAGGAGTCAGGAACTCCTGCTAGCTCTGACAACAATTCCCTGTTCAGCCATGGATGTGTCAACGAAGTAAAAATGTTCAAAGCTGGCAGCTTAAAATGTAGGCCCCACAATTACATGGCTTGAACTTCAAAGGAACTGAGTAACCAGCAGGTTTCATTTGCTTTGGCACCTCTGTAATGAAACAATGTAGGAACCAAGTGCCTGAGAGCACTTCCAATAATTTGTTTAGTTTTCTTTACTATTCTGCCTCAGTTTCCTCTCCAGTTAAAGAGGATTATGCTTGCCTCTCTCATGAGATCACAGTGAGGAGCTGCATGTGAGAGCTTAGAAAAAAGGGACAAGTCACCATTTTGGCTTAGATTTCTGGACCAGAATGGAAGCTTATAGTTCTGGCAATGATGAGCTAAAGCTCATGATTGCAAAGAGAAGAACCCCCGTCTCATGTAGTGCAAGTCATGATGAGAACAAACTCCCTTTGGTCGTTCTGTTTGGCATGGTGACAGTCGAGGAGCTGCATTAATGTGGTCCTATTTTGTGATATAAAACATGCAACTTACTGCATTTTATTTTGCAGCTGGGGCAGGTGAGGAGCATGCATGGTCACTTAAAGCTGAAAGATGACTTGATATGCTGTGGTAAACTCAGTCCTCTTTGGATGGTGTGCCTAAAGCGGGAGTCTTTGCAAAGCGTTTTAGAAGGGCATGGTTCTGTATGGAGGAGCTAATCCTGAGACATAGATGGGCCATTATCTTAGACAGCTGATAATATGATCTGTGTCCCATTTGCACAATGTTTCCCACCTTTATCCAAAGGCTGATCCATGAAAAAAGGAAGGAGATCTATGACTGACACCAGCAAAATGAATTACCCATTCACCTCAGGTAACAGAGTGCTGCTGTTGGAGGTCTGGCATTCAAACTGCACCATAGGCTTGTGCCTACATTCATCTCTGGTCCTCTTCACCATGGTACCTGAGCACTTCATGGTGGTGAATGGGTGGCTGGCCCACCTCTGCGAAGGGGAGGACCTGCTGGTCCCATTTCCTGGGGAGAGCAGGCACAGAGCACTGCCTCAGTGATTTGCCCAATGTCATGCTGAGGGATCCACCAAAGCAGAGAGGCTCCCTTGAAATTTTGGGTGGGCGGCAAACAGTGATCTCCAGATCTTAACACTTCCAAGTTTGAAGGCAGCTCAGATCTAGAGCTGGATTAAAAATGAAATGACGGGATCATACCTCTTAATGAGCCACACCAAACCCTTGGCTCTGGACACAGCGGGATTTTGGAATCATTTCACAGTTTCTCAGGCTAACCTATGACTTTTGTTTTAAGGAGAGTTGTTTCCAAGAGCTGAAGAAGCAGCACTTTGGCTGTCTGTCAGATTGAGAAGTCCTGTGTTTTGTCTGCCTTTGACTGGAGTCAAATGAAGACGTAGCAAGGCAGTAGCTGCTATACTTCCACTGGGGCTGCTGAGTCTCAGCCAGCCTGACAAAATGCTGCGGAGGTTTCTCCATTGATCCTGTCTGGCTTCTTCTTTTAGAGTGATGGAGAAAAATCTTTCTGTCTCTTACTTTTGCCTCTCCAGAATGTCATTTGCAAACAGCTCACTGGGCAAAATGCCACAAGTAATCACTCAGGCCCCAGAATAAGCTACCTGGTTAAGGCTGAGTGAGAAATTCCCTTGCAGATAAATGACTTTACAACAAGCCGATTAACTAAAGACCCTTCTTCAATTCAAGGACTGATTTGTTTGGTAGTGGGTTAGGTAACATAGCAGAAAAACTACTTCTACCTGCTTCTAGCTTGTGGTACCTTTATGAGATGGTATTTGATGGGAGGGTAAAAGTTGATGGCCACAAAAAATGCATCCACCAGTACATGCAACAGAAGCCTTATCTAACAGAGATGCCCCCTGAACAGAGCTATCTTGCAACCATGCAAGAATGAAGACCATCAAAGTGAAAACAATAGTTGCTACTGGTTCCCTCTATCTCAGCAATGAATCAGTCCCCAACACTTCCTCTTGTCCCTAAGGAGTGCTGTGCTCGTCTTTGTGCTCTTTCCATTCTAGAAAACCTGGTTGTGTAAAGTGAAAGGATATACCATATCCCCTCAGGTCTCATGATGTGTAACTTGAAGAGCTGAGGTGAAAGGTTGAGGGACATCTTCCTCTCCCATTTCTTCTTGGGCAGAAGGTTGCTTTTGCTTTGTGTACCTATGTCCTAAAATTCATAGGGAACTCCATGTGAGACAGTAGTGCCTCAGGTCATGGGTTGGAAGACATGATGGGACAGGGACTTCTTGGCCACAAACAGGGGATAAGATTTCTGTGAACAGGGACCCTTTAGGCAGCACAGCACAGAACAACATGGCATCACCATTCTTCACCCAGTCTAGGTGTGTGGTGGCCTGTATAAGAACTGGATACCTCTGGGCTCAGCGTTTCTGTGATTTCAAACTAGATTGAACTGCAGGGTGTTGAGTGTTTGGGTACCTTTGGGGGGAGGGAGGATACACTCCTGTCTGAATGTCTGCTGTTACTTTCACTGCCCAGAGAAACCTCTGGGTTATGGTAGGGAGAAGGCCAAGTCTCACTCAAATCACGAGAGAGTGCATTTGGCAGCCTCTTTACTTTTAGTCCTCTCCCAGATGTTTGTCATCATCACAGAGACACCATCCTGGTTTGGCAGCTCCTGCTCGGGGAAATCCCTGTTGGTCTGGAATAAGTGGGGCTGAAGGATTTGAAGGAGTATAGGGTAAGGCTCAAAAAGGTCTTGGGGGAAATGGTATGGATCAGAAAAGCACTGAAAACTTGTGCATATTTATCTGAACCTTCTTGCTCTGAGTGATGAATATCAGATTCCTGGAGTCCACAGACTGCAGATCTCACAAGGACTGGCTTTTTTGTAAGCATCTGGGTGAATCAGCAGAGGCCATAAGAACAGTCCTTGGTTTGTCTCAACTGGGTTCAGCTGACATGGTCCCTGGACATCTCTTCCCCAGCTTGGCACGTTGCTCTGCCCGCTGCCAAGTAGCTCTGGGGAGGATACAGGGGGACTGAGATTACCAAGTCTCTCAGGGTGAAATTTCCTCCCGTTCAGTCCTGGGGGAAAGGGGGTAGGGGCTGCTCCCAGGATGGGTGTGATCAGGTCCCACTCTGGGACCTTAGAGATCGTATAGAGGCACCCACATAGGGACACCAACCTGTATAGGGGCACCCCCAGCACAGACTTTTCTACCATTTAGACTCCAAGATGCACACAGAATCGCTTTCCAGGAACCTAAACACTGCAAATCCTGCCATGAGGAGGCAGGAGGAGTTTTAATTTCTTTTTTTATTTATTTTTTTTATTTTAGGAGCTCCATCTGGACTGCATGTGAGAGCCCTCAGCTGACTGTGCATCCATGCATGAACTACGCAATCGCATCCCACAATACCTGGCTCGAAATAGGATGCAAATATTTAAGCTGTGTTGATGAAAACCTTTAGCCGTGTGCTCTGGTCCTTCCTTGGCCAGGGGTGTGCTCTAAGCATATGTTTATGTACATTCCTGTCCCGAATTGGCACCTTATGTACTATCTGCTGGTAGACATGAATAGGGAACATACTTAATGCCAGAATGCATTTGACCTTTTCTTTTTATTTCCTTTGCATTTTTATTCCCTGCTTCCATAAAATTCCATTCTGCTTTGCTCTTTGAGATCAGATCCACCCAGGTCAAATGAATGACAACCACCAAGATGACAGCTGCTGAAACCATCCGTCCTATTAGTCTAGCCCAAATGTACACACATCAGCCGGCATAAAGCCACCCCAATCCATTGGGGAGATTTAGTAATATAACAAGGGGAAAGAATGAAGTCACCCCCCTCATCCTTCAGGGTTTCCAAGTAAACAGCAAGAAGGAAGATGGGTTTTTGTTGTTTTTTTTTTTTAAATGATTTTTCTCCTTACTGCAACAATTCAAAAGCCAGAAGAAAGATTAAAACAAAACAAAACCAAAACTCCTAAACCAGCAACAACCAAACTCATCGGTTTCAAGGTGGGTTAACAATGTGCAAAGCACATGCCAGGACATGTGTTATTATCAATAAAAAAGTCCTTTATTTGTCTCTCTGGGGAATTTCTTTCACATTCACTTTTTTTTAAAACTATCTTTATTTGTTTCCCTTCTCTCCCCCTCTCCCCCTCTCTCTCTCTTTCTCTCTCTCTCTCTCTCTCTCTCTCTCACACACACACACACACACACACACACACAGCCAGATCACTTAAATAAAACAAAGTTTTATATTCATTCCAGGCAGGGATTCCTGCCAAAATCTATGCCTCCTTTTTCTCCTCTCCCCCCCCCCTTTTCTATATACAGACCAGTGATGAAAACACAAAAAAATCTGAAGCCTATGAGGTGACAGATGAACAAGATGTAGAGGCAAATTATCCAAATGGTGCTGCAAAGAAATGGCTTTTACTGGCAGAAGGGAACATATTTTTGCAGAGCTTAGAGGAACTCTTCTGTTTCTGTTGGATTTTTTCTGAGGCTGGAAGTATTAGTTTCAAGAAAAGATTAAGATCCTGTGTTTTAGATGTTCCGGACAATTTTTCTGCCTATTTGTTGCTTTGTTTGTTTGTTTTTTATCTCTAGTGGGAATCTTTGGCTCAGTTTACTCTTATTTTATGTGCAGAAATCTCATTTGCTGTGAATTCAACTGCCAAGTATGCAGTGGAGGTTGGCACCCTCGACAGCAGAGCGAGGAGAGTGTTGGCTGAAAATTGTCCTCAGCGCTTGGCTTCCAAGGACAGCTTTACACTCCTAGCAGTGTTAAATGTCCCGAGTAGGTGGCTTTTTCATGCAGGCTGTCCCTCCAGTTGATCACCTTCATGAACTTCTGCATTGGTCCTCCGGTGATCAACAAGCCTGACACATTAGTGTCTGTTAGGGTGTGCAATTAAAGTTTCATCTTCATAAGCACACGGGAGGCATCGGCAGGTGGAGCAACCCCATAGCTTAATCAGAGCGACCCTGACTCATTTTGCTCCTCCCCGAGCTATCAAAGGAGTATGATCAGTCCATGGTCCTGGTGTGAAACCTGTGGTCCTGATGTGACATCCGTCCGAGAGAGCAGACACAGGATCACACTGAGGGGGGGCTGCTGCCCACAGGGGTGTGGTATTCATTATGGGATGCTGGGGAAGAGCACTGTGGGATTGTGCAAGACTTATGCAATGCTTAGGGGAAGAAGCAAAGGTGGAGAAAGGCGGGGATCAGGGTGTATTGGAGAGGAACAGGCATGCAAAAATAGAGAGGAAATGGGATAAAGTTGGATATGAACATGTTGCTGGTCAACAGGCTTGTCTGGCCATGTCCTGCCCCGATCAGCAAAGTCTGTCCTGTCTTCTTGTTAAACTCCATTTCTAACTACTTTCCCGGCTGAGAGGACACTTTTTCCTTGTGCATGTGTATGTATGGAGGTCTAAGTGCTGGTCACTGAAGGAAGCACCAGTGCCCACAGCAATATGCAGGTCTGGATACTGGCAACTGGAGAGACCAAGTGTGTGCACATTGTGTGGGTGGTGTGTAACTGCTATTGAACTTCAAGCCAGACAGTAGACAGGGCCTGAGAGCCAGGTGTTGGAGCGGCTGTAAGTCTGGGCCAGGTGCTGGAGAGATGAGACCCTGGAGCCTGCAGGTCAGCTGCTGGTGAGGCCTGGACTAGCTAGTGGAGAGAACTGTCTGTGCAAGAGGCAAATGGGAGAGCAGGGGATCCCATAGCAGCTACTGGGCAGACTGAGTATCTAAGGCCAGTAACTGCAGCAGCCTTGCCTCTATTGGGCTACCAGATTTGACAGCTCCTAACATTCATACATAGGTACATACATACAGCCCTAAGGTGATGCTGTAGTGCTGTTCACGGACGCAAGGAATCAAGTAGTTAAAACAGGTCACTTTGGAGATCAAAACACCATGTTGTGCAAGACCTATTACCTGCTAAATATTGTTACCTTTGTGTAAGTGAAAGTTAGGGATCAGTGAATGAAAAGGCACCTCTGTGCATGCATCCTACTCTGGATCTGCTATTGTGCTTTGTGGAGTCTGTGGCACCACCGTCAGATGTGAGTGGAAAACTCCCTCTGAGCACAGTGGTCCTCGGCTCAGCCCGTGTTTGCAAAACATCCTGAAGGATGGGTCCCAACAGGGACCTTTTGGTGATGCAGCAGCATACATATCAAAGGATAAAGAGAGCTTCTACCAGCTCCTATCATAGCACACAAGGTTGAAATTTCCACAGCCAAAAGCTAGCTCATGTTGCAGCAAACTCTACTTGACGTAAGTAGACAGGACATTCACACTGAAGCTTAAATTATTGTTTGCCAAATACTTGGATTGAAGGGACTACCAAAGTGCCAAAAACTGATGGTTTATGGCCTATTTCTGGTCTCCTTTGAGACTGCAATTGTAAAAGAAAATGGCACACAGATGACAGGAAGTATAAGAGGAGACTGAAGGCAGAATGACTCGAGTCAGTAGAAACTCAGGAGGGACCAAGAGAGGGTGCTGATGGCTAGCAAGGGTGTGGGGAAGTGGGAGCACTTGTGCACTGTGCCTCCTGGGTAATAGCTGAGGTCTGGTCTGAGGCCACAGACAGGAGTAAAAGGAAAGATCTGAAGGCAGAGAGCATCTTGGACCAAGAGGAATCACAATGTAGCAAGATTTACAAGGCATTGGAGGAATGAAATATTGGAAGAGGCAGTGCTAAATGTTCTTGACCTCTGCTCAGCTGACTCGGAGGGAATGTAAAACGCCCAGAGGAATCTTGATTGTGATCTTAGAAGGCACAGAGAGTTTAAAACTGCAGAAAAGTAGAAATAGTTGGAAGACTTTGCAATTTAAATTCATCATTGTTAAACCTCAGTAGGATTGAAGGGCAGCAGAAGCGAATATGGGGCCTGAAAGGAAGGTGAAGATTAGCATAGGAAGAATAATTTGGAGGTCTCTAAAAAGAAGCAGAAGCAAGTTCAAAGGATAATTCAATAAACAAATAAGAGATACACTGGGGAAAGAACAAAAATACATGAAAAAGAAAATAATACTGTGCTACACAGACCACAGAGGGAAACATACTGTTTATGAAAATTTAAGATGTGTGAAGGCAGACAGGAAGGTTCTCTCAACATGGGGGGATCTTGAACTCACTTCAGGGGTCTCTTTACAAAGATCTGAGATTGGGAAGGAAAGATCCATAAAATGGTCGTCCTTGAGAATCACATGTCAATACTGGGGATGCTCTAGCTGGCAAGTTTTTCAGGATCATGGAAATGGAAAGTCCCATGTCTCCCCTTTGCTTTTATACCATCCAGTAGATGTCAGCAGGCAATTCCTGCTGATGCACCAGTATCTCTTGGTAGGAGGTCTGGGCTTCTCAGGTCTGAAGAAGATCACTGGGAAGCTGTGGACCTCCAACACTTTTATTCAGAAAGAGCTTCCTGGACAAGAAGTCACCCCTTCATGCTCACACTTGTCTTCAAACACAACCTCATCTCAAAGCTGCCTTGTTGATGAGGAGAGGTCTACTAGGCCATAGTGAGGCACTTTTGGGGTTTGCAATTCCAATTAGACCACCTTCAGGCCTGGTTCTGGTTGTCTGATGATTTTCTGGGTTTTGGACAGAAGTAGTGTGGCTCTTTGTGGTACTTCCTTTCAGATTTGTCATCTGTCAAACAGACTGGAAAATGGTACAGAGGAGAAAGAGGAGAGGTGAAGGACTGAAAAGGAGAAAAAATGATTTCCATATTTTTGACATTATTCAGACAGCCGCTTTTGAAATAACTTTTTGTGGTGCTTTTGTGGTGCAAGTAAGCTATTTCCCCAAAACATTTACTTATTTGAGGTTTGCAGATTCTTCGTTCTTGATCACCAAATTTGTAGGGTCATTAGAGGATTTAGCACTAGATGACAGAGCAGACTGATTGTTTAAATCTCTCACCACAAAATATTTTCTTCATTACTTGTCTTTTTCAGCCCTGTAGGTGGTTTCTCCAGTCTCAGGAGGGGGGGTGTCCCCACAAATGTTAATGATGTAGTCAGCAGATGTTTTGTCCTCTGTAAGCAAAGATAGGCATCCACAGTGGATGAATGATCCCATTTGAAGATGAACCCTTTGTCCACTAGAGTAACCTGGACAGCTCACACAGAGCAGATGTCTGACTTCTAGAGACGGTTGAAGTTAGCAGAGAAGTTCGCCTGCAATGCTAAAAAGGCAGGAGAAAGGGGAAATATCTCACAGTGAGAGACTTAAACACCAAGAAGCAAATCGAAGTGTGACTTGATTACCATGCAGAGTATCTTCTAGAGTAATGTATAAGTTGCCAAGGGCTCTCATGCAATGGATAAAGAGCAAAGTTAATGAGAGCAAGATGTCTCATAGATGAGACCTGACAAATTCAAATTACAAATAAAGCATGGATGTGTAGAAGTGAGTGTGGTTAGCCCTAGGACAAGACACCAGAGGAAGTGGAGGATATCTCTTGTGCCTTGGAAAACAGATGGGTTTCTTTATTCAGGATGAGCTGTAGTCAAACATGAATTATTGGGCTCAATATACAGATAACTGGGTAACATTAAATAGCCTGCAATATACAGGTCAGATGAGCTAATAGTCCCTCCCGGAGTTACACTATGATCTAAAACTGTTTATTAATCTAAAACTGGTCTGTCTGCAGGCTTTTGGCAGGTTTCTGTTTTGCGATATTAGTCCAAAGTGTGTGGATTTGATTATTATTCCTGGAAGGGTCCAGAACCAGGAATAGAGGCTTTTTTTTTTTTTCTTCTACAAGTGTGTGGCACACAAAAGAAAAAAATATATTCTTTTTGCTCCAAAATGTGGAATATCTGGCACCCTCAAAATCCTTTGTTTTCAAATCTACAAAGCACAATATTCAATCTGGAACCTGATTTTAGCAGTTCTCAGATTTTTGTGTGTGTGAATTTAGTGCTCTTCTGTAGTGTCTTTGAAGCCCAAGATGAGCAAGTGGAAAGATTTCCTGAAATTCCATCTTAAAGAGAACTCAGACCTTCATTTCTGGGAAGAGGAGCCTTAAAATGAGAAGTAAGGAGTGATTTAAATGATTTTCTGTCAATAAAACTGACTTCTGCAAGTACCATCACTGCAGCTAGCTATAAGAATCATTCATCACTCATTCAAATTTAAAAAATTGGTCAAAATGACAGAGTCACAAAGGCATACTCTGCAGTCAGTTGATGCTCTGTAGAAAACAGAGGCAAAAGAAAAAGAAAGATGCTGTATTTTGTTCAGAAACACCTCCTGAATCTTACATTGATTTCATGACTTCTGAGGGTGGGCTCATGTTTTTTTGCATGGCTGTAGTATTGGCAGGTGATGACACCAGCATCTTGGAACACAGGAGGAATGAGAAGTGGAAGGAAAATGTGTGCTGTCCTTAGATAAAAACCATTGCCTTTTGTCTCAGGTCTTAGAAAGCTCTAAGATGTCGGTCCTTGATGTACTGGAAAGCTATGTCAGTTATTTATAGAAATGTTATAGCTGTAGAGATGGAGCCCAGACTGGGAGTGAGGATGGGAGAGGCATCTTTGCAAAATTTTAGCAGCTTGAGTACCCCTGGTGACTTGGAGTTCAGTGCAGTTTAAATCCTTCTCCTAAACGAAATAAGCTAGGCATCTTCCTTGTGCAAAAAGTAGTTGGTATCTCAGTATCCAGCACACTTTCCTGTAAAAAGCAGCCTTGCTTTACCCCCTTCAGAGCTTCAGAGTCGCAGACTAGATGACAGTGCTCAGTTGTGTGTGAAGTTTTGCTTCACGAAAATGACAGCAAAGGCTTTTAGAGTGATTTTTGGCTGCTTCAGTTTGAGGAGGAGGGGAACTGAGGGATCTGTTTGCAGGAGAGGGGATATTCAACACCTTCTGAAAATAAGTCCCCCAGAAAGTCTCCTGGTGTAGATACCCGCAGTCATCTTGGGTTTTTGAAAACCAAAGACTTGCAGGGTAAAACCCTGTCCCCACTTCTGCCCGTTGGTGTGATGTTTTTTCAATGCATTATTGAACACTTGGAGCACAGCGACCTATGGATGGACTGAGGAAGGTTTAGCAAGTCCTGTCATGCCTCTCAGAATTGTCAGCTGGCCTCATCTCTTAATGGCAATTGTTTTCACTGCATCAGGCTAGCAACAAGAAAATACAGCAATAACAAAAGAATAACTTCATCCATCATTTGGCAGAATCAGTAATTTCAGCTACTTCCAAAGATGCTTTGAAATGGCTTTTTCTGTCCAGAACACCACCAAGAATTTTCCATTCTGGGATTCTTCACTCTCTACCGTCAGCAGCTTTCAGATGGGACCTAATGTATTTGCAGACATTTTTGAGTTAAAGCTTCACAAAATTCCCAGGGCATTGGAGGAACCATTGGTCACTCAGACTGCTGAGCATCCACAGCCCCACATGAAGGACAGAGACAGAGGGAGGGCTCAGCCCTTTGGAAAAGGAGACCTTTAAAGTTATTTGCCTGTGCTGGGGCTGAGAATAGAGCCCTTCTCCCCTGAGACCCTTCAAGCCAGTCCTTCCCCCTCTTTGAAAAGGCCTTTAAGCGCTAAAGAGTTTTGGCTGAGGCCTGGGGTCAGTTAGCTTGGTCGGTAGAGAGCTGGCTCTCCACCAGAAAACACAGAGTGGATGTAAATGGCAACTTCTGTAGCCAAGGAGGTTTTCAGACAGGGAGAGGGAAAAGGAGCGAATAACAGAATGAGGTATAGTGTCAGCTGAGATGGAGAACAAAGTCGGATAATTTACGCTTAAACTTAAAATCGACCTTCCTGAGTGAAGAGCTCTATAGCGATTCCTTATAATCTTTATGACTCCGCAAGCCACCCCCATCGTGCCAGAAGTTAAGGTTTTTTTAGCTCATGGCACTTTCTCTTTCTCCTCCATGTAAAAAAGCCAGCCATTATTCTAATGAAACCTCTTAACTAATTAGTGCTCAGCTCTGCGAGGTGAAAGTTGATCAGAGGCTGGGGGATCAGGCTCACCACTTTGCTGCGGTCCCAGTGGTTTCGGTTTTGTGCAGTTTGCTATCCCTGCCCAGTATCTTGCATTTTGACATATTGCTTCAATACAGCACATTTTATGACACCTTTGCTGGAGGGCCAAAGGCCACATTCCTTCTATCTTTCCTGAATGCAATTTTCATTCTCTTGTCTTCAATGCTTTATAGAAATTTTTCTTTCTCTCTCCCTCTTTTTCTTTCTTTTTTTTTTTTTTTCTCCTCCAGGATATTGTGGGTTATTACCTCAATCCTTTTTCAGCTGAGGAAGGTTTGAGGTAATGACCTGAAACTTCCTGGAAAAGATCCCAAAAAACCCCAAATGGAAACCACATGCAACATATTAGGGACCCTCATTGCATAAAGAAACATTAGTTCAAGTAACGAGAATATACATTGATCAGCTACTTATGTACCAGGTGGTAAAAGACACGTATGATCAGCAATGCACAAAAACTGGGTGAGGGAATTAGCTGATCTGCTAAGTAATAACAAGGAAGTTTTATTTTCTTTTAAAATATGTATATATATACACACGCACATATATACACATATATACTTTATATAGATATATGTATATGCACATACATATATCTGTTAGGAAATAGTTTCTTTAATCAGCATCTTTGCAGCTGGGTCTGAAATCTGTCTCTTTGTGGTAGCAAAAACCTGGAACAGATCCATGGAACCTGCATGATGCCAAATGTTGTCCATTTATGAATCCACGGAGCCCCACTGATGCTTGCTTGATGCTGTAGTATCAATGAGAAAATGGCTGAGAATTTTTTATTGTTACCTCAGGGAGAAAAGAGTTTTCTTTCCCTCAATGTCCAGTTAGAATAATTTCCTTTTTCATCAGTGACAAGAAAATGTGTTGTCACCCCAGTCCCACTCCCCAGCAATCCTATAGTTCTACAGGGAATGGCAGGAAGGGATAATGATAAAATAGCCATTTTGGCCCACATCCAGTAAGGTATTTCAGCTCTTGATTTGCACTGAAGTCAAATGCACTCATGGAAGTGAAGGCGCGTTAATGCTGAGTGGCTCTGGGTCCTTATGTTACGGAGCCATCTCATCGTCTCATGTAAAACTCACTCTGCTCTACAATGGGACCGTTACTTGTTCCTTTTTGGAGTGTTGTTTTATTTAACCCAGATGATGCAGTTCAGCTGAGAGCCCGGTGTTACCCATTCTTCTTCCAAAACAAGGACAACATCCTGCCACTAAAAGGTGCAAAGTACCAAGAGAGATGGAGGAGCAGGAGCAGCTTGGGTGCCACAATCCAGTATCATGCATCACACTTGAGTAGGGGTGTGAGCTATGACCACTGACCTGCCATCTTCCAAACGACATTGACCCAGAGCCCCCAGACACCCCAAATGAAGGTGGAAGAAGGAGCAACTAGCAAAGCAGTCTGCCCGGGAACTCAGCAAGATGGGACTTATGGAAGGGAAAAAGACCCTCATGCTTAACTCCCATTCTCCTCTTTTCCTTCCAGCAAAGCCATATGTCACGCTAGATAGCATAAGTTAATGAGAGCAGAACAATGACTTTTGAGACACGAAGTCCAGCCAGCTGCCAACTCTGATGATTTTATTGTGTGGGTCATGATGTTTATTGTTTCTCTTAAAGCCCCAGTTCCAGAAGCTGAATATCTGGGCTTTCATTTCTCTCTCTCTTAAAGAAAAAAAAAAAAAAAGAGTATTTTAAGCCTCACAAATGTTGAAAATGCCAGAATATGTGTCCAGAATGTACCTAAATGTGCCAAAACCAAGGAGTCAATGAAAAAGAATCCAGTGGGCATTAATTCTCATGATTTCTAAGCCAATCTCAGAATTTATAAGCCTGATGGTTCATGATTCATCATTTCTGAAAGATTGGCAGGGATGCAATGGAATATAAGAAGCAGCTGAGAGGAAGAAGAGAAAGGCTAGGTGTTTGCCCTGACTCTCCATAGTGGCATGGGAGCACTGGGCAATTATTTACAGTAATTCTTCTGCATGTCAGTGCAGCATCCGAAAATGCCTTGCTTGTCACTTTTGCATGTCAAAGGTACAAATGCCAGACTTGATTTGGAAAGAGTTTGGCAACACTTTCAGGGAAGTTTGGAATAAAGACATTATAAATAAAGACATTATTCCACTTTCATTTTATTCAATCTGTAATTCCCTTCTTCTTTTATGCCTTCTGCCCAGCAGTGGTTTGCAGCAGGTCTTTGGCCTTTTTGCACATTAAGAATCACAGAAGAAGTGGAGAATAAAAGGCAACTCCCTTTTTGCTTGCACAGGTTTCTTAAGAGAAGGGGTTTGCTGTCTGTGTGGAAATTTGACAAATCACAGGAGGGGCTGGGCCCATCAGCCAAGCTGAACAGCTGTGGGAAAACTCCATGAAAACCAAACTGTTCTGCTGGGATAATTTATTGCGGCTGGTTTGTAGAGATAATAACAAAAAGAAGTTCAGCTCTTTTATCTGCTGTTGCTGCACATGAGGTCCCATGCCAGACATTTGCAAAGCACTGCTTTCAAGCTGTGGCAAGAACTTCACCTGGGATGTTCTACGTGAAAGGTGGAGAAACGGCATGTAGTGCCTCCGTGGCTCCCTAACGTGATGATCTCAGGGCTTCACAATCCATGTCTTCACCAGGTCCTGGTGGTGAAGTCCTATTAACCGTACTGTGCTAGGCTCAGATCATTAATCCGTAATTAGGCCTCTCTTGCATTTTTGTCTAGTCCTTGCCTTGTGGTTTCTGTCAGGTGAAAGTCACACAGTCAGAAGTACTGACCTCTGCTTGATGTGTTGGCAATAAGAGCCTGGAAGGGAGAGATCTCAGACCATCTAGCCTCCTCTTTTACCACCAGAAATCTAGTCTATGGCTTCTTCATTGAGCTTAGGAAGACTTTTCACCACTCAGATCCTCCAGCAATTTGAGTGCATATAGGCCAGCATTTCAGTCCCAAAACTCCATCTGAAAATACACTGCCAGGCCTTGTTCTTCTTGTCTTTGGCTCTTGAGGATACAACAGTGCCTGCGGTCTCCCTTGGCCTAGTTGCATGCTCATGTGATTGCGCTGACCTTAGTGTTAATCAGTGGTAATTTATCCCTGCAAGAATAGATGTTGGCATGGGTATTAGCATTGTAAGTATTTAAATCAAATCAATCAAAGAAATACATAGCAGGGAAAACAAGAGAGTAGTAAGATCAGTTGAGCAATCACTCCCAACCTGACTGAATAATTCTCGGGCATGCTCAGCAGAAGTTCAGTTAACTTTCAATACAAAACAAAATCAGATCAATATTATTCACAGAGTCCTAGAAATGCTGGTAGAAAGGGACCTCTGCTGGTCTCTCATCAAGATGACCACTCAGAGCAGGACTGTCTACGGCCTCTTGTATTGTTTGCCACTACTGAGAATGGTTTGGCTTTGCCCATCTTTGCCCAGCTACTCCTTAAGTAGTTGTCAGCTGCTTTTAGATCCTCCATTAAAGAAGCCCAGCTCCCTCGAGCTCTCCTTGTAGGTCATGAAGTCCAGGCCTCTGACTGCCTTGGTAGCTTCACACAGTTTTGTGCTTCTGATTTTGAACCCAATCTACAAGGAAGCCAACCTACAAGGGCCAAGATACTTGTAGAGGGAGCAATGCAATGAAATCAGATCTTTCCCACCTTCAAGTGCTGGCCTGGCTTTGAGGCCTCGAGGAGTTTGCACCTCTCTGAAAAGATGCTGGTAAGTGCAAAAGTGGAATTACTGGGTAGCCTGGGAGAACCTATCATCCTTTCCCTTTTAACAGTGCCCCATCTATCACACATGCTATGTTACAAGATGAGGAACCAAACTGCTGCCCTTTTCGATGTCAAAACTCCCTGTAGCCCTGAAGCTCTCGAACCCGAGTTTTGAGGTCTCAGCCTATTCCTTGGCCATGGCGCATAACATGGCATGTAGTTTGTTCTGCCTTTCCACTACAAACCTCTTTTAAGTTGCACGTGACTTTGCCACACTTTAGCTATTCAACTTGACATTTCCTATGCCTCAGGCTGATTTCTTGGTGTGAAACTTTCACAAAACCTGTCCCTCAGCTTATGAACATTAAGTAGGTTTGCCAGCAATTTTTTTTTTCTTTTTTAATTTCAGGGTCAGATTCTCAGCTGGTGTCTGCAATTCACAGCTGCTGTGTATCTAGCCAGCTGCTGCTGCTATCTAGGCAAACTGCAAACTGTGCAGCAAGCATTATGCTTTAATGGTACTTTTAAATCTCATTTAGGCATGGGCCTCTTTTTTTCTTTTGTGAGTCAGGGCTTGCCTGGGACATGGTTGCAGAGAGCTCGGGTCCAAAGCTCATGTCATGTAATACAAAGCCTGAGAGCTGGGGAGCATCGTGGGCTGTTGTCTGAGCTGAGTTTGAGAGAAATAGTGCCAAGACGACATTGACACTTGGATGTTTCTGCATGATGCTCCACAGCATATCTCAGAGGCAGTGGGATGTCTCATCTGAACGACTTTCCCAGGAGCGCTCCTTTAGTTTTGCTACTCTGACTTGCAACTGTCATTTAAAATGTCATCTTGCTTTTTCTGCCAGAAGTTGAAGTGTAGCCTCTTTACCAGCCCAGGTACTGTGCACCCCCAGCCACCACAGGAAACTCCACCGAAGTCATTGCCAGGGAAGATCTAGCTCATTAGCCAAATCCAGACTTTATCTTGCATGTGGATCTCCTGATGTCAGGACTAGGAATTGCACATGTGGGTGACAGAAGCGCATAAATGTCAGTATATTGGTTAACTTATGAGTTTGCCTTACCCAAGTATCTTTTTATTTTCTTTCGTTCCCCCTATCACCCTGAACAAGGTCTTTCTGCTTTGGTTTATGCAATCTAAAAAATATTCATCTTCATCTCAAATAGCTGTGTGTCATCTGTTAAAAATAATCTTGTCAAGGTCTGTGTAGGGCTTGAAAAATGTGCTAATATTAGGCAGATTTTCCTATTAAAAACCCAGTATCCCATGCAAGGTCAGTCAGTTCAGTTCGCACACTTCAGGAAAGACAAATAAAGGCAGTAATGACTGGACGTGGTAAAGAATTAACTGCAGTCAAGTAAGTTTCTAAGGCAGTCTTGGGGTCAGGGCTGTAATGTGTTAATTACCCACATGGGGTAGTTGTAAGCCCTCCTCGCTGAGTAGTTTTTATATCACTGTAATGTACATCATAGATCTGTGAATGTGAAAACAAATTAGGTTTCTGCTGCCTGCGGTGGCTTCTTTAATGGCATCGAGTGTGGCAGAGGTGCTGGAGAGCCCTTTCCAAGCACAGGGACCAGGGGTGTGATCCTGCCATCACACCGAGCTCTCTGCAGACCACCTCGCAGGGTTCAGGTGGGTCATGCACGACAGGTCCATCCCCTGGTCTGCAGAAAATGAGAGAGGGATGCCTTTCTTCAGTACAGAGTCCAGATGCAGCACTGAGCATTTATGAGTGCTATGAGGCTCATCAGCGAAAAATGCTGTGCAAGAACTAGTTATGGTTACTGTCACCACTGAAGTAATACATTAAAGGCTCATGTAAAGTGCCTGAAGGAAACGGGCTGGTGGCAGTGGCTGGGAACCAGGTTCGTTCTCCTCATTCGTAACTAACTTTATCTGGGAGCCAAGGCAAGGTATAAAAGCCCAGCTTCTTGGAGGCACTGGAGCTCCTGGCCAGTTTTTATGGTTGGACGTGGATGTTCACCAGCTAAGGATCTGAGAGGCCAAGGACCTCACAGACTCTACAGCTTCTACTAGCTTCTGCTAGTAAATTAAACAGTCCAGGGAGCATTTTGGGGCACTGGAGCGTTTCAGTCCTCTGTCTAAACTGTCCATAGTTGGAAATAATTAGATGGCCCTCCATTGTGTTGGAAGGAAACACCCCTCTATGTTCCTGTTGGGAACGTGGCTCATTACTGTCCTCAAAGTGCTCTAAACATGTTGGCTGTACGTTTGGGAAATGACTGGAAACACAGCAAATCTGGTTTGCCACATGCAGGTCTCTCTCTGACCCTCTGTCTCTCATATGCATCTTTCTCATCTCATCCCTTTGCATCTGCCTCATCTGCTCGTGTGGACTCCGGGGCTCCCTCTTGCGTTGCGTTGGTATCGCAGGGACCCACGTGCAGGGGTTGATCCTCGTGGTCCTGCGCACAGAGGAGCTGTGCTGGAAGGGACTGCGTACCACGGAGCCCCTCTCCATCCCGTCTGCATCAGGAAAGCACAGGCGCGCAAGACTCCCCAGCTCCACCTATTTGCCCCCTTATTCCTCCCAGAGAAATCCACCGGTCACCCAAGCAACAAAAGCCGACAGGGAGAAGGTGTGGAAATCTCAGAGCTGGAAATCTCGAGCTTGCCTGCCTGCACGCTGCCTCTCCCTCCCCTCTCCCCCTTTCCCCCTCCTTGAACGATATTCAAGAGCGACGCTGAAGCGGCGAGGCGAACAATATTTCCTATTCATCCCCGTGAGTGATGAGCCAAGGAGAAGAGAACCGGCCTCCAGCCTGCCCAGCGCTGCCTGGGATCAGCGATCCTATAAACACATCTCTGTCGCCCCGGAGAGCTCTTGGGCGCTCGGCCCCGCTGCTGGCAGCAGCCACACAGCGTGCATTGTGGCCGCCCGCTCCTGCTGCGCGGTGCTGCCAAGATAAAAGCCAGCTGAAGCATCGGCTCCTCCCTGCCTCGAGGACCAGACCCGCCTGAGAAGGCGTGCCAAGATTTCTGAGGGTTTTCTGGGATTTGGGGGGAGGGAGGCATGCATCGGTTTTACTGCTTGCCGTTTTTAGAAAAAGAGGGCTGCTCCACGGCCAGAGCGTGTCCTGTTTTCCACGCTGCCTCCGGCAAGTGTCACTGTGCTGCTTTATGGCACAGCTTCAAGGTGCTCCAATATTAAAAGCTTGCAAAGGCATGGAAAACTCCTTTTTCTTTCTCTTTGGCCTTCTCCTGCCCTTCAAGGGATGCTGAGGTTGCTGGGTGCTGCTGTGGATGTGCTGTTTGTGTCTGCTGCACGTGGAGATGGTCTCTTAGGGGGTGAACAACCAATGCTAGCACCTCCAGACCTTGGAGAGAAGTGGAGAGGGCCACGGGAGACCACCACCCTGAAGTAATTAGCTACACAAAGCATCCAATATACGATTAGAAAAATGAAGGGGCCCTGCCTTAGTTACCTCTGACATCTTTAATGACAGCTTCTTTTCTAGGCAACATCTTTTCTAGCCCCTTATTCAAACATCTTTGTTTTAATGGGACTCTCAAAAGGAGGCTCCATCCTCTGCCTGCCATACGAAACACTGAACAGATCTATCGCACACCTAATTGCTAAAGGATGAGGGTATAACTTGTTCAATGCCCAGAAATGGGCTTGTTTATAACTATTGAAGGAGGGATGAGGAGTAGGCATGCCTGCGTTGCCTGGGTGTCACAAATCATGTCGATTTATGACACTGCACCCGCAATCTTTGCAGCGCGTGATGAGTTTGTCTGTCTCACAGGCTGTCGTCCTTTGAGTGTTTGGTCTCAAAAGCACGTGCAGCAGTACTGTGGTGCTGCTCAGCAGCGTGTGTGCGTGTGCAATGAAAGGCATTCGTCATCTTGTTCCTGACACCTGCTGGTTACTGCTGCCCCTGTGTTCAAACCTGCCAATTGCTAATTTCCTAGGAATTGCAAGTACACTGAGCTGTCTTCTGCAGATACTGACTACCACAGCCATTTCAGAGCCAGCCTCATATCCTTCCACAGTTTTCTAAACCAAAGTCTTCTCTGGCCTGTATAGCCTTTCCATGCAACAGTTTCTTGGCTGTAGCCAGCTCCTTGATGACATTTCACCACTGGCCTGGGGAGAAAGACCTGTCTGTGGCTCTGTATCATTCTTGTGGACCAATTTCTCTCAGAAGAGATGCCCAAGTCCATCCTGCTCTCTCAGAGAGACCATCAGTATAACGGCCCTTCATGTATGCCCTGAATTGGTAGCCCAGTTACAGCTCCTTTCTTTGGAGATCACTGAGCTCTAAGAATGGCAAAAATGAAGGGGAAAATGAAGGTGTTGAAAACTGCACTCGTATTTTCTTCCTCATCCTCCAATTCCCTCTAAGAAGTTCTGAGGTTTGCGATTTCTGCCAAAAGGTCATGATCACACATTTCACAAGAAAGGGCTTTTGATTTCTTTCTAATTCATATTTGCATATTGGCCTGTTCTTTTCCCCTTTCTTTTGTATATTCAAAGCTCAGATGCCTACAAGGGATTGTTACAGTCACCCAGTCTGCTATCTTATTAGTGCAGGCCAAAGTGCTTTAACCAGCAATTCCTGCACCAAGTCTATAAATTGTTTGCTAGCTAGGATCTATTTTTAGAAAGGCATTCAATCTTGATTCAGGAACTTCACATGATGAAGGACTCATCACATCTTTAGATAAGCAACCCGAATGGTTCTTTATGCTTGTCGTGAAAAAAGAAATGTGCCTTATCTCCCTTCTGAATTTATCTGGTCTCTGCTTCCAGTTGTTGCATCTGGTGACACTTCTGATGGCTGTGCAACCTCCACTGAAAGTTATGGAGGACATAAAAGTGCCGTTCACTGGTTCTAGTCATTCCCTTTCATCTAGAAAAAGTGCACAGAGGAATAAGGGATTCTGGTTTCTTATTTACACTGAAACCTTACCATGCTTTTGAGATGCCTGAGTGGAAATGAGAATTGGACCCAAAATGTGCAATCCCCCTACTGCTGAATGAGAGAGCTGTGAAGTGCCTCAGCTGGACCAGGCTGGGTGAGGGGCCCTTTTGGAAACGATTTATCTCCAGGAGGATAAGAGGGAGAGCTGCTGTCAGAGCAGACTGCAGACCTGCAATGGGAGATGCTAAAGCACCAATCCTTTTATTTTAAATAAACAGCCTGGCGCCTCTGCTGGGCATGATCCCTCCAGCGCTGTTGCTTCGCAAAGATTGCAATACTTCACATCATCGTGGGCTCTGGCTCCTGACATCCAGCAGGCTGGTTGGTGCCCAGCCAGATCTCTCAAGTTGTTTCTTCTCCAACACACGTGGCAGCACAGTGGTGCATGGGTCACGTCAAGGGGAGACACGGGCAGATTTCCTCCCTGCTGTCTCCCACGCACTGCAACACGGGGTAGCAAAATCCTACCCGCGCTGAAGCAAAGTCCCAAGCACAGCTGATGGGCACCGAACAGGACCTTCCAAGCCCTCTGGACCAGGGTGCTGGGGCACAGCAAGGGGCGACATCATGCTGTTGTCTTGCATGGATAAAACACTCTGGGTTTTGAGGTTGCAAGGCTGCAAAGCAGGTGCCAAATGGGTGTCTCTGACAACACCCTGGATGTGATGGTTTCAGAGTGTGTGACATCCTGATCTAAGCCTCACTCTCTCTGTACGGATCACATCCACATGGTTAGGTGTCTCAGTGGTTATTTTTTGCTGATAAGCACCTGATACAAATGCAACCTTTTAAAAACACTCTTATTAATAAGAAAAAAAAGAAGCTATAACTTAAACATTAAATATCATCATGAAATGAGCAGGGACGGATGGGCTGAGAGAGCAGGCTACAAGGACCGAATACTAGGAAAACCACAGCCAAGGCACAGAATCTACCAGCAACCTAAAAAGAAATGGGAAAAACTTCTTTTCATGTGCTGAGTTTGTTTTTTTTTTAATTATTATTAGAGGACTTGGGCAAATGTGCACATATGTATCTCTAAGTGCAGGTAGTGAGAAGAGTTAAAGCTAAACCATAGCAAAAGGATGCACGTAGCTGGTTTATCCATCTGCTGCGGTTTTATCACCACAAAAGATAATAATAACTTCACTGGAGAGGCCTCAAAACGAGCACTGCTGTGCACTAATGCTCCCTCTTATCCCCTTTAGCCTCTGCTGCTTCTCCCTGGGGGCTGAGGCTCTGGAGAGAGTCTCTGGGTTGTCCCTGCAAACCACGGGCTAAATCCCTCCCTGGTTTCAGAGACTTTTCCTCCAGAGGTGGCTTTGTCCTGGACATTTAACGATAACCAGAGCAGCGCTCTTAATGCTGCCTTCCCGACCTCTCACCTCTCATCCGCGCTGGACACACTTGTCCTCACCGCGGGAACGTTCACCATGACCGCAGTCCCTCTGCCAGCCCAGCGGGGACCGAGCTCGGCGCTCAGGTCCGCACGCGCAATCTCAGGGAAGGCGTCTGAGGTTGCGTTTGCTGATTGAGTTCCTACCAAGGCGGGACTGATTTGGGAGGAAGAGTGTTTGCTGTTTTACGCCCCCCTGCACGAGGATGTGAACGGAGACAGCTTCCTTCCCGCGGCGCTTTGCGGCCTGTCCGTGTAAAGCATCGCGCAGGACGCCCTGCCATTCCTTTCTCTCCGCACGGGAGCAGAAACCAGCACGGAATAGGATGAAGCGGACCCCAGAGAAGAAAAGTTCCCGTGCAGCACCGACACAAACGGGGCAAACATCCAACGGTGGAAATACAAAAGCCTCCTATAAAAATAAGAAATGAGAGAGGGAGTGAGAGAAATCATTCCCGCTTTGGAAAAGTTTCCTCCAAAACGGGCAGTAAATGGTTTCTGACACATTCCGCAAAATGAGCCATTACGTCTTTTCTGTCAGGTCTCACCTGTTGTTATTTCTAATGTTTCCTCTTCCCAAGTCTGCACAGGGGTTTGCAGCTAGGTAATATAGTTGCTTTTGTTCAAGAACCAGACAAGCTACCCCATCTTGTAACCAGGACTTTGTCGTAAATGAGCAAACATCTGTTAAATTGAGCTGTACTGTGTGAGGGTTGCTTTTTTTTTTTTTTTTTTAAGGAAAAAACACAAAAGAAATTGAGTGGATTTCTTGTACAGTGTGGCTGGCAGGATATACTTAGGTGAAGGCAGGGAACTGTCTGTGTGGTTTACAGTTTGTGACCTATTTCAGTTAATTATCTGAAGAAAAAAAAAAAAGACTGAACTGATCTGTTCTTCTAGAAGGTTGTGCTGTGCTCCGGGAGAAATGTCCTTAGCTCAGCTCAGCTCTTCACAACACAAACATTGGGAGTTATTAGAAAGAACTGATTTTCCGGACAGCTCAATGAGTGCTAATTGCTTAGAGACATAATATTCTTCTGATGGTTCTGGGTTTTTCAGCCACAAAGTCCCCAAAGCTCTTGGTCAGAGTCTCAATTGACGAAACTCAATATAGCCCAAAGGACCACATTGCAGCTTTGCACAGTTTGCACCAGCTGAAAAACACTCACCCCTGAAAGCTTAAAAAGAGCAATTTTGAATCAGAAATATATATATATATATATAAACTCTTTGCAGTCTGTTCCCTTGGAAATAGAAAGCAAAGCTCCTACTGACCTGAATGGCCGTCTGGCAGTGTGAGCTTGCTACCTCTGCTTTAGTGGTATTCCCAGAAAGCTGTTTCATATTTCCCATAGGTGAAGCTCTATCAGGTTTCCCCCGGGTTTCTGGTGCGACACTGTAATTCAGAGACCCAGTTGCACTACGGAAAACTCTGTAAAAACTTTACACTACAGAAAAACCCTTCCCATCTCATCTAGCCAAAATCTAATCTCCTAACCACACTTTCAGTGCAAGAAAATGAACAGATAGTATTTTAATCTCACCTGCAGGAAAGGGGGAGGCAGGGGGAGATGCTAGCTTCGACCCCACTTCTTTTCCAAGTCCAGCTTTCATCCTGCAGAGAAAAAGTCCTGCTCGGCAGAAGGACCCACCCAACCCCCAGGCTCTGGCAGAGGACAATTAGAGAGAGGCCGTAAGCGTAATGAAAACTGACGTAAACCATTTGCTGAAGGTTGCGCCACAACAGAGGCTATGCCTTCTCCCCGAAGGAGGACGATGAGATATTTGACATGCAGCCTTGTTCGTTGTGTGCAATCAGGAACAGATCTAAGGGCAGCTAATAAACTTATCTGCATCAGATTAAATTGCCAATTCTGCCATCCCTCTCCCTGCCCTCTCTCCCTCCCCAGATCAGTTACACACATCAAGCCAAATAAAGATAAATGCATGACAGAGTTCATTCAAGTGATTGAAAATCAAGATGGAACAGCATATTTTTCATCAATGCTATCCCAGGAAATAAAGATAAATTCCCCCACTTCATATTTTAACATAGCTTATCATAATCACCGGTAATAGCAACCAAATGTTTTTCATTTGTACCATTTTAAAGGGGGCTGGGGGAACAGTTTCCTGGTTGTAGGCTCATCGAGTCTAATTTTAAGTTAGTGTCAGGGGTCACTTCCACTTTATGTTGCATTTCTGATGAGCGGTTTTTGCTGGAGTACCTGGCTTGGCTAAACGACTGCAAGAAAGAGCAGGGTTATGGAAGTCAAAGTTGTGGGGAGGAAGTTACTTGGTCACTGGGTTTATAAAAGAAAAACAAGACAATCCCCCCAAAAGAGGAATAGCTTTTGTATCTAGAGAGCAATCTGTAGACTGGTAGGGCTGGGGAAAGAGGGTGGAAAGACAGCAACATGCATGTCTACTGGTTTGGGAGATGTGCCATCGTGGGATTTCAGACATACCAGATGGTGAAAATGGGGACCATCGTGCACCTGGCCCTCCTGCATCCTGCAGTCTCATTAACCTTGGCCTGCAATTGCTACGATGTGATGCTCTCGGCCAACAAAAGGTATGTGGCCATTGTGCTCTCAGTTTTTTTATTACTATTGCAACCAGAGAACTGGCGGGAGGTGGGATTCGAGGGTTGGCTCAGACTCATCTCCAGTGGAAATACAAACCCAGTTTCAGAATGGCTCTTTATGAGTATTTTTCCCAGAGAGATAGAGGGCTTTTGGAGTTCCCAGGTTCTGCCCCTGTCTCTGATATTACTTAAAGTGACTTTCCAAACCACTCTGAACTCAATGGAGCTTTGGTTTCTTTTTCTTTGAAACGCCAACAGCTCTTCCTGACAGAGCATCACAAGAGCAGTATGTAGAGCATCTTGGAAATCCTCAGGGCCCAAGACTGGTCTGGATGGTAGAACATGAGGGAGAGGACAAGAAACTGGCGCAAAAGTGTCCTCCACGACTTTCAACCAGTGAGCCAGAGGTTTAGACCAAATCTGGGAAGTCCCCCAGGATCTACTATTCAGTTCTTCATTCCCTCGTTCCTTGGGTCCGTGAGTCTCCTGATGGGCTGCTGATCAGTGCAATAAAGACCTTCTCTCTCTGATGAGTGGAAAGAGAAAATCTCCGTTACCTCAAGTGGTAGGTATTTGCCCCAGCAGAATACTGGTTTATGGTACAGTGAAGGCCACGCATGCCTATACTGAAACTCTGATTCCTTAGTCAACAAAATGCGGTACTGCCACACTGCTAGAAACCTTACCTTCTCATCCCAACAATAAAAATTCCTTCCTAAGAGGCCAATGGGATAATGCACTGGCTGCGGATTCACTGAGGAGGTGGGGGAAAGAAGGCCAAGTGGCGGCGGTAAGAGAGAGAGGAAACCTACCTCAAGGCCCTGCAAGTAGAGGATTTGGTGCATTAGAAGTGAAGCCAGAACATGAAGGAGCACTCCTGCAAAGCGATGAGCTGGGACGCAGACTTAAAAGGATGGCACAGAACTTCAGGAGACTAAAGATAATATGAGTTCCAGGTTTTTTAGCAGAAATCTCCCTTTCTCCAGAAACAGCCTTCTCCATTGGAGCAGCAAGAAGGTAATAGGCAATGGGACTTTCGCCATTGAATCTACGGGAAGCACTTTCAGACTTACCATCTTACAAGGTGGTGAATGGTTTGCTCATTAGTTCATTTGCTTTCCCCTCCTCCTGCAGATGTAGCCCTGATTTTTTAACAAAGAAAGCTGGTATCAGAGGAGAGAAGGTTAAAGTTAGGAGACGGCTGACCAGTCAGACTCCAACCCATAAATTTCACTAGTTTCTAATATAATCATAATAGCAATAAAAAGGGGCTTTGGAACAGAATGTCTCTTGATCACAACAACATCTGGCATGTTTGTGTCCTGGTGGCGGATTGGCAGCAATATCCCATATGGGTTGAAAAAGGTCATGGCTGGCCACAGGAGGGGAGTTCTTTTCCTAAGGCCTGAGCAGAAAAGGTTGAAAGGTAATATCATCTGGTGATAATCTACTGGTGCCTTACCCTCTGGCAAAACACACATGATACAAAGGGAGGAAAACAGGAGAATAATTAAAACTCAGGAATTCAGCTGAAGGGCAATGAGGGAGCCCAAGTGGCTTAAGGAAAAATTAAGCTTAAAACCTCGGTTTTTCAAGACTCATGTTTCGAAGGTGTTGGTGAGTTGGGTAATGAGAGGGAAAGTAATATATTTCTCGGGATCTCACTGAACAGGCCAGGGCATGGAGGCTGCAGGGTGTCCTGGGCTCTTGGTGCCTGACTTGCCCAGGTAGGAAAATAGTTTACCTGGGCTCCTGTTGGGTCCATGCACCCCTTTCCATGGTGACAAGAATGTGGGTGAGAGAAGGGGATGCACAGGGGTCTCACTTCAATATATCAACAGAGTAAGACTTGAGCGCATCCCCCATCTCCGGCTTTCTGAAGTGAATCTCTGGGTTCTCTGGTTTAGGAGTAGCTTCAGCAAGAGCACTGGTATAAATCCAGAGTTAACCCATTACAGTTAGTGGAGGAATTTCAGACTGAAACTGCTGCAAAACTGCAACTATGGCAGTCCCATGGAGAAAATAAATAGCAAATGGCTCCTACGTGCTGAGGGCAAGACAAGAGAGGTTTGACTTTGCACTGAGATGGATTAAGAGCATACACAGTGCGGAGGAAAGGGGGAAAGGAAAGCTGAGAGGTGGGAACATCTTAACCTGCTGCAGCTATGTCAGAATATCTTTTCTCATCCCTGCATCTATCAGAGCTGGAGTTTTACCAAGACTGAAAGTCAGCAAAGAAAAGTGGGCATAGCTTCTGTAACAACCTCAAAGAGCAGGACATTGGCTTTGTAGCTGCTCCAGAAGATAATACTTCTAGCACCACAGCAGTCCTTGCTGGGAGATGAGGCCACTGCTTCAGTCATAATTATTCAAGGGAAAAATCCTCCTTATTGAAACCCTATTAGACCTTCTTGATATCCAGACAACCCTTCCCAGGGACTCAACCCACACTCCTGGCCTCAGAGCAGACAGAATGAGCAAAAAGTGAAGCAGCAAAAAAATCACAGCGATGGAAGGAAAACAAGCTATCCCTCTGCTTATTTTTTACTTGCTAGATAAAATTTACTGCAAGCCTTGCTGTGCCATGTGGACTTTGTGACGGGATTAAAAATGTATGTTAAATAATAACAAACCCACAAATCATAGAGAAGGGCCAGATAATCTCTCTGTATCTAGTTAAGCAGCTGATTTATGGACCGTGCTCCTTGCCCTGATACCCAGGCCCTGCTGTTGCAGACAGTAGCGTTACTGAGAGCCTAAATGTGAGCAGACTCTCAACAGGGGATGGGACATTTCAGATATTTATTGGCCAGACTTACATGGCCAAATCCACAGAGGTATTTCTGTGTCTAACTGTTGTATAGGTACCTGATTTCTCACTCATTTCAACAGTAAATTAAGCACTGAAACAGGAGCCGTACATTGACATCTGTAAATCTGGGCCTCGCTGACTCCGGCAGAGCAGTGAGGGGTTTTATGATGGAGCTAACGAGCTGGGCAGAGACCAGCCGCCACATCGTACCTCTGGGTGTCTTTATGGCAGTCGTCTTATTTTCAATTTTCCTGTCTGCTCCAGCGCTGAAGCGATAAGTGCAGAACAGATCTCCAAATTGATATGGATATAGCAGTTCGGTGCTGATGCAGGAGACCACTGTGGACTCTTTGCTCTCCTCCATCCCTCCCTTTCTCCAGCAACGTGATGTGGGCCATGTGCTCTCATGTCCACTTGAAGCCAGAGCCTGGCTCTATTAATACGGCATTGCAAAGCAGAGCTTTTGTCCTTTTATTGAAAAACTGATGCTACTAGTGTTTGCTGTCAATGCGCACCCCCCCCCCTCCAGGAAAGCACAAGCTCACCCAGACCAAATGTGGCAGCAACAATCCTGCAGAAATTCATGCGTTGCCATGGGTCTGATCCCGTTGCCACTCTGCCCTTGTCATACATCCCAGTAACCCTGTGAAAGATAATCAGCCTTTTTCCAACCCCGTGAATCCCAGAATTATACCTCTGAAATGGCCCTAGGCCAAATGCTCAGCTGAGGGAAATTGGCACAACGTTGATCTCGAAAGGGCTCTGACTCTCAGAGCAGCTGACCGTAGTCAGGTCTGGAAAGGATGCGGTGGTGTAAAACTGGTGCAAATAAGAACAAAACGAAGCTATCAGAAAAGAGCTGCATGAAGAGTAGCAGTTCTGCTATATGGTGTCCTCATCCGCAATAAAATATCCTGCAATATAAAACTTCAGTTTGCATAAAAATGGCTCAAAGTCACTGATACCTACAGAACTTCACCCATTTCTAGCCAATTCTACCCAATATCACCTCTATACTGTACCAAAAATGTCTCACGGTGCAATAAAATACCACCTTTCTTTCTGTGGTATGGCTCAGGATGTGTCCTTCTTTTGTGGACAAGGAGGTAAGTGGACCCCGAAGAGCACTGCTGGCCGCAGAAAGAATGTGTCTGGGAGAGCAACCTGCTATTGTTATTATTCACACAACTCGATAACACCAAAAGAAAGCAAGGCATGAAGCGAGGACCTGTAACGGTTTTCACAACCAGCCGGGCCAAGTACCGGGGGAAGTATCCTATTGCCTCTTCAGCCTCGGCAGAGCGTACGCGCTGGATTTACAGCAACGATCCCGGCTTGCCTTTGGATTGACGACTGAGGAGAGCCGCTCGTACGCTGTATATCACATCAGAGGGATTTCGCTTCAGACAGGCCTGTGTGGCGAGAAGCATAGGTTCGCCGAGCTGGAAATGAGAAGCGAATTCGCAGATTTATTGGTGGTGAAGATTTTGCTTGGAAGAGAAGCGATGGAAGGAATGTCGGAGAGGTGAGGAGCTGGGCACCGGGCTGGGAGGGACGGCTCAGCTGTGTTTCCAGGAAGGGTGGTTGGGTCACAGACCCAGAAGATAGCTGTGTTTTGGCTCTGTCAGAGCAAGCTATGATCCTGGCTCGCGTATCCCATGCCTGTAGGAAGAATGACCGGTTTACCAGAAATGGGCTGGCTTCTATTCTTGGTGTTAATCTGGAGGAATGCATTTCAGTTCTTGACAACGTTGTCCAGAATCATTTGCCTGCCCCCTGCAAATGAGAAACCAGCCTTACTAATTTTGGTAGGGAAAGGTACCCAGTGCCTTTTAGCCAGCTGGGCCACAACCCATTGGTTTGAGGGGACAATAAGGAAAAGTGTGCCTATCCACTTCTGAGGGTGCTGGTTTAAATTGCTGGTTGTTTAATGAAATCTTAAGCAGAGGACATCACAAACTCTGCCCTGTCTTCTGGGCTTCTGGGAAACAATGCAGGGATGCACCGAAAATTGCTATATGCATTTCCTGAGGGAGACAAGAGGGAAACTCACATGACTTCTTAGAAGCTCCATGGCGAGCAATGAACCCCTGACATTGTGGGTGGCCGCATGTGGCACCCAACACAGGAGAGGTGGGGGCACCATAAAAGGCAGAACATCAATGGTCTCAAGTGAAAAAAAGTCCCACAACAACGTACCAGTCTTCTGGGGTCTGGCTGGGACTTCCCATCACCACAGCTCTGAGGGGTCACACGTGGGGCATTTCCATCCCTCTCTCAGCTCTGACTCTGAGTGATTAAATTCTTCGAGGCAGAGAGATAATTCAGTCCTCATGCCAGAGGAGGCCCTTTCTCGGTGAGCAGGGACGCACCAGTGATGACAATTACCTTTGAATCCTGGGCTATAATTTTTGGATACTGAGCTCAGAGCAGCTGACCTGTCGTTCTACTGTGAGACCTTGAGCCAGGGCCAGGGAGGTCACAGAAAATAAGAGAGCAAGAGAGAAGCAAATGATTCATTCTTTCAGTCACTCAATCCTCAGGAGCAATAGCTATCTCAATCTTCAGCATAGAGGCTGATGATGAATGGTTTTATTACCAATGATAATTTAAACCATGTGCAGTGTTTACCATATTACCTGTTTGCTTTCTTGCCCTCAGCTATGGGAATTCTGCTTTAAAGATACTTTTCTCATACATCTCTTGTCCTGGGATGGGTGAAGCAATGCAGCATGACTGAGGACTTTCATCCTCCCTTTCCAAGAGGCACTCACTGTTTTGGAGTCTGTTTTTCTCCCCTTAAATTGCTTTTTTTTTTCTTCTTTCTCTTCTTAAAAACCTGCCAGACATCTTAAACACATTTAAAAATACATGTCCTCCACTGTAATCCATTATCTAAGGTTCCCATGTGGGCTCCATCATCAGAGACTGCCAGATTGATAGCATGGGTTGCACGGGGCCCCCAGCATGGGACGGATTAGAAATAGGATTAGTGCACACAGAACATCCTCTATGTTTCTACCTTTATTGGAAAGAACGAACGGACTATATAAGGTGAAGGGCATGAGCAAGCTACAAAGAAGTGATCTAGTTACATGGGATAACAGATGGCAAGATGAAGACTGGGGAGGTGGGAAATAATTGGGAAGGGGACTGTAGAGGTTCCTCTGACAGAGTTGAAATGGCGCTATCCTTACTGATGGTTTTCAGCTGTTTGGGTGCATCTGGAGATTCCTGTTTTATTAAAAAGGGTTCATGTTCAAGATAGGCGCAGGCTGAAATCTGAACTCTCACACACCTTGGATGGGTTTGGATTTAGACCTGGATCCAAACTATGTCTCATATATTCAGAGGCTGAGAATAGAGAAAGGCGTCATGTCAAGAGGTAAATGACAAGTATTCAGAAATGAGAATTGTACTGCTCTTGTTACCATGGGTCATCTAAATCAAGGAGGTGTTGTTCCCTTATTGTGCTGATCAGCAGCATGTGTTTCTGTAGGAAACACATATGTCCAAGCCTAAAACATGTTCTGTGAGTAGTCTTGCATTCAGCGTCAGAATGCATGGTGTGTTGTGCCTCCAAAACAACCCAGGGACACAACTATTGTCATGTTTAATAATGACTTCTAGAGCAATTAAGTTGCCTCTCTCTCAGAGACATGTAATTCTGACAGAATGTCAAGTCATATTATTACAAAGCTAATTGTCCTTGGGGATGCTAGGAAAAGTTTCAGAACACCAACAATAAAGGCAGAAAAATCAGAGGCTATATGAAAAGTTTTATATTGCAGAATCTCCTGATTTGAGTTCCAAGTCATGTTTCTTGTGTAGTTAGGACAGCCAGTTCTTCGGGCACTTACAGAATCTGGAAAATGTGCATTTAAAGAAAGCAAATGTCTTTAACGATTTCAGGGTATATCCAGGTAGTATGTCCACATTGACCATAGAAAGACCTCTGGCAACTTCTTGCAGAGATCTTTTCATTCTCCTCTACATGACTCCCATAAGTATTTGACAATTATCTGCCATTTACAGTTTGTCACTTCATTCTTTTCCAGACTGTATATCACTCAATACCCATCCTAATGAACCTTGCTGACAGGTTGGAAATTTATCATCCCTCCCTATTTCTAGTTTTCTGCCTCTTTTGTAGGCCTGTTCCTTAACAGAGCTTACTCTCTCCTATCATAACCATATAATTTCCATAACCATCTCTAATGTTGAACTTAATTGAAGTTTAATTAAATTATATTATTTCTTATCAGTCACCCCCCTCCCCTTTTTTGATGACATGCTCAAAGAACTCTACCAGACCTGGGATGGCTTCTGAATGGAAGTAATACTAGTTTGCTCATTTGGATCTTATACTAGCTATATTAGATATTTCTTCTCAAAGACTGACTGTATTTGCAAAACATCTTAAGTAGACAGATGCAGCATTTGCTACCCATTAATCTGGTGGTTTGGAGACTGGTTCTTATGGGGAACTGCATAGTTTTGGTAGCTACTTTCTTCAAAACCCTTGGATGAACATTATCTGGTTCTAGACTTGCTCCCTCATAACTTTAAAGATCCAAAGAAAATGAGCAGATTCACTTATCCTGCCAGCTTGTGGTGGGGGTTTCTGTAGCCCTAACCAAAATGGGAGAGAAGTGACAAAAGTGTATCTGGAAACAGAGATTAGCTCTTGGTTTCTAAGAGGAATGGGGAGTTTGCATTTTACCCATGTCATCACAGGAAAGCTTCCAATTCTGAACTACATTAGTCAAACTCATGCTGAAGTAGCTCATCACATGATTTGCACAAAATCTAAAACCCCAGATGAGGCCTGGTGAAGATAGCTTGCAGGCCAGCTCCAACCTAATAGCAAGCAGACGCAAGTCCATGGAGATCCACAGCATCACAGCCATTTGCCTCGGGTCTGGTTTTCCAGGAGAACAGGGGTATGCTTGCTTCTGCCACGTTTTTATTTCACTGTGTTTGTTTTTGTCCCTGCAGTAAAAAAGGGAAGAAAAAACCCACCTAAGGCACTGACATGGGATGCAGGAGAAGTTTGGTACACTTTTGGCCTTAAATTACAGGCTCCCTGTGTGACCTTGGGAAATCATTAAATTTGTGCTGTTTCCTCATCAATATTATGGCAGTGCTGTTTTCTTACTTCACACTGTTGTTACAGGAGTTGATGACTGTACATAAATAGGACAGTGAGGAGGTCCTGAAACAGGGTGAAGAGGGAAGACAAAGAGCTGTACAGAGCTGTGTTTCTTCCTCCTAAATCACCATCTCACAAGAAGGGAAGTCGTCATGAGAGATGGCCGCATCAGTAGTTTCTGCAGTTCATTCTCCCAGCTCAGCCTAGCATTTTCACTCACAGCTCAGGGAGAGGTTTCTCATTCCCAGTATTCTCCAACGTGTGTTTTATAGCCCCGATGGGAGGCTGGTGGCTGTTGTGCTGAGATGTGTGACAGCCATGTGGCAAACATCGTTTGTGCATCTTGCTGGATGTGTGCTGAGTCTGGATGGGGTCAGGTTGTTGCACAGAGATCTCAGCTCTGGAGCTTTTGATGTCCTTCCAGGTCTCCCCAAGGTCTTGAGTTCAGGGAGGTCTCTGTCTCGAGAGCCCATCTGTTGGGGCAGGAAGGAGGATTAGTTAGCCTGCCTTACTTTCAAGCAATCTGAGCTGTTTGCAGTGCATTTGCTCCATAATCCTCTCTCAAGGTTCAGCGTGCAACCAAACACATTTGGCTACCCCTAGTGGTTCATTAATACAGTTTGTAATGAAACACTTGGAAAGAAAGCAATAAAGTATGATCCCATAAAGAAAAGTATTGCCGAGAAGGAGAGATGGATTCAGCCCCTAATGCAAGCTGTAGATCAGATCTTTGAAAGTGATGTGGAACACAAACACGGCCCTTGGCCTCGGGTAATGGTTCCTCTTATTTCCTTTGTTTTACAGAGCTGATCGGAAGTGGAGAGCAAGGGTCCCTGGTGCACTGCACAGGCAAATAATGAGAGATGATCCCTAAACAGAAAAGATGTGCTCATGGTGGGGACAGAAAAGGGAGGAAAGGTTTGCTTACTCTCACCTTTTGTCTCTGCCTCAGATCCAGCAATAAACCGAGATCTCCTGAGTCCAGCTGTGTGACCCGCTCGATCTCACTGCCTCTCTGTTCTGGTAAAGGGGTGGGCCAAGGGGTGCAATACCACTCCCTCATCACCTCTGAACACCTACAAAGTGATCTGTAGACTGGCTTTCTATCCAGAACTCAGGTCTGTTTCCAACCACTCCAACATATCCCCAACATGCAGGAGCCACTGCAATCCTGCTGTGATTGGGGAGAAGTGATGTCAGGATGTAGGAAGGCCAGACAAAGAAAATTCACTTCTGGAGGGTTATGGCACGTGTTTTCCCCCATGGGGCCATTGCAGCACGCTAATGCTCAGACAACATCTGGGTATGTAGGTAGCTCTGCTGGGAGGAAGTGTTTCATGAGATGAGTCTGTGTTTGAGGCATAAAGAATAAAATGGGGCTGGATCAGTGCTTGGGGTCGCTGTTTTTCTACTTAGATTATGACCATGGGCCTAGAAGCAAAACTAGGAAATGCAAAGTGGAGACTATTGCAACATGGAACAAGAATCAGAGAGGACTCATATCACCGCCTTTAGAATTTAGTCCTGCGCCCCACCAAACCCTGCTGGGCAGCTTGATGTTTTTTCATGCATGAGCCCTGGCATTGCAATGGTTAAAATATAAAAGTAAATACAAGCTGCTGCTTTACTAGCTGTAGTAGTCAGTGGCTGTCACATGCTCACCCCTCATCCGGATACATCCACAACTCACCAGAGAACCCAAGTAAAACATTAATTGTGTTCCAAAATCACTGTCAGCCCACAGAAAATGTCATGTATGAAAGATTCATGGCAGGGGTCAAGAATCTGGAGAAACAATAGATCAGACCACTGCCAAATTACACAAAATTTGTAATAGGAACGAAAGACGTGGGAGTCTGAATGAAAATGCTCACTTGAGTTACCAATTGTCAGTGTTTTCTCTGGCCTGTGCAGTTTTATTATTGCTCCCCAGCATGTAGAATTTGGACAGAAATGTATTTCTGAAATACAAATAGCAGGTGAAGAAGCTGAGGCCACCGCCGCACAGACATAGGAACAAGTTACCCTCAGCACTGCATCCAGGGCCAGGCTATCTGACAGGCACTGCAGCATAAGGACTGGATTTATCCTGAGCAAGGTTAAGCACCAAATCAAAGCACATAGGAGTGCATTGCCTGGAGGTTCCCCTTTATGGTCTGTGGAAAGAAAGAGGTATTTCCAGAAGTGGACTGAGATGCCCTCTGAAGTCATCTCCACTGGTTGCAGTGAGTCGAGGGTGGTCCTGACCTCAGTACCTCTGAGCTATCTGAGGTCACAGAATCACAGAATCACAGAATCGCTGAGGTTGGAAGGGACCTCTGGAGATCATCTAGTCCAACCCCCCTGCTCAAGCAGGGTCACCCAGAGCACGTTGCACAGGATTGCATCCAGGCGGGTCAAGTAAAATGAATCCATGTCTAAAACTCTACATGTTAAGAGTCTAGAGGAGGTATGGAGGAAGAGTAGAGGAGGTGGAGGTGGGCTCTGGGTGGTTGGAAGAAGTGGAGGTCATAAGTGGAAGACAGGGTAGAAGAGGTTAAAGGCACAAAAATAAAAGGGTTGGGGAGTGAAGGAGGGAGAAAGCCAAGTTCCTCTAGTGAATTATTTGTGGATAAAGACAAGAGCAATTCTTTACAGCCATCACCACTTGTCCAAAACTGTAAATTGTCAACCCTCATGCTCCCATAAGAACTCTACCTAGAGCTGTGAGCATAGGAGAAGAGAGAGAAAGTGCAGATAGACATAATGTTCACCAGATATCAACACAAAAAGCCATTGAAAAGCATGCAGAGAGAGAAACTCTACCAGCTGGAAATACAGAGAAGAGTTAGTCGCATGGGATAGAATCAGACAGAAATGCAGCTGAATCATAACACCCAGATTTTTGGGAACAGATGCACTCAAGAATACACCAGAAAGCTAGAGGTGCCTCATACTGGCCAAATGTGATCAAGGATATCTGAGGTCTGGTGAGCAGATGTTATATATGCAAGGAAATGCTGGCCAAGCAACAAACAGAGACAGTGAAAATATACAGCATCCCCACTAGACTTTGGAACAAACTAGGAAAGGACCTTTTCATCGCAAAGCACACAAACTACCTCATCACTACAGACAAGTGTTCAGACTTAAGCGAAGTAGATGAACTGTCAGATGAAATGCAATAAAGCAAAGAAGCATTTCAGCAGGCACCTTGTTTGACTTGCAGTAACTTTGCATGATTTACCCAGGAAAAGAAATCCCATCACAGCATGTCGCCCCTCTGACCGTGACCAAATGGCAAAGCTGAACCAGCAGTTTTAATTGCTAAGACTTTACTGAAGGAAGCAAAGACAATGCCTGGCAAGCCATTCTCAAGGGGAGAAATACTCTCACTGAAAACCAGCATAATGCTCTGATTCAAGCATCAATGTCCAAGTACTTACCCAGCATGACGGAAGCAAAAGGAATGGAAAAAATATGAGATGAGAAGGAAGACAGCCAAAGACCGAACTTGCTCATAATCTGAAGACCTTGCAGAACACCTTTTGGGGGTCTTTTTCAGGACTGGATTATTTTCCTAGAACGAAATGTGAACTTGGAAGAGATCTCCATGTACTGAGAAGTTAAGGGCATGTGAGAGTGCATTTCTTTGAAACCACAAATATATTTGCCCACTACAAACATGAGCTACAGATACAGATGTAAGAGATTATAGTTCCACGGAGAATTGACCAGTGGGATACCAAACGAACACAGGCCATGAGCTAGCAACAGATACTGGAATATATGCAAAATATCATGTACCCCCAGAAGAAACACATTCTGGATCGTTTCGTATTCTAAAAACACAGGTCAGCCCCAGTTCACTGCAAGAGATACATGAGAGTCTGAAAATACTCAAGGCCTTTGGGGCAAAGGGTGAGGTCTAGTCTAGCCAACTGCTAGACCTCATCTCTGTCTTTTCTTACTCTGTAGATCAGCTGTGGGCCTTGTATTACGTACACGTTCAGTAGCTATGTTATAGACTAAGATGAGAAAGAGAAACCTCTATGAACTCGATACTTAATCCCATAATTCCTCAAAACAAATAAATATTTGGTCACTCTTCCTCCAAAAGGTGTTACTGTTAAACTATGGTAAATTATGCATATCATAAACACAGATAATAAAGAGAGTGTGCTGGAATGTTAAATATAGAAAGAGATTTATTACTATTACATATTTGTGTTTTAAATTTTCCTGCTTCAGAAAACCACATGGCAAAGGGGACCTTACCGAAGGTAGCATCCCCACAGGGGAGAGTAACACAATAGCGTGCTTATGCTTAAAGCAGTTTTAGGGACAGAGGGAGCCCTAATTGTGGGAAATGCTTGACAGAGGAGGACTGCAGCAGGGAAGAAAGGGATCAAGCCTGAGTATTGAATCTCTGTTTATGCTTGAACTCTGGCATCTGGTACTGCAGATTTGCTGGAGGGTAAATTAAGAGGGCTATGGCACAAAAGCAGAGGAAAAATGTATGGTCTGGGAGTAATTTCTAGGTAGTGTTTAAAGTTTGGGGAGACGGGGCAGATTCCTTCCCTGTTTCTTTATACCAAGTCAAGATTTTTGGAGGTTAATGTAGGAAAAAGACCCAACTATCCAACTGGCTTCTGTTACTAGAAAATACATCTGTCTGTCTGACTGTCACACACAGTCTTTATATCTAAACATTATTTCCTTATTCACTCAGGGGATGAAGCACACGGGGAAAGTGATCATCTGCAAGTCACTGAAAGCCCCCATAGCTTTAAAAAAATCCCTTTCCTCTCCCTTCCAGTCTGTCGGATTCATGGACCGGGAAGGATACCCATCAATCAGGTCTGGCTATGTGTTTAATAGTAATGGAACATAAAACACATTTGGGACTCACCTGTTGAGAAATTCAGGTTTCCCTTCAAAATGTCTCACTTTTGCAAACACCAAAATCCTGTGTGGTGATGAGACTTGAAGAAATTCTCCCTATTACTCGGCATGAGGATTACACAGCTGGGATCAGCTTAATTAATAAACACTGTGCTCAGAGGGTCCTCCTCTGTAGGACTGTGCAGGGTCTGCTAGCAAAGAAAAGAGAACAAAGGCTTCAGAACTGCGAGTTCTGATTTTGGATGCTCATTTGAGATATCTTGATTTTCACAAGGTGCAAAGTGAAAATTTGCACCTCTGAAACCTGAAGCACCTTACGTCACTAGCTCTTCGTCTTTTTTACCATTTTTGCCCTATCTATCTCATTCAACTAATCAAACAACACCACACCTAAAACTTGTCTTGTGAAAATGACCTTCTTGCTTCACTGAATTTTATGACAAAATATGACCTATGGCTGCAGACAGTGATGAAGCCTTTGTCCTACAGCAGATAGCTGCAAAACTTGCATTGATCTCAGTGGAACAAGGATTTAGCCTAAGGTTTCTACCTGCTGCTCAGCAGCTGACTTTGGGCAAATCAAAGTGCTTTGGTTCTCCTCCTTCCCTTGTTCACCTTGTCTAGTTGGATTCTGTAGAAGAGAGTCCCTTTTTAGGGGACTTTTTCCATTGCCTAAAGATGGGTTTCCTACGGTGCCTTTGGACCTTCTCCTTGGTTGCCAGGTGGAAGGGAACATCCCTGCTAGCCTGTGTGACTGTCTAAAATTCCCCAAATCATCTCAGATAACTACCAGGTGTAACACATACGCTATGCAAGTGAATTGACCCCAATGTTTTGAAACATCATTGGGCACAAAGGGTCCATGGATCCCAGTTTTTACAAAGATGGGGGGTTCTGCCATACAAATTTTCTGCTTTCCAAAGCCAGAGGGTCATGCTGAGAAGACCCATGAGTCCATGAGAAATGCACGCATGCCCAACCTTGTCTTACATGCCATACAACTAAAGGGAGAAATTAAGTTTCTCCTTTGTGGTCCATTCCTGCCCCTGTTGATATTTAAGACAAGACCCTGAGGGAGCTTTAATCTTGGAGAAGATGGATGTGGCCACCTGAAGATGTCTGTAGTTGGGCCAAAGTCCCTGCTGATATAAAGCGGAAGAGTTGCATTGCCACCTATGGAGCTACACCCTGGAGATACATACTGCGAAGCTTAATCCTGTTTGAACACTTTCTCCTGTCACCTTTGAAGGATTTTATTCCAGTCCCACCTATAAAAAGCCTAACTATTTCATAGCAGGAATAAGACTCTTTAAATCTTTTCTTTTAAAAAAGTGCAGCAAGGAGCTGCCTGAAAAGCAGTCCCTGGAAAGCAAGCTCAGCAGATACTGTACTTTACTGTGCTTGTCTGCAGTCTGGACAGAGTCTCACTAAAAGAAAAAAAAAATCATTTCCATCATCACTGTGCTCTCATTTTGCATCTAGGGTGGTGTGAGGGCCAACCTGCTATTTCAGAGACCCAGCCTCAGCATCCCACCCTTTGCCAAATCACTTCATTTCAGTTTCCCCGCTGGAACAACAAGAGTAAAAGCAAGGGCTGACGACACGAAGCATTCAGTAACTGCAGAGAAGGGATCACGTAAGTACTCAGGAACATGGCTCCAGTGCCTGCCAGAGCCCTTTTCGTAGAGCAGTCTTTGCACCTCTGTGAGGATGGCGGAGTTGCTCTCCCTCATCTCTGGCTATCCCTCCAGATGAAGGAAAGAAGGCATCAGCTATAGGGGAGCAGGGATCCATCTCACCTAAGGTTAGCCACCTGAGAGGTGGATGGGGACCCCAGTGACCAACTCCGGTGTGCAGAAAGGCTCAAGTGGACCTGAAAACGCACCTTCTGTGCTCTCAGTCACTGCCTGATCAGAGAAGCAGCCTGGCACTTTCCACAGAGAAACCCAGACTTGCCATGGAGGCATTGGTGCCTTGCTGAGAAGGGCTGGCCAGCCATCATAATGTTGTTCAAATGGTCACTAAGGATGTCCTGCCTCTTTTTGGAGCTGGGGCAGGGATTAAATCAGCGTCTGCACCTAATGCTAAGCTGTAAGTTCCACCCGTTCAGTTGTTCTTGGTTTCTCCTCTGTTCCTTGCCTTGACCTGCTAGTTTTTCCTGCCCTTATTAAAAGAAAAAAAAAATAGCTCCAGCGTGGAAAAATGACGACGGGTGAGAACAGTACCCTTCCTACACCCAGAGTGATGCCGGCATTGCTCCCTCTGCTGAAATGACTCTTCAAGGGGTTCACTTGAATGTTCATGGGGGTTTCTGCTGTCCCTCTCCCTTTATTTCCAAAGAAGTCCTTGCTTGACTGTCACTGTTTGTGTAAGCATTAACTACAGCCATACAGGACCAACAGTCAGACTGAAGTTAGCAATAACACAGCTGCTTGATGACACCCTATCTTCTGTGACAAAGGCTCCTTCCCTTATTTCAGATAATGATGGTATTTTTTTATTTATGAATAAGCAATTTTCAAGGAGATGAGAAGCAATGAAACAGCCCAAGCTCAGTCCGCTTTCTGGGGACACAGGAATCCACACTAAATGGGATCCATCCCACAACTGTTAGTGTAAATTAAGCAGTTTCTGTTTTAAGTGCCCCAAGATGCACATGCTTGTCAGACACTAATAGTTTTAAGTAAATGATGACCCTTGTGTGACTGGGTAAGCTCTGTCCAAACCCTTACATGTTTCAGAATCATTCAGGCCTTGATCTAGCATTTGCTAATTGGAATAGTCTTTCTGACAGACTAAATATTTGCAGATTCTCTTTCCCTGGTGGTACAGTCAAACTCAGGAATCTCTAGCACTGACATCCTTCTGGCACTGTGTCTTAGGTACAGACCCCTGGGAAGGGAATATTGAACTTAGACATTATTTGGAATTGATTAGCATCAGGTCTTCTGGCATCTGTCCCAGTCTTCCTCTCCATATATTTTATGGTCTCCCTTTTTCTATTATTATTTTTCAAATAAAAGGAATATTTTTGACTAACATTGGGTTTTGAGAGAGACTGAAGCACATCAGGGGTTGCTTAAAAGTTTCAAGGCAAGGCTGACCTTGCTAATTTTTTTCAGGGTTACTTGTTCTCCTGGAGAGAGGTTATTGTGATTTAACTGCGGCAAAGACTCCAGGGTAACATACCTGCCAGCCACGGTTGTGGGTAGGGGAAGTCAGCTCCACGGAAAGGTGCTATTGGAATGAAAGAGATGTAGTTAGACTTAATGTAATTGCTTAATTGCCCACTTCACTACAGCCCTGCTATATAGCACTGAGCTGTGTAATTCTTCCGCGCCTCAGCTCCCTGGATGCAAAGCAGAATGAATCCACCCTCTTTCCCACTCTTTCCTCTGCTCTTCTTACTACACGTGTGGGAATGTTCCCCTGAATAATAATGTAGGAAAGGCTGTACTGGGTTAGACCAGAGATCCCATTGCCTCCCTGTCCTACCTCTGAGAAGATGCAGGAGCTCAGGAAAGAATGAGAGAAAGAGCCTGAATATGGCAAGACCAGTTTCATTTGTGCCCTCACTCTGTTCCAGGACCTTAAAAGACATTTATTTTCCGACTTCCTTCAGTTCCTGGCTTTTTTTGTTGAGACTGTAGACTCAACCTCTGAGGCAATGTCAGTGCTGGGTGTTGCCGTCTGCCCATTAGAAGTGTAACTGAAGTGTAACAGAAGTACCTTCACACCAGGACCTAGGCAAGGGACGTGCTTTCTATCACTATTAAGCTGGACACGCAGCACCGTGTGTTCCACCCATGCTATATTTTTCAGGACTGTGTCTGAATCATTTTTCAGGTTCCTGGGCATGAATTACAACCACAAGAATATCACTGAAGATCCTAAACAGCAATGTGAGACCGCTTCACTTCCGTTTCTTTTACCAGTTTAAGAAGTGCACAGGTGCTTCCTAGCAACTCTCTATTCAGAGACTTTAAGGATGGGGGAAACCATTTGAACCCCTGATTTTGTCTCCTGCATAGCAAAAACCAGACAATGTCACCCAGTAACTGGACTGAGCCCAGTGACATGGGTTGGTTTAAAGCACCTCTTCCTGAAGGCACCCTAAAGACTGGCCAACCCTTTAACCATTCCTTGGTAGATTGCCCCAGGATGTCAATCTCCTCCTTCAATTTACAAGGCTCACTTGGTCGTAACCAGCACTTCTCTGGCTTCAGCTCCCAGTTGCTGGCTCTTGCTATTTTTTCTCTGAGTAGACCCCTTTATTATTCCCTTATGTTCAGCTAATACGATTGTAGCTCTCCCTGGAAACATGGCCTGGTTCCTTCTCCTGAACTTGGGGCAGCTCTTACCCCATACCTATGCTCACATAAGAGAGCCCTCAGTTAACCAGCAAAAGGGGTAGGCATGAACCAAGACAACCAAGGATTTTGCAGAAGAAATCTTCCTCTTCTCCCAAAACTATTACCCAGAAATGAAATTGCAGTCAGGTTTCTCTCTTTAGAGGCAATGACGTCAATTCAGGATTCTTAGTCAGGGACATATTTCAACTTCTACCTGCTTTATTGTAAAGGGAGTACTTAGGCAATTTTTAAGCGAAAAAAGCAGTGAAATGAACTGAAAAGTTCTTAACTGAAAGCAGTGAAATGTTGGGGCAAGGCTAAATCCCTGTTGTATCAGAGTAAGGCTACCAGAAAGCTCTGCAGTGGGAGGAGAAGACAACTCCAGCAGGATGCAGTGAGGTCCCACTTTATCAGCTCGCTCTGCACTTTCATGACTTCCCAGATGGTTTGACAGTGGCTGCCGGTCAGGCAGCCGAAGGATGTGTTTTTTGCTCAATCTACCGTGTAGCATGTGGTTTCTGAGTCTCATAGCTCAGCCTTGTACACTGTCTGGGATCCTCGTAACGGGGAGACATCGGAGGGCTCAGTCCAACCCAGAGTGACTGTTCCGTACTGCTGTGTCCTTTTTCCCGGCCTCCGTCTTAGCTGCACCTCAAGTGTCATCCAAAGCCTAGTGAAGTGAAGAATATTTTTCCATCGACTTCAACAGGCTTCAGATCAGGCTCCCAGCGTGTGCATGTCTTACTTCCAAGTGCTGCTAGCCCGGTTCAGACGCGGTGTGTCTGAAGGCTCCTGGCATGCACCGCCTGCAGCTTTTCTGTTCAGCTCCGAGCCACATGTCCAAGGACTTCACGCCTTGAGCACGGGCCATTGCCTGGCTGGACGTGTGGCTAGATCCAAATTGCCAGCACCTTCCCGCCCCCGCGTTAACACCTTGTCCATGTGTAATTTCAGAGCCGACCGGCATGACGGTGTGGTTGACGTTTCTGGGGGCCCACCTACAGCACTGCACCATCCCCCCCTCCTGTCACGCACACGTATTCATGCATATGCGTGTGCAGAGCCATGTGCACTTCCTGGCTTGGTTTCAACAGGCAGAAAATAAAAAAGTGGGAACCTCTGGTCTAATCTGCAGGGACAGGATTCCTGAATTAATAAGTCACCAACATCTAATTCACCTCCCTGTCCTTAGCAGCAAATGTAATAATTCCCTCTTTACCTCTAACAAAAGCAATAAAAAGAAAAATCAAAATAGAAAATTCCTGAACAATGCTTTTCTTTTTGCTCCCAATGTCGGTAAGTGGGGTACTTTCACAATCTTGAAATTAAAACAATCCAGACAAACAATATTTCGATCTCTGTCCTGCTTCCTGGTGCAATTATTCCTAATGTTTGGCCTCAGATCAGAGACAGCAGCAATCTCTATAAATACGACAGTGGAGCGGAGAGCTATTTCCAACAGAAACGCCTCCCGAATCATGTCAGGAATTTATGAGGCTGAGAACAGGCCAAGATTGAAATATGTTCTGGATCAAATGGCATTGCATAGGTGGCTCTGATCAGCTTGGCAGTGGTGGGATGAAGGAGGAATCCTCCAGATGGAGGAGTGGAAGGATATTTATTGATTTAAAAAAATAATAAATTAAGGTTAAGAGTGACAAGAAAAAGGCAGTGGTATTTTAAAACTCAGGATCTGGCAGACAGGACCAGCAAGGAAAAGGCTTTAACAAGTCTAGATTCCTCTGCATCTTTTATTTTTTAGTGTTGTTCTTATACTTAAAGCTCTCTGTACCACTTTGCACCTGGTACACAGGGAAAGGCAATCCCCATACCTTTACTCTTTTCCCTCTAATTCCTGCCTTCCTGGCGGTATGCTTGCAAAATTCGGGCCCCCTCATTGCAGACTGTTTGGAGAAGTTGTTGGCTGGTGGCTTTCACTCAGTGCCTGACTATCTTCAAATGTAATGTGAAATATCTCGCTGGTCCCTGTCTTCCTGAGACCACGGCAGGTTCGTGGTCTCCTTGACAGCTCTGAAGGTGCAGCCCCATGCACCACTGAGAAGCAAGGGAAGCTGGAAAAGCAGCATCAGCATCTATTTTCCTTCACTGTGCTTTCCAAGACTCAGCGTTAGACCTTTTTGCTCCCTTTTCCTGAACCAGGAGGTGACCAGCACTGCAAGCAAAGGGTCTCACCCGTGTGTAGAGGCACAGTGACCAGCACTGACTCAGACAGAGCAACAGTGTCTTTAGGGAGCAAAGTGCCAGCGCAAAGCAGCATCAAAGCCTCACCAGGAGTCACCAGAGGCCAACTCCTGGTTCACACCCTAACAAGGCTTTTGGGCAGGGATAGTAAGTACGGTGCCAGGTTTTGTGAGTCTTGGCTGGACCCCATGAATACCAGGCTGCTTTTGAAGGAGCCGTGATGTTCTCAAAGGTCCCAATTACTTATTTTTTTTCCAGCGAAACCACTTCTGGATGTCAGATCCAAAAAGCAATATTATATAAACATCAAGGTAGCATCACGTGGCTAAACAACCCTGATATCCCATGTGCGTGCAGGGAGTAGGGAGGTCATGGAAAGGTCATGGCCTCTGTGAATTTTTGGCCTGATTTGCTAATTGTTGTGACAAATCAGTCTGCGTTTGGTATGGCACCATCTACACTGTCTCTGTAGTCAATGGAAAGGGACAGGCACCCCAAGAGAGCAGTTTATCCACCAGGGTCAGATATCAAAGACAAGATATTGAGGGAACATGGACAGCTATTTTTGTCTAGATTCCAACAATTAGGAGTAATGCCTGTCCTTGGCACCAGACTCATATGTCAACTCAGAGATGGGATACAACCTCTCTTTTCCATAATGTCCATGTTACTGTTATATGTATGTTGAGGGGAGCATGAAGGGAATAAGGAGAGGTTATTTTTGAATAAACAAGGTCACTGGGAAGCGCCTATATACTGCTAACATGAGCATGGCTTAGAGCTGGTGTGTCTAACAGAAGAAGAGCTGTAGCAGAAAAGAGGGTATCAGTTAAAGTGACTCTCACCTCAGGGCCAAATTCTCCTCAGCTTCAGCAGAAATTCCCAAGGATCTGGTACATTTGCACTTAAATACAATAAAGCAATGGACTCACCAGTGTCAGAAGCTGTGAGGGAATTGCAAAAGAAAGGATTCATGAACTGCCTTTTAAAATTCTTTTTCAAAAATTTGTTGCTGACTACTTCTGGGTGCAGGACACTGTCTGTGACCTGGGCTAGTGGGGTCATTTTTATATTGGTATGTTTGTAAGGGCAAAACACAAGTTCTGCATAGACATCACTTTTTCAGGTGTTTCTCCCCTACTTGTGAGGACTTAATTCAGTTCTGCTGTGGAGGCAGTTGAAGTTGTTTTAAGGGTGAGATGTTGCCCTGACTCACACCTACACAGCCTGTGGGGCTGTGCTGCATTCTTACATCTCCTCTGGCCCCTCTGCGCATAAGCTGCAAATACTTAGGCTTCTTGGCTCTCCCTTGCCAAAGTGAAACTTAAACCCTCATCTGTGTGACCCCTGACTTTTGCCTCAAACCTTGCAACTTGTATATCATTACTGAGTTCCTGCCCCGTTGTTCCTGGGCCTCCTTTTGACTTTTCCATCAGCTTCACTGGAGGTGGAGTTCCCATCTTTTTCCAATATTCTTCCACCCAGAGCTCTCATTCCTGGGACGGGTCCATAACGCGTAATCTTCCTCTCATGTTCCTGCCAGGTAGATCTTTATTAGTTTTGGTCTACGTGTTGGATCATTGTTTGGATCGTTGCATGATTAAGTCCTGGACAATAACAGGATCCTGTGCATTCGCTTGTGTTTCCGTAATTGTTTCCAGGACTTAAATTTCCTCAATTAAAACAAAATAAAATAAAAAAAGCTACAAACCTCCCACTGCTACCCTATACTTGCAAAAGCCATCTCAGCAGTGAAACAATGCCCTCAAAATTTGGTTTTATATGTTACAACCCAATCTCAATAACTTTTGTTGCCTTTGACAGTTTTTTATTGCTGTTTCCTTTAACACTGGTCAATATTTGCATATTGAAGTTTCTGTGATGCTGGAATGCAGCCATGTCTTTGGAAGCAAGCCCTGGCTCTATCGGGAATGCCTCTTAGAATGAAAGAAATATCTGAATTTCCTTAATTTGTGCAGGGATTTCCCGTTCAGTAGCTTGGCCGGCCCTGGTGGAATAACGGCTAAAGGAGACGTTGTGCCCTGTTATTTTCTTCGTTCTCTTCATGCTTTAAAGGTCAAGATGATGTAAGCTGCAGCTCTGCTAAACTGAAGGCAAATCTTCAGATTATCACTACGGAGGGACAATAGAAGATGTAGCTGGATTTTTGCAAAGGAAGCAACAGTGGGATCTGTTTTGAATGATTAAGATTTGGAGAAGTTCCTAAAGATTGGGAATCCATGTGGCATTCCTACCATAAAATATACCCGGCGGATAGAGAGCTAGCACCAATGGTTATTATAGCAAGAACACCTGTGGTCTCTGAGAGCTGAGTGCTGTACAAAAGGAGACATTTTGGGGGCTTGTAAGTCTGCTGTGACACATTTTGAATACTGGTTCTAGTCCAGCTTGGTTTGCTAGCACTGAAAAGCCCCAGTCTCCTCGCTGCTCGGAGTTAGTAAACAGACATACGTTCTCCTTACAAAAGCCACGGTTGCCCCCGTGTGCTCTCCTTGTTATCAGCGAGGTGGGTGGTGAAGGAGCTACTTTAGGCTCACTTCCGATTTATCTCCGAAGACCTACCAAGCCTTTTGCATTGTTTGACCGAGGCACAACACTTCTACCCTTGCAGATGAGCCAGTGTCTCACAGCTAAGGCCAGCCTGGGAATGCCAGCCTTCTTTGGCCTACCTGACTTGCGACCTGCAGACCTACTTCACACAGTGGTGCGTGAAGATAAAACGGCGATAGCTATCTCCTTTGAGGTGGGCCAGACGCAAGATTTGAGGCACCTCCTCCCAGCACGTACAGAAACAGGACAGCAAACCCCTTTCCCCACAGGAATGGAGGTGAAGGCTCACAAGGCTGACTGGCTTTCATGTCACTTGAGGATGGCGCTTCCAGACCAACAGGAAGGGCATCGTGCAAAGAGACACAAGTTTCTGAAGTCAAAGCCAAGACAGCTTTTTCACTGGTGACCTTTCGATCGCTTGTTCTTTTAGCAAAAATAGACCAATGTGTGTCCATGATTTTACAATAAGTTGTTGCCTGAGGCACCTACCTACCACTTCCTACACGGTCAAGTCATTCATATTCCCATAGACCGCACCCGGGCTATCAAATAGATTTAGACCACAAGCATTTTGGCACAGAATTTTTTTATATGTATAACAACATATCCCTGTTCCTGGTGTGTGGGGACCTAGAGGTTTGCTCTAATATTTGTAGCAACGTCAAGATATTCCTGGAATGTCAAACCCATGCATTCTGCATTAAAGATGATCTGGATTTTCTTCTTCACAGAGCAGTCAACATCTGCTGTCCTTTCCTTGTAGCGATACAACCCATCGTCCATGAGCAGCTGGATACTGGGGCTCAAACACATAACCAAATTATGACAGTTGAACACATTGCCACATGTTGGCTGAGATGTAGTAACTGTCCCAGTGCATATTCTTAGTGCAAGGCAAGCAGAAGTTGAACACTTTTGCATGGTAAGCTGAGCTAACGTGAATTACCTCACATTTGGCTGCCATGGCTTACCTTGCATTTGATAACCCTATTAAACTGCCATAACTTCTTTAACCCTGTTGTACTGAGGACCTAACCAGGAGTATTTATGGATACTTTACTATGTTGGGTTTTGACTGTTGCCACATGTCTTACCAAAGGAAGATTTCTCTGAGTCATGAGTTTCATCACATGAAGGTTAGCTGGGAAGCCAGTTAGATAAATATATATCTCACAAGCTATTTCCAATGACTGCACTGGCAAAAGTCTTTTTGCCCTCTAAGGCCATGGTTCCCCTAAATTCACAACAGAGTCATCTATACTGTTAAACCACAGCAGGGTTGTGCTCCAACCTAGCCTTAAAGTCCAGTTGTACCGCCTGGTTTGTATCCCTGCACACAACTCGGGTCTGGCAGCAGACTGGCTGGTCCACAACACATGGCATTTGGCTTTGAGTCTCCTCTGGGCCTTTTGCGGTGCCCCACAGCCCTAGTTCATAGTAATTACTTTGGGGGGGGGGGGAGTCAGTTTAAAGTGTCTGAAATATTATGTGGGCTGTGCTGCAGCCTGCCAGAGCAATGTTTTTATAGTTTGAAACTGAGGGTAGGTGTTACGAGCTCTGAGATGTGGCATAAAGACTTGTGGGGGAGTTTGAAGGTGCAAAGCCTGTCGGGATAGTATTGACGGATGGCGCAGGGCAGAGGAGCCAAAACTGGTGCAGTCGCATCAGCAACACCTACTCTACTAAATAGAGACGCCTGGGGCCGTTCTCTGGCCCCGAGGCCAAGTGTCACAGCGTGGCTTGTGTCCAAACACCTAAGCTCTCCTCTCCACGAAAGCAGGTTTGCGAGTGAGCTGACAATGAAGCAGTGTAGACAACCGGCTCTCTAAGACCTGAACTTGCTCCCTGGACCTCTCTTATTTGGCAGTGAGGATGTTCCCTGCAATTCTGAGAATAATTTCAGGGATCTTTAGACCAGCTCCTTTATATGTCTTAGAAGCAGGAGGGACCTTCTTATGGGGACTTCTGGGGATTTATAACACAGTCTAAAATAATATGGCTCTCCAGCACTCCTTCATCAAATGCTACACCAGAAGCATTATCTGCGTCCAAGTCAAGGACAGTCCAGAAGTGAAGCCCACCATAATTTTTGTTGTCCCTTTCCATAGGCCATTCACACAGGCAACACCAAATGAGGTTATTATTAAAAAGTGTCATTCTGCATGGGAGTGATAGACTCAGCACCTTCAAGATGATGATAAATCCATCAATGGCTTCATGCCACTAAAAATGAATTGGGCCCTGTCTCTTAGAGGTAAGTATCTGGCTCTCATTACTGTCATATCTGAAAGGTTCTCAGGTTGACAGGGAAGTAATGGCCTCATTCTGCAGATGAGGAAGAAAGGCAAAGACAGATGAAATGTCCTAAACAAATGTCACATCAGAAATCTATTAATTTCATATGAACCATGTCCACAGCAGTGACAACGGGATCACCTTGTTAAAAAATTCTGTACTGTGTAACTCGATAGTTTTGTGCAACAGTAATAACACACCCGTTATATCTTCTCAGGATCTTCCTGCTTATGTTATGCAAAAGTTGGCTAATACATCCCAAATGTCCCAGCTGGTTTATGAACAAATACACATTAGGCTGGCTAGCAATCACTCAGACAAAGACTTGTTAGGCAGCTCTTTGTCATTTATTTTTTTTTGCTCAGACATTAAACAGCCTTGTCCATCTAGATCATAAAACGTCTTCCTAACCCTGCAGACTGTTAAAAAGTGTGCCTGCAGACATTTACTGTCACATCTGGAAAAGCCCACGCTATCATAATGACTGTAATACAGATTTCATCAGAAGACTTATGGAAATTAAGCTGGATGCACCAAATCCCTTGCAAGCCATTCCACATTAAGCACGTAAGTTTTTACTCCCTCTGTTTTGGGGACTGTGTAACAGTTACACAAGCTGGAGGTGCAGAGCTTGGGTTGCAGGTGAGTATCCAGGAATGGCATTGGATCAGCCTTGAAGGCATTCAGCTAGGCTAGAGTTGTGCAACTTTCTCTATTCCAGCGATCCTGTCCCCGACTCTTGCTCTGCACTTGGGTTCCTGAATGCTTCTGGGACCCTGATGCATGATTCCTCTGCTGAGACTTGCTAGCCTGCTGGAGCCACATCTCCTTCTCTTGACAAATCTTTGGAGAAACCCTAGGCTAGACTACAACTTCTTTAACAAGTGCTTCGGGCAGGGGACAGTACCAGTATTTGCTGCAGTGCTAGAAGAGACTGGATGCTTCCTACATATATATGAGCTGAGATGCCTCCTAACTCACCCTCTTGTTTCCTAACTGTTTCCACTCTGTGGTGTGGTATAAAGGCTACAGTGAATGGTCCATGGTCTGGATCAGGATACAGTAATACAGCTAATGGGTGCTCCCTAAACTCACAACTGCACATCCTATGGGTGGCTCCAACACTTGCTGTGGGTGGTGAAGAGCAGACACGGGAGAGCCCTTGGCCTGTGATTGCTGATCAAGCTGATGGAGAACTGATCAGCTAGAAGCTGGCTGTGCACTTTGGTGCTATCTTCAAATGATGGAGGTGGCGCCATTACATTTTCCTTGAGTGTTTCATCCCCTCCTAGGGCCGTTCTGCCATGTGGAGACCTGCTGCTCTGGGGACTGAGCCCACAGAAAGGCCATTGCTATCAAGGCGAATGTGTGCAACATGAAATTTTGCACAGTGTAAACACTGAGAAAGATTTCTCCCCTCAAAAACCTCCAATGTCACAAATCCAAGTACTGGAAATCTCTCTGAGAAAAAATCTTTTTCTCTTAGTGAACATAGACAGGTTTTACTCCCAAGTTTGATTTCAAGCCAGGAAGGAAAAAAGTCCTTTTCAAGAAAGTTTAAAAAACTGGGAAAGAAATACAAAGTTTACAAATTCCTTTCAATATTCCTCCTTATTTTACCGTCATTACTGGAAATCCACTGGGCCTGAAACCTTTCTGGCTTGAAAACCAATCAGGTGACATTTTAAAATACAGTCTTGAGAAGCAATCAGTGACTTCATTCCCTCTTTTTCTTGATTGCTGCACTTTCTTTTCTCCTTGGTTCCCAACCTTATGCACTCCAGCCCACTCTTAAACCAGCTATCTGCCTTTTCACACACACAAAGGAACCCAGTCATGTAAGACCTCTGACTTCCCACTCATTTCTAGAACCAGGTCACAATTGACTACATATGTTTAAAAACTGTACACAGACTTTGCAACAAACTCTGCCTTGAGTAAACCATCACTCCTGATTCTCTTTGCAGATACTTTCCCACAGTTGCAAAACAATGATAAAGTGGGTGCGAATGCCATCATACATACTCTTTTACACCCACTTGGAGGCCTTTCAGGCTCCAGGGTCTGAACTGGGCCGAGAAGAGGTGGTTGGTATCTCTCACTCTCTCTTCTCTCAGCAGGGAACTTGGCAGGGAACTCTCTTCTCTTGGAGAAGAGCGCGTGTTCCTCCCAGCCCGCTGAAGACAAGGTGCCACATCTGCTCTCCAGTGAGGAAGGATGCCACAGGACAAGGAGCCGGTCTCTTATCCAACTTGATTTGAAGTCAGAAAAGCCAGCTGGTGTTTAGTTTCCCCAGATGATTGTAGAGTTTGGCTCCTCATCCTCCTATCCATGTATCAGAAACAGAGGATGCTGGACACCGGTGAGGCTTGGCGGTGCCATGAACCTCCTTATGGACCAGTTCCCCAACTTGCAGCCCAGTGACTCAAGATGGGGAGGTCTCTGCTTCCCCTGCAGACCTCATTTTGTGTTACCTGAGCATGTTTCCATAAGCTCAGACATGGTGAAACATGCTCACACCACCCAGGCTAAGGCCTCCAGCTGAAATGGAGTCGTCTGTGACCCAGGTGAGTCTCAAGCAATGAAGTATCTTGGGAGTTTGTTCTTGAACCCCCATGGCCCAACATTAGATAGGCTTGGGAGACAGGGAGGGTGCCAGCTGTTAGAGACATTTTGGGATCAGTCTCTGTTCCCTGCTGTGTGCTCCTCTCTCTGAGCAGCGGTATAAAGGAATTTCATTAAAGGGGGAACAAGTGTAGTAATGGTACAACATATGGCTGGACAGACCTTCCAACTACATCTCACCTGCTTGCAGGCTGAGCCCTAGTCATTGTCCCCAGACATGTCATCGGGTCTCAAGCCTTGCCAGCATCCCCATCCTCTCTGCCTTTCTGCAAAGGGCTATGGAGGAAAAGGGCAGCAGGCTTAGGAGAACCAGAAGGTAGTAAGAGACCCATCTTTTCCTTTTCAGTCTCCTCCCTCAGCCTCCATTTTATTAAGCAAGAAGGTATCTGAGTACATGTATATGAAAATGTGACCTGGTATCACTAGAGAGGATGAAAGTGGTTTATTTTCTGTGGTCAAGAGCTCGGTGAGTGAGGATTTTTTTTTTTTTTTACTAATAAAGTTCCTTTTTCTCCCTACAGGCCCTTCGCCATGTGTCATGGCCCAGGAGCACTGTTTGAGCTCTCTGCTTCAGGTACAAAATCTCCCGGGAGGCACCAGGCTGAGAAAAATAAGCAAATGTGAGCTGTTTCAAAAAGGCGGCTTCTATAAAGCAGCCCGCCCCCCTGCTTCCCCACACCTGCCTTGGCTATCCCCGGTGGTGGTGGTCCAGATAGACATTATCATGACTCCAGCTCCTCACAGTCAAAAACTGTATGTGCAAAGTGCTCATCTCTGAGAGGGATAAAAATGGGATGTTGAAGCCTCTTTCATCCAGGTAACAGGATGCGTGGATCATTAGGATGCTGGCCCACATGTCTTCCTAATATAATGGGAAACTGTTGGGTGCCGAGTTTGAAAGCAGGGAGTTCTTACACATTTTGAATTACAGAGACAGTGGATAAGGTATAAGATGCAGCACTGGGAGCTCAGACCCTAACCTAGGACCCTCCTAATTACCACCATTACTGCATCTAGCCTTGAAGGACAACAGTGGTCCCATCCAGCTTGCCATGGGTGAGGGTCCCGGTAACTAGGATCTGTGGGTTTGAACCTCACCAGCTGAGGAGGTCTACAACTCAGGTACCATTTGACTACTGGTTATACTGTAGCAGGAAATCCCTCTGCCCCTACCGTACCTCTTTGAGGAGGTAGACAGTTAGACAGGGTGACAGCTAAACAAAAATGGGAGTGGCATGGAGAGATTGAAGAGGGATCCCTTTCAGTACAAGACCCTTCTCTTGCAGAAAGAGGACTAGGGGACACCAAATGAAGCTGTTAGGAGTCAGGTTCACGACAAACAAAGGAGTTAGCTCTTCATCCAACGGAGAGGTGAGCTGCAGAACTCTCTGCAAAAGGATGCTGTGGATATGGAAAGGTGACATGAGTTCAAGGGGAGCATGTGGTATTTCAGGAAAGGGAAACCAAAGGGTTACAAAACTCATAAAGCCACATTTCAGCCTCCAAGGCTATGCCTGTATTAATGAACCAACTAGAGCCAGAGCAAGGGCTTCCGTGGTCTTCCAGACTGCCTAAATGTTAGCTTATTTTCTATCGTGTTTGAGTCCCATGACAGCTAGTGAGTCCGGACAACATCCAGGCATGGTCATCCTAGCAAAGGGCAAGGTCATTCACAAAACTCAGTATAGGTGAGGTCATCTGTTGGGGGATAAGAGCCATCTGTTTTCAAGTTCTGCTATGCCACTTGCCATGGGGACCAGCAAACAGACTCCAGCCTGTTTTATTTGCTAGTAAAGTGTAGCCAAAGATGCAGGTATCTCAAGGCTGTACATAGGTGTTTGAGTTCAAGAAAAAAGCGTGATTTCCAACATGTCTCTCTTTGGCAGTGCCTGTTGGCTAGGCTGAAACATTCCCCCATGAAACACTTCAGGCTGTTGTGAGCCCCGTTCTGAGATGCCGGTGATCCCTATTTAGACAAACCCATCTGCCCTTACCCCATTTGATAGCAGGGCTGCATCCCACTGGACCACTACCCATTTCTCTGACCCAGGGAATGCAAAAAAGGTGTGATGCAAGCTGAGTCAGGTGCCAGAAAGACCATGGCACCCACGGCAGCAACATAATGTCTCATAGCTACCTCGCTTCTTCCACAAATACCAAACCTGTTCTGGTTGAAACAGCTCGCCTGTCTGATAGGGTTTCTGCAAGTGAGAATAATGTGGTCCATCTGGTAGCTCCAGAGCTGGGATGTAAGCCCAGCAGCTTGGTCAAAGTCCAAATATAAAGTTCAGCTATAGCTGGGACCCCATACTTAAAGGATAATACGGTTTTCCACTCTCCAGCCTACTCCTATGAAATCCCAACTATAACCGAGCACAAAGGAGAACAGGAATATGAATAGGTGTTTCATAGAGAAATTCTTTTCTCTGACTCCTTGTGTCCATACATTTATCCTGTTTCAAGGACAAATTGGCCAGAATAGAGACAGGAACTCAGCTCCAAGAATTTGGGATTATTATCACTAAATGAATTTACCTATCTCTATAAGAAGAACAATTACTTTGTTTTTCCTCCAAGTATATCAAGTATTGTTGATAATTTAGGAGAGTAATGCTGAACTACTCTGGCAGTACAAATTATCTTAATCAGAGAAAGTTTCTGGGCTATTTTACATGAGGATGAGGTGAAACAGGTCCCAGAGCGCCAATTCCAAGTCACTGATTATGAAAGAAGTCCGAGATGAATTAGCTGAGGTGGAGACAGCAACAGAGTTGGCATGCCTATGCAGATGAGCTATCTCCCATCCTCAACACTTTTGAGATCCGAATCCTCTGCCGAAGTTCACTGAAATCAGCCACTGAGTTCAGAAGGTATCTGAAGGTACAGAGGATGGACATACAGAGATTCATGGAAAAAAAAAAAAAAAAAAAAAGAATGTGATCCCCAAAGGGTTGTATTCTAAGGAAATCAGGTCCCAAATTGCAGTCCTTCCAGCCTACCAGACCTTGCTACCTCTGCTATAGTTCTCAGCACAGACAGACAAACTCTGGCAAAGTTTGCTATGTGATTTAAGACATGACCACTCCTAAGCATTCACTCCTTTCCTAACCCTCCACCAGATGTAACTTGCCCTGGTACAAGCAGAACAAGACTTTCACCAGTATCTCAGATGTCCCTAATCAGACGCCCACTACCAATTGCCGCTCCTGAATCCATTTGCCCCAAGACATGGCCCTGCCTGCAGTGTCCACAGAAAGAGCTCTGCCAGTCTTCTGGATGAAAGAAAGCACATTTCCAAAGAAGCACAAATGCTATTCTCCCCTCTTACTGCACTGTCCTTCCTGCACAACATTGCCGTGGTGGGTAGAGACCTCGTCCCACCTCCTTCCCTCTTGAACATCCAACCTGTAGGCTGCATCCTTCACAGCTCCAGGTGCCTCTGGAGGCCCCTGAGATCCTTGTAAAGCACCGTGGGCTCCAGCGTGGCTTGCAAGCTGTCAGTACCTCATACAGGTTATTCAGCACCTCAACTTCAAGTGACTTGCCCATGATCTAAGAGGGCACTTAAACCATTATCACCCAATTCCTGGTCTGTTCTGCAGCCACAAGGCCATCTTTCCTCTTGTGTTGTTTAACCATGCAAGCAACTTGGGGATATAAAGGATATGAAAAAAATATGGCATAAGATACAACTGTGTTTTGACAAAATGTTCTTGTAGCTAATATAATACACAGTTCAATGCACTTTACAAGGCAGGCCCTCTAAAACCTGCTACCAAACACCAGAATTCATATGTTCAGCTGGTATAAATCAATTTTGCTGATTTACACCAGCTGAGAACCAGGTCACAACTTCCTAATTAAATAGCTTCCTTTTGGGCAAAAAGTTTTTAAAAATGCAACTGTGAATTACTTTATGTAGCCTATCATTGAAAGAAGAGAAGAGAAGAAGAAAAAGAGAGAGAAGAAGAAAGAAACAGAGAGGGGAAGAGAAAGAGGGAAAGAGAGAGGAAGGAAGGAAGAAAGGAAGGAAGAAAGAAAGAAAAAGAAAATAGAATAAAGAGAAAAAGAGAGAAATAAAAAGAAAGGAAGGAGGGCAGGAGAAGGAGAGAGAGAGAGAAAGAGAGAGAGAGATTTTTGTTGAATTTGAGAGCTCAGTTTTTTTCATTTCAGTTTGGGAAGCCCAGACTAAATCACTCACTATGATAACAGGGTGATACTGAGAGCAGTAAAACTAATTTATTGGGCTGAGTTTATCTGATTCCAGGGAAAGTGAGTATTGCTGAACACAGCTCAGACTGTGCCTGAGTCTGACAAGACACACAGCTCAAATGCAAAATTACATTAAGCAGATGTAGCCCATTAAGAAGCTGAGTCTGAAAATGTACTTCATCCTGTCAAGGCAAATCCTAGTTGAAAACTTTGGCCCTTTAAAGAAAACTTGGAAGAAGATGTTCTATTTCGGATTTTATTACTTTAATCTTTTTTTTGTGTCAGCTCTAGTTATGGGGTGATGATAAATATAAAATCACCTCCACTGGATTTCTAGCATATCAGAGCTCTGTTACCCATCCCCAGCTAGAGCTGGGAAAAATCCCTTAGCATGAAACCCAGAAGAACCAGTTCTGGATTTGACTGTAATCCAGAATTAGGTGAAGTTGGCCAGACCTCAGAGACAAACCAGGTAAAACACAATTCACATGTTACTATCCCAGACCAGAGTAACAGGCAGAATAAGAGGCTGGATGTAGCCAATTTGTCCTTTCCCTGCGTGTCCAAGGAGTGGTTGAGCTGAACAATCCCATGGATTCATCTATCCCTGACAGAAAATTGAATTTCCATCAGAAAGATGACACTGACTTGGCTCAGATGTGCACATCTTTGTTGCATTCACCAAAAGCTGGATGAGTTGATTCTCACTCCAGATGCCTGGCTGCATAAAACTACCCTAAGCACCATGAGTTGTGGTAAACAACAAAAACTTACCTGGGATTCAAGCTCTGTCAAATCCTGTTTGGTTGTACTAGAAGCATGTGGAACTCTTATTTAATAAAAATCTCAGTGAATTCTTGGACTCACTCTTTTGTCTGAGTCTCTAGTCAGATGTAAACCCAGGAAGGAACAAGTGCTCTGGACTACAAAGAATATAATATATATAGACATGTTAGCCACTAAGGCACTCAAGTTTCCCTGACTATCGGATTTAGGTGCCTAAAACTCTTTGGCATTTTGGACTGCCTTCCTCCTAGTGCTGAGTTTTTTGCTTTGGAATATTTCAGCTCATTCTCTGGGATTCCTTTCTTCTCATCTATTTCATCTGGTACACACACCACTGAAAGAAGTGTCCAAAAGTTTTAGAAGGATATGAGCAACAACAACAACAAAAAAATCAATTTCTTTACAATGGCCAAGAACATGTTGAGGAGACAAAGGATGAAATTAAGTAGATCAGAGTGTTTCTACGCAGGAAGATCTCTCAGCTTATCAAAGCCTCCTGAAGGTAAGCCAGGGTACTTAAGATATTAACAATCAGACTACATAAAGTAATGGAAAATATTTCGCAAGGAGAAAAATTCTGCTGGCAATTCAGTTTTCATCCTAAACACAGTTATTGTATGGCATTCATTTGTGCTTTGAACTTTCTTTGTCTACATTTTTATCATCTGGAATAGCCTCTTTGAAGGTTGGCAAAAAAAGTTATTTTGTATCAAAGCAATTAACAATATGGATCAAATTCAGGGGCAACGAGTCTGAGATTTTGTTGCGACAGCGAAGTGGACAGTGAGCTTGGATGGTTTATCCAAGCTCCATGAAAAGTACCTCCCTAGTTTCCTCAGAGTTACGTGCAAGTCCCAGGATAAAAATGCTCCCTCTAATGGTGAGAAAAGGAAAATAAAGATCTAATCAGCTGCATTCAGATGTTTATAATATTTTATTTGATCCACTGAGTTTTTTCATTTTATTTGGAAGTTTATTTAAGCAATTTATATAAAATAATAGATGCTCACTGTGACCATCCTGGACATGGATGGGGTCATGCTCTGGTTCTAACAGTCCATTTTGGCTTAACAACTAATTAACCTGGTTTATAACAAGACCTACCATCATGACAGAAGGGACTATATGCCAGGCATCAGGATATGGATAAATCTCACCTGACTTTCAACACCTGCTATATGGATGTCTATATGAAAAGGGTCACACTAACTCCCAATGGGCACAATTCATCAAATCCTGATCCCCTCTTTGGAGGCACGCCAGATTTCCAGCACTCTAGAAATACCTTTTTATTGACAGGGCAGGGAGCTGAAAACAGCTTGCAGGAGGGGAATTCATTCAGGAACTTTAGACTTTTCCCTAAGGTCCTAATTAGCTCAGAAACCCCTCAGGGTAATTTGGGGCTCTGAGGATTGAACCTGGGGGTTTGACCTGGCCTGAGTCAGTAGCAGCCACGAGAGAGGACTGTCCCGATGCTGAGATGTGGCTGGATCACAGATGGCTTCGCAGAGCTCATTTTTGAGTGTCACCCAGTTTGTTGGCCCATGATGGACCTTTCTGGACTTGATGCCTTTGTGTCACACCAAGGGTTGCTCCTCATGTGTGAAGATGCAGAGAGTTTCTAGTGATCATTTCCCACTCTCCCCAGATACAAAGATACTTCCAGCCCCACACTTCCCGCAGCTTGCAAGCTGCCTGCAGCAAGAAAGGAAACACCTGCAGAGGTGAGCAAGGAGGTGGTATTTTAATCTTCCCAAGCTAGATGAGGAGTGCAGCTCCGGGTAGAGCATTCAGTCTATCTGGAGTTTAGAAAAGAAAACACTTTTCCTGACTGAGCCTGACCCTGGTTGACACCGTCTCCAAGAAGGGACACAGGTACAGCAATTTGTAAAATTGCTTGCATAATAAATGGGTAGCTGATTGGAAAGTAGCCACAGGCAGTGCAGGTTTTCAGTGTCTGCATGTAACAGAGCTAGGTTTGGATCTCCCTTTGCATGATCAGCCTCCTGGGCTTGGGGGGCCCTAGCCTTGAGATATGTCCACCGGTTGGTTTTCTTTGTTGTTGCAATTGCTGTTATTAATGACTGTTATAATGACCCAGATTATAACATCTTCTTCTCCTAAAGAACTTGCAGTTTTGGATAAGAAAAAAATGGTGGTATGGAGAAAGTTGGGGAAGAAGGAAGGGCCCTACAATGGTGGATTTTGAATCTCTGTTTCTTCTGAAATTCATTATGAATTTTGAAAACGTAGTTGATCCTTGAAGAAATTGAAGGTGAGACGACACACACTGCTAAGGCATCCTGGTTAAGATAAATTTGGAGTTGTGAGCACTGATGAGCAGCCTGATGAGGAGAGATGCAGCTCTCACTCCAGCCCTCACTGGTGTCCCCATCACTGTTCCCGTATCAATAAAGGATATTTAAAAGGCTCATTTGTTTCTCTCCCTTCCAGCTTTTCATGCCTTCTCTTCCTTCTCCTTAAATCAGACCTACCAAGTAAACCTTGACCCCCTGCTGGATTTTACCTGTTGTTACTTTAAAGTCCCACCTTAGCTCCAGCCCAGATTCATCGCTTGTCACCACCTAGCAGATCTGATCCCAGACTGAATGAATTTGGGGCCCAGGGTTAGCCATAGGAAATCTAAAAGAAATGTGGGTCTCCATTTTAAAAAGCCCATGTTTGTCAGCAGTTACCACTTAGAGAGATCTGAGATATCGATAACTGGCCTTTATAGGATTCAATTCTCCAAGGTTTTCAGCGCTTTGGCCCTGATCCAGAAAAACACTTATACACATGTTTAGTTTTAAGCGTACGAGCAGTCCCCATTTAAGTTGATGCCGTATTGTACAAACGGGCAGACTCTCAAAGTAACCCAATCCATGACAATTTCTAAGTGTGAGATGCAGCCCTGTGCAGATGGCAGCACGAGCTCCTCGGCGCAGCATTACAAATCTCAAGGTTTTCCCATAAGCTATGCAACATTTGCAGCATTTCCCTTCATGTCCCAGCTCCTGGAGTCTTGCTGTTATGTGAGACCTTCTTCTGCCTTTTCTTTTTTTTGTTTTTAAAGAAATGTCTAGTCCATGTGATTCTGGTGAAAAATTTGGAAAATTACACTCCAGAAAACTCCACACAGCCCAGATAGGATCTTTAAGGTCAGAAAAGATCTTTAAGATAACTCATTTGATCATTACAATACAGACCAAATACGGTCCACTTACTCTTTACAAAGCAAATAAGAAGAATCCACAATGCACATCATTGTTATTATTTTTATTAGTGTTATTATTATAATTAGCTGGTAGGATAGAAAATAAAGCTAATGCTGCTTCCCTGAACAGGGGATAACTCGCTCTAGATGAATAAACCATGGCTCTGCTGAGATATTTAATCAAACTCTGTCTGACTGACGAAACTGGTCCTGAGGGGAAAACAAAGCAAAACAAAACATGTTGTACATGTTAAAGTCATTAATCTCAGGTGGATTTTAAGTTTCCTGCTCTTTCCCCCCTTTCCCAAATCTCATTTTCTGCTCCGTGTCCCACATGTAGAGGACAAAGTCATGCCCGTGCTGGCTCCGATGAAAGCTCCGCTCCTGGAAATGAAACGATGGTGTTTCACGACCTTCTTCCCAACCCAGGAAAGGCAAATCTTTCGTGGCGGGGTGCTGAGGACCAGCTATCCGGGGCTGTTGCAGAGTGCATGATAATGAGAAAGGCTGGGTGAGACCAGTTTTGGGGGGAAAAAAATGACTCCAGACAGTGCAGGATAGTTTCACTGCACTAAGCTCCTTCCTGCTTAGATCTTGTCTGATGTCATGAACGATCCTGTTAGAAACGCGTCTGCCATCGGCCCCAGAGAGCACGGCTGAGGCAGGGGGAGGAGGAGGAGGAGGAGCTGGATGTATTTCTGCAGCAGGCAAAGGAAAAGCAGGGGCTGAATTTTCCGCACTTTCCTCGTTCCCCACGTACCTCCAGAGCCTCCGTCCCACCTCTTCCCGGAGCAGGTAGCCCGGAGGCGGGCAGCACAAGAGCGGTGAACTCAGAGGATGTTAATGGTTGTCCACAGGGATCTGTTTTCTAACAGGAAACAGGGATGTTCCCTCAGGGGCTCTTTTATCACTTTCCTGACAAAGGCACTGCTAATTGTATTCAGATTTTTGCCTCCTTTTTTTCCCCTCCCCTTCAGCAAGGCCCTTTGTATCCATACTTGAAGCTGCCTGCTTTAGCGTGATTAAGATTCCATTTTGTAGACTAAAACAAACAATCTGAGGGGAGTTTTGTATAATGAATGTTGTCCGTCTACCATGGGGAGCAACCTAATTGATATAAAACTGGAACAGGGTGAGGATGGGGGGGAATTCATCAAAATATATAAAGCCAGCTGGATGTGCACAAGGTCTAAATCCTCAGATTTGGAAACGGCATTAAGTACAAACTGTTTTATTAAATCACGAATATTTTTTTCAAATGAATAAATGCTACAAAGCCACCGACATAATACTTTTCAAGATAGCTTGTTTTTTTTCCCCTGGGGGATAATGCTGTAATATTTTGAAACAATAATATTTATGGGAATATATCAGCTGTATTTTCCCAGCTAGTGTAAATCAACAGAGCTGTGTAGTAGTATGTGGAGCCAGGCCAAATTATACCAGCTGTTAGGATCTGGCAGGGCACGTTATGAGAGAGGGAACTGTAGCACCACCCGACAGAGACATTCACAATTATCAAAGCCATTTCATTCAGAAGCTGAAAGACCTCTGTGTTTCGGTGCAAAACTTTGAAAGCTGGTTACTGAGGGGTTGGGGGAGGGAAAGAGAAAGGCACATGAAGGGCTTGTCCTGCTATTCGGGATACATTTTCCTAGCAAAACCCTGCAAAACTGGTTTGTGACAAATCTTCCCTCAAGTATCCTTCAGGCCACACATGCACAGAAAATCATTTGGCAGCTAAATTTCAGGGAACCTGTGCGGACTACCGTTGCACCAAATATAACAATTACGAACAAGGACACTTCTCTCTTCTGACCTCTCTGTGCTTTGCTGCTGATGCCAGGAAAAAAGCACCAGATTCAGGTTGCAAGGAGCATGATGCACTCTGAGCCTTTGCAGAAGTGTGGTCTCGTGTCATAGACTTACTTCTTGTCTTTCAGTTTGTATTGAAAGGGGGGAAAAAAAAGAAAAAAGAGAGAGAGAAACCACTGCTTCCCCCCCCATGGAATGACATTTCTGAAAAGTTAGAAAATGCTGGACCATCAGGAGGAGGATGACCCTACCTTGCTGGGTGAAGCAGAACTGTGTAACAAGGGAGGCTGTAATTTGCTGGACCTGTGTATGATTCTCATCTTGGTCATGTCACCCTGGGCATATTGCTAATGCCCTGGTCCAGGGGCAGCCCCTCCACAGAAGAAAAGAGCCCCTGAAATTTGGGAGTTACGGCAGAAGTAGTGTAAGTGTTGATTCATGGATCAAAAGTTGAGGACACGGGCTGGGGCCACATTGACTCTAAGTCGGCAAAATTGAGATGAAATCAGTGATGGATTGCTAGAGGAGCAAGCAGAGGTTTTGAGCCTGGATCCCTCAAATTGCAAGCCTCCAAAGACTGCAGCCATTTCGTTCCCCATCTTCAGTAACACACTGCTGTCTGGGCAACACTAAGTGTAATGTACCCCCTAGCTAATGCTTTCTTAGAGATCCCACCTGTTGGTCTGAGGAACTGCACGTGAATGATAGGCTTACTCACGTCTTTTCGTGCTTTGCAATGATACTGATTCTTCTGACACGGGAAATGCAGCTGAGGAGCAATGGTTTGACACCAGAGGAGTGAAGTGCAGCTGAAAACAATGTGCATATAGAGCATTTCTTCCATCTCACTGTTTTTTTGCCAAGCTGAAAGACTCAAGACATCAGCAAGGGAGCAAGAAAAAGAGTCCTTACAGAACAGAATTGAAACACCTAAGTTTTCCCTCAGTCATAACATCCCTGCCTCTTTGGCTTCATCAGAAACTGAAATTAAAAAGAAAATGCCTTAAAAGAATAAAAATTGACCATGTCTTTGCATATCGAACAAAGCCAAATTCTGGCTTCAGAGAGCAGTGGGATTCCTGCCACCAACCTGTCTTTGCGTCAGCCTGAAGACACCCACTGCTCATCACACCGCACTGCAGAGACATTGGAGTCCACCAGCTTTTATGGGGTGACAATAACACAAACCACTGACAACCTACCAAAGGCCTCCTTTCGCCTGCTCTTGGCAGGACATATTGGGGGAGGGAGGGCGGCGAGGAGATCAGACCTGTTACAGTAATGTTAAGAGTAGCCAAGGAGAATAAAATATCTCCAGTTTTGCTCTATAGCCCGCAATGCTGGGCATTTTTCTCCCAATCCCTGAGGGCTGTGCAGCGACATGTCAGAGGCACTTGCTTCCCAGAGACTGGCTGGGTGAGAATGAAGGGTTCAGGGGAGAACAGAGGTGTTATGGCCATATTTCACTCAAGGAAAGTGCCTGCTGTCCCCCACACACTTTAGAGGATGGAGAAGTCGGCTGACTGCACCCAGGAGGCCTCATAGGAAGGGCAGTACTGCGCTGGGGTGCCAGGACATCGCAGGGGGTCAGAAACTGAATTTATGGTGGGCTCCAGAGCGTTCCTCACAGAGATCCACAGACTGGCCTGTGCATGCCATCTCTTTATTGTATATACATTTGGCGAGGAAGAAACTCCTCCCGCCCTTAATCATGGCCATGGCGTTCCTCAAAAAGATGATGGGCCACAAGAACGTCACACTTTTCTTCTCTCTGTGCAGTGGCTTTGAGGCAACATTTTGGTTATCTTCTAGATGCTCAGAGACCTGGATCCAGGGATCTACAGTAACACTGGAAGCTTTCGAGTGAACGCTTTGGTCAACAAGAAGTTTCATCGGCGAAGAGGAGATTTGCTAGCTGCTTACAGCACTCCGCCCGGGTAACACGGTCCCCCCAAAAGTCCTGAAGGCCTTCACAGGCTCTGCTCCTGGAGCAGACAGCCTTCTCCAGCGCTGCCTTTCACAACGGACACGCAGAGCTGGATGTCCACGGCAAAACAGAGACACCAAGGGAAGCTAACCAGAGGTAAAAACTCTACTGCACAGCAATTCTTCTCCCCGTGCGCAAACGAGGAACAAACCGCTCATGACAGGTACGAGTCACGTATGTTAATATGCTGCTTGAGGGCACCAGGATATTTTAGTGACGAGAATGATCGTTGATATAAAGAACAGCATGAGAGCAGTGACTTTCTCTGAATGCTCCATTTCGTTGCCTCAGCTGTATCTTGGCTAATTCTGTTGAAAATGAACAGGCTTGGGAGATAGGGAATAGTGGAACTTCTCTATCCCACGCCAGTAAATGCCTCTTATCCTTTCTTTGGGAGGGAAACTAGAGTAGCTTTCCAAGTAAGAAACAATGTCCTTGAGCAAAACATAATAACTCTAGGATTTTGCTGTTGCACCAGTAACTTCAGCATTTATTTCATACTATTGTTAAGGCTTGTTTATAATATATAGATATATTTATGTATAAAGTAGGATAGAGGAAAGCACGAGATATATCATAAATATTTCTGTATGTTCGCGTACAAAAGAAAATATGTACAGCCACAGATAGTGGTTCTTTGCTGTGTCAGGGCAGGGCCATGTGAAAGATTCACATGTTCCCACTTCGGTCTGCTGAGAATAGCTGTTAACCTTCGTGCCTGCACTCTCGAGAGCCGGGGCTGAGCAGTGCTGAGGACTCTGCAGTTTCTCAGGGCTCGGTCAACGGCTTGGCAGGGGGAAAAAAGGTGGTGGCAGATTTGAAAGGCCTTGGGTGGCCCAGCACAGCAAAGTGACAGTGATTAAGGGCGTAATACCCAACAGGCAGGAGAGAAAGCAAGCAGAAATTGTTTTTGTTACTTTCTCTTTGACTTTGTTTCTGCATCCTACCTGCTCCACTACAATCCCGTGGACCCCGTGCCCACAAAGCCTTTCGCAGGGTATCCTACCCTCACTGCCTTTGGTATCCGAGGGGTTTTTTTGAATGGCTGAGTTTGGAACCAGCTCTGATAAGACAGGCTTTTCCCGCAGCGGTAGCTTTGAAGTCACAGACCTGCATAAAAGAAAGGTTAAAATGACTGGTTTGTTTCAGGGGAGTAACCTGAAAATCTTTCCACCTTTGCCATCCTGAGTGGATGCTTCCATGCAAAAAATTAAGTCTTTGGCAACAAATAGAGTTATTGCTGAAAAGTTGTCGAGTTTTCCCTTCTGGGATGGTCCTAATGCAGACCCAATACCCACACTAGAAGGCATAAGCAGGTGTAGGCATTAGTCGTTTTCAAACAAGAGTTGTTTTTCTTCCCCTGGGGAAAGTTTCTACTTTTGTTTCTCAAAATACTAAGGCACTTGATGGCTGGACGTCATTGGCAACCATAGGAAATATTTTGGAAGAAGATACCATCCCAAATGAGTTTTTGTCTTCTCAGAGAACATTTTATTGGTGGGGAAAACCTTCCACTTTTTACATTTGCTTTTTTTTTTAAGGGTCCTATTTTTACTGGTGTGATTGCTTTTTCCTCCTACCATCTTTCTTCAAGTCTGTGTCTTTACAAGATAAGCGACGTCTAGTCGGGGAAATGTTTTCTCTTCTGTGAATAGTGCTTGGGTGCCGCTGGCGTCTCAGCTCCTGGTCGGAGCGAGGGGGGTCTCATTTGCACACGTATCTCTCGACAGTCCTCTCGCACTTTTTGCAGGTCACGTAGCAGCACCAGTGATACTTGCAGTGGCACCGCTCCACCACTTTGTCCATGTAGGGGTTATAGCCTCTGCCGCAGCACATCAAGTCACAGCTGTCACTCCCGTTGGAGGTCTTGTTGCATTGCCTGGAACAAAGGAAATGCAGTGAGCAAGCGCAAATCCCCACAGAGCTTTGGAAACCAAGGATGGGTCAGTGCCTGCAACAGCGCTGGGGCCTGACGGCTCTGCAAGGCACCGGGTGAGACCAGCACATTCAAGCCTCAGCTGCAGCAAGCAAGCGGTAGGTGGGCACCTGGCCAGGCAGCCTTCTACATCTGCAAGGGAGACACGGAGGGCCCTGGGGCTGTATTCACATCACCTGCTCTGAAACCCCAGCTAGGATTCACATCACCTGCTCTGACACCCAAAATAGCATTTAATTCCTGTTATAAGTCTCAGTTCAGGCTCAGTGACATTCAGGCTGCCTGTTATCCAGGCCCTGGCTCCCTTATGGGCAAGGGAGAGAAGCAATGGTGATACCTCCACTGAAACAAAAACTCATAGTCCTCAGGCTGAGTATTCCCAGGCTGGCTCCAAAGCTGTTTGAAGGGAGCTGGGAGAAGAAGATCCCCTAAAGGACAAACACTGATGTTTGCCCAACATTGCCTAACCTGAAAAGGGATGGAGGAGGAACCCTGCAGTCAGAGTATTTGCACAGGCTCTGTGCCAATGATCCCAGGCTGGGAAAGCTCCTGAGCAGGCTCTTACAGCCATTATCCAGCCCTGACCATATCAGGGAAATGACTACCGATACTAGCAGGGCAGGGCTCTGCACTTTCCCCTCCAAGTATCTCCCAGCCCGGCACAAGCAGCAGGGGAGCTGGCCGTGCACCACCTCGAGTCTTGACCCAGGAGCAGGCAGCACGGCAGGAACACAGTGTGGGATGACACGTCGCCAAATACCACATGGACTTTTACTGCTTGTTTCGCTTCTGCTTTTAATTAAATACAGACTTGTCAGGGTAAGTCTGTCATTGTATGGGGTTCCCTCACTTTGTCTGCTTTCCGGTGGCTGGCTTGAGTGTTCAAAAGTAACCCGTGAGTTGGGGAACCTCCTTCTTTGATCGCCAGTGCTGAGAAACTTTGGAAGGGACCTGACTTTGCAAAACTGGATGCTCAACCATTCTCAAAAAACAGCTACCCCATTCTCCTAAGATCTTCAAGTTGGAAGTATCCTAAGTTGGAAATATCCTAAGATATGTCATTAAACATGGCTAGCTGCTTCTGAAAACATAGTCAGCAATGACAGTGGGAAGCACACATCCACATGAAAAACTCATTGACATCACACACTGCCCTGATAAAGCAGAAAAGAGGAAAAAGTGATCCTGTGTTCAAGCACTCTGTCTTTTATGGCCCTCCAGAGACTCTTGTCCTCTACCTTCTCACCAGGAGGGATTCATCTCCCCAAACTTTAGATGTTAGAGTACATTACATCGCTCTATGCTACAGACAACCCCACCACAGCCTGTCACCCTGGGCTGCCTTCACAGTTGACCGAGAGCAACATGCATTGACTTTTGGATGAGACGAACCATGTCCTAGAGATGCCATTTCTCCAGTTGCTGTAAAGGTAACCCAGGGTGGAAATGTTCACATTTGGTCAGATGCTTGACTGCACACTAGCACCTTAGGGTAAAAGATCTCATTATGCACTCAACTTAGGGAGACTGCGAACTTGATGGAGCCTCTTGACATTATTAAAAGAAAGGCAGTTTGGAGTTTGTGGGGAATTACTGACATCTCTCCTAAATATTATTCCGCCTAGTTATTTTGGACAGAAACATTTTAAGGCTGGTTTTGGGCAGGGAAAGGAGAGAGGAGCATGAGTTGGACTATCGAACTGAGTACTCCATCAATAGATGGAAACAAATCCATGAGATTTATAGGAACTCCTCCTGAGGTAATGCTTTAGGAGAAGTTGTGGGATTAATGAGGTGTTGAGATTTTGTTCTTGTTCTTCCCTTATTTATTTCTGACTCAGGCGGGCCTCCTGTTTGTTATTTCTGACTCACATTCCTCTCCAGGTTTTTAAAGGCTCCCCCCTTCTTCCCCTCATTCGGGAGTGTGTGTAAATATTTACAAACCTTTGAAAGCCTCTACCGAAGCCGAAGTCTGCAACCACACTGAGCGTGTTTGCCTAACATTGAACCAAAAGCGCTGTTAGTACCCCCGCGAACCAGGGCCCCTCCACCAGGAAACCTCAGAATGACTCCTCATAAATGTATTAGTAAATGCATTAAATACTCAGAGCAAAGGTTCAAATACAGGAATGTTGACATTAGGAGAAGGGAGGGTATTTGAAAACCTTACTCAGCTTTACCGGTGGCTGGAAAGGTTGTTGCCCCTAGTTTCACCTAGCGAGGAGCACGAGTCTGAAGAAGCACGGCACTGGGTATACGATGCATCCATGCCACCTGGTGCTAAGCAACCAATTCGCCATCAAGGATATTCCCCGGATGTACAAAGCACCCTGCAGTTGAATTTACTCAATTCAAATACAGAGCAAAACTCTTACACCTGTTGTCTGGGAATTGGGAATCTCCCTCTCCTTACATCCACTCCTGTGATATGCATACACATTTAAAAAAAAAAAAAAAGAAAAAAGTTGATCTACTTCACTTTCCCACAGATAAGCCCATCCCACTTGATCTGAAACAAAGAAAGGAAAAAAACAGAACTTTTTAAAAAATCCCCCACACTTCCCTCAGTTTTGGATTGAGGAACAGAGACGTTCAGAAGGAGGGGGGTTGCATATCCAAAACAAAGCTTTTGACCCCATCCTGACCCTAACTGTGTTTTTAGAAAACTTTCCTGACAATGCCGCTAACTAGATATTCTGTTTTCTGCTTTAAATTGTAGGGATGGATGAATAATCTTTAACTTCTTTTAAACAAGCCAAAACAAAGATAGTTTTTTTCAGCCGTAACTATGTGTACAGGGAGCTAGTAGGTAAAGACAAAGAAGCCCAAAGACCAGAGTTTACCCACAGAAGCTACCCCCGAGTGTCTGCTTGTCAGAGACCTCAGCTGCAATCTCACCAGGCTCCCTGCTGATGGGTTAAGTTCAATCTCGTTTGTTTTGGGCCCAGTCCAGCACAATTCCAGCAACTCAGAGAAATGCCCTTCTCCAGAGTCTCAGAGAGAAAATATGAACGTAGTTGACTGCATCTTAACCAAACCTCCAAAAGCATTTGGACGACCAGTGAAAAATGATGCCTCAGCCATAATCCTGGCCAAGGTCCTGGCTCAGGAACATGCCTTCAGATTGCCACCATGCTTTTTCCTTCTTTATGCAAGATGGGAGGAGGTTGGCCCCAGTGACTGGACAAATCCTACTCAATCTGTCTGTCCACAATCTCACCCTACCAGCCCTCGTTTGCAAAAACATTGCTGTACATCACCTCTTGAGCCCAAACAGCTACACCACAGGGGTGGCCTCTCTGCAGAGATGGGCAAGGAGATATTTGCATTTTTGAGAATCCTGCCCCAGATGGAGAGGCTAAGAAGTTTCACAGTTACCTCTTGGGGAATTTTCATCTTAAGATACCAGTTATAGTCTCTTGCAGATGAGGAAGGAGCAGGGTTTCTGCATTGTTCCATAGGGACCTGCAGAAGGATTCCCAACTGGAAATCTAAGTACCCCAGACAGAAGCACAAGGTGACAGGCAGAATGTTCTAGCTCTCCTTAAAACCATCTGAGTCTTGTGTTAGCAGAATTTGAGCAAGATGGTCTAGTAAGCAAAATTAAGGTCAGTGACTCCTTCTCTACTTCTAAATTATTCATCTTCTACCATCCTAATTACAAGAGCTGTTTCACATCTCTCAGCAACATGCAAGAAAACAGGTACTCTCTGGTTCGTACTAGAGACGGTTTCCTATGCAGGATGGAGGAATGGGATGAACTGTCCTCTGGAGGTACCAGTTGACTGTGCAGTGAATGTAAACAGTGGCCTACCAGCTTATTTGTCTAACTTTTGAATGTCTAAAGCTAAATAAGATGGTGTTTCCCCCACTAAAAGCTACTGGGAGATGCTACGTGTATTTTCTCTGTAGATCCCAGTTCATTTCTGATCCATCAGCAGATGTAAGCATAGATTATTTTTTTGGCTGCCCTGTTGACAGCTGCTGTTGGAGAGCCAAACTGAGGTCCACTCTGCCTACCATGTTGGCCACAATGATGGCACATGACAATGAGGTGGACGAGATGTCCACTGGGTGCTCCACCAGCCCTGTCGATCTTGTGGAAGATGCTTACAGGAAAGTAAGAAATGTCCTACTGGGTCAAAGTAACTGCCTGCCTGGCCCAGGACTCTACAATGGCAGTGGGAAATGCTGTTTAGGGAGAAAACCACGAATCTGGCCACTTTCTACGGTCCATCCCTTCGTACTTCACCAGCATCCAAAACTGTTGCATTAGGGATGATAGAAGGCATGTTCCTGCCTGGACCTTTTGGTACTCCTTTGTGGGCATGTTGTCCATGGATTTCCCTTTCTGAACTCATTGAACTCATGGAAACTGCCTCCACAAACTCCTGTGGTCACAAGTTCCAGCAGATGCTACTGCTGGGTAAAGAAATACTTCCTTTTTTCTCTTTTAAACCAAATTTATATTAGTTTTTTTAGTGCTCCTTGTTTTGGTAATGTCATGACACATAGTGGTATATAAAAGAGAGAGAATAATAATTCATTTGATTCTCCCAAGAAACATATAACACAATGGACTTCGCTAAAAATACATCAAAGTGCACAACTTTCATATAAGATTTTAAGAGCAGGATCTTAACTATTTTTAAATTGTTTTCTCATCCACAGGGAACAACTAGAGACAGACAGCGAACAACTGTACTAAAGAGAGTTATCAATACTTCATGTCAGTGAGGAGGTATCAAGGGAGATCCCAGAACCAGCCTGTATTTTCATTAATGAAGAAATAGCGAGTGAGCTTCAAAAATGTGGGATAATGTTAGGCCAAAAGGAGCTGAGAGCATTTTGCAAAAGTGAATTAAAATGCAAAGCAAGCATCATGCTTTGAGAAATATCAAAATAAATGTGAGAATGTTCTCAGGCGAGCCAGAGGAGCAGTTCAGAAACTAGAAAAGGTTGAAGGAGCTGGCTTAGAAAAGTCTGTAAGAAGAGCTGCCTTCCCATCTAGTAAATGTCACGGTAACAAGGAGAGCAAGTGAATGCTCTTCATATCCAGAGGAGGCAGGACAAGAAATGATCAGTCTGATTTCCAAAAAACAAAAAAAAAGGAAAATTCAGATTAAGACAAACATGATAACTCTAAGGATAGGAAAGCTCTGGTATAGGTTGTCTAGGGAAAGTGTGGAGACTGTCTAGGGAAACTGGTTTTTAAGAACCACTTAGACAAATATCTTCAGTAATGGCCCAGGTATTTTCAATTCAGTCTCACTGCTAAAAAGATTAGATTTTGTGAAAAGTCCTTTCTGGACCTGATGTTCTCTAACTGCAGTGCTGTTTTAATGCAAAGGGAGTGAATATCTTTAGGAGAGCTGGTTTAGGGGCTTTTTTTTCTCTCTCTCTCTCTCTCTCTCTCTCTCTGAATTCACCATCTGTTGCAATTTTTCTGTGTGAACTTCCTTTTTCCACCAATAACCTCATTATTCACAAATGTTTTCAGGAAACTTTACTGTCAAATCCAGGTCTGTCAGAGTGGGACGGGTTCAAACTTCCCTGAATTTGTTATTCATTATTTCTTGGGTCTCATGAGTGAAGGGTGGCATGTCTGATAATGGTTTCAAAAATTCCTAAATCATCATACAAATTTTAACCAAATCAAAGTCAAAGTTCAGCATATTGTTTCTTGTGCCCTGAGTGATGGGACTTTGATTAAAGAGGCAGTAAAAAGAAATAAACATCAAATGATCTCGTTTACCCATAACTACCACTCTTCCCTATATAAATATGAGTGCTTCTGCTAAGAAATTTCATTTCCACTCAGGCACTGCAGCTAAACAAGTTACTGCTGATCAGCACAGGCATGCTCAGTAATTACATGCAGGTTCCTATCCAATAAAATATATTAGCGTAAGACACCTTGGGAGACACTTAGGACTAGTATTTTATATTGAAGAAATGAACAAATATATTAGCAAGGAACAACCTCCAAAGGAATGGCCACGTTCATGGCCAAAGTGAGCCAGCTGAGGAGTGGTGGCACATCAGCCCAGCTTAGTGTCGTGGTTTGCTCACCCCTTGCTGCCTGCAATGTTGCGGCCTGATTTTTGCAGCCTAAGAAAGCTCCTTTCCATCTTCAGCACAGAGGGAGAAGCATTCACTTGGCTCCAAGGCTGCTCTGGGAAAGATCAGTAATAAACAGCTCAGTAATCTCTGCAAGACTTCAGGAGCTGGAGGCTTTTGCATGCATGGCAGAATTTCCCTTTCCTTGGATTCCTTAAGGGACCTTAAACAGCCTTTGAAATATGATACGTTGCACCCTACTGATAAAGAAGGTTAATACTTTTACTTCTTTTCTCACAAAAGAGATCCCAATTTCATAATCTGCTATTATTTATGTTTTACTTGAACCTGATAATGAATTCTTCAGGCAGGAGAAACTGAACTACCTTGTTAAAAGATGAGTTATAGGGTGTTTTCTTCCAAGAAAGCTCTGAAACAGGAATATAACTTTTTTTCCTCTGCGGTTAGATTTGTTGTATTGAAAGTCATACAATTCACATGCAGTTCCACGAAGCAGCTTCTTTAGATTTGGTCTCCAGACCATTTTTATTGGCTATGAAAGTGTGATGGTGGTAAATAAGCACAAATAGTTTGGCTGGAATTGATGAGGGCTGGGGTTGTAGCAAGCCTGTTTGCAGAAGCCTTGGACAACAGTTGCAAAACTCGGCTCCTTAATCAGATTTTGAGCACATCAAAGAGTCGTGAGGCTTCAAATCTCAGGTTCGGGTTTAACTCCCTGGCTTTGAAATCTGGATACACCCCAACCGCTTGGAGGCATGCAGATTTCCAAACTATTTTGAATTTCAACAAAAAGCTAAGAAAGGCCAAGGTGTCTTAAAAAACATTTCAGGTTCATTCCAAAGAAGGCTTTGAAAGCCTTTCAGCAAAGAGCTCTGAAAGGCTTTTGAGCAGCTGAGTTCATGTTTTCTGAGTGGAACTTTTCACGCGGTTCCACCACAAGGTAACTCGACTCCCTTTCCTACCAGAAAAGTGCACAATAAGTCCAAGTAATGCGAGGGATAATTAGAGAGGATAGAGATGGAAGCGGCCGATTAGATTATCCCTTCCACCCACCTGCCAGCGCAGGACTGTTCCCTACAGCATACACTGAAACCCAGTACTTTCAGGGTGTTGCAACTGAGCCATCAACCTCGGTCCTCTTTCCACCGTGCTCTGAGTGAGCACTGGACCTGGGGGGAGAGGGGAGGATGGTGCAAAATAACTCATTTTCTTTAAGAAAATTAAAAACCAAAAGAAAGCAATGTGAATTTTAAAATCCTGCGTGTAATGGGAAAATGGGTTGTTTAAAATCATCAGCACACCATACCGTGGTTGCGATCCTGCTTTCCACCCTCCTCCTTTTGCTTTGCCTTATTGATTTCAGTAAAATCCTTCCGCCAGCAGCACAAATGAACGCCTATTTCTCCAACTGAGAGCTTGGCAGGTCACTAACAAGATGCAACCTAATATTGCAAGAGAGGATGCGGGAGGCAGGCTGGCTTCAGCATGGGCGCTGCGGGGTCCCCTGCCCTCCACACACCTTTCCGGGCAGAAAGCAGTGCTGAAACGCTGCCAAAGCTGCCCAGACCCAACATCTCATGGGATGCAAACTGAGGGATAATCATTTAAAATCTCTTTTTGATTCCATTTGCTGTAAAAAAGCCTTAAAAATTAGCCTAGCAGGAAACAGCAGGATCTCCCCAAATTTTTGACGTGCACAAGGATCAAATGTTAAGATGCCCCTGGGACTTGACTTATAAAATAAAAACTTGTTTGGGCTATTTCCTTGTGAGCGTTTTACATCTCTTCAGAGCAAGTGCAAGCGCGTTTTTCCTGCCCTCTCTAACAGCAACTCTTTTGTGTTCCCGTTCCCCTCATCTCTGTCATTAGGCGCTATCTCTGCAACCCCGTGTCTGGCTGGAACAGAGCCACCGTGCTTAAGAAATGTTAAATGTTTTCTCCTTGAGAAAAAAATTAAGGAGGAAAAATAAGCATCCAGGGGAGAAGGGGGAAGCCAGGGCTAGCTAAGCTCCCCTCCTTTTCGTTGCTCCCCCAGGGAAGAATGGATGGATCTGCAAACATATCGTGTGGATTTTACACTTATTTCCTCCGCTAATTTAATTCAGAAAATGAGCTGCTACGGTCTGTGTTACACGTGCCAAATCTGAGACACCAGGCATCTTCTCAAGAGCTGGTCAGCGAAATACAAGGAAAATGACTGTAAGTACACACGACCTTACAGCTTGGCCTGAGAGACACCTACGACTCAACATGGGACTATATCTCTCTCCTCGCCTCCCACAGCCAACAGCGTCTTGCATGTTTGAGAATAAGGAGTATTTTTTGACAGGTTCCTTTTTAAAGTCATCCCCTCCTGCCTTAATATCTCGGTCCTCTAAATCCTCACTCAGTCTCACTTCCTGTGGACCCTTGCCTGGCAGGCTCACAATCACTGCTGTTGCCCAGCTCGGGATAAACGGACGCCTGGAACACATATTTTCCTATCCTCAAAAAAAAAAAGAAGGAAAAAAAAAAAGGAAAAAAAAGCATTCAAGACCTAGCTCGGATAAAAAAGGCAAAACCTGCTGTAAACTGGAATTAGGTGAATAAGAAGTCATGACTCCCTCCTCTCTAAAAAGCATTTTAGTTCATTGAAAATGTTTCATTTGGCAAATTTGTAATGAACTTATTTTGGTTTTGACACACCTTAACCTGCTGATTTCATGCAATTCCTTTAAAATCAGTTTCCAAATAACCTCACAATTTTTTCATTGCAAAACAGAGCGGCCCAACAAAGAGGTCAAGACACAAATTCATCAAAATCTACACAAATCCACAAAACCATTGCTTCCATTGAAATGACATTTTCCCTCAGAAAACAGTTTCAGCACATGCTTTTTCCCTACGATCCACAGTGACTCATAAATGTCTTCACTTGCTAATTACTGTTCCATCACTGGACTAACGATGAACAGCAGCCCAGCACTCCCGCCGTGGAGCTGCTAGATAAGCGCTGTTGTACAGAGAAAGTCACCTTCTGCCTTCTGTCACTCAACTACCATCTTCTCCAGGTCAGTTTCACTAGATAAACACAGATGCGTTTTGTAGAGGGTTGTGGTTACTGATTAAATGGCCATTGTCAAAGAATATCATCTAACACTGTCTCACCAAACACTTCCTATAAATCAAAGCTATCCAAGGAGGATGTATCTATGTGTCTGGGTTATTTACTTCATTTCTGTTACAGTAAAATCTTCTTTCCACTGAACTTCTCAATACACAGTGGAAAGACCTCTATGGCTAACAAGAGTTTCCATGCAGAGACCTTGCAAAACAGCAGGTGCCTTCACCTTGTAACATGACTGTCTGAGACTGCACCGCCAGGTAACATGAAGAGCAAGGAAGAATGCAGGAAGCAGCTGAAGAAAACCAAGTTGACAGACAGCAACTAATAAGCCAGCCTGAAATCCAGCCATTGCACCTCACTTAAATGTCCTGGGATACTAACAGCCACAGACAGCCTGGGCCTTATTTGTGCATCTCATCCAGAGAACTGCACTTCCTGCAAGGCACGTCCAGCTGGAGGACTGGCTCACTGCTAATTCTGGGCAGATAACATCACCTGCAAAATTCTGGAAATAATGCAACTGTTCAGCTGGTGAAGGGTCTGCCACCCACCCAGAGATGCTCAGACTACCGAAGGGGGAACTGATTTGTCTTGGAGGGAATTAAATGGATCATGAGAAGAGACAGGCATGTCTCCATCCTGGGAAAGGGATAGCACTGTGCCCAGTGGAGGTTTGGGTGTGATGATCTTAAATCCCTAATATTAATGGGATGAAGAAATTCCTCTGGGGAGACATTAGCAGTTCAAACATACCTTGCTTTTTAAAATGCAATGGAATCAAAAATCCTAAAGACTCCTCACCATAGCCTACCGTATTCTTTTAAGGCCTCCTGGGAGTACTGATTCTAATGAAGTTAACACTCACATACTTAGAGTAGCCTTCATCACACGAGCAAAGATTGTAAGAAATGACTTAGAGGAACTCAACATGGTAAAAAGAAGTGCTTGATCATTACAAGCCCTGTAGATGCAAGTTGCCTACATGACTTTCCTGAAGGAGGTACCTTCAAAAGGTACCTTGTGCTTGCCTGTGTAACACAAAAGGTGTCTGCAGCCCTGTCCTGGCCACAGCCACCACTGAAAGGCTTGGGCAGCTGTGGACCATACTCTAAGTTACAATTACCCTTTACCTGCATGCATGTGCTACCTCCACAGTTACTTGCTTTTTACTTATACACGATCCCCTCTGCCCCTTCCATCTTTGGGGCTCAGAGTGCCATCAACACCCACTGCGGAAACCCTCACCTGTCCTGGGTCCCGTGTGACCCCACCTTCTCGTTCTTCATACAGAAATCGGGCGAGCTCTGCAGGTAAATCAGCTCTGTCTCCTTAACCGGCCTGATATCGATATCCTTGGGCACAAGGTATTTGCGTGTGCCCATGGGCCGGTGAACGACCTTGGTGGCTGATAAATACTTGTTTTTGAGGTCCAATGCAATGTCTCGCAGCTCTTGAAGGCCTTTCCAACAGGTCTTGATAGAGCATGACCCAGAAACTCCATGGCACTTACATTTCATTTCAAGAGAGGCTTTCAAGACCTGCGAAAAGGAATGCAGGAGTTAAGAAATGCCCTTCTCTTACCTCCAAGCATCCCACCAGCTTTCTAAAGAAGGTACTGTCTTAAAGAAGACTGCTATAGAAAGGGATTGCTGCTCTGATTTCTGCACAGTCACACTAGAGTAGCTACTGTGCAAAGGGAATGAAACCCTGCAGCTCCCTGGTGATCACTATCAGCCCGGGACTATTTTCACCAGGGCACCTCTGTAGGCAGCAAACAGACAAAACAGCATTATGAATTTTGATCAGATATCTACACAGTGCTGCATTTACACCCTCTACATTTCTAAGGAGTTGGAAATCAAAGCAATCCATACATAGATAATTAACAAACACTACTGCCTCCAGCAGATTTAGACTTTGGGTAACAGATATGTCAAGGCTCTGAAGTATTCAGGGCACCCTCACCCTGCCTTTCTGCTGGTCATGGGCCAAGTGAGCCTTTTACTTTGGTTTTGCACTAGCCTCTTTTCTGTGGGACACGGCAGGGAATGCCGCCAGGACGGGGTGAATGCACCAGCCATGACGACACTGTGTCCCAGATAGGAATATGCTCGATGCAATTAAAAGAAAAACTTAAGACATTACAAAAATAATTTAAAAAAAAGCACAGAGAGTAGAAGTGCAGGGAATGGTAGAGAAAAGCACCCAGGGGAGGCAAGTTTGGCATGGTGGTGCTCTGTAAAGGTGAGTTGAGCCTGTAGCTAGACAATAAGCTGCCAACGAGCTCAACACGCTCTAGGTCTTATCTGTCCCAGATCCAGCCTCCAAGTGTAGGCAGCCCTGTAAGGACTAAGCTGTAGCCCCTGTCCTCCACCTCACCCAGAGGTACCCCCAGAAAGGGACCAGCCTAGGGAACCACTGAAGCCTCAAGGACAGGTGCAGAGTTCACCCTTACAATCCCCCTCCCCAATTTCTCCAGCTGTGTGGAGGGCTCCGGCGGGGATTTGCTCCTCGGTGCACACCAAGTGCTGTGCACATGTTAAGCATTAACCCTCCATTGGCACATTGGCTGGATGCAAGCTGTTAAAACCTGCTTTTGCCAGACAGAGGAATATTCACTAGCAAAGCAGTTTAACAAAAAAAAAAAATCAGCCCTCCTGGCTGCAGGAATGGCTGGGAGGCAGCTGCTGTTGGATTCGTTTGGCAGATGATAATCCGCCGCGCTTACACAGCACTTCGCATATGCAATGCCTTTGGCAGAGCGTTGCTGGACCCGTCCCCACCACACCTCCTGGAGTAAGCAGGCCAGAGCCACGCCTGGCTGTGGAGAGGGTGGCAATGAGACATCCCACCCATGGCTATATAGGGCTGATAATAGCGTTCAAGGCCTCCTGAGTCCCAGCGTGAGTTACAGCCACAGCCTTCAGCAGGCCAAAGGAGTTCAGAGCATCTTGGAGAAACTTTCTCCTTTCGCTAGCTGATAGAAACAGTGAACTTCACAGAGCGACCAACCACTACAGATGATTGTACAATTACAATAACTCTCGTGGATTTGTTACCTGTCTCCCTACTTCACTGTTGTGCAGATGCATCAGTTTATTGGCTTGTGATCCTGATTTTTTCATCTTCATGGGAGCATCTGAAAATTTGGACCCCATGATAAGACCATAGTTGAGGTTGTCTGCACATCCTCCCCATCGATACCCAGGTCCAGGTGTCTCACCTGGGATGGGACCACAGGAACAGCCAGGGAGGTCCCCGGTGGTGCAGGCTCTGGCAATGGTGTGGCTGATGGCAGCAGCAGAAAGTGCATACACAAATGCTGACTCCCTTGTTCCTGGAAGAGACAAGAACTACAGCTCAGCTCCTGGGACAACTAGATGCTCTCCAGAAAGAGACCTGCACAGCTTCTGCCCCACAGAACACCAAACACGCCAACTCACTGCAGCTGAGACCTCTCATGGCATCACCAGCTTGGAGCAAATCTCCTAAGCGAGCTCTTCTTTGACATGTGAGACAGCATCCTAGCAGGGCAGGGAGGTGCACAGGTCTACTCTTGGGGCAAGTGAGGAAGGCCACCATGGTTTCTCCTCCCTGCTTTAACCCCTGTGCTGGATGCTGCTTGACAGCAGGGCATAGACCTGTGGGAGAGGGTGGGAGACCGTGCAGCTGCAGTGCACCTTGGTGCACACGAGGATAGCTTGACCCACAGGGGAGCCGACTGTGCAACCTCACGCTTAGCGTGCGCTGCTTGACAGGTCTCCATGCTCTGAACAACAGCACCATGGCTGTGAGGGAGTGAGTCACAACTCCTTGGGAGATGAGCAAACCAGACTGGTGGCATGTGTCCTAAGAGCTGTGGAAGGCCAGGTGGTGGACTCAAAAGCTCCTAGGTGTGACAGGTACCACAATGACAAATGTGGTCTCAGAGAACTGAACAACTACACTGCACGAATCCCTCCATGTCCTCTCACGGCAGCAGGACCCTTCCCAACCCCCAGCACACATACACACACGCTGGCTGGCTCTACTCACTCATGTCCCCGGCTGAGCCGGTAGTGCTGTTTACCTCTCTCTAAGTCCAGCAGGTAGTTAGGAGCCAGATCAATGGAAGAGCAGTTCCACCGCATGTCTGAGAAAGTTTTACGGCAGGTCTTTATCACTTCCCGTGCTGCCTGGATGATTGTCTGCATTAGCTCCAGGTTGCTTCGACACAGCTGCACCTGGGAAACCACCAGGCCTTCGAGTTGCTTGCAATGCTGGGTTTGATTCAGAGCCAAAGCTGCAGGAGTCTTGGACAGAGCTCTGAGGAGACAGAACACATGCAAAAAGGCATTAAAACCTGCAAAAAGTTAATCTTCAGGTCAGCATTAATTTCTCCACTACCTCTGATCCAGCAAACGTTTTGGCCTCTGTTGATCTAACCTAATTTTAGCCCTCTGCAAATTAAGTGCCTAGTTTAAGCTCATCCCTATGGTCAGTGGAGAAAGATGGACAACTTTTAAGAGTGATTTATCTCATCTAAGGTAGGTATTTAAGATAGGAGGGAAGAATCACCCTCTGAAAGTGCCCAGTTCTCTCCATCATCTATAGAAGCCAGGACAGAGCTCCTGGGGAGCATGACAAGTTGATTGAATGTGTGAATCCTCATGGGAAGGCTTTTTGCTGAAGAATAAAGGGGACAGACCTCCCAGCAGAGTGAAAAATGACCCATCAGTTCCATGATAACAGAAATCTGGGTCTTCCAAGACTGTGGCATTCAGAGAAAAAGTGAGATTGGTGTTATCAGTGCTTTGCGTTCAGCATCTGTCTCACACACTCTCTAAGGATTATACTAAATGTCATGTAATTAATTACAGAGAAAATCCCCTGCAAGGCCTAGGAAAAAGCCACGAAGTTTGCAAAACAGATGCTTTCCCTTAGAGTTAAAGCCAAGCTTCACCAAGTCCATTGCTGTTGCACTAAGATAAGGCTGTTTCCACAGTCTCCAAAAATTTAGTGCAGAAGCACAACGCAAGTGTGTGCAAAGAGGGTATCCTGGTCAAAACTGAGAACGGATCCCCTAGCACCAGTACATATATTGCCATGTAAGAAACCAACAACAACCCATAAACCATTGGTTCTTCTAGTGTGCAACTGCCAACGTTTCATGCTCCAGGTAAAAGAAAAACAAGCAAATGGTGCTGTGCATCGTACTGAGCTGTGCTATTCTTGCCCAAGCACCCACAGTGATCAGCCGAAGCCTGGTGTGTAACTCCCTCTGTATCTTTATGACCTGCTTAGGGCAGTCATAAATGTTATTCATTCCCATAAAACAACTTTCTAGCTGGCTGCACCAGCAACTGGCATATGATCCTGGCAACACACTGCCTTAACACATATTTCCTTCTCTGCTTGTTAAATGTGCTGCCTTTTAGTTTCATCCTAAGCCATCTTGGTTAGTTTGGCTTATTAGACACATTTCTGGGCAAATTTCACTTTATTGCTGTAACATCCATGTCCTTCAGAAGTTAAATGAGATGGAAACAGAGCTAAAATTGAGCGCAAACCAAGATCGGGTGTATTAGCTCTGATCTCCGTTTTTCAGGAAAACACATCTATGTTCCACAGACTCCCTCAAGATTGGTTTGAACCAGCCAGTGTGTATGTTGGCGCTCTCTCTGGGCTGCACACAACTGTTAACCCCAGCCCCTCTTTGAACAGGGAAGAGCTACGATTCCTGCTAGGGCTGAGTAAGTCTGAGCTGAAAAATTCCCAGGCGGCTGGAATTTGGCACTACTGGCACTAGATAATCAGTGGCAAACTTGGAAGGGAAAACACCACTCTGCTAGCTATATAAATACATACGTCATACATATATTTAAAGAGGTTCATTTAATATACAGAGAACAGAAGCTTTCGCCAGTGAATTTCAAGGGAAAGAAAAAAAGTGAAATATTTAATTGACAAAAAATTCTACTCGATGTTCATCTCTGTCTCTTGCACGGCAGGACTGTGGCACAACCCATGCAATGCTCCCTGTCTGCAGGCAGGCAGTTGAAGGCAACTTGCCCCACATTAGATGACAATTAGTGCTGTGCTTGAGCTGGTGGAGACAAAACTTGGTGATATTCTGGGTGCTCAGGTAGCTCGGAAGTATTATGTCCTTCAAGCTAGAGGCACGAGTCTTGGGAGAGTAGTCATGTCACCTGAGTGCAAACCTCCACAGTGGAGCCATTACGATAGTCCTCCATGGTTTTTCTTTAACCCATGGAAAGGAAAAGCCATGTCTACGGTGTAATTCATCTGACCTACTTCTGAGCTCTATAGTAGGAGAAGACGACTCATGCTCTGGAAGTGCTCATTTTCAGCACTGGCTGTAGAGGGACCCAGGCACCGAGCTCAGGCACCAAGTGCAAACGTCTGCACTGTGGAAGCACAGAGTTGGGTGAGATGAATCCAATCCCTAGCACTTGGCACCAGAAACCCGTGAAAACTTATCCCAGAAAGCCTATCAGCAAGTCTCAGGAAAGGGCTGAAACATGAATCAGGCAAGAGGCCAACACAGCTCGCCACTAATAGAGTAAAGAAGATAAATACTCCAGCACAGTGCATCCTGAGAAGCAAAATAAGCAGGCAGGGTGAGGCAGATGCAGTGAGAGAGCGTTATACCCTGAACTTCAGGCAAATAGGGAGCACTTCAGGTCTCTGAGAGAGACTGCACTGTGGGGGAGCAACTCAGTTGCCTAAGTAGAGGTACCTACTGACACTTCAGAGGCCTTGGGATGTCCCACCTGGGCCCTGGTTGCCCCTCCAGAAGGATGCATGTCTCTCACAGGGCCTGCATCTGCTAGCCCTGTGTAGACATCTTGAGCATCTTTAAAGGACCTGGAAGTCATATTCAGGCACCTGCATTTCACCAGTACAGACAAATCAGGAACAGCAGAAGGGCAATCTTCAGGTTGGGATGAAAGCTGAATTTGGCCTGAAGCTATCCCTGGTTGTGAAAAAAGGGGACCGTGGAGGTACGAAGAAACCACTGCACAACGGCATTACCACATAAGGCCTGAGATGATCACCGTCAGAGAGAAGTAGATTTGTAACACGACAAGAGATTCACTTCATGAAAGAGGGGCAAAGATCTGCCAAAAAGTCAAGAGAGAAAGTACTGCAGCCCCATTGGGGAAAATTCAGTAAATGGCAGCAATGGCTGTTTCTTGTCAAACGAGCTGATCTCTAGGGACCCCACCAAGAGTAAAAATGCAAAATGCAGGAAGGTGTTTTCTGAACATCTCCCAGGCTTGAACTTCATGCCTCTGCTTGTGAGAACCTATAATTGGAAACATCTCCAAGTGTCAGGAGGAAAAAGTAAAGGGTAATGGAGATGGAAAAGAAAACTCACAGTTATTGGAGTCGCTTGCTGAGACCTAAAAGTGCATTTATAAATCACAGATGAGGAATGTGAGAGCAATTAGGTCATCTAGTCCATGCCCTGACAGCCCAGGTTTGCTCTGTCTCTGTCATACATTCACAAATGTCTTCCCCTACCCCCTTGTCACTTTAAACCATGCCCACGGAAAGGCACCAAGGTCACTTGGAGCAAACGCAGCCTTCCCTGCTCCACAAATTCTGGCAGCATCATGGAGGGACATCCACTCGCCCACAAAGGACATTACTGGGGAGCAAAGTCCATTTGTTGGGGAACGTAAAGGAAACTCCCTTCCCCTAGAAGAGTCTTGTCTATAGCAAGATTTGGTGATGGTGCTGGGTCTCTACCCCTTCTCCATCCAGTCTCCATCAGCTGCCACCACTGGGAGGGAGACTAGAGCTAAAGCAGCATAATAAAGCCCAAATAAAGCAACCCTCAGGGGCATAGTTGACATAACAGCCTTTAGTCATTAAGCTGGAAAAAAGCCCTGAAAAAATATCGTCCTTTGGACTTATGCACTGCATCAGAGAACCGGCACGTGCGGTTTTACCCGATGCCATTCCATAAATGCCGCTTTTCACACTTGCCTCCTGCTAATGTTGTGTTCCCCTCCCTTGACTCTCCTTCCCCATCCTCCATTCTCCAGAAAGCTGAGGACAACTGAGGGGTGGTTGTTTTTTTAAAAATATATATTTGACCCATCCCTTTAAATAAACAGGTTCCAAACCAAACGCCTCTTGCTTTATATATAGCATAGCAAGGCTTTCAATTGAAGTTATGGATACTGACAGAAAACCATAAATGTAATTACAGAGGAAATATGATGCATAGATGGATCATGACTTTCGTTTACTCTTTTAATTATCTCGGGCAGTTAATAAATTCATTTGAAAACATGAATGCCCTAGTGTTTGGTCCTTTGAGAGGTATAGGCCCAGGTCTGCAAATCTGGGCTCCATGAGAAGACTATTCATGGGAGAAGCAGTTTGGGAGAAGTACCTTCAGAGCTGAGCAGACATCAGTGAAAAGCATACACAATTTGGTTTACAGGACCACTGGGCGTAGGTCCCTGCTCCTAGTTCAAGCCAAAGGGAGAAATACTCATTGAATTGAATGGTACAGGGCTAATACCCTTTAAAACATCCTTAAAGCATGGAAAGATTTTCTCTTTCTGATATGCACCCTCTCTGGAGCGCATCTTCCCCATCCTCCCTTGTGTGATGTAACCCAAGAAGGCATCACAGAAGGACTGCTGATGAAACTGAGAATTTCTGCCCCAAATTGTCTACTTTGCTTTCTGTAAAGAAACTCTTGTTTCTATACTTATTCTTAAACCCCTTAATCCTCCAGAGATTTGGTTGAAACACAAAGATCTACACAAAATGACATGGCTGTGGAGATTGAAGCGTAGGGTAAACTTTAAAAAAAGGGAGGCAGTGATGGGGGGAGGGGTGGTCATTAGATCTCATTTAAGAATTTGAATCTGCAGAAGCGTTGTTTTCTCAGGCTTTCAGTTGGAAAAGGCTTGCAGGACTGTTCTGACCGCCCCGTCTAACCTTCTGGCAGTCAAGGCCAGGGAGCCTTATGCCATCCCCCCCCGAAGCCCAGCCCACCGCTGCTGTTTGAGTGAGAAAAGGGCTGCTGGGGAGTACCTTCAGCTTTGGGACCACGAGCAGCGGGAAAGCCACCACATCCCCTAGGAAGTTGTTCTAGTGTTTGAGTGAATACCCAAAGCCTTTTCAAACAGACGAGCAGGATTTATATAGTTAAAAAAAAAAAAAAAGAAGAAGAAGAAGAAATAAGGAGGTGGGGAGGAAGAAGGAGAGGAGAAAAAAAAAAGCTCTGAAGCAAAAGCTTAAAATAAGAGTTGCTTTCAGATACGGTGCCAAATCCAGCACTGGCAGCAGTGGGCACAAGGCCATTGACTTCCAGCCCAAGCTCTGACTGAAGTTGATGCCAGCTGCGAGCTGGCTCACCTACTGCCGAAGAAGGCCGTGGAGCTTTGTCCAATTTTCTTGAGCTGCCTACGGAGTCAGGAGGGAAGAGCACACTTCAAAGCAGTGCCCCACCACCACCACCCCTCTCCGCTCCCGCTGCCCTGATCCTGCAGTCCTTTCACGGCAGCTCATCATGTAGCCCCCTTGCCAGGCAGACCTGTCTCCTTGCAGGCACCTGTGCCCTGCCGTCCCGGCCACACCTCGGCCTGAGGAGAGAGGCAGGCACTGATGGAAAGCACAAAATCTTTCCTTTTTTCCCCTGCCTTTTGAAAGCAAGTGGTCTGAAGCTGAGGGAATGAAGTGCTGACTTCAGGAAGGCCTTGATCCTGCAGGCAGGCTTGAGGTCAGCGAGCTGGTGGAAATCCTGGGGTCACTGAAATGCACAGCAGAGCTGCCATTTGCTTCCAAAGGGCTGTGATTTAACCGTGGAAATTGTGTGGCCATCACTGCTGCAAAACTGACCTCGTACCCGGGAATGGCCTGCAGAAGGGCCTGAAAATGGTGCTCAGGCAGGGATTGCTCCAGAGGGCTTGGGACATACCCAAGCCACCACACCAGGGACAGGCAGAGACTGCCCAAAATGATCCAGCTCCACCTCAAAATGTTCAGATACTTAATGCCACCACTTGCTGTCAAGGCTGATCTTTCCCTAAATCTGAAGCGCCATAAAAAGCCACTGCTCAGTTCGGCCTCTTTGCAACCGCTCTTGCATTGAGGATGAAACTCAAACATGAAACTCCTCTGCCTTGGTGCCCGGGCAGAGGAGATGCACCCCTGAGAGGAGTAAATGCCTGTAAAACCCATCCATGCCTGAACGTCCCATCATGGAGAGACTCGTGCGATGTTCATCTGGCTGGAGCTCCCTCTAGTGCTCACCTGTTTTTCAGCACTACTGTGAACAAGTCGATCCGGCAACCGGCTTGGCCAAACCCAAGCAAATCTGGGGAGCTAAAAGGCCAGGGATGCAAAGGAGGTGGGTAAAGCAAGAGGGTCCCTACATGCTCTGGCTCTGAGACATCTCCCATTGAAACCAACGGTGACCCCTCGCCTCCTCATCTGCCGTGATGTGACCAGCACCACAAAGCAGCGTGGAAAAGATGTGTTCTCAGGAGGTGACGGCGTTTGCAAAAAACAGCTTGCAAAAATAAGACTCAGGGGGTTGTATGCATTGAATGGGAAAGCTGCTTCTCTTTGACGGCCCTGATCCAGCAAAAGATCTGTCTGCACCCGCGACTTTACACCCGCGTAAATCCCTGGAGCTCAGATGGAAGAGGTCAAAAACGTGAAGTTTCTCCCACAGCAAGAGCAGGTTTACAAGACACCGACCTTCCACGTACCATGTGGGATGCTCGGCAGTGCAAACCTCTGCTGCAGGGAAGGGAACGGTGCCGATTTACAACAGCTGGGGATCTGGACCACAGAACTCGTAAAAAATAAGCCAAATAAAATAAAACAAATAGCTACATTTTATACTCCGCCTGTTTTTACTAATTTACAGGGGATATTCGTCTTACAGGGAAGTCCTAAATAGCTGAAAAGGGTGTTTTTCTTCTCCCCCTCCCCCTGCAATTACATCACACATTAAATCAAAATTGAATTTCCTATCGCCCCTCATATCAGCGGCTCCTTCTCCCTCAGCCTTCCAAACACGGCCCGCCAGGCTTTCTGCCACGGCGCTCTCCATGCTCAGGAGGGGCCTGTAAACATCTGGCAAAACCACCTCCTTATCTTTTTTTCCCCCCATTCCTCTTTGAAGCTCGCCTTTGGCACCATGCCTACAACAACGGCCCAGCGGAGAGACCGCCGAGACAAACCCACTGCCGAAAATGCCTCGCGCTTTCCTCCCTAGCACTTTCCTCTTTCTTTGTACCTTCCTTTTCCCTCCCTACCGGCGAGTCTTGCGGGCTGACTGCAAGCGCGCGCAGTGGAGGGAAGGTTCAGGGGCTTTTTGCACTTGGGAGTCCTGGGCTGTGATTGCAGCTCCAAGGCAACGGGCGCAATTTGCCAAGGGTTTACCCTTTCCAGGAACGGTCCCTTAGCCCAAATGCTGGCAGCAGCCTAAATCTGGTGCAACCTCATGGATGCACTAGGAGAAATACAGCAAGGGGGGGGAAAAAAATTGGCCCATGGCTTCATATAGAAAAACAAGGGTGGGAAAGGAAGGAGAGACGGTGAATGCAAAAAATACTGCTTTGTAAAATCCCAGCTGGCAGCGTGCCGCTTATGAAAAGTGCCCTCAGACAGGGAGTGCGGCTTTCCACCAGGTTTTAAACAGGTGTGAGTCGAGCCGGGCAGTGCATCTGGATGTCGTTCATACTTCAAATGCCACTTTAATCTGAGCTTTCATCTTCCCCACTTGGTTTGTGATAGGGGGATATGTCTGCTGGGAAGGGGAGGAGCAGCAACCTCAGCGTCTTTCCTTCAACTGTCCCTCCCCTCCCTCCAAAAAAAAAAAAGAAAAGAAAAAACTCACCCCTTAACCACTTCCAGGCCAAAAGGCTGCTTTTGCCAGCAGTGCTATTACGAACCTTGCCCTGCTTTCCAGCCTTTCTTCACATCTGCATCTGTCACAGAGCAATCAGATTCCCTCTGAAGTTAATCTAGCTCCTGCCTTTTGGAGGAGCCTGTCCCAGAGGCGTTGTGTGTCCTCTGCTCGACAACACGTCGCATCCGAGTGATGAGCCCTGATGCTCAGGATTTAGCACCCTACTTGATCGTGGCCCTAGCACCAAGCCCTCGAGTGATCCCTTGGATGAGCAGAGTGCTGGGCTGCGCATCCGCGCTAAGTGCTCTGCTGAATGAGGGAACCACGAAGAAGCCGGAGCCGGCGAGATGTGCTGAGCACAAATAAGGGTTGCAAATGAATCCGGGCTCTGCTGGGCTCTGCTGGGCTCACGCACACATTGCTAAACGTGATTCCAGCAAAGGTGCCCCCCCATGCAAGGTGCTGGATATACGCAAAGCCGACAGCCTAAATACTCAAGAAAGTTGGCAAAAGGAAAAGTTAATATTTCAGGTGAGGAGCTGAAGGCAAAGGCCACCCACTGGGGAGGACGTAATTTAGCTGTGATGGCTGCTACAGGGTGTAATGCCAATACAATGAAGAGTAAATCAGATCCTAACTCTCCTCTGCTTTCAAGGTGGTCCTTGAAAAGTGATCCTTTCAAAATGTCCAGTATGGACATGACGCATGAAAGATGCCCTAAAGTAGGTGATCACTCCTCTTGCTGACCCCATGCATTTAAACACCCACCAGTGGGATTCACCACGCTTCTCTGGATGCCCACAAAAGTTGGATGGCTTGTCTCCACTGGCATCTCCAGAGGGCATCCCCAGACTCTTGCCTTGGTTGTCTAACTTTGGAGAGGGCAAATGACCATCTGAAAGTGCCTCTCTCAACTGACTGCGTACAGGGCAGCGAAGCAACTGGCTCGGGCAAGATGCCCAACTTTTAGACTTCCAAAATTAAGAGAGAGAAATCCCACCTCTATAACAGGTGGTGCAAGTGTAGCCTCAAACGACAACGTCTCGGACACTGAAATGGGAATTAAACATACTACAGGGTCTGTGGCAGAAAAAGTAATGAAATAGGAACTTCTTGTCCCCTTTTCCCTGCCTGACCCCAAGATCCTCACCTCGAAGCACTATGTCCTAACACAACAGACTTGTCCTGGCATCGCATTTTACTTTGCCTTTTCTTTTGTAAAAGATGCTCATTTGGAGCTAACCCACATCCTGTTATTTATTTTGTGCCCAGCTTCAAACCAAAGTAGAAGAGACTCATCACTCATCGAGGACGTGAAACCCGAGGGGTGCTGGAGGGGGCTTGCTTGTTTATTTTGCAGTAAGCAACTAACTGATTGCTTGCTTAAGCCAAGAAATAAGTCAGTGATGTTTTCACTTTGTTTGTAAATGCTGCAGTGACATTACCTCCAAGGAAACTCGATCCAGACTTGACCACACTCCCTGGTATTTCTTCGCCCTCCTCCCCCGCCTCTTTTTTAACACCCTTCGCAAAATCCAAAGGTTAAAAGGTCCACAAAAAAAACATGTTATCTGTCAAGCATCCCCTGTGCCTGGAGATTGGCGGCATTATCTTAACTGCTGTCCCTATTGCTCTCAGCTCGTACTCAGCATGATCAGTGCTCCCAGCGGGAGAGTTTCCCAGCATGGTCGGAGCTAACGTTAGAAACTTCATTAAGTGGCTCATGTGAGCGTTCAAGTGTGTGCCTTTCCTTTGGTATCAATGAGGGGAAGAAAAAGCAAGCCTAAATCATGCATATTTTGGAAAGAAGATCGAGGCATATTGTTAGCACAAGCTCCCAGCACACACACTTGAAACCAATGAATGCCCCGAGAAATGCAGCGCTGCTCTTTAAATGGCTTTACAGCGCGCCTCAAATAGCAGTGCCGCGCTGAAAGTTGCATAAATTTGTAGCAGAACAGCAATGGCTACAAAGATGGAAAATGCAGAGAGATAAGACAGATACTTACATCCATTTTATTCCATAGCAAATCCCCGTCTGCAGAATCAAAGACAGAAAAGCAGCTAACAAAAATTGCGGGCTCAGCTTCATTTTCTCCACCGTCACCCGCTTTCAGAAGGCAAGCAGCTTTCCCAAAGGAAAAATAAAAAGGAGTCTTCCTGATTTTCTGAGCGAGGTATTTCCTTCAGCTTGGATGCTGCTCCTCCTCGGAGATGAGCAACCTGAAAGCAGAGAGAGAGCACCGGCTATCGTTAAACTCTGAGGCTTAGCGAGTCGTCGCGCGAGGGAGATCTATTATCCGAATTGCAAAGGAGTGGTTTATGAATCACGAAAAAGTTTGGATCCCCCCCTCGCAGTCCCCTCCCTCGCCAGCTCCTGACAGAACCCTTAGAGTCAACAGACAGACACAACGTATGGCTTGAATTACACCCTGAGTTATGGTCTGATTGTGTGTTTCCATTTAACCCTGCATATGGCACGGCTTCATTCGCCGTTTCACTTTTTTCCCCCCCCTCCTCAAAAAAAGGTTTGTGCAACTGCTTGGGAAGAAGAAGAAGAAGAAGAAGAAGAAGGAAAAAAAAAAGATAAATTCCAGATGAGCCCAAATCTATAGCTATTTATCTCTCCCTACCTTCTCTCCAGCCGTACGGATTTATTTTTTTTCCCCAGAAAAGACAAATTATAAAAACTGCATTTCTCGACTAACGCAGGTGCCCATGCCCTGCAGATGTTTCAGTCTGTCTGATCTGTTACAACAAATGGGTTTTGCTCTTTCCCTTCTGCTTTCCTTCTCACCTCATTAACTCTGCCTCTCACTTCTTCCAAGTCCTCAGGCACCTGGAGCTCAAGGAAAGGGCTGCGACTTAGTAAACACACAATCCCGGTTTTGTCTCCGAGGAGCAGCCAGGAGGAGACAAAAGCTCTCAAGGATCCCCCCTTTTTTCCCTTCTCCAGTCCAAACAAATAAACAAACCAGCAAACAAACCAGGTGCAGGACTCAAAGTCTGAGGGGTCCCCTCCGTCCCCGGGGCAAGGCTTGCTTATTTTAACAACAGTATTAATAGTAGTAAATGGGTTTCCCTTCAGTTACTCATTTCAGATGACGCTTCGGGCCTTTCTTTGTGGTCTTTGCAGCGGTTTTCCCGAGTGTAGCCCACCCCAAAAGCAACCCAACAGCAAAACAAACAGAAAAACATGCCGGGCAAATTCCACTCCTTGCTAAAGCCTCCGCGTTTCTGCAGTCCTAAAGCCCATCGTGCAGGACACGTCTAGGAAAGGCTGGTATCACTTCGGGGAACCCCTTTGCAAGTCCTTAACCTGGAGCAAACCGATCCTACCTGACCCCCAACCCCGAGCCCGTCTGGTTTTGTCCCCATTGCACCTTTCTGCCTTAACACCTCTATGTAGGTAGCAATTAATTGGAGGGAGAAAGAGTATTTCTGGGGGCATTTTCTGCCATCTGCTGTGTGTTTTTCCACCCAGGCTGCTCTTTGGCTATCACAACCCCAGCGCCTGGTGTAAAGGGTTACTAGAGAAGTGCTGTTATTACAAAGGATTTTAATAACCTCTAGGGGTGAGTTCCCGGCTCCCTTGAAGTCCGAGACGAAACTCCGACTGACTGCAAGGGAGGCAGGATTTCTTCGCCACGGGTTGTTTTTCTTTAATGCCCTCTCGGATTTGTTTTCGATGTGTCCCGTGAAGGGGAAGGCAGCGCTCCCACGAGCATCCAGGCTTACTGCTTGTTTCAGGCTATTTCTGCATCTTTTTGCCTTCGGAAACTCTCCCCTCCCACCTCTCAGGAGGACACTGGAAACCTTCAGCCCTTAATCCTGCCCATGCCTTTTAGTGTCCATTTAGATATTTCAGACCCCTTATCTTTCTCCCCTGAATTGCTGAACAACATGGACTTGGGTGTAAAATGTCTCTAACGCTCTGGAATGGTCTCGCTAACCCTGATCAGCCGACACCGTCCTCTGCTTTGCCTCCCCCAGGAAAAAAAATCACAGCCTTTTCCCCAAGGGGGATAGGAATGATCTAACCTCTCACCCCCACCCCGAGAGCTCCGAGTTTGGCCTGCGATGGCACCCCTGCTTTTTGGGGAGGTAATAATGCCTTTTCCCACTCGCTCCAGCACAGGTTACGTTTGCAAGAGGAATTTGCAAGGGGAGGGAAGGAGGGAGACTCTTCGGGGCAGACGTGCTGTTTACAGCTCTGGAGAGCTCTGGGTCACTGATCAAACCTGCAGCAAGTGGCCTGCGGACTCCTAAGAAATTGAACTGCTTTTTTTTTTCCCCTCAGAGCTCCCTTTTCCCTTCAACCCGAGGCTGTTTGCAGCCAGACCCACACTGGCATGCCGAAAAAGCCCCCATCTGACACCTCCGAGAGTCCGATCCCAGGGACAGCAACAGGCAATGTGAACTATATCGGTGTGTGAGTATCCGTTGCGCATTTTTTCCAGCTTTCCCACCCGAGGAGGAAAGACATCCACCTGAGCCTGCTGCCAGGCTGCTGCTGTCAGTAGGAGCACGGTTGGCTCTTTGGGGGGGTTAATGCAAACCCCCAGGTCCTGAAGCGGGGACGGGGAGCAGGGACAGGGAGCCTGCAGCCTCCGGGTCTCCCCTCTCCCCAGGTGCTCCCTGGATCTTCCCTCTCCCCTGAAACCCTTGGGTCTCCCCTTCTCCTCTGCATCTCCCCTCTCCCTGATACCCCTGGGTCTCCCCTTTCCCTTGCAGTCCCCTGGGTCTCACCTCTCCCCTGCAGCCCCCGGGTTTCTCCTCTCCCCCGATGCTCCCAGGATCTCCCCTCACGCTTGCAACTCCGGGATCTCCCCTCTCCCCCGAAGCCCTTGGGTCTCTCCTCTCCCCCGCAGCCCCTCCCCGGGTTTCCCCTCTCCCTTGCAGGCTCATAGATCTCCCCTGTCCCCTGACACCCCTAGCATCTCCCCTCTCCCCTGCAGCCTCTGCGTCTCTCCTCTCCCTTGCAGGTTCATACATCTCCCCTCTCCCCTGCAGCCTCCGCGTCTCTCCTCTCCCTTGCAGGTTCATACATCTCCCCTCTCCCCTGCAGGTTCCTACATCTCCCCTCTCCCCTGCAGCCCCCCGGGTCTCCCCTCTCCCCTGACACCCCTAGGGTCTTCCCTGCCGTGCAGCCCCCCGGGTCTCCCCTCTCCCTTGCAGGCTCACGGCTCTCCTCCATCCTCGCCCTCGCACCTTCGGCATTTCAGGGGGCTCCCGCCGGGACCGGTCCGGTCCCCCCCGCCGCGCCCCCGGCCCCGCACCGCTCCGCGCAGCCGAGCCGCCCCCGGCGCCGCCTGCCCGGCCGCTCCGCTCCGCTTACCTCCGCCGGGCTGCGCGGGCGCGGCGGGGCTGGACCGGGCCGGGACGGGCCGGGACGGGCGGCAGCGCGGGGGCCGGGGCGCCTCTGCCGCGGCGGCCCGCGGAGCCGCCTTATATGCGGCCCCCGCGGCTTTGATATGCGGCGTGATGTCAGCCCGCATTAGCATAACAAAGGGCTCCGCGAGGAGGGCTGCGCGCCCCGCGCATCCCCCCGCGGGCAGGGGCAGCGGCAGGGGCAGCGGCAGGGGCGGGCGGGCTGCGCGGGGCGCGCCCGGCGCGAGAGGAGGCGGCGGGCGGGCGGGGAAAACTCCCCCGGGGACCCCTTCCCCTTCCCTTCCCCCCTTCCCTTTTCCCTTCCTCTTCCCTTTCCCCCTTCCCTTTCCCTTCCCCCCTTCCCTTTCCTTTCCCCCTTCCCCTTCCCGGGATCCCCGCGCCCGCCCGCCCGCAGAGCCACGGCGCGGCGGCGGGTTGACAAATCGGTGCAAGCGAATAAGCCCGTTTCCCTCGAAAACCTGCGCTTTGGGTGTCGCGGCTCCGCCGGGCACACTTCCCCCGGCGGGGCCGGCACCTTCCGCGGGGTTTTCCGCCGGCTTTGGGGGCTACAAGGCACTCGGTTGTGGCTGCAGCGGAGGGCGAGCGCTGGCACTGCCGCTGCATTATTCTAACGAGCAGTTAATGATTCGCAAAAATGGCTAGTTAATATTTTTCGCCGGAAACTTTAAATGTTACCTCTCCAGAGGATGATTAGAGTTTGCTTGGCCGTGCGACTGACTTGCCAATTAAAGGACAAAGATACTTTTCATGCACGGGTCTGTCAGGTGGATTTCTTTTCCCTCCGAGGCTAAGAAATCACTACATGACAGTCGTAACGCAGAACACAAATACACGTCCTGCCTCATTGAATCCTGCTGTCAGCCGTCGGTTTTCACAGTCGCATTTCCTTTGATCTTTCTTTAATCAGCGGAAAGTCCAGCTTTCGAGATCTGATTTTTTCCTTTTATGCCAGTCTCAGCGACTGAGGCTTGGTGATTGTATGCTTCCTCCCAAAGAAAAAAAAAAAAAAAAAAAAAGGAAAGAAAAGTATGGCTGTCTAGTCAACCACAAACCCCACAAGTCTGAATTTAAGACTCCTGTGGCAGCCACGGATTGTGAACAAATTGGTGTCATTTTGCTCAGTCAGTTTAATTGTAGGTTTCAGGTGAAAGAAGAGAAGACTATAGACACTATAGTCTTAGGACCTATTCTTCAGAATAATTTTCCTAGAGGTCTACTTTCGGAAAAGCTATTTATATGGGCTAATACTTTTATCTGTCTGTCCCCATGCTGGAAAGATTGCATTCATGTACACAGGTCACTAATGGGCTTTCCTCCGCGAACTGCAAAGAACCCTGAATACACAATCCCAAATTCCCAAAGCCACTATATTATTTGTTTAAGACCCAGTTTTGCCAGCAGCTTTGCACAGTGTGTCCATTTTTCTTTGTGTGACATTTGCACGTAAGTACTCAAACTGTCCGAGATTCCCATTTCTCCAGCCCTCTTCCACCCTGCTGTCCCCCCAAAATGTGTGTCTCCTCAGAGGAGATTTTGTCGGGGTTCTCCAGGGAGGACTTATTTACTTGGGGAAGTTGCCTGGAATATCTATTGCAGTCTCGCCTCCCGTGCACATGCCCTGATTTCAGTATGAATAGCCTTTTTCCAAATTAGCTTAATCTTTAAAGAGCCATCGGGAAAGTGCTGTGGTTATTAATCAGTAATAGTAGAAGTCATAGTAGCAGTGGTTATAATGCTCATGTTATTTCAGTAAGACCCTAATGTGCTTGGAGCTGCACAAAAAATACAATAAGGCATGCTGTACCATAAGAGCTGTCTTGCACCCAACCCATTCATTAAGTTTCTTAAAAACAGTGCCAGGAGGACACGTATCAAGTCCCTGTGTCATTTGCAAGAGCTGTTTGTCAGCTGCGCTCTCAAGGATGTGATCGAGGTGCCACATCCACATGAGGAGATGGCTCCCAGGCATCCGTCCGGTTACCACTGTAGAGGTGCTCCTTGTGAAGGCCAAGTCCTCCTTCACAAGCCATGGACACGAAGAACAGATTCTTCTTTTTCCCTTTGCAGTGGCCATATTTCAAGCCTATTATCCTGCCCAGTCCAGTCTTTTTTTCTCTAGATTCAGCAGCCCCAGTTTGTTCAGTGAAACCTGGAGAAGGAGCTGGAAGGGCAGGGGAATAGAAACAGGTATCCTGGGCTGAAGCAGGAGTAAGCAGGTGGGATACAGAACAAGGAACCAGGAGAGGAATGGCAAGGAAGATGCTGGGCTGACCACAGGCGTATAGGGAGTAATTCAGGAAGAGCTTAGGGGACTTTAAAACCACCCCGAGCCTTTAATCTGGGACACTTTCTTGTGTAGACAAGCCCACAGGCCCAGAAATGCCAAAACATTTCAGCATGTGTTTAAATCCTCCTAATCTCTATGTGACACATTGTGCTCCAAGTGCTTTGCTGGATCGGGAACGTCATTGCTGAAATATTGAAGGTCTTTTGTCTCCTGCTTCTCACGCAAACATCTGGGCCTGGACTTGGCTGGTTGCAGTGGCAGAGCCTGGATGCCCTTCGGGTGCGTGGGGAGTGAGGCGCTGTCTTGGTGGGCATGTGGAGTTTTATTTCACAGGACCCGAGTGCTGGACCAGGGGGTCTGAATCTAAAAGCTTAGCAATCATTAGGATTCTTGGCATTTCTGTAGGCCAAAATGATTACCATTTTCATCAGCAGAAGACAACTTGATTCAACATTTTCCATGAGGTTTTCATGAAAGAGAAGTGGCTGTGCTAGTGTGACAATAAATAAATCAGAGCTGGGACTTTACAAAAGCATTTAAGACAGTCAGCTGAAAAAACCCCCTGGGAAGTAAATGGTTGTGGAGCAAATAACCCTCTTCAGAACTGCAGCCTGCAAAGACACTCTGTCTATGCGAGGAATGAATGTAGCCACCCACTATCAGAATTGGAGACAGTGGGTCAGTATTTTCTGGATTGCATTCCCTAATTGATCTAATTATTAGACTCAAAAATTATTTGGAAAATCAGCTGGTGAACCTTTAGAAATATCTTTGGGGCAGTAAAAAAAAATTAGCAGGTCACAATGGTACTGGACTGGAAAATACGGATTTATTGCTGTTTGTTACAGTAGGTATAACTTAATGTAAATGAAACTGGAACCCATCCAAATCTGCCAGCCAGTCCTTGCCGGGGCATACAGAGGTGAGACATCAGTCTTCAGAGCAACCTTAGGCAACACAGGTGAGCCTCACTTCACCTGGACCGCAGCTACACCTGCCTACATCCTCCGACGTAATTTGGAGGTGAGTGGGGAAGAGTTCTGGATCCCCCTGCAAAAATCCTGATTATCTCACAGACTGACCTCACCAAAGTCGCGCTGCATAAACCATACACTGCCATTTCGATAGGGACGCCATTTAGATGCTAAGGAGCTCAACTGGATTTGAACCAACAACATTGGTGCAAAAAAGGCATATTCCATTACTAACGCCCTGGGCCCACCCATGCTGCCTTTGGAGCGTCATTTATCATTCATTTTTATGCATGTGTCTCCTCACCCACATTTCTTCTTCCATCCCCCACCCAAAGAAAGAAGACCCTCTGTGGATGAATCACAATAACATAAAACATACGCAGAACCAGGACCCGAGTATAAACTCTCCTAGAGCAGGGGGCCATGTTCCTTTATTTAAAAATCCCTAAAGCACCGTGCCAAGTCGGGGCACTCTGCAAATATTTATTAATATGACATAGTTATGTATACTGTGGGGTGTGGTATTACGGTTTTATCAGCGAGTTTCGAGATGCTGTGTGCTATGAATGAGCTATGCAAGTCATCACACAGACGGGGGGTGAGGATAAGACTCTGCCCGACGTTAGGGTATGTTCTGCATGGGACATCATTAAAAAGAGCCATTTGCAAATGTTCTACGGAGGTTTTAATTATTTCGCTGGGACTGGTGGTTGGGAGGCGCTCGGGTATGCGACAGGATGCCATTCCTCCATTTTCAATGAGTATACTGGCAGTCTTCAGATATGGGCTCCAGGCTCCATCTGTAAGAATAAATAATACGGGCCAGCAACTATTTACGGGCCCTAATGCAACTGGCTCAGCATGGCTGGGGTATACAAAGCCAAGCCCTCTTACCCATAGCAGGGTGGGCATATCCAAACTCTATATTGGGAAACATCTCTGAGCCTTATATCCCCCAAGCCCTGCCCAGACTTTGGAGAATGTTTTCTGGCGAGCAATGCCAATTAACAATAAATTATAGATGAGCGACCCAGTTGGTGCCCTTGTAGTTACTAATTTAGGCAAACATAGGCTTTTTACTGGGCCTCTAAGTTTCTATTTCAGGCACTGATAGGGTTTCTTTTTAATGCTCCTCCACCTATTAAAAAAACCCAAACGAGCACACTGGGTTTAAATATTCACCCAAAAGTTTTGTCTTCTGAGGGAGAGAACAAACATTGACCGTTAGATGCTAAAATCTTCTGCAAAATGCTGGAAAGCAGGACTGTGTATATAAGGAAGAACTCAGCCCCTGAGGTTGCTCCAAATTAAAAGGAAGAATAATAAAAATACTTGAGGAATCTCCTCTCTAGCCTGCCTCCTAGCAAGTTTCAACGCTCCTGAGGGACAGGCAAGTGAGGCAGAAGCTCAGCAAGTCTTCCTCGGCCCCCCGTGTAGCGTCCGGACTGGGCAACAGTGGGCGGACCCTATAAAGACCATATGTGAACTGCCTGGTGCCTAACACACATATATTTTTGTGCACTAATATCCAGCTTACCTGCCTGGAAGGGGCAGGATTCGGGGCTGTACCCTCAATTCACCTTCCCCAAATGTCAATAACATTCGTCTCCCTCACCTTGTCTTTAATATCATCACTCATAAGCTATCCTGCAGGAGCACAGGATAGCCCCAGCTGTGAGAAAACAGTCCTATATTGCACTTGGTGCTGGACAAATGCAGAACAAAACCAAACTTTTTCCCTAGAGATCCCACAAAGAGAGACCACAACGAAAGTGGGAGTGGAGGGATGCAAAGGGACAATGAGATTGCAGTTATTCACCAAAGCTTTTGCATCTGGAAAAGCCTGTGTAGTACTTTTGCTGCTGTGCCTCGGTTTACCCAGACTGGCAATAACTTCTCTATCTAGAGGAAAGGAAGGCCAGCAAATGCAATCCGTGCATTTTGCATTTAGCATCTAGCTGTGAAAACAAACTCCTGCACAGACACCGGGAGGGTTTTTTTTCATTTCCAGCTGAGATGATGTGCCATCCCCACGTCAGACAGAGCCCTCTGCGTCCGGGGAGCCTGGGAAAGGCAGGAACAGACCCTAAAAAAGATGGTCCTCAGGAGGGTTCCCCACTGTGCCTGCTGGTTGGGGGGACCCACGACCTTTCAGCACACCTCCTCCTCACTCCAAAGCACAGGGGAAGCCAGCTCCTCTCTCATTCGCACCACCCCATATCCCTCACATCCCATCACCAGCCAGGGGAAAAATCAAAGGCAGAGTCTCTTGACCCTCGTGCCATTTGGCAGGAGACCATGCATGCACGACCTTGCAGCTGGGGGACCGAGCAGAGCATGTTTCTCCCCCAAACCAAAGGTCCCACCCATGCCCCAAATGCTGCCTTGTAAAGGCTTCCATCCTAATAAAAACCAGCTGTCAGCTCCTCTCTCCAAAGCTGACAGGCTGCATGATCCCTTCAGGGTGGGGTAGCTCTTTCTCTTCCGTACAAAGAAATCCAGTAACCCCTCCCTTGCCGAGGTGCAGGACTGGGAGGCCTCCTCGCAGGGGGCTTAGCGATGGATGTGTAATCAAAAACAGAGATTTGCGGAAGTGGAGAGATGGAGACCAACTGGAAAGGACAAAATGCCTCAGTAACCTTTCTGGAATAGGAGGAGCAATGTAAACTGTTTAGTGAAACGTCTCCCATTGTGATCGCAGCCTTGCAAATGCTGGCCAAGAGACAAAAACACCTCGTCTGGGAGCAAGACATGTGTTAGACATCCCTATTTCTGCCCATTTTTAATTTAGTCCCTGATCCCCAAACTCTTTCTGTCTCTGTGATGAGATGTGTGGACCAGGAGAGAGTGTTGCCAGCTCTTGTTCTGACAGAGCAGGTCTTGGGACCATCTCATGCAGGCAGCATTAGGGCCGGGTTTTTCAAAGAGCTTCGAGAGAGGTTTTCAGACAAGATTGTCTTACTGGATTTTTGGCAGTGCTCAAGGCAGCTGTCCCTGCTGTCAGAGATGCAAATATTTCAATGCTGTTCGTGTGGGCACCCTTTGAAAATCTGATTTTTGGTTCCCTAAGTGGGAGCTGACCACCTCTGCAAACCCAGCCATGACTGGAGGTGCTGAACATTTCTGAAGATCCCGACACAACTCTTTATGCTGAAGGGACACATTTCTGATCAAGGTGAAGCAAAAAAAACCCCGAAGATGTGACATAGGCATGTGACACCCCAGTGAGGCGAAAGGAAGAGGTTTGACCCTGTCCTCTCCTCCTCCCTTGGCCCTGCAGGAAGCCCATTCCCTTGGATGGAGAACCTACAGTCCCAAATCTAGGGAAGGATCCCAAGGTGACCCACAACCCCCCATCTCAGCCAAGCGTTTCTTTCTGTAACCTTAAGGAAAAGCTGCATTTCTGTGGAGTCTGGGGACAGCAAGGGGATTAACGGTAGCAGAGCATAATCACCTTATAACCTAACATGACAAGAGCTGCTAGAAACACAGGCAAGATGTCATAATTCGAAACTCAGTTTGGAAGCATTTGGATGAGGAAATCCTTTCCCAGATGCACCCTGCTCTATGTAATTATATACGATACATAACAAATCAGGCTTTTACATTCTTACTTAAAACTTCCTTGCATTTCTTAGGAGACATTTTATACATCAGCCTCACCGACCCCTTCCCCAGCTCTTGGAGACGTGGGCTTGAAGCTCCTCAGCTCCTCTGTTGAGTGCTCCCTTTGACCCGGGGGCTGATTTTCAAGCATCTGCCCCCCATTTAGTCCCCACTAACGCATGGCTGTTGTCTCAACACGGGATGCTGGTTTCTTCTGAAAAGATGTCCAGAAGGGTCACAGCTGCTGGCACTGGGAGACGTCCGTCTGCTCGCGCTGCTGGGAGCCCAGCTTCTGAAAACCTGGTCTCTGACTTTCTTTTAAAGCCATCTGAATTGAGTCATCTTCCTTTTCTCTGGGTTTTATTACGGAAAGGTCTTCCAGGAGATGCTGAGAAAACCTTTCATCCTTTCCAAGAAACATCGAGGTTGGATGTTTCACTGTTATATAAAACTGTCTGGAAAATATTGGAGAGGAACCCTTTTTGTTGACAGCAGTGATTCTTTTCTTGAGTGTGGTGTGTTTTCTCTCTGATTCCACTTTGACTGTTTAGTCAGGGTTTCTGCTTCCTTACAAAGATTTGATTATGCTATTTATTTCCTCTTACAGATGTCAGGATTACACAACAGAGTACGGAACCCTAAAAAAACCTCTCTTTTTATTTATTTCATTCATTTTTCGCGCATGTGTGTATGCCCCACACGTGCAAAAACACACACATCCCTCTAAACAAGCTGCCTAACCTTTGTTTTACTTCAGTGAAACTGCATATTGAAGTTCACGTCCATCCGTGATGACATGACACCACTTCCAACAATCTGAGCCTGACTGACACGGACTTCAACATTTTCACAGTTGCTTCACGTGCCAAAAGTTTGTGAAATAGGTGCTGACCAAGGCAGAGCTTTTTGGAGGATGTAGTATGGTTTCAGGGCCTGATTCACCACTGAGTTACATGAAGTTTATTCCAGAGCTGTCCCAGGGGTAAATTACAGGATGGCATAGTACCAAAGGCAGGCATTTTTCCTCTTGCCTCCTTGCTATGCTATCGCTTGGATGCTGTCCTGCTCTTGGAAAACACAGGCCATTATGTATCAATTTATTCACTTAATTGCATGGAATCTGCAGAACAAATATTCATGAAGCTATTTTAATTGAGGAAATCTGTAGGGTAAATATTCACAAAGCCTACTCGCTCTTCAACCAAGCGCAAGACGTATTTGAAATCCACTTTTCACTTTGTTCGGAAAGATGAGGGTTTGACAGGGAAATTTTAGGTAGTTCATTAAGGGGAAATTCTGGGGAAGAGAGATAGGGGTCTTGTTTAATCCCCCGTACAGGGACACATCCCACAGCCCGCTCAGAGCTGCCGCGAGTGAGCTAGCAGCTGGGGAGGGAATGAGGCCTCATGCGAGGGGAAAGGGAAGGGGGAGGGAGAAAAAGAGTCCCAAGATTTGTCAAAAGTGAAGAAAGAACGCAAAATAACAGCATGCTTTTCTCACGCTGAACTCCACGCGCAGCAGCTGCAAGTCTTGGAGGACGGCGTGCAAAATCCCCTCTTGGGTCCCCGTCTCCATCCCTGGTCCCCGTCTCCATCCCTGGTCCCCACCAAGCCCTGTGAGATGCGACCAAGAAGGCTTCGCTGCGTTCGTGGGAGCCTCTGGAGGACGCGGCCGGTGGAAGGTAACCCCTGCTGGGGTTATCCCCCTGCAGGCGCGGGCTCTCTAAAGCATTTGGGATGACTGATTAGGACAGAAATGGAGGAACTGATTAATCTGAGGACTCCCCCAGCTCCCCGTCCCGTTGTGGGCAGAGTTTCATTTCTCTTCTCCTCTCCCACTGTTCTCCAAGGGCTGGTAGCTTCTCATGGGCACAAAATCCTTCCTACTATGTGTGCACAAGGTGCCTGGCACAGAGAAAGCCAGCCCGCTGGGCTCCCAAGCCCTGCCGGCGCAATATAAATAGTATTCTTTATTTTTAAATGCAGACCAGAATGGATGCAAAGGCATCAGGCCTCCTAGAATTACCTCGATTTGTTAGATTGCCAACTTCCTAATACTGCCGAGACATGAATATCATGTCTGGGTGTGCATGTGCTTGAACACATCAGGTTTGAAGCAAGTTTCTCTGTTGCGTGCTGCCTATAAATCTGGCGAGCCTGGACGCCTTCCCAAAAGACACACTCATGCTCACCCAGAAATTGGAGGTACTTTGCGGTAGTAACCGTTTGGGTGAGATACCTTGGCCTGTTTCGTGATGGAGGTCTGACCGAACGGTCTCTCCTTGCCTTTAAGCCTCCAAATCCAGTCCCCACTGAACGTGGTGGAAAAGCTCTATTAATATCAGCAGGACACGATCAGACGGGAAAAGCCAGAGCCTCGGTGAGCTATAACAGTTCGTATTCATTGAGGAGCTGATCCTGCTGCTTGTTTCTCCTTTTATCCCTCCCATGGCTGCGATAACAGTAAGACTTTATGCTACAACGATAATCCAAAACTGGCTACTTCCATGTGCAAAAACAACAGCTTCAATTACTGACTCATCCTAATACTTTGCAGGACAACTCCCATATTTTTCCACTTTTTCACCGTTTGCATTGCCCCTTTCTTCTGATCTTATTCTCCACAGCACAAAAAGAGCACGTAAATGTTCTTAGGTTGCTTGGGTGTTGTTTTGTTTGCTTGCTTTGCTTTTTTTTTTTTGACCAGAAGTGAAAATAGGGGCATGGCGAAGATGCATACCAGAATGCATTAAGGCAGACACTGGATGGCAAGCCAGCAGTTCTCCAAGTACATGTGGCAGAAAGCATCTCTGAATAAATAATAATAATAATAATAATAATAATAATAAAATAATAATAATAACAAAAGCAGCAGAAAGCTCTTTCCTTCCAACCAGCCAAAAAAATAAAGGTTTGGCAAGGAACAATCTGAGAAAGTGTCTAAAGAGTTGGAAGTAGGTTCTGTATCATATATGGGAGCCAAAAATGTGTTTGGCCACAAACAGCGCGTGATGCATTGCAAAATGTTTCGCGAGGAGATATTTAGAGGGTGGGATGGTTGGCATGGAGAGGAAAGCAGGGGGAAGCCTCGCTGGAGGAATATCTTCAGCCTTCAAGCAACAGCCACTAAAATATCTTGCGTGTTCTGCCTCCCCAGAGGTGCCAAGGGTTGGAAGTTTTGCGCAGAATGGCTTTTGCGGGATAATGTAATCTCATTGAAAATTACTTTTTAGCTGCCCCTTTCTTAGTGCGCAGGGAAAGAGCACAGATAGGGCCTGATGCAGTGATGTCAGTAGGCTTCGGATTAATGGGTTTTGGATTGGACCCACGGTGCAAGAGACAGGACTCAAATCTAGCCATAAATAAAGCGGCTTCCATTAACGTTTATATTTGCTTTAATTTATTTAACCGAGAAAGTCAGCAGAGGCCCATAGGTCTCGGTATTAAGAATGAGCTGGCCAAGACAGCAGCAGATAAAGCTTGCACCAGCGTAAATCAAAGCTTCCGTAAGTCATGCTCAAGAAACCATGGGCGAGTAAGGCAATAAAATGTGACCATTGTTTCTTTATTGGATCATTCTCAGTTTTCACTTTCTGCTGGAGCCAAACATAATTTCTGCTCTGTGTTTTTTAAGAGATCGTGGAGAGGACGGGCTAAACTCATTGCAAACTTAGGATCTAGAGCAGAAGTTCAGAACTGGGGATTTGCAAGAAGCTCACAAACGCTTTCCTTCTCTTTATGGCCAGATAATAATAAAGATGAGATCCAGAAGCTTGTTTTCTCCTGAAATGTTGGAAAAGCCTCAACTTTTGAATTAGACCAACACCATGAAAAATTACTGTATCCAGCACCGCTTTGCCCAGCATAATTTGGGCTGCACTGCATTTAGCTGGTGCCGTCTGTCCTGGAAATGAATATGTTTAGTTTTTCCCCTCTTGAGGGTGCAGAGGGACGGAGCTGGCCCAGGCGGAGGTTCACAGGCGGACGCCGTCCCATCCTGCTCCGAAGGGCCCCACCACGAGCCAGCTTTGCCAGCAGTGGCACCAACCTCCCCAGACCTGCTGGGGATACCAAGTGCACTTCAGACACCTTTTTTTTGTTTCCTTTTATAATACCCCGCAGGACGGTACCAGTTTATGACCATATTATGGTGATGCTGTTCCTGCTATTACAGTGATGCTGTTCCTGCTACTACAATCATGGCTCCGTCACGATTTCCATTATAAACCTCGGGTTGGCTTTTTGGTGGTGTTTTTTTTTTTTTTTCTTCTTCTTTTTCTGGGGTCTATAATTTGATCATAAAAAAACTCACTCTGGGCTGAAATTCAGCCTCCAGGTCTTGGTTGGATACCAAATGTGATTTAACTCTCAGGATGCTGAGCTGCTTTGACGTGGACAAGGGCTTTGGGGAGCCAAGCGTGCCGAGGTCCCAGAGAACGGCCCTTAGGGGCAGCAAGGAGAGATGTGAGCAGAGCGGCCGCGCTGCCGGTTTCGGGGCAGAACTCATCCATTCAGCGTCCCAGATTTTACCACCAGCTCAGAGAGCTCTTCAGCCACCTCCTCAAGGAGAAAAACCCAGGCGAGGACTCGACAGAGCTGAGCACATTGTGGGTAGTGATTTATTGGGAAAAAAATAGCAGCCAGCAGGACACATTGCATTAGGTGAGGTGTCAGCTGCCCACGGATACCCCATCTCTGTAAATGTTAAAAAAAAAAAAAAAATGCAATGAGAGTGACAACATCTCACACTTATTTTGGGACGGAGCAAGCAAGCTGCTTCCAGTTCACCCGTCTTCTTCAGATACCTTCTCTAGACTGGAATGAACTGTTCCTTCTCGGTGCCTCTCTCTTGCTCCTTTTTTCTGCAGACAGTTCTTTATACCTAGGCACCTGGCTTTTAAACGCAGCTTTTAAATGTAGCTAAAATTATGCGGGGTGGATTTTGAAGCCAGAACGTGAGCTTTGCGCCCTGGGACGCTGCTGCCCTGGGGTGGTTTGTAGGTCACCCGTCGCACTGTTGCAGCAGTGCCAAACCCCCCCCGTGGCGTAGGCAAAGCTTCAAAGAGAAAAGTGAGTAGTTTGGGGGCTACGATGCTACAGGACACCTCTGGCAAAGTTTCCAGACCCAGGTCCATGCCCGCTCACCGATCCAGACTGCAGAATGGGCCCTTCCCCTATGGACCTGCTTATCTTTTCCCACTGAGGAGGGATGGAGCAGAGGGAGAAAATGCTCCTAATTAAAGCAATGCAGCATGAAACGGGACCACGGTTTCCTCATATGTAAAGCTGGTGCAATAGCACTTTTCCAGCCCGTGGGGGCATGCTGAGGATGATATCGTTAAAGGCTGTTGCGTTGATCGGATACCCACAAGGGCTCTCCTGAGAGCTTAAAATTGATGGGATGAAGTATCAGGGCTGCACAAACCCCTAATCTATCAAAGCAATAATCTGCAGAAGAAAGATACTTTGCAACGCACTTACACAACAGATGGTAAGTGACTTATGATGTATTCTACTGATAGCTCGCAGGAAAACGGTATTAATAAAATATGCTGACATGACAGATTAATAGCTCAGAACTGTGATCCAGAAGAGGTTAGGACTAGCATATTCTTCCTCTGGGGTTTTTAACAATAAAGAATTAAGTAAATGTTACATACTGAAGATTATGTGGACGCAATATTAAAGCGAGGCTTTGCTCTGAACAGAGCCTATAAAACCGGCATCGTGGGATTCAATGTTTATTGCGCTTCGGTGACATCATCGTAACTTTGCTCCGTTTACAAATAAAATGTGGCTTTTTCTCGCCGCTGGTGCTGTGAGCCCGTCCCAGGATCTGCGAATCCAGATGTGCTCGCTCTGGCTCCGGCGGTGTCTCTGGGAGCACCGTGGGCCGGAGGCGGCGTGTTCTCCGCACAGCACCGCCGTGATTCTTCCCAGCCTGAAAAGAAACCCAGAGAGGGCTGGTGTTTGGCTTTTTTTTTTTTTTTTTTTTTAATTTTTGGAGTCAAAACACAAAGCACTGTTGGAGTTTCTCTCTGCCGAGTGGTTTGGAGGGCTTGGTGCTGGCTGAGGAAGGGAGATGCTGGGGCTGCAGCCCCTTCTCCAGCGGCACCCTGAGGGTGTTGCAAAACCCGTGATTTCACCCCGTGTCCCTATTCCCTCTCCGTGACCTTTCAGTCCCGAGTCTCGCTCTTTGGGGCAGTGCTTGCGTGAAGGTGAAAGGAGAGGGGTTATCCACCTTGGCTAAATTTAGGCACTTAATATTCATTGTCTGAGATCTTTCTGATCTTCCATAGCTGGGGAGGGAGAGAGGGTTCTCCAAGGGGCATTTCGGAGATGAGGTCCTGCCGGTCTCTGCTGACCGCCCAGGAGCCTTGGCCTCTTGTGCCGGCTCGTCCACCGGGCCCTGCCCATCCTTGGGCCATGCTTGTCTGGACAACAAGGCTGCCCATGGGGAGGCTTTTCTGCTACACTTCCATGCCAGCAAAATGTGCAAAATGCCATCAAAATACCACAAATATGCTCTCTCACTGATTTAACTCTATCGACAGCTGCTGGCTTTGCAGTGGCTAATGGGACCAGTTATCCCTTATCAGTGCAGACTTGTTGCCAGCTCAGATTTGTGCAGCTCCTAGCACATGGGAGCTGGCATTCTGGCTGAGACCTGCCGCGCTCCAGGTCATGGCTGATACGGTCTTCTTCTCCCAAAAAACATCAAGTACAGGGTTGGATTCATCTCCAGCCTTCTTGAAGGTGAGTGACTGATCTAGCCAGCTCCACGTCCCCCGAAGGTGACGGACAGCGCAGTCGGTCCCTACCAAACCTTCCTCCGCAGGGGGTTTGAATTCAATAGGCATTTGCTATCTTGGACTAACAGACATAATCACCGATGCTGGAGTGTGCTTTTGGAAAGGTGGATCTCTGATTTGGAAAACTAAAGGAGTCTGGAATGACTTTTGTATCTGTGATCTGTCGTGCTGATTTAGGACTCTGTCTCATGTATCGGTATGATGTATTGGAGAGAAATGCAGCATAAACATAATATCTCAATAAAGTTAGCTTTTTCTTCTTCTAGCGTCAAGCTACTTTTACCAATGTAAGTGTATCCTTATTAGAATGGCTGCTCTGCTTTCAACATACGAAGAAGGAAGGAAGGAAGGAAAAGAGAAAGAGAGAGAGAAAGGGAGAAAGAGAAAGACAAAGAGAGAGAGAGAAAGAAAGAGAAAGAGAGAGAATGAAAGAATGAAAGAGAGAAAAAAGAGAAAAAGAAAAACAGAAAGGAAGGGAGGAAGGAAGAGAAAGGAAAGAGAAAGAAAGAGAAAGAAAGAAGAAAGAGAAAAGAGAAAAGAGAAAGAGAGAAAGAAAGAGTGAAAGAAAAAAGAAAGAAAGAGAAGGAAAGAAAAGAAAAGAGAAAGAAAAGAAAAAGAGAAAGAAAGGAAGAAAGGAAGGAAGAAAGAGAGGAAGGAAGGAAGAGAGAGAGAGAAAGGAGGAGGAAGGAAGATAAAGAAAAAGAAAAAGAAAAAAGGAGACAGAAAGAAAGGTAGCTTTGTTCTTTGCTAGATTAGATTTAAAATATCACACTGGTAGTAAATATATTGGCTTCATTGCACAAAGACTGTAAAGTCCAGCTAGCTCATAATTCCACCAATAAAGATCCTCATTTGCCAATAAAAATTAGGGCAGCCACTGATCCATAGTCTAGATTTCCTGCTTGGGAACTGATTTGGAAAATATGGTGATCAAATTTGGTACAAAACAGCGCAACCGTGCAAAGTAAGCCGAGCAACGGCATTTTCTTCTCGTTGCCACTGCCCTACGTACCCACATAAGACCAGGTCCTCCTGTAGAACACCTCCAACCAACCACCTGCAACAGCTGTGATCAGGAACCTAATTTTTAAGCTATATGAAAAGTCTTTGTTCTCCATTTTATGTGTACCTTTTTTTAGCAACTTACAAAAAAAAGGCATAGAGATGCTTGATTGAAAACTGATGACACACTGCTTTTAGCATTTTGGCAGCAGCACAAAAGCATTTCTCAAATCCCTCCAGCATCTAGAACTGTACCTGGAATGTTTTTAGGACTGATATTAAAAATGCAGGATAGGCTCGCAGCAGATCCATTCAGATGAGGGAACATCAAACAAGTTACCTTCCTTTCTACTTGCGAGCTATAGAAAGACAAGTCTTGTGTGATGTATTTTTACTCTGGGGGGGAAAAAAAAACTTGAGAAATTACCTTCAACCTAATTCCATACTATTTTGTTTTGTTTTTTCTCCAAGAACCTTAAAGATGTGTGCACTCTCATAACCGTGGCTTATGAGCGGTCTTGATCAGTCCGTTCCCACCCCCACCACCAGGCCCTGGTCTTCCAGGAACACCTGCCAAATAAAATGTTTGAAAAAAAAAAATATATGTGGTCTTTACTTAGAAGCCTTGAAGGTATCCAGATCATAAATTTGTTGTGGAGTGTGTGGCACTGCTTATTTACTTGTGACTGATTATTTTCTTTGTGGGAGTTTTCAAACCAGTTAGAAAGTCAGAAAGCGTGATCGTAGTTAATCCATGGTGTACCTTGAAGTAACAGCTGAAACGGCAAAGATCCTGCTCACGTTTTGTCTGACATCGGAGTAACTCCACTTTTTGGTGGCTGAGGCCTCATTTACACGAGGATGCAGCAATATGCCCCAAGGGCCCCATTGAAACTCATCCTTGGAGAAAAACTCCTAGGAGACCTTCATTTGTAGTGACAAAGTCGCCCAGGGGAAGAGTAACGTCGTTGTTAGAGCAGTGCAAATAACTAGCCAAATGCTGGGCAGACAAGGCTCATCCAGACTCGGTGTTTGAGATGAAAGTCAAACCACTGGGGGTCTTGAAAGAGCAGGGCAAGATACACCAGCCCTGAGTGAGCAGCTTGTGGTCCCACTGCTGCTGCAAGGGTGAAACTGCCTCTGGGAAACTTTGGGACGAGGTTTTCTTTCAAGATGTAAGTCTGGTTTTATTTGAACTTCAAACTTGAAGCAAAAGTCAAAGAATACATACTGGAATTGGGGGGGAAAAAGCATTTCATGGTCTTTCTCACTATCGCATCTCTCTAAGAGGAGAGAGTGCATCTGTGTTGATGCTTCAGTTCAGAACAAACCTAAACCAGAAGACTCACTCCAGGAGGTCACCTACTGTGCACCAAGCAGTAATGGGACCATGGGACCAAGCTAGAGGTAGTCCAGAATAAAACTCCCCTGAAGTGCAGATGGGAAGGCTTCGGCACTGCTTCACCCCGCACCTCCACTCTTATCAGTTGCACAGTTGGGTGATGTGGTTGCAGCCAGACTTCTTCCCCCGAGGAGTGCTGGTTAACATCGGGATATGGGCAAAGACCATGCAAAGAGGCACATAAGCACTTGGAAGTGAGGCTGGAAGTTGGGATTCATAGGTTATGTCTATACTGCTAGGTAACAGAGGGCTAGCAAGTGATCTCTGGCCCCAAGGCCAAAGGGGATGGACTGGTGGCCCCATGTAGAGCACTTTTGTACAGTATGTTTATGGTCTCCCATCTTTGGTCCCTTCATTTAAGAAGCGCAGACTCAGCATGACAAATCTAGGTCTCAGGGGAAAAGCCTGAAAGAAAATCCATATAACCTCTCCACTCCTCACCTCTTTGAACATTAAGCACTATAACAGCAACACCGAAACAAGGTGGAGACTTAATTAGCATCCTTGATGAGCGCACCACACATTTCTACGCACGGGGCAGGTGCCATCTGACCAAACGCATTCATCAGCATGTTCACCTCCATCCGAGCTAGTCACGTTCAAATTGTAGTCCATAGACTGAGATGCTTTATGGTGCTTTATGGTATACATCTTCTAAATGTTTCCCCATGTCAAGGAGCAGCAAAGAAGGCCCAGGAAGAAAGGATGTGGCAATTACACTATTTAGTTAGCGGGACTAATAGCGCTCTCTCCTGTTGGCAGGCCTGCAGAGGGCTGCTACCTTCCCGCCGGCTTTTCTTTCCGTGCACGTGTGAAAGGGAAGTCCTGGGATACCGGGATCCAGCCCGCCGCGCGTGTGCGGTCGCTATTTCCCAGCCTCTCGGAGAAGACGTTTCTGCGGCCGTGCCTGACCTCCGGGAGCAAACCGGAGCCCCGTTGCTCTCGTGCCGCATCTCTCCGCACCCCTGGCCCCGCTGCAAACCCGGGGAGCGTTGGCAGGATGCGGACCCCGAGCGGGAGCGCAACGCAATGCAACGCAACGCGAGGCGCCTGAGTAGTGTCAGATGGACCCGTCACGATGCCACCGACACGGGCGCGGGGAAGAGACGCGCGTTGCTTGCTTCTCGCAATGCAGCGATCATCCGCTCCCTCCCGCGCTCCCGCTCTGCCACTTGTTTTCCTTGCGCATTCATTCACACATTATTTAACTTCTGACTCGGACACAGCAGGTAAAAGCATTTAACAGCTTGGCTGCTTGTTCAGACGGAGCTGGGAAGAAGAAGGCGGCAGCGGCGGGAGGGGGAGCAGACTGCCGCTCGCTGAGATTTTTGCTTTGAATTTTTGAGTTTTCAGCGCTGCGTTTTTCTAACATGGGGAGAAGTGGGGGGGGGGGGGAAAGGGAAGGAAAGAGGGGGGAAAAAATGACATTCCTCAAAGGCCGAGTCACATTTTCCAGCATTATAACACGGTCTCTGCTGTCCCCAGACTTCTCTCGGCGCAGCGTTCCCACTCCTCGGCAGAGAAAAGGTCAATGGTAAAAATTTAGCAGGAACTGTATCATTATCCCCGCGGGATGTGTTCATCAGGAGGAGAGAGCCGGCCGTCTCGCTCTGTCGACAGAAATCCACATCCCGAAACGTATTACCCCGGGGGCGGGGGACCCGCGGCCCGCCGGCCACATACAGCCCATAACTTCATTTCTTCACGGCCGGCAGCCGGGTGATTATTTCCGCGGGATCCCCGGATACCCGCCGAGGCGCACGGCAGCGCTCGCCCTGCCGAAGGCGCGGGAAGGCGGCGGACGGGCGCTTCGCCGAAAGCCTCCGCCGGGGGATAAAGGCAGGAGAGGCCAAATGGGACGGGTGTGATTTGAAGGGCTGGAAAAGTCTCCTTCCAGGAGGAAAACTTGGCTTTTGGTTTATGTAAGAGAAGGTGTAACGCTGTATCGGTGCCGGGTAAGCATCCGCCTGAGCTAGAAGAGAGCAAATCCAGCAGTGAGGGGCACCGCAACATCTGTCCAGCGGTGGCTACTGAGCAGAGATGGGATTTTTAACGGGGAGCAAAGCCGACGATTGCAGGAAGGAGGCAATCTCCCGGATTCGCCCCCAGCTGAGGCTGGACATCGCACCGGTTGATTTTTGCTAGGAAGTGCGGGCATGGATTGACCGGGAAGGATTTTAAGACGGTTGTGCTTCTCCCTCTGTGGGACATTCCCTGTTCCCGCGAGGTCCCAAGAGGAGAGAAGCCCCTGGATGGGGAGCAAGGGAAGGGGCTGGCATTTAGGAAGACGAGCTGGGGCGCATCCTTCCCGCTGCCGCCAAAGGAAACGCCTCTTCCCTCGGCGGCGGATGCCCTCGTGGGAATTGCTCTCCTGCCTCTTGCTCCGGAGAGGTGACAGCCCCGTCCCGGGGTTGTTTCTCCGAGCACGGGGACGGACAGTCCTTAGCAGCACAGGGCAGTGGCAGACGTGGGAAACTCTCCAGTTTTGAGGCCCCGGGGACAAATTCCAGGAGCAGGTCAAACATCCACGCAGCCAAAGGCCTGCTGCAAAGTTTATTCCCGTTGCATTTATTTCCGAAGCCAAGAGCTGGCCGAGGCGCCCACGACGTCCCCGGGGGATTTAGGTGCTCGCCCCAAATGTCAGCAGCCTGCAGCCAATTCCCTTTTCCTGCAGCGCCATGCCAGAAAACGGGGCAGCGTGACAAAAATTGGCCCGCGGCTACAAGATGAGTCCATTTTCCAGGGCCGGCCAAGGCTTTTCAACAGCCCTGGAGGAGTATTTTTAAAAAGGACAAGTACTAAAATGGTGTGACTGGGTTTCTCCCGTGTGGGGAGGGGTAGTCGCGCACGCGCACGCACACGCCACGTGCAAAACGGCTCCCTGCGGAAAGGGCAGGGAAGGCAAACGACGGCCTCTGCGCAAGCAGGAGTCACGTGTGCATCGAGCGCCAGCAACGTCCGAACGGCACCGTTTGACGCATTCTTGTCTAAGCATAAAATAAAGGCGCGACTGCGCTTCAGAGAAGGATCAAGCAGCGGGAGCTACCCTGGGACCCCACGCCCAGGGGGCTTTGAAGCGTATCTTAGTTTTAAAATACCACTTTTGAGCTCGAGTTTTTATTTTTCTGGTGCTGCCGTCAGGTTCGGTTTTGTTTTGTCTTTTTTTTTTTTTTAAAGAATCCCCAGCCTCTTTCCAAAAGCCTATTTTAGCATCCTTTTCATGTGGCTGAAATTGCCCGCCCATCCCCTCCCTGCCACAAATCACATCGCGCCGCCGGGGTCAATCAAACTCTTCCGCCGTGGGTCAGGGCTGTATGTGCACCCCCGAGTTAGGAGACCACATACGAGGCGTAAATATTTACGTGACACTATTTACTCAGGAAGCGTGCGCATAACCAGTGTGTTTGAAGCGAGAACGGGCCGAGCGCGAAGGCACCCGCGGGAGATGCAATGCGGGGGGACAGTTGAGCAGCAGCCTCGAATGCCGCCTCTCCCCTTGCTTCACAGGTGCTCCAAAAGGCAGAGTTTCTCACCCAAGTTTTACACCGTTGAGTTAAAGCAAAATGGAGATTTAGGGCAGAGATTGTGGCCGGTCTCCGCAGTGGGTCGTGCAAGGGAGCAAGTGGGTGCAGGGGTGAGTTCAAGGGGCACGAGCGGTTGTGGAGGGGTGCAAGGTGAGAAGGTGGCTGTGGGGGTGGGTGCAAGGGGAGCAGGGGGTTACTGCAGACGGCAAAGGGAGCAAGTGGGTGCAAAAGTGGGTGCAAGAGAGCAAGTGGTTACAGGGGGGGCGCGAGGGGGAGCACGTGTTTGCAGAGGTGGGTGCAGAGGAAGCAGGTGGTTGCAGAGCGGGTGCAAGTGTTGGCAGGGCTGGGCGCAATGTGGGTGTCGCGGAGCGGACGCTCGGGGCGCGGGGCCGCGCGCTGCACGGCGGCGGCGGTGGCGGCGGACACGGGCCGCGCAGGTCCCGCTGACGTCACATTCGTATGCATAGAATAGTGGCGGGGGCGAACCATATGTATCGGCTCGTTGGTCTAGGGGTATGATTCTCGCTTAGGGTGCGAGAGGTCCCGGGTTCAAATCCCGGACGAGCCCTGTTTTCTCCCCCCTTCCCAAAAAGAGTGGGCAGATTTTTTTTTTCTCCTTCCGGTTTTGAATCCTCCCTTGGAGATCCACCCCTTGCTCCCCCGCAAGGGGAAACAAACAGCCCCGCTTCGGAGCAGGGGATTGCACCGCCCGGAGGCGCTGCGCGGCGCGGGCAGGGGCCAGGCCGGGCTTTGCGGCGGGCTTGGGGGCTCGCCGCCGCCGCCGCGGAGCCCCAGTGCGGAGCGGGGAAGCGGGGGCGGGGAGAAGAAAGAAAGATTTTTGCATTAAAGCAAAAAGGGCTCGTCCGGGATTTGAACCCGGGACCTCTCGGACCCAAACCGAGAATCATACCCCTAGACCAACGAGCCGCCTGCTTAGTTTGTGCGCGACAACCCTATAGGCCGCTGCAGCGCCGGCGGGGCGGGGAGGGGAACTGCGGGGCCCGGAGGGGCCGCGACTGGCACCGGCACCGGGGCCTCCCCCTGGGGCTGCGGACCGGCGCCTCTTCGGAGGGTCTGAAATCACCGCTCGGACAGACACCCGCACCACCTGCCACGGAATTGCTCTCCTGTCCTTTGCCCTCGTCCTTTGCCCTTCCCTTCCCTTCTTTTCCCTTCCCTTCTTTTCCCTTTCCTTCCTCTTTCCCTTCCCTTCTTTTCCCTTTTCCCTCCCCTTTTCCCTTCCCCTCACTTTTTGCTTCACTTCCCTTCCCTTCTTTTACCCTTTTCCCTTTCCTTTCCTTTCCTTTCCTTTCCTTTCCTTTCCTTTCCTTTCCTTTCCTTTCCTTTCCTTTCCTCTTTCTTTTTTCTTCCCTCTCCCTCCCCTCAGCCCAGAGCTTGGGTCTCTAAGCAACTGGGTCTTTTCCCCTGGTTTTGATGTCTTTCAGTGACAGGGGACGTCCTACAAGAGACATGGGAGCTGTGTTGTGTCTCTGCAGGGCTGAGCATTTGCCGCGGGCTGTGAGTCCTGACTTGCACCTCCGTGGTGTTATCTAAAACCCTTCAGTTATAAAAATGACAGAAAAAAAAAAATCCCCTGTCTTTGTGGGTGTTTTTGTGTCTGCGGAGGCAGGAATATGATATTTTGTTCAGGGCACACATTTCAATGGGCCCTTATAAATCAGCGTGTGTGTGGCCTCCTCCTGACTGTCCCCGCAGCACGGGCTACTTGTTCCTCCTTCAACGATGTGCCCCGCTGACAGCCTCGGGGTAAAACCACAGCTAAAAACATCCACGGAGAGTCTGAGAAAACAGAGAGCCACGTCCAGATTTCGCAGGAGCCCCCAGAGCCTTTTCAGTGCGGCGCTGATGATGAAGAGGAGACCGCGAGGTTCGTTTTCATTGCAACTATTTGCATGAAAGATTTGCGTGAAATGTTTGCAAGGGACTTCAGAAAAGATCAAAATTGGTGTATTTTTGCATTTCATGAGGAAGGAAGGAGGAAACAAAGGAAGAAAGGATGCTGGATCTCAGAGAGGTTCTGTTTACACGTGAAAGGTTTAATATATTTTTACGTTGAAAACAGTGCACATTTTCTGTGAAAAGGCTCTGTTTCTAAAGCTGCTCTGGAATAAACATCAATTTCGTGAAAATGAAATTTTGCAGATGTCAGATTACCCCACATAGCTGCCATTGTTTCCCATTACAACTACCTGCCCACTCCAGGAAACAACCCTGCATTGTCACCAAGCCAAACAAAGCTGCCATCCATCCACACCTGTTACTATTTATGCAGCACCAGGAGCAGATAAGATAAAAGGGACATCTGCTGACGTTAAAAAAAACATCCTGGCAGATGCCAATTAGGCGCTTACCTGGTGCCATTAAGTCAGGCCCTGCTCCTGCAGAGACTTGCCCCTGTGTTGGGCTTGGGTGCTAGAAACAGCCCCATTGCAATGGGGCTTGGCAGGGTCACATTTAGCATGGAAATCAATGGTCTGATTTTGGAGGCCCTACTAAACCCCTTGGTCCTCTAGCAACACAGGGGAACAGCAAGTGCTTCGGTTCCTAACACGAGCCCCGTGCAGTTACCAGCTAACCCTCTCATTTAGCTCCAGAGATGATGCTTTTAGAGCCCAAGCATCTAAGTCCATCCTTGGACTCACTGAGGAGCTAGCCATGACATGGTCCTCAGCAGGAGATAGCTGTGAGGGCCTCGCTGATGGAGGCTCACCTCTGAGATGTTCTCAGCTTGTTAGGGTTGGAGGAGCACTGTAATTTCATGCAAGTTTGGAGCAACTTGACCTTCACTGGCTTAAACTTCTCAAAACTTTGGGCCACAAGGACAGCTGGGTGCCTTCTAGCAAGGCCTCGTGTTTGGAGATCCCTGTGCCAACAGCAGCCATTGCTCTACTCCAGGCAATGTAGCCCATTCCTCAGGAAAGCCAAGATGGATCCAACCCACGTGGTGCCACAGAGCACCCCTGGACGTGTCTTCTCAGCAGCGTTCAGGCCTCTGGACACCATGGGGTGTCCCGTCACCGTCCCAACCCGGTCAGCCCGTCGCTGTGCCCCGAGGAGTGTTGTGGGATGTCTGCTGCTTTGCTGAGGTCGCGGGAAGCTAGGAGCCGGGACGCTCGCGAGCAGAACAAAGTCGCCTTGTGCAAGAGGCGCGAGCCGAGCTGAGCCTTGCGCCCGGCTGCTTGCAGGGTCCTCACCGGTTTTGCTCTGATGGGGAAGAAAGAGCTGGCCACAGCAGGGTAGGCAGTTTCCTTTAAAAGACGGCACTGTGTGTAATAAATGAAACTGCTTGAGGTTAGCGGTTGGGTCCCTTTTTGTGTGTGTGTGTGTGTGTGTGTGTGTGTGTGTGTGTGTGTGTGCATGTTTGTTTTGATACACGGTGGTAAAACACCCTCCTTGTGGGGTCATATTTTCTTGCTGGAGCAAGTTGTCGGCTGGAGATGAGACAGCGGAGGAGGAATATCTGAACGCCTGTGTTTGTTTGCTTTAAAAAAGGCACTTAAAATTAGCTCAGTGAATACACTCCTGCACAGATTGCTCCCAAAATGAATAAATCAAGCTATGTGCAAGGAGACTTGATAATACAAACCAGCTCCCTTCACTGCATGCCAGACCCGGATCTCATTTACACGGGTGCAGTTAGCTCTGCCAGGGTGTCTCTGGCTTTGGATGGAGAGAAGAAACCTGGACTGGTCTCTGCTGCTTTCTCGGAGCTAGAAATTGTGGAGTGTTTTTTTTTTTTTGCTGTGCACATCATTCCAGTGGGATGTGGAAAGGTTTGATGCAGTTTTTGTGGAAGAAACAGCCACCAGGTCAGTCCACAAAGCTCTGCCATGGGGTGATGACCAGGGAGGAGGACCTCAAATGCACCCAGGAAAAGAGCGCGTTGCTCAGATACAGCCCAGCACCATGATTGCCTCTTCAGCACTGGGGACCCCTGTCACTCATTCCAGTGTGACATGGCCACGGTGGCACAGCAGGCGTCAACACTGCCAGAATAGCCCAAGGCGAACGGTGTTACCCAGGTCTCCACCTTCAGGGATGGAGAGGTAGAAGAGGAGGCCTTCATAAGAGGGAGACACAAACCTGCACGCAGCTGGGGCTGGCCGGGGATGCCGCTGAAGAAGCAAATCCTTGCATTGCACATAGCCGAGATGGGAACTGCGAATGGGGGCAGCTTCACTCCTCGTGTGTGGCTCAAGGACAGGGCCTGGGGAGCAGCCAGATTTGACCTGATCCATTTCCCCTCTGCTCAGCACTGGCAAGACCATGTCTGGTCCCAATTTGTGGCTCTCTGGTCCCAGGCAGCTGGTGACAAGCTGGAGCAAGCCTAGCGCAGCCCCAAGCTGATCAGGGCTGGAGCCCGGGACGTACGAGGGGAGGCTGAGAGCTGAGGTTGTGCAGCAGGAGAGAAGGCCAAGGGGGATCTCACTGCCACCTGCGACTCCCTGCTGGGATGGTGCAGAGGAGCCAGAGCCAGACTCTCCTCGGAGACATACAGTGATAGGCCAACAGGCAATGACCCAAGCTGAAATATGGGAAAATCCAATTAGGTGTCCCTAAATCCACCAGACATGGCCCTGAGCAGCCTGATCCAGCTGACTTTGCTTTGAGAAGGAAGTCGGACCAGAGGCCCCAGAGATCCTTTCCAACCTACAGTGTTCTGTGACTCTTTAAAGAAATCCTAGCATGCAGCTGTGCACCCTGTTTGACAGGAAAGCAGAGACACGTATTCGTACATGTAGACATGCGTTTGCATGTGTACGTGTGTCTCCACATATCTGCAGTGTGCATATTGGCCCCCATGTGCTTCCTCTCCAGGGGCATGTACATGTCTGGGTGTGTGGGCGAGGAAGGCATTCAAACTCTTTTTTTTTTTTTTTTTTTTAGGAGGACAAAGCCGTGATCAAACTAAGAAATGCAGTTTTCTGAACTACCCGTGTCCCATTCATTTCTAATGAGCATTTGGCACTGCAGTTTTGCAAGGCACCCGGTGAGGCTATAAAGAGCCTTTTGAAAATCTGTTGGAAATCGGTGCTCCTTATTCACTTCCACACAGATGCATCTGATCTAAACAAGGAACCAAATTTAGAATTGCAGCTGCTCTGGGGCTCCTCCCTAACCGATGGGAAAAGATAGACTTCTGCAGTGGCACAGCCTGAATCACTTGCTGAAGGTTTCTTTGATGACCACAGAGAGATCCTAGAGCAGCCACAGTCCTAACCAAGGAAGTCCCATCGTACTTAGGAGCGATGAATCCAGGCATCAGAGTCTTGTGCAGTAACTGCTAAATAGAAGAGAGTGAGGTCCTGATCACTGGCCCCAAGGCTGAGGAGCATAAACTGTTTTGTGTCCCTGCTGCTAAGGAACAGTCCACCTCAGTGCAGGTTTGTCTTGGAAAAGACAGGATGGAGGAGGCTGAAAGAAAGTCAGAGAGTGAGCTGACAGTGAAGTGGTATGGGTTATCAGTGGGTCCAGGGCTCAAGCTCATTACTGTTTAATGGTGTGAGTTCACCTTAGAGACTCCCATTCCTGATGCTAAAATGTGTCATGTGCTCCTGAGAATGATATCCCAGTAAAAACACAAACTTACATTGGACCACGACCTTACCATCCCCTGATGGCTGCTCATAAGCCCTTGACAGGTTTCTGCTAGCCTAAAGCTGAAGATGCTTTGGAAAACATTGGAAAGTCTATCTTGAGTCTGTGATTCCCAGGAGATTCATGGACAGCATGCTTTTGCTTGGCTATGGGCTTCAGACAACTACACTGGGGGGTCTACATGGGTGTCTCTACCTGCATTGGGTGGCCGAGGTCCTGTTGCAGGCAGAAGAGACCTAATCAGTACAGAAGAACCCAGAAAGCCATTCAGCTCGCCCTAAAGCAGATGCCTACACTTAGGGAGGTAAATTGCTCTCCATGCTCCGCTGACTGTTCTGACTGGGTCCCCAGTGGCTGAAATGGGAGTAGAAACACCCAGCGCAGCTGGACATTTCAACATAGGCATCTGCATTTGAAATTGAGTCCTACCTCTGGGCCACCAAGCACTGCAGCTGAACAGAAGCCTCTCACCATTAAACTGTTATCTCCTTCATGTGATTGAAAGTCATGAGTTATTATTTCAGTGCCTTAGCCTTCCTGGGCACTCCAGGAAGGAAAAGAGGAGATACTAGCCCCTGAAAATCTACGATTTGGACATGGACTGAGAACATCTAGCAGACAGCTTTTAGGAGGACATCAAAAGTTGATTTTACCATCTGGTAATGACCAAGGCTTGAAGGCACCTCCTTCTGTGGTGAAACTGCAGTTCTCCATGTGGTGGGGAAACCTTCCCACAGACTAAGAGGCATTTTCTCTGTCTGGCCTTTTATCAGCCAGTCACTCTACTACAATAGCAAAAAGCAATATTGGCCAACCGCCCCCCCTGCTCCCCCCGCATGAACTGGTTGGCAAACTACTGCTTTTAAAGTGATCTACTGCTGTCTGCTTTACTTGGTATCTGTTGTCTCACTGATAATCTGTCATTTTATTGCTGTGGGGATAATCTGTTATTCTATTGCTTTTTGAGGTAATTTACTGATTTTATGAGCCAGATTTTGTTCTTTCTGTTTTTAAAGCTGATATACCGCTTTTATAAATGATCTGTTGGATTTCCAGTTATTCAGCAGCCCACCGAAAGCCATGGCTTACAGAGGATTGCTGGCCATCAGATGGCCACTATAGAGATACAAGCCAGATACACATATGCCATCAATCTGATCTATCCAGGATGAGTTAGGTTAATGTTAGATGGTGTAAATATTGCTTATATGAAGATCCCAGCCAAGTCAAGACGCCATTTGGGGAAGTTCTGGCTGGAATGTCTCAGTGTGGGAGTTGAGGAATGCTGGACGAAGTGTTTCCCATGGTCTTGTGGGATCACGTTCCCTGCCTGGCCCCTGTCCTCCAAAGCCTGGGTCTCCAAATCTTTGAATCTGTGATGACCAGCAGTGACCTCAAGGAGCAGCCAGTCCAGACAGCAGCCTCACTGACGGAGACCCTGTGGAGGCCAACCATACACTACGTCAGGGGGTGCACATCTGATTAATATCAGAATCCAAGTCCTGAAGGATAAGGGAAATACGTTCACACAGCTTGGAGTTCACACAACTTAATTTTTCATCTGTAGACAGGGAGGCTATAGGGAGGAGAGCTGAGAAACAGAGAGGTTAAGTGACTTACCCCAGGCTACAGAGCTGCATAGAATAGAGATTTCCAAAATCACAGACCAGTCACTTGGTCACTGGGCCTCAATTTAATTAGCAAGTGTGTTTTTGTTTAAGAATGACAACGCATTATTTTCCTTGCAATTCATGGACCCCACCCCACTGTGTGCAGATAAAGATCAAAGACATGGTTCCTGCTCACAGCCTTGCCACTAAAAATGATTTCTTTTCATGCTGTAAATTTGAGAACATCAACAGTATCTAAAAATTTGACAAATGACTTCTTTTCAACTTTAAAGCAGACTGCCTTCAAATCACTACCTCCTTCTTTGGTGCAGGTTTCCACACTCCAAAAGCTCCATCCAGAGCCCTCAGAAGTAAATTGGATCCCAAGCATTCAGCCCCACTGCTCATTCTTCAGACCCGTGTTTTGCGAGATCATTTTCATGTGCAAATAGCAGCCTGCCTACAAACACCTGCAAAATAAAAGTAATTTCTAAAACCACGGGCCACCAAATCCCTGCTTAAGCTCGGCGTGATTAAATCTGGGTTATAACAACAACGGGAAAGTGCCTGACGCCCTGTGTAATGCCTTTATCGGTTCTGCGGCTAGTGTCACATCTGAACTTTCTTGCTGCCCAAGCTCCTTTTCAGCACTGTTCCCTCTCTCCCAACCTGGGAGCGCAACTGGGCTGTTCTTCCTGACTTAGGGAGCTTGCACAAATACACTAGAAGGATGCCGAGAAGAAAAGCAGGTCCGTGACTAATAGCAGTTATCACTGAGATCAGGTACAGTAACTGGGCAACACTTACACAAGAGAAAAGACCAGATTACCCGAAGGAAAAGCTATTTGTGCCACAAGCATTAAACCCGATGGTTCCCTTACGTTGTTCTTTTCAATTTTTCCCTCTCTGCAGAAAATAAAGGGTTTTTTTGCAACTAAACCCTTTTCCAGTAAGTAGTTTGGAAGGGGCGGCTCTGTTTTAGGGGAAGGAAGACTTTAGCCTTATGCACTTGATAACTGGATAGTTGCATTGGGCCGTGCAATAGCCCAGAGATGTAGACATTAGGGGCAAAGGGAAAAATGTCATTTCTCCATTGTCAGTTGTAGTTTTGTGGGCACGTTGCTTCTGTAGACCCTTTTCCGTATCCTCTCCTGCCTGCTGTGAGTGTTAGAAGATACTGAGTAGGGAAGGGGCTGAGAGGAGCAGCACAGGCCTCAAGCTGAGCTGCCCGGCAAATGTTTCCCATTTTTACGCTGGTGACACACATTCCCAAAAGAAGGGTCTGCAGAGGAAAACCCTGAGCTCTGGGTCAGAGGCAGATAGGTTTTTTTCTTGCTGCCCATTAATATAGTGGCAGGGAGCAGGACTGCCTTAGGACTTCGAGTTCATGCTTTGAAGATCTACATCCCACGGCCATTTAATGATCCCAAGGCTGGGGATTAGGTGGGAACCAGACAGAAGGGCCTCACACAGCTTCTCTCCCCAAACACCCCTTGCTCCTTGCTGTTCTTTGCCACCAGCGCTGCTAGGAGGACAACTGCTAGGAGCAGGAACCATCCATGATGGCTGCAGAGGCCCACGTTACACATCGCTTCGTGCCAGTTGTCAGAAGGCATGATATCATGCTGGTTTAGGCTGGAGGCCCCGTGAGGACAAGCTCCCGCGAAGCCAGCGAGGGCGTGCGCTCACAGCGCGCTGGTGATCTGCGGGAAGGTGCTGTGCACACGTTCTGCTGCCGCGGCGGATGCGAGCCAGCTCTGCTCCCTCTAATTAAGGGGCATGATTTCACCTCCCATTACCTCACGCTTACCACAGGGTAAGAGCATGGACGTGGGCAGCGTGACCCACACCCTAGCTTCCCGCACGGTGACTGTTCCTGTGTCCGTACCCTTTTTGCATTTATATACTTCAGCTCTGCTGGCTAAACCGCTGCCAGTGTCCCTCCGCGCACGGGAACACGTATGCACACACATGCACGTGCAGAGCTGTGTTGGTTGGGCTGAACTGATCACGCATGGCAGGTTGAGCAACCTCTATGAAAGGCAAGATCAGAGATTTCCAGCCTGGTTAAAAGGCAGCCCTGGATGTATCATGAAGGAAGGAAAGACCAATTTGTATTTCAAAACACAAGTGCACCTATGCTTCAGGGAAAAGCCAATTTATGCCTGAGATAAGGAGCATGGCGTTAGTGGGGTTTTTTTGCTGATGAGGCGCCTTTGTCCCGATATGAGTCCCAGATATTAGCACAAAGAATTACAAGGGAAAAAATGATGCTAATCCTACGTATCAGCAGTGTCTACCCTGCCAAGCATAAATATTCATGTAATTACTTTGCAGTTACCTGGTAACCACAACAAAGCACACATAGAAAATGTAATTACAGGGGCTCCGTAAACTCATCTTAAATTATCACCTATAGCCAGGCACATATTAACAGATATTAGATTCTCCCGTAGATCAGAATCTCATATTCCTTGCATCTAATTTGAAATAACTATCTCCTTATTGGCAAGCGACGAAATCTAAATGGAGTCACGTAAATCCTACTTCACAGCTCAATTAAGGAAATATGATTACAGATCTGGAAGCAGATGCAGATATTGCTGGGGAATGGATGATGGCAGAAGCCTACAGGAAGCAGTTGATGCTTTCCAGGGGTCATTTGTAGGGGAACCTGTAGGAACAGAGTTCCTATTGTTATACGCTTCAGAGTATGTGGGGCGGAGAGGGGGCGAGAGACCGGATTCCCATTTTTAAGTGCTTTGGAGGTTTTCAGAGGGAGTCAGGTTCCATTGTTACATTTTAAATGTTCTCTAAGCTCACTGGAAACACTATACATTTTCACCGATTTTTCCCTCTGCATCCTTCCCTCTCGTGATGGGGTTCACAATCTTTGGTTGTCCAACAACTGTTGTTGATCGTTATGCCATGCTCGGGGGTCAGATGAGATGAGGAAAGATGTCATTTTATGCACTATCCCAATAAAAGCCGAAACAGACCTAAGGAGATGTTCTAGGAGCGCTCCAAATGCGACAGGCAGGGGAGCAGGTGCCTTTGTAGCTCTCTTGGGTGCATGCACCTGGGTCACGTTAGGAAGGACCATCTGTCAGATGCACCATAAAACGTCTTGGGCAAAGGGCCCCGGAGCCCAGCAGGACACAGGCGGGACAGCAACACGTGTAACATAACCAAAGTAGCTCAGTTTCCTTGGCACAGCTGCTGACGTGGTGGAGGAGCATTGAGCGCTAACACGTGGACACACCAACTTTCTCCAGAGGGCTCTTCGGTCCCGGAAGCGAGCAGGTCGGCTCGCCAAGCTGGATGCGTCTGGGGACAAGGTTGTCCTCCTGCAAACCCCCAAAAGAAAGTGTTAAAGTCACAGGCAGCAGCTGTAAGGGGGGAGGGTGGGATCGGAGGCTTGGTGGACGGCAGATGCAAGAGTACATCCTGCTGTATGCACCCAGGAGCACTGGTAATTATTCCTGTAGGGAAGACACATTATGGCAGAAGCTAGCAAGAAATAAACATGAAGAAACAGGGATGTATCTGAAAGCACGCTCAGCCAAGAGAGAGAGTCAAATCAAGGACAGATCCTGAACTCCCGTTCCCCGTAGTGACCAAGCGAGCTTTGCCTTAAGAAGATGGTGGTTCTGGTCTGTTGAGTGACGGCTCTGACGTGGCTGCTAACCCATGCCAAAGGCTGTGCTTTCCTGCCCTCGGTTTTCTTGCTCCATCCCAAACTGCTCTCCCCTAAAGAGAGGAGGCAGCCAGAAAATAGGCTCTCTCTAATGCATTTATCAATGAGTTTAGAATGGAAATTGGGACTGAATGAGAACTGGCTTTTTTGTTCTAGATTCCTTGGATTTGGTTGCTTCCACTCCCCCCCCCCCATCCCCGCCCCGTCCCTCCAAATCCAAATACCCCCCTTCAAATAACCACACACATAAAAATGCACCAGAAAAAAAAAAACTCAAAGCAAGCAAACAAACAAAAAGATCAAGGAGGTTAAGAAAACCACTCAATTTAATTCCACATCCAGCCTTTTTAAAATCTTTAATGTTTTCTTATGTAAGAGCAGCATCTGCTCCATGAAGAATTGTGAAAAAAAGTCAAAGCGTTCCATTCTGAGAAAGTAGATACATGGTCCCTAGACACTGTCTGAATGTGCCTGTTCAGTTTTAATGTGGGATTTTGCTGAAGTCAGAACTTTAAAAGAAGTTTTAATTTCAGTGAAAACTACATTTCCTTTGGTTGGGAAAATAAAAGTTTTGACCAAAACTTAATGATTACTCTATTTATGATCCTGGGACCAAATTATAATTGTAATTTGTGTATCAGAAATCCCCTTGAAATTTCAATTAAATTTGATATATGTGCTTTCAACATGCTTTCCCATTAGTAAGTGGAGATTTTCTTACTAAACACTTCAGAGTCTGATTCTTTCTAACTACTGCAGGTTTCCCTGAAAAAAAAGAAGACAAAAAAATATTCTAATGGCAGTAGCCATTTTTCCATTGCTCTCCATCTGGTACGTGATCTGTGATCATACCTCCAGGTCATTATGCTTGTAATGTTTATTGGAAAAATCAATCTTTAACTTTAAGACTTTACACAGGAAATATTAAAGTAAATTAGGACCCTATACATCCATTTTCAAATTTCCTTTCGACCTCACAGCACTTACTTCTTTCATGAAAAAAAAATCAAGTTTATTATTTTTTTTCAAGCTGTTCCATTTTTGCATAAATGACAAAATTTCCTGGAAATACAATTTGCCCAGCTACCTTACTTATTATCTCCAGCCCATATTAGTAGCTAAGCAGTTGTTGACATTCCCTTTCAATATTGCTACTAAAACTCCATGAAGCTTATGCAGAATTTATATACGAATGTCAACTCATTTTTAAAATATGTAATAGGAAAAGACCGGCCAATGCCTTTCTGGCCACCTACATTTCAGAAGGTATTGGCTGGTATTAAAGTAGCATATACATATATATTTTAAGAAACCACACATTTTCTGGGCCAGAATCCAAGGGCATATAAAATAGTTTAGTCAGTTATGACTGGATGAAGAGCTAGATGGAAAACAGAACATTCTCAGAAGGTTTGGGTGCACATGGATTTCTTTCCCAAATTAATGTGAGTAGGGGTCATTAATTTTATTTTTATTTTTGTGGATGAAATGTCGTTCTTCTGGATATTCTCAGGGCGTGACGTGAAGCCACGTCTAGCACAGGCAGGATGGGGGCTGCTCTCCAGGTCGATGACTTGCAGTGCGGAGGCTGAACACACCCCGCTATTCATGGAGCTTCTAGGCTGAGACAGAAGTACTGTGACAAAAAAAAAAAAAAAAATTGCGGTGACAGCTTTTGGTCTGAGGACAGACAGCCTCGTGGGACTAGATGAAAGCCACAGACAAGTCGCTGGCTCTCACCTCCAACAGCCACAATAAATCTCATTCTCCCGAGCTGGGGGTACGTCCTTGATCCCACGCTGCCTCAGATGTTGAGGGGGAAAGTTTGTCTGGGACCTTTCCAATCTTCCAACAATTCCCCAGTCTTTACATTTACATTTACTCTGACACCTAGTTTTCAAACCCGGTCTGTCCTGCCTGGACAACCCTGTTGTGTCAAGTGGCTCACTAAGACGGGAGTGGGGAAAGGAGAAGATGTGAAGGACCACTGCGCTGGACTCCCATGTTCTCTCTGGGTCCGATCCTGAGCTCCTGAAGTCCTTGCAACTTTTGCAACACACAGCTATAGAAGCAAGATGAAGTTTAAATGACATTGATTTCTCTTCCTTAGCTCAGGCACTTTTGAAACGGCAACGACGCTACTTTGCAGTTTCAGTGGGTGGGTTGGAGCTGTTTGTAATGGCACTGTCTCCAGTCGGAAGGTGTCAGCGAAGAGCGGCATATTCTCGTTCTTTCCTGTTTAGTCCCTTTAAATTAGACCCAACGTGTCCTTAAGTTTCTCATGGAACCGGCTCATCTTTGCTATCCCAAGAAAACCCTGTATCTAAGAGCCATTTGAGACTGTTTCCCTAACGATGCCAACTGGAAGATTGCATAACATCAAAATAAAGTTAAAGAGTAATCAGACCTCTCTTTTTTTAAAAGAAACTAAGACTTGTTTCTCAGGCATTTTGGGACCACATCCATCAGCTTTAGACCCAGCTCTCTTTCATAACAGAACACACAAGACACCATAATAAACAGTCAAAAACAAAACCACATGCTACCGTGAAATCAGCCTGAATACCTAAACCTACAAACGAGAGGCCAAACTTAGTGATGCCTCTTGGCGTTAGCGTGGCTTAGCCTTCTGCCAGGGTCAGACTACCAGCTCCCGCGTCTCCATCGTTATACGGGGACCACCGTGACGCGCGAAACCCGACGCACACAGTGCGGTTGCTGCAGAGGACATGACAGCGGGATCTGTAGAAGCTTGCGCTCCCCTAAGCGATGCCTGCCAAAGCCACTGCTGACCGTCCTGAGGATGCGGTAGTTCAGCCTCCAGCTCAGCTCAGACCACGGGCTTGTGGGAGGCACAACCCGGAGAGCCCCCAGTTTTGCAACGATGGGAGGTTTTGCTCCCTGGGAACTCTGCATGCAGCCGGCGTCAGATGTTAATTTTTAGTCATGAGATCTCCTCTCAGATTGACTCTATCATTTATTTCCAAGCCCCTGGGCATATTGGAGGCTAGACTTCATTTGTTTTAAACCTCCTCTGCCTGGGACCTATTGTTCTGTGTTGCTAGTTCACAGCTCTGTAAGTCATTACAAACTCTGCCCCTTCCCCCAGAAGGAGCCATAGGGTCTTTTTTCCTCTTTTTTAGCACAGAAAATTAGTTTTGTGGCTTCAAAAGAGAAAAGCCCTGGAATCTCTTACTCTGCTCCCAAAAAGAGAAGAAAGGGATGGTGATTATGTTACAGTCCAATGTACCAGAAAGCTCACTAATGACCTGCCTGTAACCAAATGGCTAAACCACTAAGCAGGGCCAGAATTTGTGGCGTGACACGAGCCCAGTCCAGGATGCTTAGAGGTAGCTCAAAATTTCCCCTGCACGCCAGCCTATTTAGAGCTAAACTGTAGGTATAGGCAATTACAGAGACAGCTGACAGCTGCAGAGAAGCCAAATCCAAACTTTCCCAGGGCTCCGGAATGTCTGGATCACTAGTCCACAGGTGACAAGTGGCAGGTCTTTCATCTCATCCTTCTTCTGCAGGTGTGGGCCGTTTGTGTTCTCCATTGCTCAAACATATCCAGGACTATAATCTTTCAGGCACAGCACTCCAAGGAACAGAGCCCGTATTCTGAAATGACAATTGGAAATCAGTGGTGGGGAAGAGAAAACTTTTCGTGAAAGCTGTCAGACTCAAGCAGTAAATTTTGCCTGGAAAGTAACTACGGCCTCCATAGGAACCAACTGAAAGAAGAAAAGAAAAAAAGGAAAAAAGAACCAAGGGCATTTTCCTTTGGGGCAGATCCTACTTACTTTACTCGGTGCCAGAACTTTTTGTCCATATCCCACAGGGCAGAAGCAGTTGGAGAATCCTGGAATAATTGAGGTTGGAAGGGATCCCTGGAGGTCTCTGCTCCAAATGCTCATTCAAAGCAAAGCCAACCAGATCAGGAGGCTCATGGTGGTGTGCAGCTGAGTTTTGAGTATCTCCAAGGATGGAGATCCTGCAACCTCTCTGGTGCATACACACAGCTGGCTCAAGGCTGCCCAGCAGTGTAGGGTGTTAGCCAGACTGCTCCAGCCACCCAAGAGGGGAGAGGAGCTGGGATGAGATGCCAAGAGGAGCGCCCTGGCAAGGTGAGAAGGTGGGGTTGTGACTGGCCTCTGTCTAGAGGTCTGGTGTGAACCATTTTGCCACCCCTCCAGCAGACCTGGGTTCCACATTGCCTAGGACCTGGGTGCACAGAAAGGTGGTGTTCATGCCAGTAAGTAAAACAGCACAGGGTCCATCCTATAGCTCTGAAGTCAGACAGTTCAGCCTGGCTTGCATGTTATAGTGCATCTCTCCACCACAGACCTGGGCAGCCACATCCCTACTGCCTATTGGGAAGAGCCTCTGCAAGGAGCTCTCCACAGACTACTCCATTAGACAGTCATAGCCATGGGGGTGGAGCAGACCTGGCAGATCTGCCCATTAGATGATCTAAACCAACACGCTGGGGAAGACACTCCCCAACATTTCACCCTATCATTCATGTATTAAGTTTCTCACAGCAGAGTCTTGGCATATCCACTTCTCTCTGGGGGAAGGAGAAAGTCCTGGGAGGCCAGGAAGTTTTCTTTCTGGTGGGGCAATATTTGGATGGATCTGGGACCCATTTAACCTTAATCCACCCTTGGCTTAACGTCTCAAATTCCTCCTCTGCATATGGGCTGCTGCTCCATTCCAATTTCATTACACTACAAGCAAAGCTGCAAGGGCTCAGGGATGATATCGCCATCAAAGGCTGGAGGGTTTTAATGCCACAGCTTCAATGGAAACTTCTCATGAGCTCACCCACTTGCCTGCATTATTTCCAGCTGTGCTCACAACTCCATGTAGAGAGGAAGCAGGTGAGGCAGAGAAGTTTATATCACTTCTCTTCAACTTGTCACTAAGAGAATGGCAGGTCCTGAGTCCCAGGGAAAGGGGAGATCCACTTCAGACTCTCAGGAATTGGTGTCTGCAGGGAACTAGCCTTCTTCCTTTTCTATCAAGCCAGAGCTTGAAAAAAGCATAGTCCTCGTTTCTCAAAGGGATAGCAGGAGAAAAGTGATGGACATTGCCTCTTTTAACTCAGGCCCAAGCCAACAGGCTCTTATGGACCTCCCTGGTGCTAAGAAGCCGCTTGCCCCTGGTGAGGCATGTTAAATGAAGTGGGTGCTCCCAGTCTGCCTGATTTCCAAAGTTGAGATGGCTGGTGCACGGCCCGGCTGACCACACAGGAGGGAACCAGAGCACTCACATCATCTGCTAACGCATCTTGTCCTGAATGTGCTTTCAGCAGAGAGGCACAGAGAGAAGCTGGCTGCGGGGAGGAGGAGGGAGAGGCAGTGATGTTCACTGCTCCAGCTGTTTGCAGTCCAGGTGTCGGTTTGTCCCTCAGATTCCTAATACTTTAATCCCAATCCAAAAACGTTTAAAGACTGCAGGATTTCAGGAAATTAGTCGCAGGATAAGAAAGAGCAAATATAAAAAGCGGTTTGTAGCTGGCAAGTGAGAAAGGAGAAAAGAAGTGTCAAGGTGGTAAAGTAGAATCAATATCCAACTAAAAACAGTGTTCAAAATGAGGTGGAGATTTATGCATTTCAGGGGCTGCTTCCTCTGTGGGGTGGACTATCCTGCTTATTGATTTGGGCTCAAGAGCAAACAAGATGAAAATCTGACTTATGGTTTGCTTGCACTCTCAAGAGGAAAAACCCAGCAGGCAACAACATCTCAGGGTCTCCTCAGGCTGTTTCCCAGTCATTACTTCATCAAGGCCTACATGCAAGTCCAAGGTCCCAAGGGCCACAGAAATATTTGTGCAAGACAAGTCATGATGCACTCCGTGGAGCAATCAGTCTCTGAGATCTACAGCATAAATATTTGGGGAGCTGCAATTCCAGCCTTTTAGGCACATCCCTACCAGGTCCTGCTGATCTTGTCTCAGTGGGAGAAGTGTGGGACGGAGAAGGTGAAGGAGTGAAGCAGCCATCAGTCCAGGAGCCATCGGGAGGGTGTGATAACACCACCAGTGGTGGCCAGGCCAAATCTCAGGCCATCAGATTTTTCTAACATTGCTACCCAAGCTAGTTAGAATCAGGTTTGATGAAGTGACTTTTAAAGCCTACAACAGGTCACTTGAGCTGTCCTTGAGCTGTCATGCCTTGGGACACAAACCCACTTCTTGCTCCTGAGGAGGAGCTTGTGCTTTCTTTATCCTTCTGGATTGCTGTAGCTGTTTCTTTTTCAAAACTGGAAATACTACAAGGCAACCACGGCAATTCAGACACACAAGTCCCATTGCCCCCTGCTCTGCATTGCTCCAGAGAACTCCTGCCTGAGGAGGAGTTTAAGAAAATCGGTCTAATAACATGGGACTTACTAACTTTGTTCTTCTCCCCCCTTGCCTGCTCCCTCCTCCGGGCTGCCAGGCTGAATGGGAGCGGCTGCAGTTCTGAAATATTTTGCCGATGATTTGATGGCTTAGCCTTCAAGCCTCTCATCTTTCATGAAAAGAAAACAAGGCAGCACCTCCTCTTGACTTCAGTGTGCTTTGGCTCAGACCCCTCCAGCCTTGTGAAAACATCTCTCAATGTGTAAGTGGACCCAGAGGGGGGTACCCCCGGCTATCGCTTACCCGATCTTTTCCTGGTCTCACACGCTGAGTGTGAGATTTACATGCTTGGATTGTCTCTCTTACCCACCAGCTAAGGCTGTATCTCGGCTCGGTGCTGCTAGCTAGCTCAGAGCCAACCACCCAGACATTAATGGTGTCCCTTACACATGACCACAGACGTGGAAACCTGTGGCTCTGAAGAAGAGGTGGTGCAGCACCTCCTGGGCCATCTTCTTTCTGAGGCCTTCTGCTAAATGTGTCCTGCTGGCACAGCACTGTCCCACCATCAGAGACAAGGATCATTGGAGGTCTGAATTTCACGGGCATTTTCCTTTTTGAATTAGCCAGAATTTGGGCTGTGGACAGAATGAACAGCCCCAAGCAAACTGATTGCTTCCAAAGTTGTAAAGCCAGTAAAAACTGTATCATATATAGTTTCCTCTCCATCTTTCTTTGCAGGAGCTGGTAACAGTCAGCACCCCAGATATACAGGTAGAGAGCAGATTTCTCATCTCCATCTGGTACATCCTCTCCAAAAGACACAAGAAAGAAACACAGACTCCCTAAATCTCCATCCCCCCAATCCAGAATAGCTCTCATTGCCTCCTGATTTTGTCTAAAATGTCCCTGATACTCGGTGTCTTTGCAAACCCCTTTTTCCAGGAGGCAGATGGTTTTGTGAGATTCTCAGCTCCTGCCTTTCAAATTTCCGAGGAGCTTACAAACAAGCAAGAACAACCAGGAGAGCCACAAAAACAAAAAGGCAAAGGGATTTCTGCTTTCAAATCTCATGCTGCTTCTGCCTCACCCTGTTCTCCTTGGCAGAGCAGGTTGAACATCTCTTTCAGGCATCCCAAATATAGAGAAAAGAACCATCTAAGCTTCTTCCCTCATGTAAAGTCTTTGTTTCAGAAGTTAAAGCACAGGATTGTATCCTGATTCGCAAAGGCCTTTAGGACCATACTTCTTTTGCCGAGCTGAGTCCAAGGGTAGACATTTGCTAAGTCTGCCTACCTCTCACCTTCTAAGGAGCAAATAATAATATCTGCTGAAGCAGATATCCTCTTCAGCTCTCAGGTGGGCTCAACTGCTCTCTAGAGGTGCCTGTCTCTCTCTGATCATGTTCCTATCTGAGATCCATCTACCAAGTGGGACAACTCATGATCAGAACCCAAAGTTGCCCACATGGTCTGGTTCATGAGCTACTATTAAAATGGTGGGGGGGGGGAGGGAGGTTTCTTGACATCAGACCCCAAAGAGCATGTTTCATTACTGTCTATTGAAGATTTTAATTACAGCTCCACATCATTGCTACCAAATCCACTTTGCTGAATGATACACCAAGGGACCTACAAAGAGTCCTCTGTGTACATAGCCCTGGGGCTTTATTCTTGGGCTCGCCCTGTGTGCTTTCTTTAGAGTCCAGAACAGCCAATCCAGCTCTAACAAGCATATATTTTAAGGATTTTTGTCAGGATGCAGAAAAATGGCTTGTGACCAAGGAGGCAGTTGCAGGTGGTCCCAAGTTTCAGTTCTCTATGAGAAAAGGACCAGCAAGAGGCTTGAGCATCACTTAAGTTGCTGTTAAGGCTTCCAGGTGCTTTTTGTTCTCCCAAGGAACTGCTGTGCGCAAAATTCTCACCCCTGTAAGCCACACACCAATATCTTGCTAGGTTTGAAAACCACACAGCAGGCACTTGCACACTGCAGAGAGTTGAGGAAAGAGGAGCTCCTTGTATGGGTCATGGTTGGGAGATATTTGTGGTTCCCCTCTAGTCCATCGGTTGACAGGGCTGTAGGTTCACCGGCAGTTCCACTGGCTTCCAGGGGCTACATCCATGCTGCTAAAAAGGAGATGATGAAGGATGGAGAGCCATCTCCGTGGGAATTCAGCTTGTCTAGTAACAATGCACAACCAGCAATGCAGCATATGAACCACAACTGAGATATCTGAAAGCAGCACGGGGCTGGAAACCCAACGGTAGGCCAACCTTGTCATGGGGGGAGGGTTTATCCCTGACACGAATGCTTTCATACCAGGATCTTTCCCTCTGCATAGCCAAAGTTGTACCTCCCTTGCTATGCCAACAGGAGTTAAAACAGTGTGGTGGGTCCAGGTAGAAGGAGTTGCAAACATCATTGATGCAAAGGAAAAATGAATCACAGTCCTTGGAGGCTAAGATGAAAGCAACATACTCAAATTAAAAAAAGACTTGATAAAGCTGAGAATAGAGTCTGGCTAGCCTGAGGGCTGAAAGAAATATTGTTCATGGGACAAAAGGAGCATTGCATGAGAGAAAATTCTGTGTTTGTGCCCACATTTGTAGAAGTGATGTGTGTTTTGTGATACCCTAATTTTTGAAGGGACCTGACTTGAGAAAAACTGCAGGGACAGGATGCATAAGTCGGGCTCAGCGTTGTCCCAGGACCCTACTGGAATCTTGCCTTGGACACACCCTGAAAAGTTGAGGCATCCAAAATGCCAAGTCTCTCTTGAAAAGTTTGTATGGAAACTGAGGAGAAAAAACGAGCTTGGATTTCAAAGCTGACGTCCATTTGGAGGTCTAAATTTCAATCCATTGACTGAGTGAGGGATGAAAAGTTGGACCCCTGTTCCTGAAAGGCTGTTAGAGCTCTGACTTTGCTCGTGCCTAACACTCAGAGGGGAGAGGAGGTGACAATTTAGGGATATTCCTGCTTAGATAACTATCTGGTATATTCATGTCCTAAATACCAGCAATGCCCACCATCCCTTCCATTGCTGACCTTTTACTGCTCTGAGATTTTGAGCCAGCTGGCAGAAGCAGGAGAAGGATTTTTTCTCCAGAAAATTGGGTTTGCAACAATCTCTTTACTTTCCTGCACCTTCCCCAAATGGCAGCAAGCTGGCAGTGGACAGGGATATAATTCTTCATTTCAGGCATCTATGGCAGGATGAGAACAAACCATCATCATGCAGTTGCCCACTGCCTCTCAGGAGACATCCCAGGCAAGGGATGGAAGCAGTAACTGCTTCCAGGGGCTGGAAGCAGTAACTGCTGAAAGCGGGGCAGGATGGCTCTCCATCTTCCTCCCAATTTTTATTTTCGTAGCTCTCCCGATGATACAGTTTGAAACACAGAAGTGTGCTGTGAGGAATGTGTCTTGGGATGAAGATGAATACCTCGGAGGCTGACAGCATAAACACTGAGAGCCTGTTTGGCTTCTTCCAGTGCCAGCTCCCTGGATGGACGCGGAGAGCTCCTTAGCTGCCCTTCGAGTCTCTTCAGTTCCCTCTGATGAGTTGGAGCTGTTCTGACCCGAAGCAGATGGACTCAGTTATTTACACCAAGTTCTCCTAGGTGCACTCTTGACCCACTCCTCGCTGGTCTCAATAGACATACGCACTGGTGCCGGCTGATTGTTTCGGTATGACACAGAGAACATTAGTGGAGCAGAGCCAGACAGAGGCCCACGGAGAATGAGCAAGCGATGGGGATGTAGTGCTGGGAGAAGCCTTGCAGTCCTATGCTGAGCGGCCGTATCAGGTGTCAGGAAGAGAAGAGAAACCTTTTTGCTTGCCCCTTGCCATAGGAGGAAACGTAATCATGGCTTGTCCCACCAAGCAGGGCTGGGCAATGGGCAGCAGTTGTGGGGACAGGGTGATCGAACAACTGCCACCCATGACGGGACGTCACTAAAGGCTAGACATTGAGCACAATGTGAAAGGTGGGGCTATGGGTGGGCAGGGGAAAGGGAGGGCGGCTCTGAGCTGCGCTGACTCGGGAAACTCCACGTGAGACCATTTCTGGGGTCAAAGACAACTCAGTGCATTCGGTCTCACAGGCTGAGCTGCTCTGCCTGGTGCTCTGAGGAACAAGCTGGAAGGAAAAGCTTCACTCATTTCTGCTTAGTGGATTTGCCCCCTAGACTGCAGATCATTTGGTTGTGTAGGAAAGGCTTGGGGGGAGCTGTCTTTCCCTCTCTTTACCCCTCCTTCCCTGTATCCCTGAGTTAAAGTTTGGGGTTCCTTGAAATGCCCCCAGAGCTGAAAGGAGAAGCGCTGCAAAGACTAAGGTGCCCTGCAGCTGCATAGCCTGGTGCAAACGTTATCATACCTGCGAGACAGCTGAACACAGCACACAGCTGCTGTCCTGGCTGCTGCAAGAGGAGAGGTGAAGGAATTTCAGAGATAGCATGTGGGGAAGGGTGTTAAAGAGTAGTAAGGACTTCAGCACTTGATGCATGTGATTCCTTGATACAAAGCCAACAAAGACTTATTTGCTCCTGCTCCATTTTAACCCTTTTTCCATTTTTTTTTCACCACTGAAAAAAGCTTCAAGCTTGGAAAGAGAAAAAAAAAAAAAAGAAAAAAAGAAAAAAAGAAAAAAAGGATGAAGTAGAGGAGTTACATTTTCCTGGCTGCTATCAAAACTTCTTTTCCAACTTTTCTCCTTTTTTTTTTTTCTCTTTGCACTGACATACCTTTGACATTTTATGAGCTGAACTGTATTTCATTGCATGAGGCACTGGCAGACAATCTGAGAGCCCTTTATTCTGAGGTGCCTTTCAGCTTCCAGGCTATGATCTACAGTGCCTCAAGCCAGAGCCAGGCTGCAGCCATGGGCCTGGCTGACATTTTACAGGGAAAGGGGAGTGAGGCACCAGCTTATAAAAGTGTTTGAAGATCCAAGTGCTGCATATTAAGATACTCCAAGTTTGAATTCTGCACAGCATGCTCGCTTGGCTGAGGTACTTACCTGGGGTAATTTTAGCAAAGTGTGCAATACCAGACCGACTGACACAGCTTCACCAGTGATTTTCACTAGCAGCGAAAGGTCCCAAACAGCAGCAGGAGACCAACAGAAAGTCCTACAGTGAACAGTTAGCAGGTGGAACACCTCATCGAATGATGTGGTGGATGCAAAAGATGCCTGGGGGCTTGGCTGAATAAGTCCTTGGAAGAGATATCCACTAGAGATGACTGGTTAGACAAACTGCAGCCAAGAAATCTCCTAGGATGAAAGCAGTCAGAGGCTGAGAGAGTACTCAGAGGACGTATCAAAGATGTTCATCCCAGTTTTGCGTCCACTGAAGATATTGGGCTATATGGTCCCTTGCTCTGAACCAGAATGGCCACCCTGCATCTTCCTCAATGAAAGGCTGAAGCCATTTTACCATGAGCAACCAAGGAGAACTGGGAGCTTCCCACGGTCAAATGATAAGTAGTTTGCTTGAAGTTTATTTGTGGTGCAGCATCATCTCTGTGTCTCTGCAGAGGCTGGTATTGCTCTGGTCCCACAAGGATAAGCCAGATCCCTTCTCACTCTAAAAAGACAAGAGTTAAGGAGGAGAAACAGAGGCCATCAACCTACTCAGAAGGCAAGTGGCAGAACCAGTAATTGCATCCAGCTTCCCCGGGCCCGTTTGCTCATTTCTCAGAGGGCCTAAACTGCTGATACTGAATCAAGCAGAGGTTCTGACTCAGCGGAAAGTCCCTGCTTGACCTCAGTGGGTTTTGAATCGCATCTAAAGGAAGACTAAATCCTCTGGTCTGCCTCACCCTGAAAGATAACCCCAGGGCTTGAGTGGGGCTCCCTTTCATTTTGTGGGATCTGCAGGTGGTGCAGCCTAGGAGAGGGAGATGGAGGGATCATTACAGCTGGGTTTCTGGGGGCTAGATCAGTGTGCTCCAACCACAGGTGTCAAGCTGACCTGATGCCAAGCAGTTTTAATGGCAAAACACTGGGCTGTCTTTCTTTTCAGTGTTCAGAAAGAGAAGAGCTGGTTGCTGCTGCTACTGTCGACCTGAAGTGATGGGCACCCAGAGGAGCACAGAGTCCGGCACCAGCCTGGGTACAGGATGGACTCAGAGCTGAATCAGCTCAGTGTAAATCAGCAGTTGCCAGTCTGACGATAGTGGAGTTCCACTAGCACAAGCTGTCTGAACAGTTTCAGCTTCCAGCCTGGGTGAAGTCTTCTAGAAAGCATCCAGGGAAAGGTTTGGGCTCAGGTCTGATCATTAAAGAGGGGAACAAGAAGGTGTCCAGGAATCTGGAGCTTCTGGGGTCACAACAACATGAAAAGGACTTTCCAGAAAGGCACAAAGGCCTGGGGTATCTCTTGGAGAAATAACCAGGCTAGCCGGTGGGTTTAAATGAGCAAAGAATCCTCCAGCATCTGAATTAAACCCCTTTTGGATTTAAACGTTAGGTGAAAATGAGTGTGTGAGGGGCAATACTTGTCATTTGGGGAGTTTGTGTTGTGTTTGCATGCAAAAACACGATGTTGTGCTTTTTGTTTGCCAGAGAACTTTATTACCATTTCACCTCCCAATATCCTAATGCCCTCTGATATAATAGACCATGTTCAAAGTTCAGTGCATACTTCTGAACTGAGCCTTCATCTAGACAGCAGAGCTAAGGTCTCAATAAAAAAAGATAATTCACATCAGTACGAGATACCTAAAGAGGTCAGGATTTGTCAAGGTTTGGCATCTTTAAGGGAAGCCCAATGTCTTTTGGAAACATAGCTGGATGACTGGCATTTTTACTGGATGAAAATCACTAGTCTACATCATGCCAAAGGCAGACTAGGGCCTTCTAATGAGTACATCTGATTTTAAAAATAATAAATGTAGAATTTATGACATCCAATTTCCTTTCTCAAAGACTCTCTTTTACTATGATGTCTGCAAAACGGAGCAGAAACGACGATAGTTGTATTACAATGAAATGCCCGCTTGCTCAGGAGTTTGAATGCTTTTTGTCTTTTCCATTTGCCTATTAGACTGTAATCTCCTTGGTGATGAGGTTCTCTCTGTTTTGTTCTCACACAAGAACAGTGCATTGCTGATTTTGGATAAGCTAAAAGATATATCAGTAATAGTGAATAACTAGAATGTAGAGATATGTTGGCTATTTTAGGTCCTTTCTAACTGCACATTGTGCACGTTGTGTGCCTGATCAGTGCTTTCAGGATTTGTTTGGGCAAGCAAAGCATGTTTTAGCCATAAAACTGCTTTTAATCACTGTTATTTCCATATGTTAACTTTCTCACCTTCTACAAGCTTGCTTCAGGTTAGCAAGTTTGAGATAAATTCCCTGCTGGTGTAAACTGATGACTCCCTTTTCATATCTGTGGTGCAAGGAAATTTTACACCCATAGAGGATTTACCCCAATGTTTTTAACTCTTTTCTGAATTGTGAGAAAGGTTCTAAGCAACAAATCAAAATATCACCTGGTGAAAGGACGTGTTTTGTAAACAAAAACCAAAGCCAAGAAAAACTTGGAGTTATTTTCAGTGTGTTGGCTTTGGAGACAGTTTCAAGATGAGGCTTTTGGATGAGAAGTAGCGTCATTAAGCCTTGTTGATAGTAGTAGCATTCAGAGTTCCACTGTTTCTAACATGTTAAACCTTCCTCAGAGCCACATCTGATTTTCTGACTTCTGATCTTAGAGAATGAGTTATTTAGTCCCCTGATCCACCGTTTGCAGAGCTTTGAGCTATGTTCAAGGTGCTTCAGACCAGCACAGGCTGAAACACAGATCATCCAGGCCATTTGGAAATGTTTTCCCTTGTGTCCCAGTGCTATGTGGAACCACAGCAAAAGTTCTTTCTGGAAACTCAGACTCCATTTGAAAGGATGCAGAGCTTAGGACTGAAGTATGGCTTTACCAGAAGGTGAAGGAAGTTATAGCAATTTGTGGGAGATACCAGGCAGCTGCCTAATTTTCCAGGTCAGGTAGTAGCTGCATGTGAGCCTGACAATCAACACCAAGAACTGAGACTGCAGAGGTTTTCCAGACTAAGGAGTCACCCAAGTTCTGTTTCCTTCATGTCTGATGATGCAATGAGCTTCTTCCCCCAACCTGGGTTTCTGAGCAGAAGCAACTCTTGGTTAGGGTTTTGTTGTTGTTGTTGTTGTTTTGTTTTTCTTGAACACCTAATTGCATGGCCAAACCTCATGTTATTTCCTTCTCACTAGAGAGCATACAGAGCATCTGGTGCCTGGCTCTCTGTCCTACCTCGTTGTGGTTGGATTTGGCCAACTCTACATGAAGCTCTCCAACCCAATGGCCACCTTGATAAGAAGATACTACAGAGCTGGGATGAACGGTAGTGGAGAACTGTGCTCAGCTCTTCTCTTTCCCTTGCTGTTGTAAAATAAAGCCATTCCTCATAGATAAAGAAGAGCAAAACTGTTGTGGAAGGGAAAGAATCTGCTGGTGGGGTTTCCCTGGGTATACACGCTGCGATTCAGCTGTTGGATTTTTTTTGTCTTAACAGCAATGGTGCAATCAATGAGAATGAAAGCAGTGAAGCCACATCTGATGCTGCATTAGTCAGCTGAGCTCACCACAAACACCACGTAGCCTGTCACCACAGGGTTTAGATCATTTCAGCATCTGGTGAAAGGCTGAGGATAGTCGAAAAATGAGCCAGAGAGCAAAGGACCAGAAGGGGAGATATCTGCTAACGGAAAGGTGTGACTGCTTGGGTTGACCGGGAAAGAGATCTTTTGAGTTATTGCAGGAAAGTACCTAAAGCTGTTAGCCACGATATGCAGGTGCAGTGTTAAAAGGAGAAGGCTGCAGGGCTGGCCTGCTACCATAAATCACAGAGGGAGGGCAGGGGGATTAGACCTGGGACTGCACCGTGCAAAACTTGAGTGAAATCTTTCTATCCACAACTGGTCAATGGGTAGAGAAAATAGAGCAAGATGCAAGTGCAGTCTTTGAAAACATTTAGCAGAGTAGAGAAAATGTGTTTTTTCTAATCGAGTCTCACAGAGGAAGGCTGAACTCTATACAGCTCTCTTGAAACTACCATTTAATAGGAGATGAAAATATTAATGGTCATCTTTAAAATGCTTCGAGAGCCTGAGATGGAAAGAGCTTCATGAACATCCACAGGAGTTATTCTAGTTGGGTGCTGAGATCTGAGCTTTGTCCAGATTATTTTCGCAGTCGTGAATACCTATACATTTACTCCTGTGCATGGGGGTGTATACACATGCAAACACATAAAGTCAACAAAATGTGCTGCCCTAAACACCACACATCCCTGGAAACAAAGAGCTGTTTAAGAAGACCAGCCAAGAACATCAAATCTGCTGCACTGCATCAGAGCACAGTCCCTGTTGCCTGTTGGTCTCTTTCTGCATGTTATTGACAGAGAATATCTAGAGAAGCAATTAAAAATAAGGAAATATTGAAAAACTCATCACAGAGCACATTCTTGCAGCTACCAGCAGTTACTTGGTTTACCAGTCCATTGTATTTAAGATCCACCATTGCACTTACCCGCCAGGAAGTGGCCCAATTCCCAACGTCTCCAAGGAAACGTTGCAAGGTGCCAAATATGTATTTCTGTAGAACTGGAGAGAGCTTTCAGAAAGGGCAATAAATTTGGCCAGGGACAGGAACATGATGGGGGTGGAATCATGGAAGTGGTTCCCAAACTGAGGTTTATAAGGCCATAATAGCTGGTCCATGGAATTGCGCTGAAGAATTATTTCAGTTGAGAGGCTGATGGTTCAGGGTACCTGACAGCCCATAAGAAATGTTTGTCCCAAGTATCCAAGAAGTTTGAGAACCATCACATTGAAGACCTGCAGATCCTAGGCCTCACTTTGCCATGAACCAACACTATAGACAAAGCACCAGGCTCCTTAGCTTGGGATCTGTGCTGGTCCTGCCAGATCTGACAGCATGGTGATGGTGGTGGGTACAGCCCAGAGGAAGGTAGGGAACCCAACAGCACAGCCAAGAGAGAAAAGGGATAAATGTTTTGCAGCGGGTGTTTTGCAGTGACAGCCTGCAACTTTCCAGCACCTTGAGCTTCACAGAAGTGTGAGGTGCTGTGAAGGGTCTTTGTCTCCTACATGCTGTTTTCCTGTCCTCAGCAAAGTGATGTGGACAGCCTTAGGTTGAGGACCCTCTTTTACACGGTGCCTGCTGAAGTCAGGCCTATCCCCTGGTCTCCTACACAATCTCTTTTCCCTTTTGCTCCCCTCCGATTCCCTTTTGACTGCACTCTTTGTTTGCTGGGCTTACTCACGATGTCGAATGCTCTTTCGTGCAACACTCCCCCACGCAACATTCATTAAGCCTCTTCCTGCTCTCTTTCAAAGCTCTCCCAGACGGTAAGAAATCTCACTACCCCAAGGAAGAACTCCAACTACAATAACTACATGTCACTTTTTGTTTGCTAAACAGCTCCTGGCTGTACTGTCTTTGTCTGTGAAACTCTTCCGTCTTACTAATCTACTCTGTTCTCTCAGCTGTTGTGATATACCATGGATATACATTTATGATGCCATTCCCTGATTTGCTGCATGATTTTGGCTGGGTTGGTTAATCCAAAGCGCTTAGACACCGGGCTGTAGGCCAGTGCTTTCAGAAATGATTGGTGAGTTATGTGCCTCAGTTTGAGGGCATATAGTGCCTGATTTTCAGAGGTGTTGGAGACAGCTGACAGGAGCTCCCTATGCTTCACATTACTTAAGTTATGCATCTTCTATGATCGCTTGTTTGGCCTGTTTGGCATTGTTTTCCTCCTATTGTTTATTGCTTCCATTTGTTATGGAAAGCAGCATTACCACTAGTGGCAGATTTCTGCATGGCTCAGGGATAATTTGGTAGGTGGCCTCATATGGGAGGCAAACCACAAAACAGCTTTGCCCAGACCCCAAGTAGACCCCAGATCCCAGGGAGGGAGTTCATCTCCCCTGCTGAGAGATCTAAAAGGTGGATGTCTGAACCAACCTAGGGTCCCTCTGCAGTCAGTGAAAATAAATGCTTCAGAAAGAATGATTCATCCCATCCTAAAAGAGGCACGTAAGGTAGGTCTGATGCATCTCCTATTTCTCTCCCCAAAATATCTGCCCCAGCATTGCTTGTTTGGACCCAGTTCACTCCCCTAAGGTGACTCACTACTAAACATCCATGCTGGCCTAATGGAGTAGATGTGGAGGGTGACTTGCAGCCAGGGATGCAAAAGCGTCAGACATTTTTCATGGTTGTGCTGGCTGGGGATAACTTAAAATGCTAGTGGAACTATAGTGCTAATCCTTCCCTGAATTCCACCAGCTTTTGTGTTTCCTTCAGAAGCCCATTTTTGGTTATTTCTGGGGTTTTGGCACACAGGAGTTATGTCAAGATGTGAGATTATTAGGCAGGAAAGGTCAGGCAATGAATTTGGAGCTAGATCCAATTTATCTGAAAATTCAAGAATGTTCAGATGTGGATATTTTGGATAGACAATTGTTTAGTAACAATAATGAAACACCATTGATCTGACTGAATTTTATGTTACTTTGACTTTCTTGCTTGACCGTTTTTATTTTAGGCACTTTCTGAGAGAAGAGTGTGAGAAAAATTCACTTCCACAGACCGTTTGAGAAATACATTGGAATAAGCAGCAGGCAAGGAGAAGCAGCATTAAGCTAGAAGAGCCTTTGGTACAAACACAGATGGCCACAACCTATTGACAAATGAAGTGAGATTAAAAAGTAGAAGAACATTTCTCATGTTCAGAAGTGGGAGGATCCAGAATAACTTTCCAAAGAAATAAGTGTTGTGTGGGAAATGAATACCTTTTCAGATGGAGCTGATCATTTTCTGAATGAATTTATATAATATAATTGAGTTTGCTAGCAGGGAACTGAACACTTTAACTAAAGAGGTCCTATCTCATCCTGTGTCTGCTGTGCTGGTATCAGTGATTCATTTCTGTTCAACAAAATCTCACTAACACTTTAGGACGTGGAAAGGGAGAGTTTTATATGCTGTTGAGACAAAAAAGATAATTGTTTTCAAAGCAAGTCTACGTCCATGCTATATTTTCTGTTGTTCTTTCTTCTTATTCCCCTTGAAACTAGATCTTCTATGGCACATGTAAATCAAATGGTTTCTTTGGGAGTTTGTCTACTGTTGTTAATTCTCCATATGAAGTCACGATCTTCTGTTTCTGCCATTGCATGTGGTTGCTGTGGAAATAATGATGATGTCTACAAGCATGGGATTAGGGATGTAGATTAGCATTAGGAGCCTATGAGTTCTTGAAAAGTCTGAGATCTTGTTTTCTGTCCTACTTGGTTGACAAAGAATGAGGAGAGAGACTGATAGATGTATTTATTCTAGAATCATCTGAGCATGGAATGATTTTTCAAAGCTGTATCTTGACTCCTCTTTAAATTCAGTTCAAGACAAAGGTGCTGTGACTCTGTTGAGTTCACTCTTTGTTCACTTTGTAAAAATGTGTTTTACATCTCAGCCTTGAAAGGGGCCACCTGTAATGCACCCCGCACAGAGCGAAACATCAGTAATGGAACTCATGGCACCATAGTCATAGTGTGCAGTTTTGCACCCGTTGTTTCAAGTCCAAAGAAGCCCATGTCCAGATAAACCCTCAGCTGAACCCATTTGAGCTCTGCTTCACCATGTGACTCCAGAAACAGTCGCGCTGGCAGCAGAAGAGAGACCCACATGGTTGTAAACTAGAAGAGAGAGCTGCCCTGGCTCCTGAGAGGAACATCCATATAACCATTGCCCCAGTTTCATGCTGAAGCCACGCAAAACTCATTGTTGAGCATCTCAAACTACCTCAAACTCATTGTCTGGCACCAAATTTCTACCTCAAACTATCCATCAGCTTGGATTCCCTCAAATTTGGCCCTGAGTATTTGCAGATCTTCAGCTAGGACGCAGCTAAAATCAAAGCTCAGTTCATTCTCATATGTCCCTGTTATTCATTTGAAAATCAACCCTCAGTTTGCCTGAAATGTTTCTGCCCCTCTTCAGACTCACATTTGTCTAACAGAACTATTTGAGTGCTTGGCTTGTTTAATGTCTGGGTTTGCTTCCTATTTATGTCCTGATTACAAAGATTTAATCTCTTACACCTCAATAATGGGTTCCAGATTCTTCAAAACACTCCTTAATTTGTTTCTCCAAGAGGACAGCCCCAGATAATATCCTACTGGGGAATAAATGGCCCAGAGAGGAAGAAGACTGGGTCAATCACTGGGTCTTTTCATTCTCAAGGGATTTTTTTTTTTTATGCAGTGCTTAAATTTTTTATGAGGGTCAACAGAGTGGCCCTGAATTTGCTGGGACAGACCTGTCTCAGCATGCATTTCCTTGTGAATAGATTGTTTTTGCAACAGCATGGCAATGGGCAGAAAGAGTGTTTAAAAGAGATATTGGGGGGAAAATTTTTGGTTTTCTAATGGGAGTGTTGAAGTTTGATTTTGCATTTATCGGGATTAGCTTTATTGTTGTTAATTGAGGGTGATGCAACAGTTAGAGGGGAAATAGGCTCCACTGCTACCTCACTTGAATACAAAGGTACTTGAGTTACTGAGTTCCTAATATTGGGCCCTCAGTCAGCGGAGGGGAAACCTGTCGTGAGTTTTTGATGGTCATATGATGTATTCACCAGGGAATGCAAAGGATGACAGCTAGATCGTATACAGCACAGTGCATTCATTATTCCTCCTGCAGCCAGGTTCATCTCATCTTCTCTCTCACTCCTTTCACTAAAAAGTTTCACGAGGGTCCAAAACAGCCCAGCAGTGCATGTGTGTGTGTGCATGTGTGTACATGTGGTGGACAGCGGAGGGCTACAGAAGGGGAAATTGTGACATAGCATAGAGAGAGCTGGAACACATCAGCAGACCCTGCTCTGGTTAGAAACTGCTGAAATCAAAGCATTTTATGGAAGGCCATTCAATCTGGATGGAAGTCTCGTGGGAACGAGGCCTGAGCCTGGCTTCCTGCTAACTTTCGCACTTGGCAGGCCAGGTGGGCTCCTGAAACATGCACGTCTCTGGCTCCTCAGCAGCCCAGCTGAGAGGCAGCTGAGAAACCAGAAGCGCCTCAGTCTTGGCCTTCAGCAACCCTGCTTTTGGAGCTGCCCACCACTTTCCGATCTGCCAGCTCTGGGAAGCCCTTGAAGACAGACTGGCACTGAGCGTCTGGCTCCCCAGGCAGAGCGGAGTAGAGGGCTGTGCAGAGGTGTTTCAAAGCTTCGTTTTCCATTTGAAATCAGGAGAAATAGGAAATTTTGAAATAATTAAATCTTGCCCAACACTGAAGTAACCATCCTCTGCCCAGCTGTAATGACCTGCAGATTCTGCACAGCTCAGGCAATCCCATGGAGAAAGGGGGATGAGAGCATCTGAGAGAAGGAAGCGAGTGAGTGAACCAGACCTTCAAACTAGTTAATTCTTTCTGCTCTGAACTGATTTCCACAGATGCATTCCCTTAGAGATCTGGGCCGGATCCTGATCATCCAGCTAGGCCAACAGCATGACACAGGACCCAGCTCAGAAGATGTTGCTGTCTTACCAAAACATGGTGAGAAACCAGGTGACTTGCTGGTCATGCCCCCTCAAAGATCTTCTGTTGCCATATCCCTAAACCACATTCCCACCACACTGCAGGCACCAGCTGTGTTGAAAACAAGCAGCGAGACATAGATGCATCCTGACTCTGAATCATTTTATCCTCTTCCCTTCCCCCAGATAAGCTGTTCTGCCTTCCTCCTCTTTCGTTCTGGGACTCTGGGTGCTTCATTTTCAGATCCCGCCTCCTGCTCTTCGCAGCAATTGCCGGCATTCAAACCCCAATGCCTATTGTGGGCTGCCAAGAGGTTGTATTTCAGCCTGATCTAAAGACACGTCACGGCCTGACAAGAGCCGAGCAGTCATTTCTGAGTGCCTGCTCTGACATCGAGTAGCAAGAGGGGCCGGGGCGAGAGGAGCGGGGCTGTCCTGAGAATTCCCCGACTATATGACATTATTTTCTGTTTCCATTTGAGTGGGATCCAGGCTGCACTGTGTTATCTTCGAGCTTCTCCGTGCCAACACAATTAGTTAATGAGCATGTTGAGTTTCAAGCAAAACACACAGCTGATCCTGAAGCTTTAGCACACATCACTTCAGGGGAAATGAAAACAAAGCAAAGAAAAATCTGTGCAAACAGCCACTGTGGCAGATGTGAGGAGCAGCAAAAAATGTTTTCCACTGACTGGACTGCACAGTCTCAGAGCAAAAGGAAAATGCATGGGGAAATGCATTGCCACTCATTTATTTCTGGTTAAAATATCATTTTGTGTTCTGTGCAGACCTGATCTCCTTTCCTAACATGCACTTCATGTACTGGGCTGACAACAGTGATCTTCCCTGAGGAAGAAGGAGAGATGAAGACATTCCCTTTTTCAAAACACACAGAGGTGTAGAATTGCTCTTCAGTTGCTCAGAAGATGAGAAAAAGGAATGGGATATAGCTCGCTCGTCTTGAGAGACGAGATGAGAAATTCCATACGGAGGTACCTTTTACCGCTCAAGGTGACATGCAACAACAAAAGGGTTTTCACTGCCTAGGACTGTGAAGTGGCTATTGGAGAAACCTTCTTCTATACTGTTTCCTCTTTCTCAAAAAAATTTGACTTGAGGCAGAGTGAAGGGATTTGAATAATATCCTTCAGTTGTAGGGCTAGTTCAATCATTCTGCAAAACCAGAGGAGGGCTTCATGGTACCAGAGGATGATGAGGGGGGTCTAACCCCCAACCCCAGAAACAGCTTATCCCATGTCTGACCCACCAGCCAACATGCCCTAGTATGTCTGGCACTCTTGAAATAGCAGTGCAAAACTGGGAGGAACAAACATCCTGCCTGATCTAGAAGCCATTCGAATCTGTATTAATTCATTGTCAAAAAGTTATAAGGTCATTAAACATCACCTCCTCCTACTGCCACATGTACTGACAAACGTGGGAGAGTAAAGCATGGTTTGACCTTGGTGAGAAACAGTGTTGACCACAGCTGGAGCTAGACCTGACCTTAGTGATTTGATCGTCCCCAGACATTCAGGTCCAGACAACACAGAACCTGCCTACAAGGCATCTTTTGCTTTCCTTGAACTCATTGAACAGAACCAAGAATGGTCCCAGAGCATGGACCCACCTAGCAGACTGCTTGCTCCGGACTGAATCTCATCCTCGGAGGTTTTCAAGGCTCAGCTGGACAAGTCCCTGAGCAATCATGTCTGATTAGACCTGCTTTGAGAAGGGGGCTAGACTAGCCGACCTCTGGAGATCCCTTCCAACATAAACTGTTCTCTTCTTCTACGATTTTGAAGAAAGATGAAGCTGCGACGGAAAGCTAAAGCAGCAGACTGCTTTTCCCAGTGCTGTCTACATGTCACTGATACTGAAATAATACACAGGGCAGACACATTTCTACCATTAAGCGGGCTGGCTGAGAGCTGCTCCCATTCATGCCAGGGACCACTATCTGCTTTCCTGGTTTCTGACTCCCTGGAATCCAAATTGAAAGTTTGCTGTACTGCCACTTAAGAAGACTACTCATGAAAAAAGTATCCCTCTGTTTGTTTATGTGGTTAAGCCTTGCTGTTTACATGATTTCTGTAAGCAGGAACTGCCAAATTCTTTGAGGGGTTCTTAGTAGAAACAAAAACTATTTTGGGAAGTCTCTCTGGCATGGCCCAGAAGTTATGGCACACAGGAATGTCTGTTCTTGGAGCATTACAGATTTGCACTCCCGACCCACGTCTGCTCAGGAGACGTCCATGCTCCGAACAGCAAAAGCAGGAGCACCTCTGCTGCTCAGGGCTTAGGTGCTGATCAGACAAGTGTCTCCAGATTTGGGGACTGGCATCATCAGCTCTCTTCATCATCTTTACATCATGCAGCAAAAAAGGTAGCCCTTGTCAGAGGAGCTGGTTTAAGGACAGCTTTGCCACCGTCCTCAGCGCCTCTCCAACGTTTCCTGTTATTGGCAGCTGTGCTGCAAAAAGGCCTGGAAGACCTAGTCACAGCCTGAGATCTGGTCAGGCCAGGAACTTTGCAGCTCCAACAATATGTCAGGATCTGTCCCATGGAGATGACAGGCCATGAGGCAGTAGGTGGGTGGCCAGAGCTGGGAGCTGATGAGTATCTGAGCCAGCATTTTAGACTATATCTGACCTCTTGGGGCCTGTAATGTTGGCATAGCTGCTTTTATGAGAACAGTCTTTCTTCTGAGGCATTTTGGTCTCCAGGCTTGGACTATACCTGCTGCTCCCAGGAGATCCACTCCAGCACCTCTGGGCATGTACAAACCCATGGACTGGACAAACAGAGGTATTTTTGACAGGGTAGTCTTCGTATTCATTGATTCCTTCTCCACACAGTAATGATAATACCTCACACTCTGCCTCACATGGTGGATCTGCTGAGAGACCTTTAAGGCTGAAGGATGCCAACATAAGGCACATGAACTTTTTCAGATTGATAGATCCTTCCTAACGCTGATGGAGATAGTAAATATTTCACCTATTATCTCTTACATATAAACATTTGGGGCTAGCTCATGAGCTGTGCCTGCACTTTCCCAGACAGTTGATCCTTTTTAGCAAAGGATATAATTTATAGGCATTTCCTGCAGCAGCAGGATTAATACTCAAAGAGGAATAACTCTGCCCCATGTGAAAATCTTAGGAAAGTATTTCTCACTGAAGATAGGGGTGTTCATCAAGGGGTCAGAGAAAGAAGGGGTTGGCCAGGTGTCTGGCAGAATGTGAGATGGTGCTTCATTGCTGGGGTGGTGGTGGAGAGTATATCTCGTTACAGAGGGAACCCTTTTGCCTTGTTACCGGGGGGACAGAGGTGCCTCAGAGGATTGGATGATGTTCTGGATCTCCTCCATGCACATAAAACCTTGATTTATTTTTCAGTTGCCTGTTGGAATCATTATTATATTTTCCTTTTAAGATTCAAGGATGTTCTCCTTGAACCAAATGGCAGAAGGCCTGATGTGCTTGGAGGGCATGGATGTAAATCCAAACACTTGGTTCTGTATTTTGTGAGTTTTAAGTTGCTTGAGCTGCATCAGCTGAGAGTCATTCTGAGAGCTGAGAACCTTCTGGAATTGTTTTTCTTTGTTTTCTGCTGGAGATAAATGGATAAGGGTTGTAATTTTGATGCTACTTAAAATAAATCACCTTCTCACAGCTCCATCCCCACTCCCTTAGTGGTGGCCCTCACATGATCAGAGGGTAGAAAAGCCATGTTGACAGGATGTATTGGCATTTTTGCTTCTGTTGCATTCTCTGAGCTGGAGTGTCATCTCATGAGAGCATTACCCAGCCTGGTTTTATGTATTCGAGTTTTCCATCATCGTCATTAGGAGGTTTTATTTCATAGGCTACAGAATTTCACCAGCTCCAAGTTGCCAAAATTCTCGGAGTGGATGAAAACATGAAACATGACGATCCCTAAGATCCCAAACACTGTTTTCTGGAGGTCTTTGGTAGGCATGTCTCCAGATTTGATGTGTCACGGTTATATTAGCTTCACAAAAGCAGGGAAAAGCTGCCGGAATGCAAACACCTTAAACAAGACCAGATAAAATACACTCGAGGACAGCGCTGAACTAACAAGAGGATGGATTGTAGGTCTGATCCAACTCCCACACAGCGAATGGAAAGGTTCCCACTGATGTAATCAAAGCTGGATCAGGCCCAAAATGACCTACGATTAATCATTATTATTTATTTGTTAGCACCAGCAATGGGTTTGAAAATTTACAAGACATAAATACAAGACAGATCCTGCCCCGAAGAGTTCAGCAGCCAAGTTCTCTGGTTTTACAAGAAGAGGCACTCTGGGAAGCCCACATGAGGTATTCATTTAGTATGATTTTAATCTATCCGTCCACACTTATGTGTTGCTGGGATAGAGAGGGCATTTAATTGATGAGGGGTTAGTGTTGCTGAATCTCATGGAAGAAGCTTAACATGCAGAAGGGAGTTGAATTAGGTGGGAGGACCTGGAAGATAGGGAGGGAGAGAGCATTGTATGAACAGCGGAAGATACAGGGAAAATGACTCTCCCAGGGCTCCAGGCCAACAAGTCTTAGAGACAGGGAGAATGATGGGGGTAGCCTTGGAAACAGTGAAGGTGGAGAGGCCTTAGGGATCAAAACAGTGTGTTCAGTCCTGGGCCTGGAGAAGTGAGCTGAAAGACAGTCAAGTACACAAGGCTGGGTCTATGGTGTGGATCAATAATTATATGAGAAGAGAGGGAAGGTGAAGCTGTGAGAAAGGAGGAGGTCATTTAAGGACAGTGGCTGTAGAGGAACGGTTGGAGATGGTTCTCAGAGCAAAATTAGGAAAGTACACATACGCACGCATGCACATGCAATAGCATGCATACCCCCCCAATCACTTTCATGAGTGCTTGCCTACTACTCAGCTCTCTGGCTGACTTATCTCCTCTGCCTGGGACAGCATTGATTCCCTCCAGCAACACCATAATGATGATGTTAAAAGTTAATGAAGGTGCAGATGGAGACGACCAGCAAATGCTGGGTCAAAGAATATCTTTGCTGCTTGCACTGGCCCCGGCACAATAAGATTCTGATCTGAGCCTCAGGGAACGATGACAACACTCACATCACCCAGAGACAGGGAGGTTCGGCTGCTGTCAGAGGCCGTTGAGCTGCTGGAAATCTGCATGACTTCACTGACCTGATGATTGACATGGGAGCATCAGCCCTTTCCACCAGCTGGAGATTCCTCAGGGGTCTCTGTAATTGCACTTGCCGCTGCTCTGTCTGTGTGGGCAGATGAATCATGTGTCCCTTGATGCCCAGAGGACCATCAGTTGAACTGCACATGTACTTCACTACAGCAGTGATAGGAAAATTGTCTGTGTGTCCTTAGCTAAAAGTAGCTGGTGATTTAAGGTCTGACTTTCACTGGAGTCTGTGATAAAGCTTCTATTGACCATAGCGAGAGCTTAATTGGGGCTTTAAATCCACACCTGGCAAATATCATCTGAATCACTGAATCTCTCCAAAAAAAAAAAAGCTCCCCTTTTGCTCGTTTCACAGATCTGCTCTCTCAGGCACTCAGAAGGAACAGCAGCCTACACCCGTGTGCTCTCAAGACTGACTCCCCTTTCATACACTCACTAAACTATGCAACATTTATACAATCCAGCAGGCTCCATCTCATAACTCCAGGCGATTCTGAAAGAAAAGGAGATAGCATCAGTATCATAAACCCAACCTCACATCGTCTGCTTTCATGCTTCAGCTACCCTAATGTTTATAGATCACATATCCCAACCACTTCAGATCAGTTTGCGACTGGTTTTCAAGTCTGTGGGCTCCAGGAAAAGACATAATGGGCTGTTCAGTTAGAATTAAGGCAAATAAAACCCCTTTATATTCACTTGCATTTATTCATTTTGCTGCCCTGCTCATTCTATATTTGCCAAATGTCTTTTGAGGTTTATCTGAACTATTTTTAAATACAAATTTACCTGGAAGTTTACCTTTAATTCTTAAAAACTGCCCTAAAAACCCACAGTGGAAATGTTAAGGTGACATCTAATGTCATTTGAGGACTTATAGGGGATATGTTTAAAGGCAGTTTTATCTGATGTAAATAAAATTAAAAAAATAATCTTTGTGTGAAGAACCCTGTAGTAATTAAAAACAAATCTAAAAACATCTTCCAGTGCATTTGGCCCTTTTTAACCTACACTTTTCAAGAAACAGCCACTAATGTACAGCAACACACCTCTCTGAGGTCAGTGCTGTGTCTCCTTTGGGGCTGGCAGCAGCGGCCAGGGTCGCTGGGTATCTCCAGCACTGCGGGAGCAGGGAAGGACCTGGGAGGTGATCCTGGCAGTTGCAGGCTGCTCCCTGTTTCCCTTTCCTTCCCTGCTAACCAGGCCAGGCCATTTGCCACTGCAGCGGACTGACTTGCCCAGTACATTTGGGGGACGAAGTTGATATTCCCTTCCCAATCCTTTGCCCGCTTCTCCCTTGTGATGGGCACCTACTTTCCCCCTGCGAGACCCCTTCAGTCCTGACTCCACTGCACGGGTGAGTGGCATGAATCTCTCCAAAGAGGAAGTGTGATTCACCCAAGGTGACCTCGATCAGGGACAGACAGGACTCCTGCCTGGCCGTGCTCTGCCTTAGAGCTGTGTTTAGCCCCCATGCCCACTCTCTGCCCCCGTTTGGAGCCAAAACCTGCAAATGCCATGGAAACAGGTGAGCAAACTGATTTGCTCCCATTTGCACAGCAGTATGGTGAGCAGGTAGATGCAACACCTAAAGAGATCAGCACGGTTCACTGAGCTGTAGTATGCTTCTGCCAAGCAAGTCGATTAAAATCAACCGTTGATATGAGCATACATCCCGCTTTTGCTGTTGCACTGCAGCCCTTCTGATCCGGAGCAGGCAGGACCCTGTGCACCCGGGCAGGTTCCTAGTTGTCTCTTCAGGGAACGTTTCTTACTCTGATTCCTAGGGCTTTGATCCAGTGCCAAGCGCAGTACCCAAAAATGGATCAAAAAACATTTTATCTTGATCTACTTGGGAAGCAGGTGTGGTTTGTTTGGAGAACCTTCTGCAAAGAGATTGAAAAGGGGTGTCATTTTACACTAAACAGTTCTTGGGCAAAGGGTTAAATTTTCAGGAGTGTTCCTGTATTTTAAAGGGCTCCAGCTTTTTCCTGTACCTGGTGACTGTAGACCTGGGCAGGATTCTGGGCAGCTCTGCAGAGAGCAGTATGGAGCTCATAAACACTTGCTATTATTTTTAAATCCACAGATAAAATAAGCTCACAGATTTAAGGAATGATTGCCTCTCTGGGGTCTCAGAGGCTGTTCACCATATTTCCTGAGGGAAATGTTTATGTAGGGACATCTCTCCTTCTACTGCAAATTATCTAGTGTGGTCAGTTTGAGCAAAGGCAGTGCCTTTGTAGTCTCCTATTTCATATAAATTTCAATATGACGCTAGTTCTCTTCAGGAATCAGTTTGTTTCTCACACTTTTTTGAGGACTATCTGGTGTGATATTAACAGCTACCGACTGGCTAACATGCTTTGATTAGATACGTAGTATTGAATTCCAAGCACAAAATAAAATTTCCACGTTCTCACAGTGCCATTCTTTTCCCTCTCCTCTCCTCTCCTCCTTTCTCTCAAAATAGAAGACTTGGGTGGAGAAGAAAGACCCAAATTATGACCCTCCTTGCTCGAATGGACATTCAACCGTGTGAGAGCAACAATTTTATTAACTACCAGAGAATCCACACTGGCAAGAACCCCCAGGGAATGCTGTTCACTCCTTTCACACTCAAATGACTTATTTTGTTGCCCTCCTCTGTTGCCTGATGCTACGAAGTGATACTGCCACTCTCTTCACTAAACTATGGCAATTTTCAGCTGCATTGATCAAAATCTGACCAAATCTAAAAACCCTGTAGAAGCTCCCTAAATAGCAGATTTTACAGGTGGGGAAACTGAGGCCTAAAGGTTGAACAGCAGGACCCATGAACACAACCCAATTATAGATTAACTTTCCTCCTCTCAGAAGGATGGGAAAGGGGTTAGTAAGGTTGTTTCCAAATGTGCAAGAAGGTTTCACATATGTCATGTTCATGCCTAGGAAAGGAAGGTTTAGAATATACCAACTGGGGTGTAAACCCTTGCTTGTGACGCACAGCTTCTCACCATGGCCTCCAGAAGGGTGACACGGAGAGCAAGTCACGGTCAGCATCAGCAAAGGTGCAGGGACAGCCACATCTGGGATGCGGGTGCCTGGCGGTGTGTCTGCTCCCCTGGCCCACCGCACAGGAGGGCGGCTTCTGCATGTGAGCGCACCCGGTTCTGGAAAAGGTGCTGAAAAAGAAAATACTTAGTCATGTCATCCCTTGCTCCATGTATTTAATAATTTGGTGAGCAAAATATTTTATCTGTGGTATTCAGCTCCCTCATTCAACCTCTTCGTTTCCTCTGGTCTCTTACATTGTTTCTTATGTTGTTCCTCTCACTGCATTTTCTTTCCCCTTCCTTCATGCTCCTTGGCAGACAGTGAATCTTCAGAACCAAACAGATGAACCTTCAGTGTTCAGTGAAAAGATATTTTGTATTTCAGGGAGATTCTTCTTTTCAGAGACAGCCCAAAGCTTCTGGACCATAACTGAGTAGACTCTTCAACACGGGGGCTGTCCTTAACTTCAGGTCTTATGCAGTAACACCAGCTAATCCTGAACTGAAGCAATACTTTTTAAAAGCCAGTTGCATTGCACTGGATATATCTGACCAGTGGTTTCTTAGTAAATCCAGCTATGGCTGAATAACAGCTGAGATCAAGATTTAGTCAGTGTGCGAGGGCCTATCTATGTGTGTAGTAGGTGGGAGGAAGAAATGCCAGATTGGGTGTTGCTGATTCATTCAAAGCATAGTTCTTTGAATCAGTACTAGTGTCTCACCTCTCTCACAAAGGTAAGGGTTGGTTTCTGTGCTCTGACTGCTGGAGAAGAAATGGAAAATAACAAGTGCAGAACGTAAAAAATAAGGTACTACAGGCATTGTAAATGTGGTAGTTAAAGTATACAAGATACGAAATTTGGAGTGTGAAATACGAAAAGGAGCCTCCAACCTTGCCAAGGAATTTTGTCCTTTCATCACTGTGAGATAAATGACTTTTAAACCATTTGCTTTGGTTTTGAATGTCTAGAATTCAGAGTTAATCTGAACAGAACCAAATTTTATAGTAGGCACCAGGGCAGGTTTGTTTTCCAATGGCTTTTCCAGGGACCTGCCGTTCCAGACTTCAGAGGATAAACTGAAGGGGGAACAGCTCAGAAACTCTGGAAACAGTTCTGTAGCCCTCTCGGTCAGACATTGAGAGAAACACGTTGAGACTGAGTTACATCGGAGATGTCCAGAGATGCAGCAATGAAGTCACTAAAAAACAAATCCTTCAGAGTTTTCCTCTGTGTGAGCTCCAGACAAATCACAGAGGCAAATCCTTACTTCTCAAGATGTGTGGAGGAACTCCAATTCAGCTGGCCATGGGAGATGAGCTGGGGTGGGGACAGGAGGCAGGACATGAGTATCCAGTGCAGGATGGTCTTGCCCAGGTCCTGCATGCTGGTATGGAAGGAGTTGAGCAAGGACCACCAACGGGGAGGGCAGCTTGAATGGTGACTACAGAGACTGGACAGTAATACCTTGGCTGAGATTGCTGCAGCAATAAACTTTGGTGTTACCACCACATCTCTGCTTCTGTTCAGCTCATCTTCCACCCCCTACCCTCTATGGGAATGATTTACAAGACATTTTGACCCCCTGCAGACAGCACCGTGGACCAAAGTTTGCTGAGGAATTTGGATTAGTTGGCTGCAATGCAAAGCAGGGAATTTAATCACAATAAAACAACAGCCTGCCACAAGAAAGACCTGCCTGTTGCATCTTTACAGGAAAATGAGCCAGGCTGCCTTAGTGAGTTGTGGGGCTGGATCCCCTCAGTATCTGTGTGATACGGGCACCTAAATCGCTTAGGCTCTTCTCTAAAACATATCTCAATATTCCTTAGAGAAAAGTGAATGGATCATTCTTAAAGCTAGTATTTATGCTGGAGTCTCTCAGGATCACGTTTTAACCACCCTTCCAAAAACACACAGAAGGGCTGTTCCTGCTGTGAAGAAAAACAGAAACTTTTGTTATAGGCTTTGTCCAGAGTGGTCTTTTCTTCCTACTGATGGAAATGTGTCATCTGGGGTATTTTCTGGTGTTTCTCTCCTCAGAAAGGAAGAGTGGGAATCTCACAGTAGACCACGTTTTCATGAAATTTCAAGCTTCATTTTGTTGGCTGAAGAGCTCCAAGGGAGCAGACCAACCAGGGCCAGTGTGACATCCCTTCCTGATGTCCCAACCCATCTTCATGGCTGCACAACAACCGGACTCTGGGGGTGCATTTGTGCTCCGCAGTGAGCACAGCATGAGGACTCCCAAGCTGGTGCCAGGTGCCTTGGTGCTTCTTCGTGGCATCACACGAACTTATTGCTCATCTTTGATTCAGCAACCTGAAACTCCGGGACTGGCAGAGGACCGGGAACAGGGCAGCTTCCAACCTGCCCTCCCTCCTTCCTACTTACTGGTTCACAACAACCACAAACACACCCCATCCCATAATGGGGAATGACGGAGAGTGCTTCAGTCTTACGCTTGATGTTTCTCCAAGCAGTTGGGCAGGCTACTTGGCTGCACCTCCAACTGTGAGTCACACACCCTGGGCCAGGGGGCGAGAGGAGAACAGAGAGTTACAGAAGCTAACCTGAGAGGTGCCAGGAGGCATAAAAAAGATGCAAAACAAAGACACTTCTCAACATGCATTTAGGGCTCCAAGTTCCATTTCCTTTGCTCCCGGGATTTTGTTGTATAGGCAATCACATCAAGCAGGTTTAAAGAGCAATTACCTGGGTAGTAAAGCATACAGAGAAGATGGACTTGAAGCAGACCTTGCATCTGCATAATCCCCAGCCAACTATGGGGCAACTGAAGTCCAAGTTCAGATCATGTTTGTGTCTAAACTTGGCAAACATGGCATAGTTAAGGACAGAGGGAAGAGCATGCCAGTGTTGTCACTAGACCCTGGTATGACCTTCTAGGTCAACAGTGTGACCTCCAGATTTGAAGGGACAGAAAATCTCATTGTTATAGCTTCAGTTTAGCAATCTAGGGTGATGATTTTCCTGATCTTGGTCTCTTTCCCAGAAGACAAGTGTGTGACTATATCTCATCTGGTTGGCAGGCTAAGGAGGGATTAAAGGACAGACAGGGTGGTTTGGCGGTTTGGTTACAGCTAGCCAGGTTAGGTGTTAGTCACATTTTGGAGCAGCAGGGAGAGCTTGCACACTTACAATCAAGACGTACCAAAGAGTTCCCCATGGTGGGGTATTTGTTCAGCTGCAGATTGGCTGCTGCTGCCTTTAAAGCTCTACCTTGCTGCTATGGGCTGAGCACTACCACTCCTTTGGAGGAAAAGACCATTCTTGGGTACTATTTCTTCAGTGCCTCCCTAGAAACATGGGTGCAGTGGGTTTGAGCCTCCAAGCCATGATCTCTGTTCTCACAACCACCACTACAGTTAAGCCTATTTTTCATCTGAGCAAGCTCTGTTTTCAAAGCCCCTGGAAGTCTGTTCCAGAACTTTGCTGATCTGATGCTTAGGAAACTTCATCTAATTTCCAGACTAAATTTACTCCAGGCCAATTAAAACCTACCTGTTCTTGTGCCAACATTCTTTCTTTCGCTCCAGTATTTCTTTTTGCTCACGGCTATTTTTACCTTTCGTGTGCAACAGCACTCATTTCCCCTCTCGGCCGTTGTTGTGCTAAGCTAAAAAGTCAAGCTCTGCAGTCTCCCCTTGGATGACAAGTTCTCCATACTCCTGTCCATGTCCCGGCACTTCCCTGCACCTGCTTGGTCTGAATGACTCATTCATGGACATGACTGACCAGGCCTGGAGGAGATATTCCAGACATGTTCTTACCCATACCTCACACTTTCCCAGGCAGTAAATATGAAGACCCACAAAATACTGCTCCTGAAGGTAAATTAGACACATGCATCACTCCCATCTATTTCTTCTTCTGCTTCTCTTGACCCAGGGGGAATTTCTTTCCTCCATTCTGGAATCATCCACGTATCAGAGAATACAATGTGTCTCTTGAGTAGTATTAACAGCAGATCTGGTGATTTGTGACTTTGGGGTTCAATTGGTAAATCGCAGCTATCCATCCTAAGTCACAGCATTTTGATCCTTCCTATTACGGACGTCTCTTGGGTTCTGGACAGGAGGCAAAGGCACATTCGAGGAACATTGCTTTGAAGTTGATTCTGTATTTTAAAGAGCCAAAAAGAAAAGAAACAAACCCCATAGGAAATCAATGAGGGGACAACTAGCTGGAGCCTAAGTCCTTTCCACTTAGTAATGTTTATTTTCTATGTTTTTTCTTTTCTTTGCTTTGCTTTTCTTTGCTTTGCTTTACTTTGCTTTGCTTGATAAAACATTCAATCTTTCATAAGCAACGTGATGGATTTGGCAAGTAAAAGTCGTATCTGGAATGGAGATGCTAGTAGGACATGTGGATTGTTGTTATTTTACACTTAATTAATAACTAGATTATGACACACCACACAGATATTGCCATCAGCATCGGAGCAACACTTTGCTGAACTCCTGCTCAAACCCTATGTTTCTTGATGAGAAGCAAGAAGTCAATCAGGCTTTGCACATATTTCATCTATAGGGTGAATTTCACCCACTAATAAACTAAACAACATACCGCCTTTGGATAATAGTGCCATTGTATTGATTTTACAGATGATGAGTCACTGGTCAAGGAAAATGTAAGGCCAGTATTTTTATTCTGGACTGCACTTAAGCTTCTTGGTTTTCACAGATGATGAGTGTCAGCTCCAGCTCCTAGAGACTTCACTCTAAGCTTGGAAATCATCTTCATTATTACTGCATATACTCAGATAACAGATACACATTTTCTCAGGATTTTGTCTTTCAAAATTGTGGTGAAATCATTATTTTCATCTATTAAAAAATTATGATAATATGTTATTAGGTACTAGCCAGGGAATGTAGTCAGACAAATGCAATACTAAGGTGTTGCCAATTCTTGTGATTTTTATCTGGCCCTTTATTACATGTTTTAAAAACCCCAGACCTTCGAGTCATGGGATTAGATACAAATCTCAGGTTTCTCTTCTTTGTTTTTTCTTTTCATAAAAGGAAGGAAAGAAAGTTTGAAAACTTCATGTATGTATACTCTATTGATTCAAAAAACAGATGAAAAACTGGCTGGCAAAGAAAATTTTAAAATGCAAATGAAATTTGGAAACTGTTAAAGAATATTTTACTATATATCCAAAAAACATAAACCCACAGCTGAAAGAGAAGACTAGACTAGGTTTTTAAAAGCTACTTTACAAGGGAAGTGAATGCAGCTATGAAAAGAATAATAAAACTCCAATATGTAATAACTGGGGGAGCTTAAAAGTAAAAATTAGAAACTAGAAGTTATAGAGATCTGCCGGGAGAGAGAAAGACCACAGGGAGGAATAGGAGGACAGCAAAGTTGGGACAATAAGTAGGAGTTTTTAATATATCAAAAACAGAAAGAATCCTAAGAGTCATACAGGTTCATGGATGGATGTGGAAGGACAAGATAGACCTGTATATAATAATTCAGAGAGGTAAATGTCTTCAGGAAATACTTGTATTCAGGTTTGGGGAAAATTATAGATAATAGATATGTTTCACAATGAGGATTAAATACTTCCCATTACAGTAGAAAAAGCATGTAAAGGAATAGCTAGTAAAAGCAGATTTTTAGATATTAGATACCTGTATAACTATCATCCTAGAGTTACAAAAGAATTAGCCGAGGAACAGTATGTGCTGTTGAGTCTGAGATATAACTTACACTCTGGGAACAGAAACAGTACTTCTTGAACAGAAAAACAGAATAACTGGGGTAACTTTGGGACTATTGGCCTGACATCAGTCAGGGACAAAATAATGGAATAATTGACATGAGACTTCACTGAAAAGAATTAACACCAATCAACATGGAAAACAGATTTTGTCAAACCAATCTCGCACGTTTTGATAGATAAAATAACAGTATTGATGTAGCATACTTCCATGGGAATTGTGTGAATCACACCACAATATTTCTCTATGAAATTGGAACCATTTGATAACCAACATGATATAAATTAGAGGGATAAAAATGCCAGATAGGTAAAATGGATGTATAAATGCTTATTTACATCTTTGACGCAATAAATTTTATAGTTGTGCTCCATGGGGGTTTGTTTGTGGCCTTATGTTACTTAATGTTTTTGTCAATGGCTAAGAAAAAAGATGAAAACTGTTATCGATAAACCTAGCAGATGACACTGGAATCGGCAAGAACAATAAAATTGAAGACAGATCACTAACAGAAGAAGATTCTCTGTGACAGATAATCCGAGCACAAGCTGAACATTTGTACTTTTACATGGCCAAATGTAAGACCACATGCTAAGAAATGATACATATGGGCATGATTTACCAAATAGGGGTGGTGGACATGGTTTGACACTCTCTGGAAGGCAGCAGCTCCAGAAGGGTGTCGGAGGCCATGGAGGACGCTAGTTGAACATCCAACAAGTCAGAGGGATCTTGTGAGCCTTGAATTATAAACAAGGGAAGAAGGAAACATGTAAAGTGGTACAAATACTGCTGCAATCCTGTCTCCAGTACTGGTGTAAGTCGAGACAGGTTGCAATTCTGGCCAACAGAAGGGCAAAGGAATGACTGTAGAACTGGAAAGATGTGCTGAGAAAAACCTCGATCTCTTTAGTTTGGAGTCAGAGAAGAGGGCTGGTTATCTTCATAACAGACATACCCCAGTTCAGTCAGAGCAACAGGCTTTGAGCAGGAATTTCACAGAATCAGAGAATGGTTGAGGTTGGAAGGGACCTCTGGAGATCATCTAGTCCAACCCCCCCTGCTCAAGCAGGGTCACCTAGAGCACCTTGCACAGCATCGTGTCCAGGCAGGTTTTGAATATCTCCAGAGAAGGAGACTCCACAACCTCTCTGGGCAACACATTGCAGTGCTCTGTCACCCTCACAGAGAAGAAGTTTTTCCTCATGTTCAGATGGAATTGTCTGTGTTTCAGTTTGTGCCCATTGCCTTGCGCCCTGTCGCTCGGCACCACTGAAAAGAGTCTGGCCCCATCCTCTCGACACCCTCCCTTCAGATACTTGTACACGTTGATAAGATCTCCTCTCAGCCTTCTCTTCTCCAGGCTGAACAGGCCCAGCTCTCTCAGCCTTTCCTCATAAGAGAGATGCTCCAGTCCCCTAATCATCTTTGTAGCCCTTCGCTGGACTTGCCCCAGTAGTGCCACATCCCTCTTGTACTGGGGAGCCCAGAACTGGACGCAGTACTCCAGATGTGGCCTCACCAGGGCTGAGTAGAGGGGCAGGATCACCTCCCTCGACCTGCTGGCAACACTCTTCCTGATGCACCCCAGGATACCATTGGCCTTCTTGGCCACAAGGGCACATTCCTGCCTCATGCTTAACTTGGTGTCCACAAAAATTCAGAAATTAGGGATTTGAAAACTTCAAATTAATTCAGAAAAGCCTGACAGACCATGTTTTGCAGCAGGTCAAAACAAATCCAAAGACCAGAACAGTTCTTTCTGGACTTAAAATGTATTCTCTTCACCAACAGAAATGCACTACAGTTTTCTCCTGATTACAGACATGAGTTTGAGTCAATCTTGTAATTCTGGCCCAGGACACAGGCTCACCATCTTTTTGCTGGATGCTGGAAACCAGAAATAGAGGTACTTCAGTCCCACCTGGGGGCCAGCTCTAAAGGTCTAAAGTGTCTGAAAATGCTTGGTCTCCAGAAAGCCTGGGGTGGTCCCACGGAGAGGACTGGTCTCCTCACTGCATGTAGCATCCTGAGCCGACAAGCTGGTGAGATAGAAATGCAGTGGCATCCCTCAGCAGCCAGATGAGGTCACTCCACCAGGGGGGAAAAAAAAAGGAAGAACAGAAATATTTGAAAGGCTCCAAGCACAGCTGAAAATCTGATCCAGGTCTGGTTTCAAAATACCCAGCCAATGCTGCTTTAAACTCCCTTCCCAGCCATCTGTACATGATATGATGCAGTAGTAAGTTATATCCACTGGCATCTCTGCTGTTGCCTCAGTGCCTCCCAATACAGGCCAGTTTGTTTCCATTACTGGGATAACTGAGAATAAAACCCCAGGTGAGGGAAGAAGCAGGAAAAGGAGGCAGCCACAAACTGAAGCCCCGGACAACACTGATAAGAGCCACAAGGAGGGGAACAAAACAGTCAAGGGACAAACTCAACGGCCTCCTGGGCAGGGTTTGTCTTTGCTCCAGAGATACATCATGCTCATCTGTGCCCTAGCCGGCACTGCAATAAACCTGCTTAGCAAAAAAAATTAGGGAGAGGGGTTTATAAGATACACAGCACCGGGGATTTGAAACTGCGGAATACCTGCCTCTTGGCTTGCCTGTCCTTCCACAGCCCTGCTCTCCATCTGCACGGAGGATGAAGGCTTCAGGGAAAATCAAAGCCTTGCTCCTGCACTAAAGCAGCAGGGCTTAATGAAGGCTGCCACAGAAAGCGGTGGTGAAATTCTTGTTGACTTCAGTGGGGTCAGGACTTCATCCAATGCTTTTTGTTGAGGTTTTGCGTATGGTTTCTGCTGGTTACTCTTGGGACACAGATCTTTCGGGTGAAATACCTTGCATTATAGGTCCTGCAGCAAAAAGGAAGAAGAGGAATGAAATTCAGTACAGAGAGTCTGAGGGAGTCTGCTGGAATTCCTCTGAGTGAAGGGAAGGTTTTGTCCTGTTCCTGGGCATATGGCAGCATAGCAGAGCCCTTTCTGCTTGTTATATCACACGGCTAATAAAACTCCGGTGCGCCACGCTCAGCAGATGGTTTTGTGGCTGATGCATGAACCAGCATAAGATCCTGTTCCCTCTCCCTGCAGCTTTCCTGGCTCTGCAGTGCTAGAAAGAGCAAAGGTCACCTGTGAGTTACTGTATATGTTGATAATACAGCGGTGCAGGGCTGTTAAACTGTGACAGTCTGAATGAGGGATCATCGAAGGGGGAAAAAAGAGAGAGAGCGAGATGAGTGAGATTTCAAATGCTGCGTTGAGAGACACTGCAGAGTCTTTCATCAGAAAGGGGAAGGTATTTTAAAAGCTGCCTCCGCTGAGTGAGACTTTGCAGGACTGCGGCGACACAGCAAACTTCCAGGTTGACCTTCTCCAGCTTGCCTTCCTTCCTGCACCGAAAATGTTCCCAGGCCATGCCTGGACCCCTAGGCGGCATGTTTAAGTTTCCTGATGACCGGTTCACTTTTCTCAGTTCCCTTTCACAGGCCCGTGTAGAAGCAGCCTGGGGACCCAGAAGGTCCTCTGGGGACAGACTGCAACACCATGAGTCCTAGCTGGCCTTGACAAGGAATTTTATGTCCTGGAGTTCGGACACAAGCCGTACTCAGGTTGCATAGCTCTGCATGGAGATCTAAATGGACCATAGAAAGGGTTTTCATGGCAACTTGTTGGGCCAGGACTGCGAGATGCAGAGATGTACCAGAAATAGGGACAAATTCATCAGATCTCTCCATTTCCCATACAGAAGACAGTTCAGATTTAGGTAGCATCACAAGGAAAGGGACCATCCTAGTAAATCACCCAAGGTGTCCTTTGCATCATGAGTGGGTGAGGTTTGCCAGGGCGGCCCATCACAGGCGACCTGCTCAGCACTTCCAAGGCCTGAGGTACCGAAAATATAATCATGAAAGAAATACAAGGAAGGTGTTGCTTTCTGCAGCTTGATTTGCCTTAGCGTCACATAACATTAAGCATTCTGCCCATCCAAACCTCAGCACAAATTTTGATTGCCTTGTGAGAAATGAGAGAAGAGAGGAGCAGGGTGTCTGCAGTAAGCTCAGAGACTAAAAATAAAGTCTGGCTTAAAAATTCAAGGGATTTAAAATAAAGTCTGTCTTTTGTTTTCTAAGAGTTTTAGGGTATGGTCACTTTATATATTCAGGAGGGCTAGAAAATTTACTCTGAGATAAATAAACAAATGAATGAAAGCTGGGATTGTCTTGTAATTTTTGCCTCTGGCAGTCTGGATGCTAGAAATGAAATCCTGGCTCCAGGAATGCCTGGGAAAAGAGGGTCATAACCACCCTGGAGCCAAGAAAACACCGCTCGCTTTCAAGGTCCGAGCTCGCACCCGACTTCGGTGTTTGTTCAGCTCCTGACTCTGCAGCAGGTTTCTTGGGGACGTTGATCCCCAAAGCAAGACAAAGGGCTGCCAGGAAGAGCTGAGCCTGTCCTGGGACAGGAGAAGGACTACAAAAGATGCTGAAGGTCCCATCCAGGCAGAGTTACCAGACAGCTGGAGGTTTCCAGACATTTCATTTTACTCTCCTCTAGAAGCACTGTCCACCTTGATCATGAAGACTTTAAATCTTTGTCCAGGACTTTCAGACACCTGGTGGACCTAGACCCGATGGTTGGACTGCCCCAGCCCGGCTGCCGGACGCCTGGCCACACAGCATCATGCTGGTACATGTCTGCTCAGGAAAGCCCAGGCAGAACCGATTTCCTAAGGCACCTCTGCCTCTCCAGATGGAGCAAATCGGTGGCAATGCTGCCTCCCCCTGTCTGCCTGTCTTTCCCGTTCACAGAGCCTGAAGTCTTCAGGACACAGACTGTTTCCCACAGGGTATTTGCACAGCACCAAGCGCAGCAGTGTCCCAGCCGAGCCGAGCCTCTGGGTAGCTCTGCCCTCCTCCCAAACGCTGGCAGAAGAAATGCTTTGGCCATGTTGCAGGTACCCATAGCAGAGGTTTAAAATAAGACTTCACTGACCAGCTACCTCAGTTGGGCCTTTTTCCCCTGGAGTAAGGAAAAAGCTGTCCTCAGGGGTTTCTTTGCCTGTCTTCCCACAGATAAAAACTTTTTAAGGATGAATAGAAACCAGATGCTCAGGGAGGATACAAAAAGCAAGGAGAGCAACTCCCCCTCATCTCTCTGCCTTTATTTCTGTTGTCCAGAAAGAACAAGACAATTTATAATGAACTAATCCCCAAGGTGCTCCAAGGTGCTGCAAGGTGTCCCAGCCCTACGCTCCTCTGCTCTTTACGAGCAGTGAACTGAGACATGGGTGATGGGTTTGAAACTGTCGCTGACTCAAGCTCCTCCGATGTTTCCTTCCCCGCATGGGGCAGAAGGAAAGTTTTGTTCTTTCGTCAGAAGAAGAGGATGATGGACAGGTTGTCCTCTCCCTTCTTAAATGCTCCCAGATAACCTGAGCAAGGGAGGCGGTGGATATCATCTCCAAGGTGTCTATGCAGAAATAAGTCTGCAGTTGTGGATGGGAACACTAAGGAGCTCAAAAGCAGCCAATTCAAGGGCTCCCTCATAAGGAAAGACGAATAAAAATATGAGTGGAGTGTAAACAACGCAGTCACGACTTCCTGAGTCTGCAGGTAGCCTGAGGCAATGGGTTCGAAAAGTGTCAGCTCCCATGTGGATTTTGACTCCATGGCTGCTCTGTAGGACTTCTCTCTCCCCCTAGGACGTCCATGTGGGGCAGGAAGCGACAAGGATTCAACACAGAAAAGCTAGGTAAAAGGAGAACACATATTTCAGGATTTGGCCTGCTACCAAGGGACTATTTCTCCTTGTAGAGCAGTGCTAAAGTCTTTTAACATGTGACGCAAGAGCGAGGGAGGGTAAGAAAATTCCTCTTTCAGAATTTTGTGACTTTTGAAGGAAAAAAATAAATAAATCAGCATTCGAGCCGGACCCTGGAGGAACGGCAGCTTCTCCTGCAAGGCTCTCCAGCCCCATGTCTCCACCGCTGACTCCCGTGCTGCCTTCTCCAACCTGCAGAGCACCTCCCTGCTGCCTCCCCCACTCGCTCCTCCACCGCGGACTCCAATAAATAGCAAACAGCTGCTGGGGCTCTTTCCTTGCTGGTATATAATGCTAAGAAGTGTCCAAATGGAGCTGAAAGAAAAAAAAAAATCCTCTAATAACAGCATACCTTCCCTAAACTGCTTCCAGCATAACCATTCCACACAAATCATCCCATAAACACTTTTGAAGCTCCCAGTAAACCATGCACGGCCTCCACTAATGTTATTAGAGGACTCTTCAGAGGTAAATTGAGAGCAGACGGCTACTGCCAGTGCCAGAGTCCCCCTTCCTTTCTTCTCTCCCCTTTTCTCCTGCTCCTCAGGGATTCCCCCAGCCTTGGTCAGTGCGGCGTGGACCGCGATGCTGCGCCTCTCTTTTTGGTGGTCTGCTGTCCAGCTCTCCTCGTGAAATCGTGCAGCGCCTGGGGGGAGGCCAGGTGGGAAGGGAGGGCTGGCAGCAAGCACCATTGCCAACAGCTGCTATTGCAAATTGTTCCCATGGCCAGAAGCCTGGTCCTGGCCCAGATTAGCCTAAAGGTAGCTGCGCACGGGCATGATGGAAATCTCACTCGTCAGAGCTGCTGCCCTGATAAAACGAGCTGTTCTGTGAGCTGCAGGACACGTGCAGCCATTGGAAGTGGCTGTTGAGTTATTGCATGTCTAAGAAGTCTCCAGCTCTGACTGAAAGTTTTCCAGTCACTGCAGTATCCAAAATGGCTTTTTTTAATGTGGATTCTATGGTGTCTAATAACATGCTTGAGCTCAGGTCTTTCCTTTGCTGCAGGAACTGGTCGATTCTCTTCCTCTTACCAGTTTTCATAGAACTTGTGTGAAATTCTCTCCTGCTCTGTTGGAGCTGGCTGAAATGTCTCTGCCTTCCGAAGCTGTGAGAGGGGACACAAGCATAACCTCACATAGCATGACCAGATCAACTCATTTCCTTCAGAAACCAGGCTAAAAAACAAATCCTGAGCATGCTCAATGCTTCTGGGCTTCACCTTCTTTCTCGTGCTGCGGGTTTCTGAAAATAATGGTTTCTAATAAAGTTCATCTTCAATCAATCTGTTTTAAATTGTCCATGGGGAAGCAAAGCCTCAGGCTGAATTATTGTTATTCCTATTTTAAGTTTCATCAAATGAAATAAAATTGTAAGATAAGCAGTTTTTACCCTGGCATTTCCTAAATTTTGACTTTGCAACTGTTAAGTTCCTTGAATGTGGTGTTATTTGTAGCTAATACTGATGAGATTAGAAATGACATTATTGGGACAGATCAAAGGGGCCATCTGTCCCAGTAACTCACTTCTGACATTGTCCCACGCTGAGGAGAAGGGTATTGGAAACCAGGGGTCCTTCCCCCAGTCATTCTCTGCCAACAGCAGCTTGCAGCCTTTCCTATCTTGAGGTTGCACTCAGACTGTTGTGTTTAATATCTATCTATGGACCTGCTCTCCGTACACTTTTCTCTGCCCTTCCATGGGCACAGTGAAAGCCTGTTTTTTTTGGAAACAAATATACCACCAAACCCAAAAGTGGTTGGTTCAAGACATAATAAATTTGTGAGGTTAGACAGCTGGGGCTGAGATTACAAATTATCTGAGGCAAACTTACAAGGTTTCACTTCTCACTCTGCTTTCAGTTTTCAAATATATTTTCCTTCAACCTCCAACATACATGCACACTCAGAGTTTTATTGGGAAAGGCTCTGAGTAAATCTCTTTATTATTAAATAGAGAATGGAATTCAGGGCTTTGAATTGGAGAGATTTATTTCAGTTTCTGTGCAATTCCCATCCATCTCTGGAATGTCCCTGCAGTTGCAGTGCTAGGAAGAGCAGCTTCATCTCCTATTTCTTCCTGACAAATGGCAAATTGCTCCAAGGGCTGAGAAGGTGGAAGAGATGATAAAAGTCCACGTTTAAAATAAGAGGGGAACTACGTGATAAATTATTGTTATTAATAATTCCAGCTCACAGTTCTAAGGCCCCTTCAGTCCTACAGAGCTTTAACAACTTAAACTGACATACATGGAGAAATCGCCTCATCCGCCAGTGAAATACAGCTGCTTCTAGCACAGCTTACCAGTTTTGATGAGAACATACGGAGGGAGGCTGGTGATCCAGGCTGGATAAATCTCTCCCGTGGCTGCCTGCTCACCCCAAGGCTGCATTTGGGGTCCAGCCTGTTGGATCCCTGTGCTCCAAAGCTTTCCTGGTGCTCGCTGCAGTCTTGGCTCTTCCCTTGCTCTCTCTGCCACATCTCAAAGGTGGTTTTGCCTCACCTGAAAGGGACCAGGGGCAGCGGTGAAGAAGACCACCAGGGAGAGGGCTGCCCTCCTGCACTGCCCAGGAGATGGGACATACAAACTCACTGGAGCTCCAGACCTGCAACCTGTCCAGAGCTTCAGAGCCCTCTAAGGATCCTCCAAGACATGAAATACAGCCTTTTCAAGGTTTTCATAAAATCAACCTGGAATTCATGAGCCATACAGCTTTCTCTAAATCTTCACAGTGACCTAGACATCTGAGTGTGATCATAGCCTGCCTGTGCCTGTGACCTTCTGCAGAAAGGGAATACAGCGCTGTCCTACCTCGCAAGGAGGTGGTAGGACATTAAAGATGACGAGATCAGTAGCGGAGGTCTTCAGACAGACAAAGGTCTAAAACACCATCCCTACCCAGCATAGTGATCATGTCAGGAGCCTGCCGCTGACTGGGGCCAGCACAAACATTTTCAGGGCAAGAGGCAAGAAAATGTGGAATTATCTGTCCATAATTTCTTTCTAAACCCCAGTTTATTTCTCGTTTCTAACATCCAAATATTAGTAAGAGCAAATAAATCTTATTTTAGCCACATGTCTGGAATCAACTGTAACTATTAACTGCTTTCAGAAAAAGATGGGTCAGACTGCAAAGCCAGCCCTCAGAAATTAGGAAATACCATCTCTGTCCATTTTCTCTCTTCAGGAAGACCAACAGTAGGAGGTTTCAGGCACCAAGGGAGCATTTGCCCAGCATACCACTGTGGTTCCTTCTGGGAAACCTTCCCATAGCTCACTCTTATCCCTCACACATCTCAGGCACCCACCACCTGGCTGAAATATGCTAGGACCTAGTCTTGGTTTTCCTGGGAGGAGCAATTCTGCTGGCAGTTCTGGCTCTGCTATAGATTTCATACGTGAGCTTCAGCAAGACATTTAGTTGATGTGTTCTCAGGAAATAATAATGACACTTCCTTGGTCTATTCAGTCCCACAGGAACTATATTTGCTTGCGCAGCAGTCAATGCAAATGGGATTGTGTTTGCTCTTGCTGGGGTCTAATGTAATACAAATAATATAAATAATTTCTTCTTTTTTAATGTTTAAAACATGAAGAGAACTACAGTAATGCATTTTTAAGAATCAAGCAGCAGGGATTTTTTTTGTTGTTTTGCCTTTTCAAAATCCTAGCAGCCCATGTTAGACATGAAATCCCAGCACATAAATGAACACCCTTGACTGAACTCTGCTATTGGGTCTGCTTTACATTCATCATAAACAGACACTCTGAGCAAATGCGGTAAGAAGATATGCTCTCAGTACATTAAATTCATTCACTTTTATCATCCACATATGACTCTTCCCCCATTGGAAAAGCTCTTTGAATATCTTTGATCCAGATCTACAAACCAAGCCCTCAATCTGCCTGAATCCAAGCTCCATAACTGTGAATTTTCACCAGTCTGTGGCGAGACATAGGATCACTTGTGAACAACTCTATTTTCAGAGAGACTAAATAAAAGTCAGAGACTTCATCTGCAGAGTCCTCCATCAGCCTGAAAAGTTTATACAAATGGAGTAACAGTTTGGACAAAGTCTCAAATCCTAGCCATAAATCATCAAGATATTAAAGCTCCACATGGGCCTTTAGATCTTGCATCAGGTTGGATGGCATCTTAAAACCGCACGGAGCCTTTTATACCACTAAGGCCTCATAGCCCAGCTGACCAAACAGGAGGTGGTGAATATGTCCAATGGATCTCATCACTGTCCAGCAATGAAGCTAACTGGCAGTTCAACCAGATATTCGACAATGGGGCAGGCTGCCCTCTCAGCGTGTCTGCAGAAGATACTAAACTGGGGGGACGGGTGACACGCTGAGGAATAGGGATGCTATTCAGAGAGACTTTGACAAGCTGAACAAATGGATTAACAGGAACCTCATGGAGTTTATCACAGAGAAGTGTAAATCCAGCATTTGGGGTGGAATAACCCCATGCAGCGGTCTAGGCTGGGACCGACAGGATATAGAGGTCTGCAGAAACAGATCAGGGGTCCTGGTGGACTGCAAGTTGCCCACGAGTCAGTGGTGTGCCCTTGCAGCAAAGGGACAACCACATCCTGGACTGCATTAGCACGAGGGCAGCCAGCAGGTTGAGGGAAATGATTCTTCACCTCTGCTCAGGGCTTGAGATCACATTGGGGCACTGGGTCCAGTTTGGGCTCCCCAGCACCATGCAGACAGTGACAGACATCAAGTCTGGCAGGGCCACCAAACTGGTCAGGGCTGGAGACCAGGATGTATGAGGAGAGGCTGAGAGCTGGGGTCATGCAGTGAGAGAGGAGAAGGCCAAGGAGGATCTTATTGCTGTCTACAGCTACCTAATGGGAGGCTGTAGAAAAGAGACAGTGATAGGATGAGAGACAACAGACGTGAGTTACAGCAAGGGAAATTCTGACTCAATAGAAGGAAAAAAAATATTCTCCAAGAAGGTAGTCAAGTTTGGGACAGGGGCCCAGAGAGGCTGTGGAATCTCCATCCTTAGAGATATGCAGAGCTCACCTGGAGACAACCCCAGGCAACCTGATCTGTTTGGACCTGCTTTGAGCAGAGGCTGGACCAGAAAACTCTGCAGAGATTCCCTCCAACCTCAATTATTCTGTGATTTTCAGAATCTGAATTTTCTTTTTCCCACTGTGCACCAGGACCCAGATACAAATCTTTTTCTAGGCAAACTTTGAAGCTAACAGAGCCAGAGCTCATTTCTGAACCCAGTCCTCCTAATTTTCAGGAAATTGGTCTTCATCTTGCAGAATCAGACAAAATGGCAGTTGCATTAAACAGCGCAAACCAAACCTTGCAAACATGCTATGTATGTAGAAACTCTGTATTTCCATTCACCAGTGCAGCAAGTTTCAGAAGTCTAAAGGCACATAGGCACCGCACAGAGCTGTGGTCCAAGGCTGAAGCTGACCTTTCCCAAAGACTGAGAGATCCTGGGTGCGGTGCTGCAGCAGTACTTTTGCCCTTGTGTTTTTCTAGGTAAAGATGCTGATTGACTGTGTTTGAGGGGTTGTGGGGATGCTAGAGTGGTTCTTGAATTTAATGAGTGCATCACACATTTATGAGAGACAAAGGAATGAATATCTTGAAAAAGAAGTGGCAAAGGAAGCTTGAGTCTCTTGAAAGAGGGAGACTATCAAGCAGAATAGAGCTGGTATCTTGCTTAAACAGCACCAAAAAGTAGGACATCCATTTAATGGATACATATGTTGCTTTTCATTGGTTATAGAGCAGTATGACAGCGACTGCTGTGGGACAGGCAGTGACACATGTGGGTTAGACCTCAAGGGGTCAAGTTCATCCTATGCTTATTGGTGCAAGTGCCCATCAGCCCCAGGGCAACAGAAACATTAGTTGTCTATCAACCACGACTGGCATTTTGCAGCAGATCCATGCCCCATTTAGGTGCAGGGAGACAGAGGCAACATCGTCCAACTCAGAGTGATGGCTACTGGGTCCTGTAAATCTCTGTGGCATCTCTGCTTAGGACAAGGCAAGCAGAGTTACTATTTTGGCTTTGTCCTGTGCTTTTTTAACGTGCATGAAAAAATGAAATGTTATCTTGGCTGAGAAGCATGTAATATATTCCTGCATTAAGAAAAAGAATGGAAACACACAGAGATAATAACTTTTTTTAACATGAAGGAAACCAAAAACTCCAGAAATGATATACAGCCTTTTAACCGAAGAGTCCTTTTCCTTGGATAAGTGTAGATTTTGGAATGGTTTCTCCCTCTGAACATTGTTTTTCCTCCAGTGCTCTAATCCCCGCTCTCTCCTCCACCTCCGGTATCACTTCCTTTGTCTTGACTCATCTGTAGCTGTAACTGTTTAGATGAGCAATGGGATTCCACCACGCGCAGCAGCAACGCTCCAGCCAACACACAACTCCTGCGACTTACACTGGGGGCCTGAGATACTGCAGTTAGCTCCCAATATGCTCCAACTTACCCAAGTTCTAGCACGTCTAACAGGCACACTTTTATTAACTGTTGTCCATTTGGTTGCCAATGCCAGGCCTGATCCAAGCCCCCTCAAGTCAACAGGAGTCTCTCTCTGTCAAAATCTCTTTTGATCCTCCAGCTCTGCTTACAGGATTTTCATTCTCTCGAAAAACTTCCTGACATTTATTATTTTAATTTAATGCATTGTAAAAATGAATTATGAATTCTGATGTATTTTGGAGAGACTCTGCAAAACATATGAAGTCACCAACTGAGATATAAATCACCTGTTCTTTGCTGATGCTTTTAAAATAAGATTTTATCTATGGACTTATTAGCTCCTTTCAGGCCAAACTGTGATTTTGTAGTGCTTACTCATGTGAGTGGTTGTAGAGAAGTCAGTCCAGCTCTTTCTGGGAGTAGCAGCTTGCCAGGGTAAACTAATTGGGTCTTAATTAGTAAAGCATTCTTCATTTTTGTTTTTTTTTTGTTTATATTTTTTAAAATTCAAAGATAGATTGTGCAAACCTTAATTACATGAGTAAAACTTGCTCTTCCAAACCCTGTCCTTGTCTTCAAGACTTGCTCTGAGAAGTGAGATGTAGAGCCATGAGGGACGCTTACATCTGGCTTTCCACCAGCTTGGACGATGTCATGATTATAGGTTAGATGTTCTCTCCCCTTTTCCAGTTTTTCTTACTCCCTTCTCCCCTCGTTCCTTCATCAGCTCCCAGTTCTTACCTATCTCAATCTGGACTTTTCTTCTTCTTCCCAGACCAGGACAGTCTCATGTACCAACATTTCTCCCTTACGTCTCTTGGTGGGTTTCAGGCACTTGAAACTGCAACCTTTCTAAAACAAAGCATTTACAGTGAGAGGTTGGAGTAAGGATACAGATAGGGAGAAAAAAGAATTGGGGAGGAGGGAGGAGGCTTTGAAATCAATACGGAGTTCATGCATGAATTTATTCTCATCTCATGATCTATCGTGCCTGCTCCTCTGCACATGAAGATGGACTGCCTTTCTTCTTCAAGTACAGGAACAGAGAAGGATGGGCTGAGGGCATTTTGTCTTCAAAAGCAAAAGTCTAACTGTGCTCACCGCTTTCTCAGTCTGCCTCTGCTTCTCTTTAACATCCTCATCACGCTTTGCTTTCCCAATTCTTTTCCCAGAAGTGTTTAGAAACTGCTCCCCCATACAAAACCCTTGGAGGGTCCAAGAAAAGGCAGGCCACAGCTGTGTAAGACTGTCCTGACACCCCTTAAAAGCAAACTGTTAAATGTGAGAGAGCTTCCCCCTCTCACCTTCTCAGGAAAGGCTCTGCTGCCCAGTGAGACCCTCAGAGTGAAATATCTCTGGTGCTATATCAGAGGTCTTCAATGCCCCACTAATCCACAAACAGCAGTTCAGAGCAAGTGATAGAGGTCAGGAATTATCAAACTGTGTCTTCCAGACAACCTCAGCCTCTGTGCCTTTTCCTTTCCCCCAGCCACAAGTGACAGGAGAAGACTTTGAGCAGCATCTGACCCATAAGCAACAGGTTAAGACCACTTGACAGCGAAGAGGTTTGATGCTGGCAGTGCTATTAATAAAGAGATCCCAGCATCTGTTACAGATAGAACGGCTCTGGGTCATTCTTGGTAGTTTTCAGGAGAACTGTGCATGAGATTAATTTGACTCAAGGAATCCAAATCAGTTGCACTTATTTATTTTCTTGAGTCAGCCTCACTTCTGTGCTTTCTCTGTAGTCATAGCTCTGACATAGCATCCAAGCTTCTGATGTAAGGTAAAGCTAGTGTTTTCTCCTGAACTTACAGACCTGCTTAGAAAGGGTAATTTCAGGCATCCCTAATGGGACATGAGAAATGACAAGATTTATATCCAATTTCTTAATAACTGCATGTGTGTAAGAACACAGGGCACAAACTTCTGTATGTCTGGAGATCATCCGTTAGCTAATGTCTCTGTTACTTCTTCACACATCTACACATCATGTTGCATTCATATTGCTAGCACTTTGGTTATATTAATTAAATAAATACAGATTCATACGAGTGTACCTATGTATTTCCAGCACCTGACTCAGTTTATATATCACGTAGTATGAGCATAGAGCCCCTGAGGTCCAGTCCCTTTGCTAAAAATAGTGACTACCTCCATGGCCACCCTCAGAGGTATAAAGATAATGCTCCTTATTTACCACTCAATTAAGCCTTTTTGAAGTGCTGAGGATTGACTAGTTAATGTTTGGAAGTGTCTTATATAAGTGTTAAAAGTTCTGGTTTATAAATACAAGCATACTTTATATAGTTCCTTAAATATTAAACTTTAGCAGAAACACTGACTCTGGGTAATATAAGATAATTATTATTATTATTTCCTCTTGGGGTGATGTTTTACCACCTTGGAGACAGCCAGCATTTGCATTAGATATAGATCATAAAGATACACTCACAGTAATTTATACTGTTTATGGTTACAGTTCAGGCACTTCCTCCAGCTTTGTTTTGCAAAGGATCCCGCGACTTTCCAAGCGAGGTGCTTGATGAATTGTAGCTCCACAGAGCTGACATTAATGGAAATGATGTCACCGCTTACCAGGCTCAGTGGACCAGAAAGTCCGCCCAGGACTCACTCTGATAACATCCAACTCCACTTTATTCCCAGTGTCTCCTCTTACGCACCAAGCCAGGCTGGGGGGAACCGGGAGCGCAGAAGAAATGAAAACCTTCAATCTAACTTCTCATGCATTTCCTCTCGCTTGACAGCTCCCCATTTTACACTGATAAGGGACGACGGCTGGCTATCCCTCCATAGCCATAAAACAACACACAACAACTGTTTCAAATTTAAGAATTAGCAGCGGGCGGATGAGAAGAGTGGGGAAGTGTTGCAGGGGCTGCAGGGTAAGTTCAACCTACCTATAAATACTCCGAAATTACGCACTGCTCTGTTTTCTGCTCTAGTCCTGGGGGACCTCATCCACGTTGTGGAACCAGCTTGCAGTCTGCCACAGCTGAGCTGTGTTAATCTCCCCTCCTCTGCAGGGGTCCGGGGCTGAGTTAGCGTCTGTCTCTTGGAAATGAGCAGGAGATGTGCTATGTTTCTGATCCAAGCCCAGTTGGGGATGAGGGAGTTCATGGGGCATGTGGAGGAGGGTATAAGACAGAGGCTCACCTTGTCTTTGTATTTAAGAGATCAGTTTCTCCCTGCTTCCCCTCGCCGATGCTGGGAGAGCCCTGAGGCACCATGTGCTGGGGGAAGCAGGTTTACGATCCTGGGTGCATGTGTGAGATTTTAATGAGAAATGAGTTGTTGCAGTTTGAAGCAAGTGAGATGAGGGGAGCTGCTCGAGGGATCAATGAAGCCCATGTGTGAGAGGAGAGGACAGGGTAGGGTAAGACCTGTGCTCAGGGCATGGCCAAAGCCTTTCAGCGTAAGAGAAAGCAAGGCTAATGAGACATAACGACCACGTGTGCCTGGAGAGTGAACCTGGGGCTTACACAACCTGCTTGTTACTGACCTGCAAAGGTTGAGACGGGCAGAGCAGGCCTTTAATTGCCTTTCCAGGTGTTGCTAAACTCAGAGGTGTTGCAAACCAAGGCAAAAAGCAGGGTATTATTACAGGGGTTGGTAAAACAAGCAGAGAAACATCAGAAGAAGCTGCAGCCTGAGCAAAGACGACAGCAAAGGGTAGAAACCCCATCTTGCAAGCCTCGTGTGGGGAGACAGGGATTTCTGGTCTAAGAAGGGCGAAGGGACAGGATTCAGCTTTTGATGAGAGGGTAATGCCTGTAATGGGGTGGGGTGGTGGGAAAGCCAGCAAATAATACTCTAGACATGACCTGATGATGATAACTAAGAAAAGCTTTTTTTTCTCAGTGCATTGATTCCCATCGGTTTCTTGCTTGTGCTACTGTAGTAGCAATGATAATTCCCAGGGATAACTGCTCATAAGACAGCTACAGTGTAGGGTGCCCCATCCGTCAATGGACGTGAACCTGGGACATGTGCAGTGTTATCTGCCCATGCTTGCCTCCATTTCCCTGCTGGAGGCTCCTTCTCCAACAGCAGGCTGGCAGGAGCAGATGCATGTCTGCTTCTCTGCTACTGCAGACTGCAGCCAGCTCTGCTCATGGAAACATCCACCAATATCCATTCACGTTAACATATTGAGCCATAAACCACGAGACCCTCAGGGCAGACACATACTTCTCCGCCACCCCAGCTGCAGGGAGCAATAACTGTGAGCAGCGGGGTAAGGCAGAGAGCGGAAGAAGGTGGAAGAAGACAAAAAGGGAGTATCTGTCTCAGCTGTCTCTGCTCAGTCCACTGCTGCCTAGGAGTTAGGAGTTGAGGACATCTCCCAGATGGCGTTAAAGTCCTGCCCATCAAGCTACATCAGTCAAGTGTCGTCTGACAGCAGCAGGCACTCCCAGTATAGACGTGCCTCCACTTGGATGGCTTGCCTTGTTTCTACCCTAGAAACATCCCACCAGCATGGTCAGTATGTCAGGCTATCCCAGCCATGGGACAGCCTCTTCCAAGTCTAGCTGTGCTGGTGGGAGAAGATGCTCTTCCAGCCCACCCATGGGCACTCTACCCCCATCCGTTCAGGTCTGCCCCACAGATCTGCCAGTGGAGCATCTCATCTGAGTGCTCACGAACTCATTTCAATCCATATGAGTATGATTAAACAGTGGGGTTTTGCTCTCCTGGTCTACTTGATTTGAAACAAATTAGGGAAAAATCTCCTGAACAGTTCTGCTGGGAGATCTTGGATACAGGTAACCTCCAGCAGAAGATAGAGCCATATGGTAGCACGTTTCACCTCAGGACAGTGGAAAGCACATCCATCCCTACCCTTGGCATGCGGAATTTCTGCTGGGACATCTATACCACCTTAAAGATTGCACCTCTCCGTCTTTCTGAGTGCCATAGCTTTGCCATCTAAAGGCTGTGGCATGGACACAGCTTCTGGAAGCAAAGGGTCTTGGTGAACCTGTGTTCTGCAGGTTTAGGCGCCCAGATCCGACACCGAAGGTCCGTGACACAGAAAAGCAATTAATCTTTCTGGAGGGCATAGGAAACCTCACCCTCCTTCTCTCCACACACACCAGGCACGTGCTAAATATCACACCCAAACCACAGAAGTGGGACATAATCGGGGGACATCTCACCAAAATAGTTGATTTTCCACCCTGAAACAACCAGAGGAATCTATCTCCTGGCAAAGAGTATCCAGGGAACACAGCCACAGCGGAGGCAAGCAGGTCCCCATAACCATTAACAAATTTGCCCTTTGAAAAGCACAACTGGTACATGCATTTAAAAGTGTTACAAGCTTTCTATAGAGTCATGCCTTGGAGGGATGATTTACACGCTCACAGATGGCATATTTATCAGCTGTACAAGCAGTCTTTCCCCTTTGGCTAACTTTTTCAACAAATTTCCATTTATGGCCCCTGCAGATTTCCAGTTATGAAATCTGCTGTTTCAGGACTTCTGTAGGCACAAGGTTATTCCTTCCAGCAGAGATGGAACAGGAGCTAAACTTTGGTGATATTAGAACAATTACTGATTTATACTATGGCTTTCACACTCCCTCCAAGCTGAGCAGCTATAGGGACTGAAAATAAAACACAAAAGCCAACCCATCTCAGACCTGGTTTAACATGACTTCCCAGCACAGAGGTTAAAGAGAAGAGCTGTGAGCTTCAGCTTTCCCTCAACCTGCAAATAGCTTAGGGCACTACTCGGAGCAAGAGGGCTGTGGGGTCAAAGATGTAAAGCACACATCTGATTTGAGGTATAGGAGAAAGTTTTGTCTCCGTCAAAAATGATGGCAAAGTTCCCACTGATATTTGAGGGGCTGGGATTTATCCTTTTGCCTGTAGTTTGGCAAAGTTTGCCATCTCCTCCTAGCGTAGCCCAGGGCAATATCAGGCATAAGCATGTAGCATGAGGTGGATAAGCTTGGCAGGGTTTAATCACCCGCAAAGGAGTTGTTTCAAAAGGCTAAGCTGCGTTTGCTACATGCTGGAGATGTGGCCTGTAGTTTTACCACGTAGGGAGGTCACAGGGGTCCATGCTTTCATGGTGAGACCAGGTTTGGGTTGGTGCAGTTCACCTCCTTCTCCGCCATCTCAGCGAGGCTCACTGGAGAGTGCAACCACACAGGCTTGTCTGATCATCTCACAGTTTCTCCCTAACTTCTCTCCCAGGGCAGAGGGAAAAACAACCTGCCCCATGGACTGCACGTCTGACAGTGCTCTGGGAGTAAACAGGCTGTTCCTCTTTCCCTCCACCCAGGAGCATTTGCACTGACTGCAGATCAGCTCTATGAGGTCTGTAGGTCCACTTTTTCCTCCCGCTGCTACCCTTCTCATGAGTGACCCTACTGAGACTCACAGTGCTACTCATCTTGGCAAGGGTCTGTAGACCCTCTCTACCAGACCACAGGTAAAACAGGTTGCTAAAAGCCTGTGAGCTGTGTTTCTACTGCATGATGCGGCTGAAGTGAGCAGGGCTGGGTGATGTGGTTTCCTAATGCTCCAGCAGTTTCCCTGGAAGGAAAAAAAAAGGTATCCTAAGGGCAAAGCAGGGCTCCCACACAACACAGTGTCTCCACTGGTACTTCTGAGCTCCCTCTTCAGGCCCTGTTGTCCAGCTCTGCAGCGTTGCCCAGCACTCAGCTCTGTTCTGTTTTCCAGTGGAGGCAATACTCCAATTCACACAGACCTCTTGACACGTGTTAGGGAGGCCTGGGGCTTCCTTTCTTGACATCCCAGCCCAAAGCCCATCAGCAAGAGCTGCTCTGTTGACTCTGAGGGTCACCTCTGGAAGCTGCGGCTCTGCTCCCGCAACCTTTGCTTCCCTTTCTCTCCATCTCACTGCACCCCGACGTCCTGCCCCCTTCCTCTCCTTCACAAGGGGGTCACACAAGCAGCTCTGTCCCTGTTGTAGGGATAAAACTCTAGTCAAGATAGTTTCAGGGAGCAGACTGGTGGGTGGTAGAGTAAATATCTCCCTCCTTGGAGGTTTTAAGGACAGAGAGTTGTCTTCCAGGAATGGTTAATGGAGAGCTGTTCCTGCTGTGGGCCAGAGGAATGGACCAGGTGTCCTTCCAGCATAATTTCCTATCCTTCTCTGATCTAAGTAAGAGGATGCTTTTCTTCCTGTATCCATTTGACTTGGCAAAGCTCTTGTTCACCGAGCCTCCGCTCTCCAGAGGAGGACTGTTCCTGCAGTGCTATGGTGGCCCTGCCTTGCTCTCCTTCCAAACCCCTCTCAGATGTTCCCTTCCTGGCAAATGGATATTTTTGCCTAGAAACCACATGAAGGGAGGGAAGGAGAGAGGAGGTAAGAAGGATTTGATGGAGCAGAAGGGACTCCCACAAGGGATTTGGGAAGCAGATAGCCAAGAGGGAAGAGAGCCAGCCCTCACTATCACTCTTGTGACCTCAAATCTCTGTCTTATCTTCATTAGCCCTGCGTAATATGTACTGGGGGATGCAAACATGTATTTGTCTGAATCGTCTCCCTTTCATTCACAGTAAATATTCAGCTCAAACTCTCAGCAGAAAACTCAAAAACTGCAGGTATTTCTTTCTGTCAAAATTTCATGGAGCCTTTTGTCCAAACTAGCTGGCAATCTGTGAACGGGATAGTTTTGGGAGAGCCAGAGTCATCAAATATTTGGGATTGGGGGGGGGGGGCTTCATGGACTATGACTGCTCCTTGTAGGCTAATCTGAGGGATGTCTTAGATCTTTGGACCATTTAGTGCAGGGAAAGCCATGACCCACTGCCGCTTTCTTTTCTGTCCTGATGCACTTTGCATATTTGTTTTTGTCTCACTTGGGTGTAATCCAGGCACACATCCTTGAAATGAAACAAACCCATACTGTCTGAACGTCCCTTTGCTCTTGGACGGGAGCTGGAAGCCTGCTTTGCTAGTGTGTCATTTCAGAAAAGCGTTCAAAGATTTTTAAACTTCTTTAGAGCTCAAAGTGGGTATTAAAAAAAGGCTGGAGTGAGTGGAATCCGTTTGAAGAAGATGCCAGCTTTGCTCCCCTCAGCAAACAAGCTGCCCAGGGCCATGAAGCGAGCCCGTGTTACAATCCCTGCTGAGCTGGGTGGGCCAGACTTTCCGTGCCTGTCTGCATGCTAAAGTGGCTCTTTCATCCGGCTCCTAAAAAAGTGTGTGGGACACAGGAGAAAAGTGAAGTGTCATCTAGTCTGAGGGGAATTTGCATTCAGATTATACAAGGCTTCCAGCAGTGAAGAGACTGCAAAGTCGGCTGGCAACTATTCCTCTTTCTGCGGCAGGGGACTTTTAGGCTGTAAATATGCACCCGCTGTGCCAAGCGTTGTGACTGTGGCTTCCCACTGCTGGAGTATTTCAGACTTCCATCCGTGTTGCATGAACGCTGCAGCTGGCGCCAACTGGACCTCCTCAGAGGCCATGGATATCATAGGTCCTGCGCACCAAGCACCCTCTGCAGCCCCTGGAGGGCTCAAGCAGGACATCAATGCTGGGCTCCTTGCTATTGCTTGTTTGCAGTGTGCTTGCTAGGTTAAAAGCGCCTCCTTTTCCAGAAAGCTCGCCATGGTGAGCATGGATGGTCAAGGGGACAGAAAGATGTCAAGGGGGGGGGATATGACGAGTCTGTTCATACTCGAGGCAGCTCCATTTGCTCTGTGAGTGCCCTGGCTTTAGAAATTGGCTGGGGGAGGTCATAGCTGTGAAAGGCAGCAGGGAGGCAAATGTGCCACAAAAACACACAGACTGGACATGGTGGATTTCAGAGAAGATGGGCAACAGACCAGAGCCTGTGAAAGGAGCTGCTGCTGTGTCTCCAGCTGAGAAGCCCACAGCACCCACGGAAAGGCAGCTCTCCTGGCTCTGTGGGGAGAGGGCACCTGGAGAGTTGGCACTTGTGCTCCAGGAACGAAAATAACAGGTCTTCTTCCCAACAGCTCCGCAGTGGCTAAAGCACAGGCTTTCCCAGGAAAGACATTTGCTTTTAATTAAAGGAAGGCAATGGGAGAGCTACCAGAAGTTTAATCTGAGGCCCTACAGAAAGAGGTTAGAGAACGTGTTCGAAAGCTACCCAGGGGATTCTCCCACCTATAGCAGCCTCACAGCTATGTTTTATAGAGCGTTACACACAGTGGGGAAGCACGTCATTTCCAAGAAAATCCTTCTTGTCTCCCTGCTGCCAACACACCTTGTTTCAAGTCCCAATCCTTTGGAATGCACTTAGAAAAGCCTGAAATCTTGTCTTCCTACTGCAGCGCCTAGGTGTTCACCAGGTTTTCTTCTAGCAGAAGGCACCAAAAGCCCCTGCAAAGGAGCTTATTTTCTCTTCTTTGCAGCACTGGAGCAACTGATAACCCATCAGCATTTCTGCCTGCCCTTCAGAGGCTGAGGTAGCGGGCTCTCAGGAGTTGACAACAGCCCTCTCACCTCAGCCAGTGCTGGAAATATGGAGCAGATGGGATGGGAGAAAGACCTGAAATGCCACTGCTTGGCTCTCCCACGGCCTCTCCCTTGCTCAAAGAGGCCACAAGCCAGATGGCACCGGCAGGCGGTTAGGGCTGATCTGCTGTGTGGTGGTGGAAGAGAGGTCTCCAGGGTTGTGCAGGCAACACATGAGATGGGTGCTGTGGGAGGGGAGGAGAGAAAGAAAGGTCCCACAAGAGCAAAGCTCACCTTCTGAGACCTGTGCTAGCTGGACTTTAAGGACACTTTTTTGTCTGTCCTCCACCATTAAATCCATATCTGATTGATTACATATGCACACAGTATTTCTCTGAGCCCCTCCCCACAACTGCTCTTCTGTGGGGCAGCCACAGGGAAGCAGGGGGTGAAGAGGGGTTTCAGCTTCAGGTAAATGAACAGGCAAACAGAGACCCTGAGAACTGGCTTCCTTGGCGGGACTATGGAGCACTGATGCAAGTTCATTTCTGACCATGTTTGGCAAAATACCCCAAAACGCTGTCCACTGGTAAAGTCATGCATCTCTAGCACTAAGGTCTAGTGTCAAACTACTGGAGTAGCATGTTGACTGCAGAGGGAGCTGGAGGACACCCCATTAGGTCTTCCAGTGCTGGGTAAGACCACATTAGGTCTTTGAAGGTTGGCTGCTGATGAACCTGTATATAGTAGCCAAAATGGGCTATTTTTGTCTCCTCCTTTCTTCTTCTCCCCCCTGGGATTTTGGTCAGACAGGTACCTACAAAGCCTAGAGGAGTAGCTTAGGCAGCATTTCTGAACCCCCTCGGCAAAAGCCATGTTATAAACAGTGGGGGAGCAGCAGAACAGAATAATGTCCTCTTTAAAAAAACCCACCCAAGTGCAAACCAACATTACCCATTATCCAAGGTGATTAAGAGAAATTGTGGTGTAAACACTTCTCCTTTTATATTGGTGATTTATCAATCAGATTGCAACCCAGAGGGGAAGGCAGCAGGAGGGGAGAGAGATCATTCATCTCCACTTCTCTGGCAGTCATTGACTGCCATTTATGTAGCCCTGGAAATGTACAACACGCTTTACAAGTCACATGTGCTGAAGGCTCTGGGCTGGGGGGGGCCGTATGGATGTGGATCCTACTGCTCTTACACCACTTTATCTGCAGGACACCCAGAAATTGGTCCCACTAGTAGCAGAGTGTGCAGGCTGTGGATCACAGACTCATCCCCGCAGCAGAGTGAGAAAGAGTAAAAATGCCAAGAGCTCATTAAGAATATAGAAGCCAAGGGAGTGTGAATGTGAAGAGCCTGTAGGAAGCATGTCAGTTCAAGTTACTGAATCCAAGAGCTGCTCCATAAGCAAACAGCTGTTTCATAAACCATGTTTCAGAGCAGAGAGGTTGAAATCTTCACAGCATCAAGTCCATCAATCTGAAGTCTCACCTGGGGGCTGAACTACTGACCCAGACTAGTTGTCTGAAAGAGGAGCAAGCTTGCTGGAGTGGGTTAACCTCTGAAAGCGCAGCCAAGCTCGTGAATGAGATGAATTTCAACTTCAGCCATAAACTTCAGCTATGACAGAATCCCAGGCTGGAGAAAGCCCACAGGATGTATGCCACACTCAAGTGAGGACAGGTCCTGGAGAAATACTAAGGTGTCACCTAAAGAACAGTCTCCCTTGACCCATGACAGTCTCCTCATCTGCTGACCCCAGTGTGGATGAGTATGAAACCTATTCTGGCCCTCCAACTAAAGAAGTTAGCCAGCGCCTTCACCAAATCGTGCTCAGCATCTGCCTCAGCCTCCACAGCTCTAAAGGCTGCTCTGCCAGTGGTGAAAAAGAGAAACAAAAACCTTCTGTCTGTGTCTTCAAGGTGACAGCAAAGAGGAGGAAAGCTATAGACAGCCTTGCAATGCCTTCAGGTTGGACTTTCCTCTGCCTTCGTGGAAACTCAGTGCAAATAGCATTGCTCACCCGTTTAACCCTGTCCCAAAGCTATCCCCTGGCATCCTTGCTCTCCTTGGACTGCTCTGTCTCAGAGACAGAGACAGG